>NC_031995.1:110970978-111013379 GCF_001879085.1 Nicotiana attenuata | reverse complement strand
GGGAAGGAGTCCTATATTTTTTAGCCTAAAGGATTACCCTGTGTAACATAAATAATACTTCGCAACTCCCTTAAGTGTAATGGTTGTCATATTATTCAGCGAGCACATACTATCATCTCCTGCTATCCAATTACTATCTTAAAATTATTTACCTAAAAAAGTTCTAGTTCAATTCTAAACCGCGTCCTATGTGTGCATTACCCGTCCCATGCCTATGGTCTAGGAGGCTTTTGGATCTACTATTTGGTGATTCTAGATTCCCCTCAGGCTGCTCAAAAATGAGAAAGCTAGGCGCGCAATCAAAACAAATAGGACTTCACATAATTAACACAAAAGGCCCAAATTCACCTCCTCATATAGACTCAGGCGCACGCTGTCAATTAGGCTGACAATTATGACTTATACTAATTATGTTCAAGATTAGTTAAGCGGGCAGCCGTGGATGGGCAGGCTTGGAATTAAGACATCCTAAGTTGTTCAAACCTTGTAGGAGTGGTTCTATACGATTAAGCAGTTTAGCAATTACTGTATATCCCTATAGGTAGGATTTCTAGTTTTGACAAAGTTGTTTTTAAATCAAAATTTCTGTTAAAGGATCCTATAGTTCTGATTTCTAGGTGAGGGATAGCATCATATAGGCATAACCTCCAAACGATTCGCATTTGGACAGTGAAGTCGTTGAGAACGTAGAATTATTTATTTGTCCCTATAGGCATGCTGTCTAGGTGGACTATGTAACAAGAAGAGAATAGCAGCAATAGTAGCTTTGATCAATTGAATTGAGATCCTATAGATATGGTGTCTATATGAGTCACACAATTGAAAGGAATACACCAAAGCATGTAGTTTCAGTTATTGCATTGATATCCTATTAAACATGGTAGCTAGGTATATCAATGAGCAATCAAAAATTTTTATTTTAGCTCTTATAGGCATGCTTTCCAACATTACATTATCCCGAAGTCATGTTTTCTAAGTAAATAGGCAAGCAAATCTGCACATGGTACAAGTTGTTCCCAACAACAGGGCATGGCAAGAAAATAAACAATTAAAGCCCTATGGACAGGTTTTCTACCCATTCATGCAAAAGATAAGTTATCCCAGTTCCCCCATTTTCACTAATCCCCAGCTGTTTGTTATTACGAGTTATTATAGGTCCAAAAATGAAATAATACAAACTCAAAGACGACAAATTACAGTCTGAAACAAATACAGGCCACATCAAACAATATTTCTGGGCCTTCACAAGTGACAGACTTACCCAAATAATGCCAAGCTTTACCCACACAAGTGACAGACTTCTCATGGAATTAACTAAACAACCTTGAAGTCTACATACTAATTTGTAAAACTGTAACTAACAGCAATTCTAACCAAGGCAATATAGACAAGATCACATGAGTCATTCATAAGGCATACATAAGATGTGTTCATGCTTGTATTTTCAGAAGCAAAGTTAAAGTAACAGGATTAGCCATCACAGGATAGTAAACTACTTCAAGTAAATTTTGAAAGCAAAACATAGTCTAGAATTATCCTAAAGAACTTTAGACATGAGATTTTCAAACATGAGAATCTAGTAGAGTCATAGACAAGAACAAGTAGAGCACAACCTTCACATGAAAGTTCTAATATGAAAGCCTAGTGAAAATAATATAACAAAACATGTTCATGATCGAATAATCACTTAGTTGAGTATGAGAAAACTTTAACATGCACAGTATTAGTCACAATACAAGAAGAACTTATGGTAAACAAGAAACATGTCAATTTTCAGATCAATAGGATAGGCAGGCTTCAACCTTGTACTAGTTAGCCACATATAGGAGAAAATGATGGATGTGAGATTTACTCTAAAGGTCTCAACTAATAATGAAAAAAACATGATTGATTAAGTCAAAAAGGCACATAATAGAGTTACAAATAATGCAGGAATAGGTCACAGAATAGTAGAACCTCATAGAGATAGCATGTTGGGCATGAATGACTCAACAGGGATTAGAACACATTCTGGCCAGGAGTTGGTTATCATAATAGTCCAGAACAAAGCAGAGAGACAAACTCAGAACAAGCATTAGAATATCAGCATAAACATATTAGGCTTAGACGTGTTTAATAGAGATATAAATCATTTATGCTAAACACATGTGATAGGCATACACCATAATTAGATTTTAGGTAAGTTCAGAGGCTAAAAGTATAGAGTTACAAAAATAACTTCAGAGCAAGTAAGGGGACGAACATCATGGCGTAGAATGACATTGATCCATAGAAGTTATAGTGGCATGAGTACACAAAGCACAAATACAAACGAAGGAGAATGAAATTTCTAAGGCCAAAGGGACTTAGCAGTTGCAAATTAACAAACAAGCAAATAAGAAGAATAATCCCAACAGTACTCTAATCGTCAAATAACAAAGAGAGCAATAAAATCCCGAACACAGTGGTCAGAGTTCACAAGGGTTCCAGATGAACCCCGAGTAGTGCTCACACTTGGAAGGTCAATTAAATAAATTTCGGTGGCCTTGGCTTTCAGCCGGCCAAGAAAACTAAGAGTTTTAGAACAAAGTGAGTGAGTAAATGAGGGAGTGAATGATTCAAAGTCTGTTTTAGAGGAATTGGGGGAGGGGTTTATATAGTGAACCGATTTGAATAAGCAAACATGGAAAATAGTCAATTAGACATAAAGAAGGAAAGAAAATATCTCATGCAATTAAAATCGGTAAAGGAGCTGGAAAATCTAAAGCCCTAGTCGGGTCCAAACATCTGAAAATCAAACCAAAGGTGCAAATCATCCTTTGTTGATTGTATATGGACAGAGTATTATCCAAATCCCAAAGATTCGAGTCATCACAGCCTGTTCTTGGAGGTAGTACTTGCCAAAGTTAGGCAAGTAGCTAAGTAATACGATAAACGGTTAGTGAGAGAATGCCAATAAGGTAAGCGGATCATGGATTGATTCCATTACTAGGTCGGAATCAGAGAGAAATTATGAGGCGGTTGCTAGAGTTTCTTAGAAGAGAAAGGGGGAGTTGAGAGAATTTAAGGGCCGCCGGCGAAGGGAAATCGGTCTTTAGGGTTTGGGGTGAGTGATATAAAGAGAGTGAGGGGTTTGTTATGGGCCGTTGATCCTTTGTGATCAACGGCTAAGATTAAAAGGGAAGGCATGGTGGTTAAAAGTCGGGTCCCGACCGGGTTGGACACAAAGGGGTCATTTGGCTTGGGTCTGGGGTTTGGGCGGGGTTTGGCTCAAAATTGGGCTGGGATTTAAAACAAATAAACTTAAGGAAAAATAAATTAATAAAATAACTAAATAAGTATACTATTAATGCAACTTAATATTTTCAAAATAATAACTGAAGATAGTAAAATTATAAAAATATTATTTTGACCCAAATAATATAGTAAATGAAATTATTTATAGAGTAGGCCGTTATTGCAAATATTGTAAATAACAAAAAAATGTGAATATAATAATGGGGTAAAATATTATAGAATATGCATATGGGTACAAAAAATTAATTTGAATTAATCAAAAAATTAGTAGATTTAACAATTATAAATGCAAGAAACCAATTTCAAATCACTTATATGACCCATATAAATTGGGTAATAGTGCAAAATAATATTTTGAAAGTATATAGAATACTTTAAGAAATATGAGGGCAAAATTGAGTATTAACAACTGCCCATCTTTACCCGAAAATAATGAAAGAATTGTCGGATAAAGAAAATGATAATCAATTTTGTCCGAATGAAGGAGGATGGGGTATGAGGCATTTAAAAAATAGGGACCGAACCTTGGTTTGTGAGTTGCCTACATATCCCTGGTGTTACGGGAATCTGGCCATGTGTAGTTCTGGATCCAACGACGGACGAGACCGATGGAGTCATTATAAAAGAGGGTTGTATGCTTCGAAGAATTATTTTCTCTAGGTAGGGTGGTGTCATAAGTAGTGGATAATTTCAGGTGGAGCTATGAATGCGGAATACTTTGAAGTTGTGCGTTATATATGCATGAAACAATATGTTTGGGAAGTTACGAAAAATCTAAACATGATGAAAATTCCCTTCGGACCATGAGAATTGTCTTTCGAATGATGAGGATGATATCTTCAGACCATGATGTCCTGGTCCATGAGGCGTATGATGAAGGATTCACAGGACATGCAATGATGTTCTCGGGGCATGAGGATGGTGCCTCTGGACTATGACACTTTTGAATAATGATATGCAGTTTCGATCCTCAAGCCATGGAATGGTGTCCTCGGGCTATGAGGATGGTGCCTTTGGACTATGGACATTCAGACAATGTGGTGATGTTTCAGCCCATGAAATGCAAAGATGCGTCGATATCAGCCATTTGATAGAGGGAACATTTAAGACTTAGTCATATGCAGGAACGAAATAAAGAAGTGCTTAGCTTTGTATGAGATGAGGGAAATTCTTAGTCCTACGCAGAGAAAGGCAGCGTTTAGCCTTATGCAATAGTAGAGGCAGTTCTTATCCTCACGCAATAATGGAGACAATGCTTAGTCTCATGCCTTGCTAGAGATGAGGGCAATGTTTAGCCCTATGCAAAGAAAGGAAACGTTTAGCCTTATGCAATGATGGAGGCAGTGCTTAGCCTCATGCAAATGATGGAGACAATGCTTAGTCTCATGCAATATAATAAGGGCAGTGCTTAGCCCTATACAAAAAGAATACAACATTTAATCTTATGCAATAATGGAGGCAGTGCTTAGCCTCATGCAAAATGATGGAGACAATGCTTAGTCTCATGCAATGTAATGAGGACAGTGCTTAGCCTTGTGTAAAGAAAGGCAGCGTTTAGCCTTATGCAATAATGGAGGCAGTGCTCAGCCTCATGCAAATGACGGAGACAATGCTTGTCTCATACAATATAACAAGGGCAGTGCTTAGCCCTATGCAAAAAAATACAATATTTAATCTTATGCAATAATGGAGGCAGTTCTTAGCCTCATGCAAATGATAGAGACAGTGCTTAGTCTCATGCAAATAATGAGGGCAGTTCTTAGCCCTATGCAAAGAAAGGCAACGTTTAGCCTTATGCAATAATGGAGGTAGAGCTTAGCCTCATGCAATGTGATGAGGTTAGTGCTTAGCCCTATGCAGGTGAAGGAAATGATTAAATATGAGGAAGGAGAGTGATTCTTAGCTTGACGCATTTGAGCTTGGCAACATCCATCGGTTTTGTTGTGTATACTTTGTAGATATGCTTGTTAATGTTATGTCTGTTATGCCTGCATCTAAAGAAAAATTGTAAGTTTGGGGAAAGTTGGTTCATGCTTTTAATTCCTTATTTCGCCCTTGATCCTATCTTGACGCCTCGTTCAAGACACCCTGGGTAACATCTGGCTATTACAAAAATGAAGTTTTCAAAAATATGCATTTGTGATAAATTATATGTAAGAAATGCAAGTGGTTAAAAGATAATCCGCAAAAATAAATAGTTTGGTCGAATCATAGACCGTGACATGCTCTGAGACCTTACAACATCCTTATTTTGGAATTTTGAGGACTCCCTCGAACTTTTGCCCGAGATTGACGTATACTTCCGGCGATGCTCTTTTGGTGATCTTGACATTATGAGATTGACGAAATTCAAAATCTTGCCCCAATTTCTAATCATGGGGGGGGGGGGGTATGAAGATTTTATTATAATTTGACTGAATTCACAAGGCTGCCTACGTATCCCCTCATAAACGACAATTAGGTCAAGCATATTTCATGTTACATCAAAAGAAAGTGCAAGTATAATCTCAAACGTAATATCTCTTGATGACATCCAAATTGATAGGCTTTGGCCATATCTTTCCATCCATTTATGCAAGTATGAGTGCTCCTCCTATCAGCACTCGCAGAACCATGTAAGGTCCTTTCCAGTTAGGCGAGAACTTTCCTTTTGCTTCATCCTGATGTGGAAAGATCCGGTTCATCACCAATTTCCCTGGTATGAATTACCTCGGTATAACCTTCTTGTTGAAAGCCCTTATCATTCTATTCTGGTAGAGTTGACCATGACATACCATGTTTATCCTTTTACCAATAATGAGAGCCAATTGTTCATACCGGCTATGTACGCATTCTGCATCGTTGAGCCCGACGTCCTATATGATCCTCAAAGAAGGAATTTCTACCTCGGCTGGTATAACAACTTCAGTACCGTAGACCAGTAAGTAAGGAGTTGCCCTTGTTGATGTTCGGATAATGGTGCGGTATCCAAGCAGAGAAAATGGTAGCTTTTCGTTCCACTATTTGTAATTGTCCACCATCTTCCTCAATATATTATTAATGTTCTTGTTGGCAGCTTCTACAACTCCATTCATTAGTGGCCTATATGTTGTAGAGTTCCGGTGCTTAATCTTGAATATCTCACACATGGATTTCATCAGATCATTGTTGAGATTGGCAGCATGTCAGTAATGATTGATTCAGGTACCCCGAACTGGCAAACATTACGGTCCTGGACAAAATTTGCTACGTCCTTCTTAGTTACAGCTTTGTAAGTGGCAACTTCAACCCATTTTGTGAAATAGTCTATAGCCACCGAAATGAATATGTGTCCATTGGAAGCAGCAGGCTTGATTGGTCCGATGTCACCCATGCCCCATGCGGAGAAAGGCCCGGGCAAACTCGTCATATTGAGTTTATTGGGTGGTACTCGTATCATATCGGCAACTACCTCGAATTTCTGTACATATTTGATGCAGTCAGCCTCTATGGTCATCCAGAAATATCCTGCCCTTAATATCTTCTTGGCTAGAACAAACTCATTCATGTGAGGTCTGTAGGTTCCGACATGTATCTCTTCAAGCAACCTAGATGCTTCCTTGGCATCGACACATCTTAACAGACCCAAGTCAGGAGTCCTTCTATACAGAATTCTGCCACTCTAAAAGAAATGGTTAGCTAACCTTCGAAGTGTGCGCTTCTGGGTGTGTGTAGCATTTTTCGAGTATTCTTCTTTCTCCAAATACTCCCTGATATCGTGAAACCATGGATTCCTACCGAACTCTTCTTCGACATGAGCTCAGTAAGCAAGATGCTTATGGATTTCTATTGAGGTGGGATCAATATAGTTCTTGTCTGGATATTGTATCATGGAAGACAAGGTGGCCAGTGCATCCGTGAACTCATTCTTTATTCTAGTATCATGCATGAACTCTATCTTTGAGAACCTTTTGATCAGATCTTGCACACAATGTAAGTATGGCAATATCTTGGTGTTCTTGGTGGCCCATTATCCGAGTACCTGATGCATCAGCAAGTCTAAATCTCCGATTACCTGTAATGATATTCATGTCGATGGCAAATCTGAGTCCCAGAATGCAAGCAACGTATTCTGCCATATTATTGGTGCATGGGAACTTGAGCTTGGCAGATACCGGATAATGTTGACTGGTTTCTGATACTAAAATAACTCCAATGGCTACTCATTTGAAGTTTGCGGCTCCGTCAAAGAACATCCTCCAACTGTATTACGCTTCGGCAATGTTCTCCCCTATGAATGATACTTCTTCACCAGGAAAATACGTCTTCAATAGTTTGTATTCTCCTCTACGGGTTCTCTGGCAGGCGATCGGCCGTTGCTTGCCCCTTGACTACCTTCTGAGTCACATAGACAATATCGAACTCACTTAGTAATATTTGCCACTTTTCTAGCTTGCCCATAGGCATAGGCTTCTGGAAAATATACTTTAACGAATCCATCATTGATATGAGGTATGTGGTATAGGCACGGAAATAATGTCTCAACGTCTTCCATGTCAGAGCGCAATAGGTACGTTCCAAGAGTGAATATCGAGCTCTTTAAGGTGTGAACTTCTTACTCGGATAATATATTGCTTGCTCCTTCCTCCCTATCTCATCATGTTACCCAAAGACGCATCCAAAGGCTTCATTCAACACAAAAAGGTACAACAATAAAGGTCTCTCGGGCTTTGGTGGGACCAACACAGGTGGTTTGGATAGATACTCCTTCATTTTATTGAAAGCCTTTTGACATTCCTCAGTCCAACTAGCTGCAGTGTCCTTTCTCAGCATCTTGAAGGTTGGTTCGCATATTACTGTCGACTGTGCTATGAAACAACTGATATAGTTGAGACGACCCAAGAAACTCATTTCGTCCTTCTTGTTCTTTGGTGGCGGCAGATTCTGAATGGCTTTGATCTTTAACGGGTCCATCTCAATGCCGCGACGGCTGATGATGAAACCTAGCAGCTTCCCGGCAGGGACTCCAAAAGCACATTTGCAGGGTTCAATTTCAGGTTGTACTTTCGCAGTCGGTCAAAAACTTTTCTTAGGTCTTATATGGTTCGGGCTATTCTTGGATTTGATGATGACATTATCCACGTACACTTCAATTTCCTTGTGTATCTTATCATGAAAGAGAGTGGTCATGGCCCTCATGTAGGTTGCTTCGGTGGTCTTCAAACCAAACAACATCATTTTGTAGCAGTATAACCCCCATGGTGTAATGAAGGCTGTCTTCTCTGCATCCTCTTCGTCCATCCATATCTTGTGATATCCTGCGAAGCAATCAACAAAAGATTGGAGTTCAAGCTTGGTGCAATTATCAATCAATTTGTGTATTTTGGATAGTGGAAAATCATCCTTAGGACTTGCTTTGTTCAGATCTCGGTAGTCAACGCACACCCTGACCTTCCCGTCTGGGTCTAGACTGATACTCTCAAGTGGACAATATGAGCGGGAATGGCACGGGATTTTCGACTGCACCACTGATCGACTAGTCTACTGCTAATAAGCCTTTCCAATTTAAAAAGGGTATTTTAGGAAAGTGGGGACGCTCATCAAGTGTCGCTATGTTGATAATAGGCACGTGTGGAGTATGATGTTGAAAGCATGCTTATGCGGAAGTAATAACATGTAGCCAAGTATTTTGCATGGTGAAAGCACATAAGAATAGTAAATAATGCAATAAAATAAACAAGAGAGAGAAGGGAAAAGAAAAGACAGAGGGAAGAAGTTAGCATAGTTTACAAAATCCTAGAAACATAATTAATGAAACAAATAAAGGATATAGGGAAGGGAGGTTCATGATATAGCAATTTCAAGCAAATAAAATGACGGGGAAAGGGAAGTACTTGAATGATATCAAGTAACTCAATTAATCCCACACAAGCAAAGATTCATCATGGTAAGAGCCTAGTATCCCCAGCAGAGTCACCATGCTATCGCGCCCTATTTTCTCACGAAAGCAGGTTTCGACATGTGACAACTCTTTTAAATGGGTATGAAAAGAGAAGAGTAGTCACCCAATAATTTTTGAGGTGTGTTAGGGCACCTATTTGCAAATAACTCTATTTTAGCTAGTCCATGTCACCAAAGATCCAGTAAGCGCTCAAATTACCTAAAAGAGAGAGGATTAGGCACTCTTCGAGGTTCACAATTGTGGTTCCCGACCGAATCTTACACTATGTGGATTATTGAATAACAATTACCCTATGTGATCATATAAATTAGAGAAAGAAGTCCAAATATCTAATCACAAGATGAAACAAGCATTAAAAGTGATTGCACATATGAAAGAAGTGGGTTATATATTAATAAATGATTGAAAAAATCTTTTGAGGATTACAAGATATAACCTAGTTTGATCTAAGTTCAAACATGCGTACAAATAGTAACCATTTGTGTGTGTGGGGTGGGGGGGAGGGGTCCTATGTTTTTTAGCCTAAAGGATCACCCCGTGCAACATAAATAATGCTTCGCAACTCCCTTAATTGTAATGGTTGTCATATTATTCAGCGGGCACATATTATCATCTCCTGCTACCCAATTACTATCTTAAAATTATTTACCTAAAATCGTTCTAGTTCAATTCTAAACCGCGTCCTATGCGTGCATTACCCGTCCCATGCCTATGGTCCAGGAGGCTTTTGGATCTACTATTTGGTGATTCTAGACTCCCCTTAAGCTGCTCTACAATGAGAAAACTAGGCGCATAATCAAAACAAATAGGACTTCACATAATCAACACAAAAGGCTCAAATTCACCTCCTCATATAGACTCAGGCGCACACTGTCAATTAGGTGGACAATTATGATATTAACTATATTCAAGATTAGTTAAACGGGCAGTTATGGATGGGAAGACTTGGAATTAAGACATGCTAAGTTGTTCAAACCATATAGGCGTGGTTCTATGCGATTAAGCAGTTCAGCAATTAGTGTAAATTCCTATAGGCATGATTTCTAGTTTTGGTGAAGCTGGTTTTAAAACATAATTTCTATTAAAGTATCCTATAGTCATGATTTCAAGGCAAGGGATAGCATCCTACTTGCATAATCTCGAGACAATTCGTATCTGGGCAGTGAAATCGTTAAGAACGTAGAATTATTCATTTGTCCCTATAGGCATGCTGTCTAGGCGGGCTATGTAACAAGAAGAGAATAGCAGTAATTACAGTTTTTATCAATTGAATTGAGATCCGATAGACATGGTGTCTAGATGAGTCACTTAATCGAAAGGAATACACCAAAGCATGCAGTTTCAGTTATTGCGTTGATATCTTATTAAACATGGTAGCTACGTGTAGAATTGAGCAATCAATAGTTTTCATTTTAGCTCTTATAGGAATGCTTTCTAACATTAGATTAGCCCTAAATCATATTTTCTAAGTGAATAGGCAAGCAAATCAGCACATGGTACAGGTAGTTCCCAAAGACGGGGCATGGCAAGCAAATAAACAACTAAAGCCCTATGGACATGTTTTCTACCCATTCATGCAAAAGACAAAGTATCCTAGTTCCCCCATTTTCACTAATCGTCCAGGTGTTTGTTATTACGAGTTATTAGCGGCCCAAAAATGAAATAATACAAACTCAAAGACGACAAATTACAGCCTGAAACAAATACAGGCCCCATCAAATAGTACAGGCTCAATATAAAGTTACCCAGTGAATTTCTGGGCCTTCAGCAACCTCACCAACTAGCAGACTTGTACGCGGTAAAATCAGAAGACTTGATTTCTGCTATCAAGACAATTTTGGAAGCCTTCCCCGAGACCCCGAGGGTGGAAGTCCACGATCGAGTTCTCGGCCTCAAGGCTCATCGAGGTCCGAATCGAAGGAAGCAGGGCCCAAGGTCAGGATAAGAGAAAGGTCTCTTAAGCACATGGCTACACCTGACAGGGTCGGTCTATCTATAGCCTACTGAGAGGACTTGCGTCAGGCCGTCCCATCTTCCTACTCTTGTAAATAATATATACGTACTTTACCGAGTCTCCTCGCCTATATAAGGGGGACTCGCCCCACCTTGTAAGGGGCTGATGTTGCTCCACTTCTCCATAATGCAATGATATCTCTCTCTCTCTCTTTCTTTCTCTAAGTTATCAGTGTTCATCGACCCCGAGGTCACCTTAGCATTTTATAGCTTCTTCGTTTGTTCTCCATTATTTAGCTCGAAATTGATAGCATAAGAGCCTTACTTGTTTATAACTTTATCTGTTACCCCCTTCCCGACTACCCTTGATAACCCCGAGATAGGCTCGAGGCCTGGCCCCGAGGTATATACTGGCTTGCTCTACGCCCGGGAACGTCCCCTTACTGGTTCGATTATCGCTTTGGCTAACTCGATCTTTATTGTCTTACTTCATATTTTATCACTAATCACCCTTACAAACTAGCTCGGGAATAGATCGCGTATTTTTAGAATCCAATTTACAAATTTAATTGTTGTTACCATTTTCACGGTAAACAGTTTGGCGCCCACCATGGGGCTAAAAGTAGTAGTGATTATTTTCTTGCTAGTTTCGTCACTTAAACGCACGATATCTTTCACACTTTTTCTTGCTCAAGATCTTTCTATTTCAGGTTAATGATCAGCTCGATAATGGAAATCGAGGACGATAACCCCAAAAATCGCAAAGAAAACAATATGGTCGTCCTAACGGCTAGCACGACACCGCAGGACCTCGATAACGCATCTAGATCGGTTCGAGCGGACGCGGATTCATACGCTGCACAGCGGGGTAACGATGTCTTGCACTCCAATGGCGGCACGCAACACGCTAACCAACAGGAAGCCCGAAAAATCCCAGCCCCGGTAGAACGGGAAGTTAATCTTCGCATAATTTTTGAAATGTTGCAAGAACACCATTTGGCTATCTCTCAGCTACAGAGCCGCCCGGAGGCTCTCGGCGCGGCAGCACCCAAAATATCTCCTCGCTCCGAGCCAGTATCCGAGGTATCGGGCAATGACGAATAAACAACCTATCCTGTAACAGTAAGGATGTTGGAAGACATTATCGTAAAGATCGACTCACGCTCGCGGAGACTCCTACGGCAACCGTCTCCCGGAGATACGATCCCGGGACTCATTTCACGGAAGTCAGGAACAACGAAATTCCCTGGGAATGACAAGACCCCAAGTCCTCACAGGTGCATCACCACCCATGCATGCCCGTCCAAGAACGGCGACCTCCAAAATGGAGAACTCGGGCCCGTCCCGATGAGGAGATTTGAAGAAATTCCCCCAAAAGAAACCACAACGCAGCATCATTGTTTGACATCTAATCTCGGGGACCCACTCACCATACTAGCGCGATCCGTGGAAGCACACGCCAACACCATCAAAATAATACCAGAAGGGCCCAGTACACCGAAGGCCGGAAGAAGAAGAAATAAAGTATCACGGGAAGCTGCACCCCGCCCCCCGACAGGGCAAGCGAGATCGCTCCCGGTCCTGAATAGTGGGATGGCACGGACCTTTGCCTAAACCCGAACAAAGCATACCTGGCGAATCCAGAGCAGTTCAAGCGAAGCTTAGTTGAATATCCGGTCGAGGCCTGGTCATATACCAGCAACCAACACCAGACCCAAGTCAGAGCCATGGACAACCCTTGAAAAACCTCCTCGGGATTGGCGTATCCAGGTAGAGTCCCAACAGAAAAGCCGGCACTGAATGAATGGAGCCATTATCCACATGACACGAATGGAAGAGACGATCCGAGGTACAACGCATCTCGCAACAACAAGGCAGTAGCCCGAAGACGACACCTTCGAGGAACCTCCAATAGTAGCAGATTCAACGAAGACGCAACCGGCAAGGAAACCTCGCCCGATAGAGCTCAAATTCAACGTTGCAGTTCCAAGCATAGTGGTCACCATAAGTGAAGCCGGGAACTCCGGGTGGCTCGGTTCTATTCAACCAAAATCCCTCCAAGGAAACCGTGGCCCACCACGAGAATCACAAAATGCTCGGAGTTACAGACCCAAAAGAGCAGCAACTACGCTATCCAACAAAGGTAACCACAAAGCATCGCCAAGCAAGCAAACCCGGATCCAGCTCCACGGACAAGGGGAAATCGGACAAAATAGAGCCGGCAAGCTGCGGCATGTCGTCACAACTGCTAAAGGATGCCGGCACACCGCTAAGATCCGTAGAACGTAGAGTGCAAGTGCCCGACACCAGAAAGGGAATGCTCCCCAAGGACACCCTCTCGCTCGAGGAAAAGGACACCGAGATTCCACCTCGGCATCACATTAACTCATCGGTAATCCCTTCTTTTATTCAAACTCATTTCAAATAAAACAAATATTTATAGGTACAGGTGTATCAACCAAAGTTATACCGACGATGTCGGGCCAAAGCCAATAGGACGATCCGGACCAACGTCGTTCTCGGGCCGGATCGCTGGTATGTCCCCAATGGGGATTGCCACAACGACCGAATTGCTCCCCCTGAGCGGCCCGCCCGAGCTCAGGCTAATACATCGAGCGACACAGGATGCAAACGCTTCGTACAGACAACGGCGAATACATCGCCCGGGACGCAATTCTGGCCCTACTCCTCCAATGGTATAAAACCCCATGACAGACGCAGAGTCAAAGCATCTAGCTACAAGCGACAGGAGGAGATCCCTCGCCCTATGCCCATGACCGGCATTACCCTCAAATGAGGTCAAAAGGTAAGGACAATCATGTCCTCGGCCAGGCCTAGCCGGACGAGGAATACGACTGCCGCGGGGCCTACTCCCCGGAACGAAGTTTCCTTTTATCATTTCCTTTCCTTTCTTGTTGCTAATCTATACGCAGGCAGCCAGCTGAGGCATTCATTAGCTCTGGATCCCGATCGAGGATCCGTGGCCACCACGGGGCCCGCTGGGCATTCTTTCCTCGATCGGGTTTCTATCAGGAAGAAAGTTCCGCCAACAAGATTATTAGCAGAACTGCATGTCCCCGGGGAAGGGACCCGACAAGTCCATGATCTCTCTCGAAATTTTCAGATATGGAATCACACAAGCACATCGGATAATCAGGGGAGTCACACCCAAGTGGACCAGACTCACAGCAACAGGACAACATGTATTTACAACTTATATTTTCGCCAAGGAATAAAGAATATTTTCTAAGCATTCGACGCCTCGAAGAAAAATATTTCGGCTTAGCCTTAGCAAAAAACCTCTCCATCAAATGCGTCCCGAAACGCACGGAGACTGAAACAATTCAGCACCCCCACGACCCCAGTGTCGGGGCTCTAGGCTCACAAAGCCCTCACTATATGGCTCCAAGTCTGTAAAAGGCGGTATTCAAGCCTAAACTAATCCGATATATTCGGAGACTCAACATGAGCAATTCGACAACTTGCACGACCCCAGGGTCGGAACTCCGGGCTCATAGAACCCCCAGAAACAACTCCGAGCTCATGAAAAGCTGTCTTCAAGCAAAATCAACGACTCGGAGACTGTCGCCAATCGCCACGCACTGGAAAATCCGAAATTGTAAGACCCTAATGGGCAGCCTTGGCAAAACCAGATCTATTCTCCATACACTGTAAGACCTCAACAGGCATGGCAGACTGTAAGACCTCAACAAGCATGAAATATCCCGCAGTGTAGGCTATACGTCGCATTTGTAAGAATCCCTAAAGGGCATACCCTCGGTGTAGACGCCTAAAACTGCTTCCCGGGATCAAAAATGGCCCCGGCCAAACGCACACGACTCTGGTCGAAACGTCTGCTACATCCCAAAAACTGCAACTCGGGGACGCCCGACTGTTGCTAAAAAATCCTCCGAATCTACTTCGGAAAGAACCGGTTAAACACAGGCTTCCCTCAACAGGCAAAAAACGAGTCCCGACCACGTCGGCTCCAAAATTGCAAAAGCGCCGATCTACTCAACCTATGGGCTATGAACCTTCCGAGGTGCTCAAAACATCGCCGACTACGACTTGAAATCGAGGTTCTTTTAGAACCAACGACGGGTCAGGCAAAACAATCATAGGACCTTAACAAGAGGAAACAAAGCCTACAAAAAGCCTCCGGGCCTCACATCAAACAGTGTAAGTGCCATTGTTGCCGGCTAAGCAAAGCCTCCGGGCCTCACACCGAAAGGTCTCTACGACCATCAACTTGAAAATTGACAACTTGAGGATTAAAGTGAGCTCGAATCGTAACCCGATTCGGAGACCGGATCCAAAATAGTTAAACTAAGCAAAGCCTCCAGGCCTCATATCAAAAGTTCCCTACGACCGAACAACGTAAGTGCCATTGTCGCCGATTAAGCAAAGCCTCCGGACCCCATATCGAAAGGTCTTTACGACCGAACAACGTAAGTGCCATTGTCGCCGGCTAAGCAAAGCCACCGGGCCTCATATCAAAAGGTCCCTGCGACCGAACAGCGTAAGTGCCATTGTCGCCGGCTAAGCAAAGCCTCCGGGCCTCATATCAAAAGGTCCCTGCGACCGAACATCGTAAGTGCCATTGTCGCCGGCTAAGCATGCCTCCGGGCCTCATACTAAAAGGTCCCATTGACCAAGCAATGCGAAAGGCCACTGTCGCTGGCCGAGAGCTCAAATGAGATTCAAGGGTTGACAACAGCTCGAGTCGCAACACGACCTGGAGACTGAACCCAAAAATCATAATACTCCCTAAAAGCGTGGCATCAATGCCGCTTTCTCCAACCGGAACCTCCGAAAAGATCAAAGGGTCAATTATAGTTTGAATCGCAACGCAACTCGGAGACTGGACCCGAAAAATCGCCAAACGCCCAAGGGCAGAGAATGAAAGTCATTATCACCAGCCCAAACGGGCTCGAGGGTAAAAATAAAAGGCTCGAGTCAGGATCCCGACTCGGAGACTGAACCCGAGGGCAATTCAATCACAATACGCCTAAAAGCATGGCCCAGACGACGCTATCAACGGTCGCGACAAATCTCCAGGCCGCGTGCCCACAAAATCGCTTCGGTCCAGGAGCACAGAGGGTCATCACCCTCCGCCCATGCAGGCGGGAAAAAGCCGAAAGGCCAATCGGAGTTCGAGCCATAGCACGACTCAGGGACCAATTCCACAGACCGGTCTACGCGATCAAGAGCTATGATAGAAAAAAGGTACAAAAGGAATAATGCTTTAAAATTCTTCTTACATTACATACGACAAAAACATTCTCCACCTACAGGCACGCCCTGCGCGCGTCGGAAACCAAGTTACAAAATGGTAGGATCTATATTTTGCGCTAAAGGGCTACAACCCGTCAAGATCGCCCTCTACAATGCCCACGAGGAGCGACCGAGTGTCGCGCTCGTCCGCCCTTGCTTGAGCCAATTCCTCCGAGAGAATAAAGCCCCTCGCTCCAACTTCCTCGAACACTTCTCTCCGGGATTTGGCAGCGAACATATTCCTCGATCCTCTTCTCACGATCAAGGGCTTGCCTCAACTCAGATTGAGCGTCAGCAGCCTCCTTTATGCAAATTGCCATCTCACGATCCGCCATGGTTCGGCTCAGCGCCGCTTCCGCCCGAGCATCAATTATCTCACCCCTGACCTTCAAGAGGTCAGACTCCATTCTCTCGATCATATCCGCCTGAACCTGGGCGTTACTACGGGATAAGTTGAGCTGGGCCTCGAAGGCGAGGATCTTGGCTGAGGCACTCATCTCCTCCAAGGCTTGAGCCCGCACTTGGCCCCTTAGTTCCTCGCAAGCTGCCCTGACACGGTTCACATCACCTTTAAGGTACTCCAAGGCCTCTGTCCTTTTCTACAGCTAACACGGCAAGAAGAAGTTAGCCTTAAAATTAAAACGAAGCAAAGAACACACTACAGAAAGTTACCTGCTCCATCAAATAGCTCTCATAGTTCGAGCTCCGATACGCCTCATATCGCCAATGCTGCAGCCCAGCTTCCTTCTCCTTGCAAAGGAGCATAAGGGATTATCTCTCACTTGGCCTTTTGACGAGACAACTCGGACTTAAGCCTATTACAGGCCTGCGCAGGGAAGATTCAATAAGAAGAGGAAGATGCGGGATATGAAAGAAATATGCACTAACTCACCGCGAAGTGAAGATGGTAGATTTCCTCCAGATCAGAACACGCCCCTGATGGTACTGCTCTTGCAGCCCCGGAAGAACCGGCCCCAAGCATACATGCTCACTCGAGGGAGCCGCTTGCCGAGAATCAGGCACCCCAGGGATAGCCGACTCGGGTGATGCCCCGTCTTCAAAAACACGAGCCCGGCCAGCGCCACTAGAAGCTCCTTCGCATGATGGGCCGCGAAACCTCTTGCTGCTGCCGTCTCTCAGCCCGGAGGCCGACGACTCCATCTCCTCTCCGGGAAAATGCTGCCTCGCCCCGAGGAACCGCCCGATATTTACAAAAACAACAAATCCAGCATAAATGAGATGGGAAAATGACACCTCGAGTACATATCAGCAGGAGAAAAATAACATACGCACGTACCTTAATGGTCCACTCCCCACCTGACGTGAGACACAGCTCGCCACCTGCGTTCGTCGCAAGACGAATGGGTCACCAGCCTCCTAACCCAGTAGGGCAAATCATGAACTTGGCCCGGCGTCCACGAAGTTGCTGCAAACAAAGGAAGTGACACTTATTACTTGGCTGATTTTCGCCACGAACAAAATCTGAAGGAGCGGTAAAGCATCCCACTTACGTGCGTAGTTCCACCCTTCGGCGAATGGCAAAAACTCCATAGGAATGATATCGGTCGTCCTAACTCGGACAAATCGACTGGCCCACTCTCGATCTCCACCTTCGTCATCGTCAACAACAAAGGGCATGGGCGAGCGACCCCTCAAGGTTAGCAGTCCTCGATGGTGGAAAGGCCGATACAGCCTGACGAGATGGTCGAGCGTGAATTCAAGTCCGGCTTTATCCACAAAGAATCTCATCATCAGCACCGTTCGCCAAAATGACGGATGAATCTGCGCCAGGGTAACCCGATACTTCAAGTAAAAATCGAGCACGGCCTTATCAAGAGGGCCAATTGCAAAGGGGTATAGATACACGCTCAAGAACCCATCAGCAGAGTTCTCGATGCCTTCACTGGGGGAAAGCACCTGCAGTGTCATCCCCTCGCTCCACCCGCAGTATCACCTCGCCATCTCCAGGTGTTCCTCTCTTACCCAGGACGCCGACTCCAGAGCGAAATCCTTCGACTCTCCAACGCCGGGAACAACATTCTCCACCCTTCGCCTCGGTTCTGAAGTGGTCGCCATGACTAAAGAAGAACTTACAAAATAAAGCAAAGAAGCACAGACGCTTTTCGCACTTTAAAAGATAGGGAGCCCTGTGCCGAAACGGAAGAACAGCTGCCCAAAAATAGTGAAGTCTCACAAAAGGGCCGAAGCCACCCCTCTTATATACAAAAGGCAACGGCGAAGTCACCTAGCAGATGTAAGCTCCAGGAAGCCAATGACCTCGATGCGGATCGACGGGTCGATACCCGACCCAGGAAACATCCTCGAACAGACGACTAAGCTCGAGGATCCATGCGAATTATCTCTATACTCCAGACAACATTTCACATTTGGAACCTCCGGCCGCGGGGAAGCAGGGTCACGATGCAAGACGCGAGGCACGCGTCCGGGATCGCGTTCCCCACTCCAGAGGAACGAACCCCGGAAGCTCCGGTCTCCAAGAAATTACACGAGGCCCCAAGCACCCTGAACGTAGGCAAGCTCCTCAAACGGAAGCCAACCTTACACTCTCTGAAAGAATCATTCCACATCAAGATCAACAGGACCCGCCGAGGCATCCGAGGATGACCTTCATCCGGGGTATTGTTCCCAAAGGTCCTGAAATTTGATGCAAGATATCCAAACGAACCAGCAGGCCCCGACAGCTCAAGCTTATCCGGTCGGTCCCTCATCAAGCCAAAGTACAACAAAAAAGAAAGCGGGGGAGAGCCTTGCCAATCAGCTGGAGACCAGAACGAGCTACCACAGCGAGCTACGACGGCCCATAAGCAATCGAAGGCATTTAAAAATCTCGAAGGGCGTGAAAGAAAACAAGCGCCTAAGGAGAAGCAGAAATCTATCTCATGCGGCCCAAAAGGACCATCTACGTCCAGATCGATAAGGGCTCCGGGGTACCCGAAGACGACCCACATCCGGAGCAGTGCCCCCGGAGGCCCCAGAACTCAACGCGCGATCTCTGAATAACTCGGGAGACTATTACGAGCACCAATCCATCAGATCGACCCAAAGTTGTCCCGAAGGACGACAATGGGACCGAAAAAGCCCATGTCGATCGGCAAGAAATCAAAGCAAACACTCACGCCCAAATTAAAAATCAGCGATCAGCAACACAAAAAGATACACTTGAAGGGCCTCGAAAGGCATGAAAGCATACAGAAACAAAGTAAGTTCGGAAGCAGAGATCTATGAGGCACGCCATCTGTCACGGAAGATTGCGCCGCGATCTAAATCGCCATTATAGCATCCCCAAAAGGAGCTTGAGGAGTCGAGTGTCAGAATCATTTCCCATCACTTCATTGTCACGCCCCAAAATCCGAGGAGCGCGACCGGCGCTCATCGGGTGAACCCGACGGAGCAAGCCTTACCGAGCACTTTCTACCCCAAATCAATATGGATACGGGAATCATGCCTTTGATTAATTTAGACGATAACACACGGTGTACACCACATTACTGGTTCACTTCATATCATACAAATTTACCGTACATAAGCTAGCTTCAAGGATTCTATTAGGGTTACAGCTTAAGGAGATTACAAGGTTAGGATTACAACATATACATACAGCGGATTCCCCGGGCACCCGTACATAACCCACACTAGTGTCTTTGGAGCCTCTAAGGATACAACGGATAAGCATGACTAGGCTGGCAACAAGGCCCTGGCTATACCTCAAAAGTGATAGCTGTAATAACAAAAGATACACCATATGGCCCCATGGAAGAAAAGGGGCTCATCGAGACTTTGAGTAGAAGAAACGCTCCGCTACACACGGTCGGCACCGTCCGCTATGGAGCCACCTACAATCATAACACGAATGTAGCGCCCCCGGCGAAAGGAACGGTCAGTGCATTTGTAATAGTTACTGGTAGTGTATAACTAAACAACCACTTTACTTAGAAAGAAACTACCAAACCAAGATACAAGACAAANTTCTACCCCAAATCAATATGGATACGGGAATCATGCCTTTGATTAATTTAGACGATAACACACGGTGTACACCACATTACTGGTTCACTTCATATCATACAAATTTACCGTACATAAGCTAGCTTCAAGGATTCTATTAGGGTTACAACTTAAGGAGATTACAAGGTTAGGATTACAACATATACATGCAGCGGATTCCCCGGGCACCCACACATAACCCACACTAGTGTCTTTGGAGCCTCTAAGGATACAACAGATAAGCATGACTAGGCTGGCAACAAGGCCCCGACTATACCTCAAAAGTGAAAGCTGTAATAACAAAAGATATACCATATGGCCCCATGGAAGAAAAGGGGCTCACCGAGACTTTGAGTAAAAGAAACGCTCCGCTACACACGGTCGGCACCGTCCGCTATGGAGCCACCTACAATCATAACACGAATGTAGCGCCCCCGGCAAAAGGGACGTCAGTACATTTGAATTGTACTGGTATGTATAACTAAACACAATTTTACTAGAAAGAACTACCATACAGATACAAGCAAATAATATGGGCAAGTCAAAGAAGCAATTCATATAATCTTTCATACAATTTCCACAACATTGATTAGGGCATTTCTGTCACGTGTTCACCACTGTTCTCATTACCACCGCTATCCCAAGCGGAGTCCGATCACGACCCGACCGGCTAGGTCACCTCATTGGAGGCATAACTCTCAATCAATATTTCATTTCCTTTATCCGGAATCCAATATCAGCACATTACCACCATGTGTGCGGCATGGTGTCCGATCACGACCCGATCGGCTAGGTCACCTCGTTAGAGGCATTTCTCCATTCTCATTAGCCAACACTTCAAGTCTTTATTCCACACATAACATAATAATTCCTGGGGCACTCATGGCCACCATCATCACATCGTTCCCCCTTTTTTTTTATATTCATTTTACAAGTTGTGAACATATACACATATATTGGGATACTTCAAATTGCAATCACAGGTAAATGAGCACATAGCTAGCATGAATAATTCTTTGTTCCAATGTTGGCTTATAGCCCAAGTATTTCCACACATAACTGTACTTTCCGTCATTATCAAATTGTCAAGATTGGCACATTATGCATGTTGGGGCACATCCTTCACGAATATGTACAGATAATTGCATATCAATTAATGCGTAATAACAAGCAATATGCTAACCAATTCAACTCTTACCATGCTTTCATAAATGACAACGGAGCTCAATTTCTAATAAAAAGGGATTTTAGCCATACATACCTGGGGTTGAGTCCCTTTTTAATTTCTACTTCCAATTCACCAAATAATCTGCAAGAATGGGGATGAAGATAATTTCTTTGAAATTTCCCCGCCCGGATAGTTTTCAAGGATCAAATTTGAAGAAGGTGGCTTTCTCTCTCAAGAACCCTCTCTCCCTCTCTCTTATTTGTTCAGAAGCTTGTTAAAAATGAGGGGGTTGGAGTGTTTTATTAAAAAGGGTCCGGGGTTAAAATTTAGAAAAGAAAAAGAAAAAAGAAAAAAAAAGAAGCCGAGCAAGATCTGCGGTCGCATTCTGCGATCGCAGAGTTGAAATGCGGTCCGCAGATTGGACCGCAGAATTGCCTCCAAAACTCTGAGGATTCTGTTTGGGTCTGCGACAGGAATGCGGTCCGCATTCATGTTCTGCGGTCGCATAGTGCACCGCAGAACTGACATTCACAAAATTCAAAGGAGAATATGCGATGACTATGCGGTCCGCATATTTGTTATGCGATCGCATAATAGACCGCATTTTCAACATTAATTTTGACAACTCTACTGTTCCACTCTGCAGTGAAATGCGGTCCGCATATCAATTATGCGGTCGCATTTTGGACCGCATCTTGACCTCAAGTTTTAACCAAACCACTGTTTCGTTATGCGGTGGTAATGCGGTCCGCATATTGGATCTGCGACCGCATTCTGGGCCGCATAATGGCAATTTTTTCTGGAAAATTGATTCTTTTGATTTTTAAAAGCTTAGATCAATACCAAGGGTCCGAACCGCAGCGAGCCTGCGAGCCGCGAAGAATTCTATACATTCCTAACAAGTGTTCGGAGCCGACACCACAAGATTCTGGTTTATGAGCCAAAAATTTTACGGGGCCTCACATTCGTCATGAGAAACGCGGAGACTATCTGTACGCGGTAAAATCAGAAGACTTGATTTTTGCTATCAAGACAATTTTGGAAGCCTTCCCCGAGACCCCGAGGGTGGAAGGCCACGATCGAGTTCGCGGCCTCAAGGCTCATCGAGGTCCGAATTGAAGGAAGCAGGGCCCGAGGTCAGGATAAGAGAAAAGATCTCTTAAGCAAATGGCTACACCTGACAGGGCCGGTCTATTTATAGCCTACTGAGGGGACTTGCGTCAGACTGTCCCATCTTCCTACTCTTGTAAATAATATATACGTACTTTACCAAGTCCCCTCGCCGGTATAAGGGGGACTCGCCCCACCTTGTAAGGGACTGATGTTACTCCACTTCTCCATAATGCAATGATATCTCTCTCTCTCTTTCTTTCTTCTAAGTTATCAGTGTTCATCGACCCCGAGGTCACCTTAGCATTTTATAGTTTCTTCGTTTGTTCTCCATCATTTAACTCGAAATTGATAGCATAAGAGCCTTACTTGTTTATAACTTCATCTGTTACCCCCTTTCCGACTACCCTCGATAAGCTCGAGATAGGCTCGAGGCCTGGCCCCGAGGTATCTACTGGCTTGCTCTACGCTCGGGAACGTCCCCTTACTGGTTCGATTATCGCTTTGGCTAACTCGATCTTTATTGTCTTACTTCATATTTTATCACTAATCACCCTTGAAAACTAGCTCGGGAATAGATCACGTACTTTTAGAATCCCATTTACAAATTTAATTGTTGTTACCATTTTCACGGTAAACAAGACCCAAATCCCAGACTCACAAGGACAGTAGAATATTCCTGAATCCAATGCCTAGGTCCAACAATACATATGGACCAACACCTGGCCCAAAATGTATGACTAACTTACGCAAATGATGCCAAACTTTACCCACACAAGTGACAGACTTCTCATGGAATTAATTAAACAAACTTGAAGTCTACATACCTAATTCTTAAAACTGTAACTAACAGCAATTCTCCCCAAGGTATATAAACAAGATCACATGAGACATTCACAAGGCATACATAAGATGGGTTCATGCTCGTATTTCTAGAAGCAAATTTAAAGTAACATGATTATCCATCATAGGATAGTAAACTACTTCAAGTAAAGTTTCAAAGCAAAGCATTGTCTAGAATTAGCCTAAAGAACATTAGACATGAGATTTTCAAACATGAGAATCTAGTAGAGTCATAGACAAGAACAAGTAGAGCACAACCTTCACATGAAAGTTCTAATATGAAAGCCTAGTGAAAATAATGTAACAGAACATGTTCATGATCGAGTAATCACTTAGTTGAGTATGAGAAAACTTTAACATGCTGAGTATTAGTCACAATACAAGAAGAACTTATGGTAAACGAGAAACATGTCAATTTTTAGATCAATATGACAGGCATGCTTCATACCTTTTAATCGTTGGCCACATATAGGAGAAAAGACTGGATGTAAGATTTACTCTAAAGGTCTCAACTAATAATGAAAAAAACATGATTGATTAAGTCAAAAAGGCACACAATAGAGTTACAAATAGCAAGGGAATAGGCAATAGCTAACAGTAGAACCTCAGAAAGATAACAGGTTGGGCATGAATGACTCAACACGGATTAGAACACATTCTGGGCATGAGTTGGTTATCATAATAGTCCAGAACAAAGTAGAGAGGCAAACTCAGGACAAGCATCAGATATCAGCATAAACACAGTAGGCTAAACATGTTTAAGAGAGATAGAAATCGATTATGCTAAACACATGTGATAGGCATACATCATAATCAGATTTTAGGTAAGTTCAGAAGCTAAAAGTATAGAGTTACAAGAATAACTTCAGAGCAAGTAAGGGGACGAACATGATGGCATAGTAGGACATTAATTCATAGAAGTTTCAACGGCATGAGTACACAAAGCACAAATACAAACAAAGGAGAATGAAATTGCTAAGGCCAAAGAGACTTACTAGTTGCAAATTAACAAACAAGCAAATAAGAAGGACAATCCCAGCAGTACTCAAATCGTCAAATAGCAAAGAGAGCAGTAAAACCCCAAACCCAATGCGTCAGAGTTCACAAGGATTTCAGATGAACACCGAGCAGTGCTCGCACTGGGAACAACCTGTCCACATGTGCCATAATAATCACTAAACAATAATGTCAGATTTCATCAAAATATAAGCTCACAATTTATCAACAAGGTGCACAAGGACATGCAACAATAAGAATATGGATGGGTGTTCAACATATAAGGCAAGTATGGCTAAATCAATTGAAAAGATCATGTTCATGTAGTCACAAAGTGATTAAGCATGTTTCATATAAAGCACATTATCAACTTAAGGCATATTATAGCCTAAAGTCTAATCCGGTCATAAGCCACACATAGAACCCGTGCACATGCTCATCACCTCATATACATGTCGCTTTTCACATAACACAAATAGGCAATTAAGGCCAAATCCTAAGGGGTATTCCCTCACACAAGATTAGGCAAGATACTTACCTTAAGCAAGCTAAATCAATACTCCAAAAAGCCACTGCCTCTCGAATTGGCCTCCAAACGGGTCAAATCTAGCCGAAAATAACTCAATAACATCAAACACGACTATTCAATCGATTCCAAGTAATAAGGTTCCAGCCTTTATTAAAAATCAAAAATTCAACCAAAAGTTCAACCTAGGCCCGCCTCTCAAAACCCGACAAAAGTCATAAGTCCCGGCTACCCATTCGAATATGAATCCAAATATACCAGTTTCATCCAAATCAGACTCCGAATCGGGGTCCAAATCTCTATTTTCTTTTAGAAAAGTTTTGCCAAAATCCCCTTTCGCGAGAAAATGGGGGCACGACAACAACAACATAGGATATAATGATGATAGTAATAACAAATAACTCAATATCACGTTCAACTCATTCATAAATACGGGAAATAAGACATTTTTAACATGTATAACAGTTAAAGCCCAAATCTTTCAGAGTCACTAAAAATATGAGTTTATCAGAGAATTGTGATTTTTCCAAACTTTCAACAACAGATAAGACTTTTCATTTACCATTTAGCATGAGAAAAATACATCTCTACGCCTACATGTCAAATACATATCAAGTCAATAACACCATATTGCCAGCTAGCATGAGAAAAATACATCTCTATGCCTACATGTCAAATCAACAATATCATAGTTAAATCATCAAGTACACTCACTCCCAACACACTCAAGCTGCCTAGCTCAAATTTCCCTCTCCATCACACACACAATTACTCAGCACTTTACGGGTGCCTGGACCAAGCACTAATCAATAGTCAATATGACCTGTTGTGGCGTGCAACCCGATCAAAATATTAATCTGTTGTGGCGTGCAAACCAATTCAAATATCAAACCGTTGCGGCGTGCAACCCGATACAAATATCAAACCTTTGCAGCATGCAACTCGATCCAAAATAACTCGCAACACGACTCTATGGCCCACATCATTCACCAATCTGCTCAAGTCTCAATGGCACAAATATAGCTCAAACTCGTGTCGTGTACATGGACACCAACATGTGAGACAACATATCAAAAGTGAAAAGAGACAGAGATATAGCATGCACACACACACACACACACACACACACACACACACACACACATATATATATATATATAAGTTTGAGCTATATATATATATATAACATGACTGAAAAGTATGACTACGACTAGCACACATAGCTCAACATGGCAAAATTCCATATCATGTCCCAAACAATTGAGCAAATAGCCTAGACATGATTTCTAGCATGCATAATAACTCACGTATTCATACAAATTGAGAAAGCATGATATCAAAGATGTATGATAGCAAAACAAGGTGCATACTAGCCTAAAATGTACCTAGATCATGAATACCCCGGTGCACACACACACGCCCGTTATCTAGCACGTGCGTCACCCCCACACATCTCAAATATCATTGTCTTAGGGATAATTACCCTCAAATTCAAGTTTAGATATGCTATTTACCTCGAATATGACAAATCAATACGGAGCAAGCCAAAAAATACTCTAGAAAAGCCATCCCGTGCGAATCGACCTCTGAACGGCTCGAAACCTAATCCAGTGGTGAAAATCTGCTCCAAAATCTCCCCAAACCGAGCTCCAAATGTCCAAATGTGATGCAATAACCAAACCCTCAACATATAATATAAGCTGCTAGGGAATCCGTATTTGCGGATAACATGTCACACCTGCAACATCGCACCTACGATCCCTTTCTTGCATCTACGAACTAGCTGACTCCGACCATTTCTCACATCTGCACCAAAACTGCCTATCATGATCAAAATAACTTGATACTCATCCAAAACACACCAAACCCCTCAGGATCCCGTCCGAACATACCAACAAGTTCCAAAACATAATACGGACCTACTCGAGGCTCCAAATAAAACATAACAACATCAAAACCACGAACATCTCAAATCAAGCTTAATGAACTATTTCAAATTTCCAACTTTCAATCTTACGCCGAACATATCAAAACAACTCAGAATCACCTCAATTTTTGCACACAAGTTCCAAATGACATAACGAACATATTCCAACTTCCATAACAAAAATCCAAACTTTTGGTATCATCAAATTCAACTTCAACTCCCCATCAAACTTATGAACTTTCCAAATCTTCAAATTGCCAACCTTCGTCAATTAGTGCCAAAACCTTCTAGAAACATCTAAATGCAAATTTGGGCATACGCCCAAGTCTAAAATTACCATCCATACCTAACGGAAATATCAACACTTCGATCTAAAGTCACATAAACAGTAATATCAAGTAGTGCCAGCATTATTAAAAACATCTAGAACCGTCCATGAAGTCTAGTAATCATGACATTCCTTTCAAAACTCAACCATTAACTTATACATGTAAATCTCAATCCTAGGCGTCACACCTCATCTATCACGCCATCATATGAAATCGTGAAATCCTATTATCAACTCTGAATCACAAGCAGGATACACATTCCATCTGCCAGAAACCTTCCATTTGACCCCATCCAGGAGAAAATTTCACAACACGTAACATACTCCTCATACCTATAGAGAACATCCGTCCCAAGCTGTGGTAGACACCATTGAGAACTCTTCGAAACCCGTCTGCACATAATCAAGCCATCATAATCGAATCCTTCTAACTCAACACCATGCAGATCGCCAAACCCAAGAGTATTGCCACAAGACACATGTAAAGCCTCACCACACCAAAAGAACCGGTCCCCTCTATTATTATACTGATCGAAACCACTACAAAGCTGATTCATTCTCCAAATTCCTATCGACTTGCCTTCAAGTTAACACCTCCCCCTGCCAGCACACTATGATCCTTGACCCTAAGCTCACCATAAGAGATCCTAGTATGATACCACGTTGTCCTAAGTCCTATAAGTCATTGTATCTCCTCTTAAACACCCAATAATATCCCAATCGAAATGCCCACTCTGAAGAGACCTTCTATGAATTTGAAATTATTTCCTTAACCTCTCTGATATTGAAATATAAAATGATACAAAAATATCGCAAATATCGACATCATCCAATGCAATTCTCAGATCTTAGCCATATATAAATCCTGGGAACCTTCAATTACCATATACGAATCTTGAACTCATTAGAACCTTCTCGAGGGTCACCCACTGTGCTCTAATCTTCAATGCACCACCAATACGAGCTGAACAACTTGTGCTCCATTAGCACACAAACACCTAAAGAAGTAACCCCCACCTTTTAGCAACCGAGTGAATCCCTTCCCCTTGCACACTACATCCTCTATGAATAACCAACCCGAATCATTCCAAGATGTCTTTATCCCCATGAAGTATAGCACATCATGCATCCAGCAATTCTCGTGCTCTCGTCATCCTCAAAACCAACCTCTTCAAGTTATAACTTATCCACTAATATGCCTCAACCGAAACTAATATAACACAAGACCATGCAATCTGATTGTCGGTAGCAGACTCTCCCACTTGGCTCGAAGCCGTAGAACATAATATCCAATAACTCACAATACCCTTACTCCATATGTACCATGATCCCACACTGTAATTCAACTAAATCTTTCATAAGCTCATGTAGAACTCATAAAATACCTCAAATCATCTACTAAGCACATATTTATCCTCGTGACAGTCGTGCAACCTCCTTCAAACTATCCAAACTCAAATTGCAATACATATAACCTATTGATAGAAGAAAACTCTCCCCAAAATCATCATTAAGATCATACACCACCCCGTAGGAGATAATCACATGCTTAACCTCAAACTGGCATTTCTCTATGCCTTTTCATGGCCACAACCACTATACAGTCACTTAATATTCTGAGGCTAAACTCGTCAATCAAGACATAAGGATATACTTCATTCCATAACTGAGAAACTAAAAGATCCCTAACACACTCATAACTCAAGATTATTCAACACTTCAAGACAGAAATCAAGCATCCATAGTCCTTTCGCATCCCAAGCAAAATTCTTTTCATCGCATCCAAACCATCTAAGCATATTCCTCAGTCACATAATACTCATTATATAGCTATCCAACCACTCAATAAACCATCAATCCCATTCTTAGGGATACTACCAGACATATAAGTCCAAAAGCACATACTGACACAACTAAAACTGCCGAACCCAAGCTGCGGTCTGAACCTAGCCTCAAGTCCTCTAGGCTGGCCTATCTCCACAACATTGAGAACATATCTCGCACCTCATCCATGAATCCATAAGCCGTCGATCCACAACTGATACCGAGTGCTCAACATAACATACACATGGATGGAAGGAATTCAAAGAGATATGCTTCAAGCCGAATCAATGCTGCACGATAAGGAAAAAGATGGGAAATTTTTCCCACATGCCATGTAGCATCTGGAAGATAAGTATGGACGTCATCATACTGATCCACAGGACTCTACTAGACATTTGCTCATGACTTGTAGAACCTATGAACCTAGGGCTCTTATGCCAACTTTTCATGACCCAAAAATCCACCTTATCGTGATGGCACATAACCATCCTGCTAGGTATGCCAAGAAACAGTCAACCCAACTTTAACAAAAATGATAAGAAATCAACAAGTGAAATAACTGAATCTCTATACAATAACCCAAGGATTGATAATATAAGTCATGAGCCACTAAGGCTTAGATTTAAAATAATGGTATAAAAATAAATATAACATCTATTTGGAATATACATAAACAAATTACAAATCTAAAACTATCAAGAAAAAGTGGCAGCTATATCCGAAAAGTAGGTACATGTTCAATGCCAGCTTCCGCCATCCACAACAACTTAGCTCCAAGTCTGCACGCAAGGTGCAGAAATATAGTATGAGTACAACCGACCCCATGTACTCAACAAGCATCATAACTAACCTCAGCTAGGAAATAGAAGCAAGAGTTGTAAATGATACTCACTAATCACCTGTACAGTTCATAATTCCAACAAGTACAGAACAATAATATGATTAAGAATCACAGATAATATCACCTTGGTGCACACAGTAACTCAACGTACTCTGCCCAGTCAACAATCTAGTATATAAAGAGGATATGCAAATAAATTAGGTAAGCAACTAAGGAAATTGCAAGTAAAGATGAAATGCAACAACCAAATATCAATTTGATGCGGTGCGCAACCCGATCCAAAAAGAAATGACAATACGGCTCTAAGGCCCACATCAGAATCTCAATAACCGAACCAAATCATTGATGAGCAATCCCAAAGCCTATATCAACCAGAAACCCGTCAGTTTCTCACACTTCGCGTGTACACCATCAAGAAGACACATGATATGGTGACCCTAGGGGGATGGATTCATATCCATACGCTGCACGACGGAGTCACGTGCAATTCGCCCGGCGTGATCACATGTTCAATATTACAATTTTCCTGGTATGGTCATAGGCTCGATATCATAATCTGCTTGGCATGGTCACAAGCTCAATATCATAATCTGCCCGGTGTGGTCATAGGCTCAGTATCATAATCTGCCCGGCATAGTCACCGGCTCAATATCATAATCTGCCCGGCATGGTCACAGGCTCATAATCCACTTGGCATAGTCATAGGCTCAATACATGTACATGATCAATGAACATCAAATTTCATACTCCTAGACTGGCATAGTGACATGCTAAGGTGTATGCATGTGCAAAGTGTGGTATCATAGCTCAAATTAGGCAATGCATAATGAAAGTAGCAATTGACAGGTTCAATTAGGAGATTAACCTCTATATAACCTCAAACATGCCTCAGATAGCTCACAACAGGGGTACAAATATATGAATCATCACAGAATGAAGCTTATCAATCAATCCAAGGCATATCATAGCCTAAACACTATCCAAAGCATGGAAAATACCCTTGCACACATAGGTTCATTCCCACACATGTGCACCATCCATAACACGTACCTATCATAAATAACTCAAGCAACTAGTGCCTCAATCAAGTTTAGGTAGGATACTTATCTCAAACAAGTCAAAACAATACTCTAAAATGCCATCCCTTACGAATCTCAAATACTCAAAGCCAACCAAAACGCCAACATGGGCCCGAACCCTAAAATCTAACAAAACTCACAAATTCCGATAACCCATTCGAATACAAGTCCAACCATACTAGTTTCACTTAAATCTGAATCCGAATCGATGTTCAAATCTCATATATTCACTTTAGAAATTTTTTGGCAAAAATTCTCAATTTCTCTTTTAGATTCATTAATCAAATGCCAAAATCAAACATAGAATCATGTAAAAATAATCAGATCGTCAAACATACTTAACCCAATCCATATCGTGAAAATCTCCTCCAAAATCGGCCAAAACCGTGCTCCTAGACTCAAAAAAAGATAAAATGAGCTCAAAGTCCAAAATTAACTTCTATGCCAAGTACCCTACGTAATTGCAGTTGTACCCACGCGATCATGATGCACAAATTGAACACTGCTTCAAGAGCTGCTTCGCGAATGTGGCCTGATGCACTGGCCAACTGGCCCCAAGCACAGCAACCGCAGATGAACAGTCGCGAATGCGACCCATGCTGACCTTTGACCCTCAACGCACCGTGAACGCGACACAATATGCGCAAACGCGAAGAACAACAAATCTCAGACCCCTATGAACGCGCTCCACCTCTCGCGAATGTGATGAATAAACCACCAGCAGCTCCCGGAACACTACGCGATCTCAATTTTCTTCTCGCATTCACGCAAAACACTCCCACCACCAGAAAATCAAAGACACAAGCAGTGCAAACATGAGTGAAAATGGTCTGAAATCACCCCGAAACTCACTCGAGCCCTCGGAACTCCGTCCAAACATACCAACATGTTTCAAAATATAATATGGACCTACTCGAGGCCTCAAATCCCACAAAATAACATCGAAACCATGCATCACACTTCAATTCAAGCTTAATGAACTATTTCAAACTTCAAAATTCCAAACTTACACCGAACACGTCTAAACAACTTAGAATCACCTCAAATTTCTCACAAGTTTCAAATGACATAACAAACCTATTACAACTCTTGAAATAATAAGCAAAACCCGATAACATCGAAGTCAACTCCTTATCAAACCTATGAACTCTCCAAACCTTAAAATTGCCAACTTTCACCAAATAGCGCAAAAATCTTCTAAAAATATCCAAATGCGAATCTGAGCATACGCCCAAGTCCAAAATCACCATCCAGATATAATGGTACCATAAAAACTCCGATGCAAGGTCAAATACAAAAAAGCTAAACTTGGTCAACTCTTCCAACTTAACGCTTCCTAGTTGAGAATCATTCTTCCAAATTAATTCTGAACCACTCGAAAACCAAATCGATGATACACATAAATCATAATACACCATTTGAAGCTACTCATGACCACAAATCACCAAAATGGATGCAAATACTCAAAATAACCGATCGGGTCTTTACATCTTTGAACGCAAGAAACGTGCTATGAGGAAACAACACAGATTCGCCAATAGGTTTATATTTTTCTTTTATTCTTTCTTGTTTATTTATGAATTATTATTATTATTATTATTATTATTATTATTATTATTATTATTATTATTATTATTATGAATACCACATTTATGAGTGGCTAAGTACTTTAGTTATGGTATTGTGGTTGACATGATTGTTGATGTTTGTTGATTACTACTTTGTTAATATGAATTATCATTATTGGTTGTTTCTTTAATTCCATATCTGAATTGTGTGGCCACCAATGTATCTACTATTTATGCTATGCTTAAGAGAAATCATATTTAGATTAGAGTAGAACTAAAGAGAGCTTATTTTTAAACCCGTATTTCGAAAAAATATTTTGCAGTTAGATTAGGGATATATCTAACAGTCTTGCTCATTTGAATGTTGTATTATATTTATTCATGATAGATTCAATACCATAGGGATATAAGATTAATATATTATGAATATGCAGATAGTGTTGTTGGATCATGCTAGTCATATAAATGATCTGATCAAATAACAACCATAAATAATTCGAATTAACGAGTATTATTATGAAATCAATAGGATTTATAAGCTTACCAAAACCTTGAAATCCTTGTCTCAATTGGTTAAGACAAAATTATAAACACTTACATTCTTGTTAGTCTAGTTACTTAGTTATTTAATTTAAAAAGTATTAGTTAAATCACATTCACCAATCTTTGATAACCTTGAACAGATAATAAATTTTTGGTACTTAGGTAGTAATTAATCTAACTTTATGGGTTCGTCATCGGACTTTCGAGTAACTTTACTACTTATGGGCCACATATACTTGTGTGTGCTTTGGTAACCAATAATTTTTTGGGGCTGTTACCGAGGACTTAGTTATTGAATGTTTATCTGAGTTAAGAATACATTCATTTTATGCTCAAGTTTTTAATTTTATAATTTACCTAATTCATATCAAATATTTGTGGAGCAAATGTCAAGAAAGAAGGATGGGGATACAAATAATCTTAAACCCTTCGACAATGAACCTGAGAGAAATTTCTACATGAACAAGAAAGTAGCAAAGCAACTACAACAGTTGAAGAGGCAAAAAAGCAGCTTTAGAGGCAGACAAAGCAGCCAAAATAGTGAAACGGGTTGATGAGGACGACAACACTAAAACAAGCATTGATCTCCCACAATCGTAGCAATAAAATAGAAAGTAGATCGAGCATATTTGACGGTGCAAGGACTAGCCTTACACATAAGACACAGGCTATCGTCAAGCCTTTTATTATGGAAAATTTTGAGGTAAAGCAGAGGATGGTTCATCTAGTGCAATTTCAAGGGCAGTATGTCGGTCTACCTCATGAAGAACTTTCTTGAAATATCAGACACAAATAACTTCTCAGATATGTTACCGAATTACATCAGGTTGACCTTGTTTCTTTTCTCACTACCATGGGAAGAAAAGGCATGGCTACATAAAGAGCTGGCAAATAAAATCAACTGGGACGAATTAACCAGGAAGTTTTTGATGAAGTTCTGCCCATCTGAGAAGATAAATTTCTAAGGAGCCAGATTATTGAGTTTCTGTAGAGAGAATGTGAGTCTCTCCATTAAGCTTGGAAAAGGTACAAGAAGTTGCTCTGGGATTGTCAATATCATTGTCAAACAGATAAAATATTGGGCACAATTTCATCAACAGGTTAAATGAAACTTTCTATATGTATTTTGACTCAGTGAAGGTATATGCATGGTAAAATATTATGGCGAGATCCTAATCTTGTTGAACAACTTCACTACCATTGATCAGAATTAGCAAGGAGGCGGAAAATCGAGTAAAATAGTTAAGCAGAAGTCAATAAGTATGACTGACATTGGTGTTCTCTTACCTATGAGAGTTAATATGGCAAAAATTACAAATCAGGTGTGTAAGTTGACTATGGCACATGCTATATCGATTCCTCATGTGCAACAAATATCTACTTATCGCAAGATATGCAGAAGCGATCACACGAGTGACCAGTACCCTTTGAAACCTTAGTCTATCTAATATGTGGGATATCAAACAAGGGCCCAATGAATTAGAATGACCAATATAGGAACGGAACAACCCAAATCAGAGGAATTATCCTAGCTTCTCATAGGATGAAAATCAAAATAACTACAGACCCCAAGGGCACTATCAACAAACATAGAAACCACCACAATAACCTGAAGAGAATGTAACTAACTTGTTGAAAAGGTTATTGGCCGACAATCAAACAGGGTTAGAATATCAGTAGTTGAGGATAGACTTCCGAAACATAAAGAAGCAAGTTGGAAAAAGTGCAAGCAACCAGGCAACTAGGATTGCTGGAGCCCTTCCTAAATCCTAGAAAAAATTCTCAAGTTAATATAGTAACTTTGAGGAATGGGAGAGAGTTGGTAAAAGCACCAAAAGAGAAAATGGAGCAGTCATAGGTAGAAGAACAAAAAACTATATGTAGAGGTGACTGAGAAGAATAATGCAGAGCTTGAGCAATTAGTCAAAAGGGGTCCACTTCCCTTCCCTCAGAGGCTCAAAAAAGGAATGAAGATCATATGTTTCACAGGTTTCTTGATATGTTAAAACAGGTACATCTGAACATTCCATTGGGGGATATGTTTCGTGATGTCCCAAGATATGAGGAGTAAGTACATCAAGGATATTGTAGCACACAAGAGAAGCTTGGCTGAGTTTGATACCGCCGCGCTCACCGAAAGGTGCACCTCTAGGATTCAAAGAAAGCTTCTGCAAATGCTTAAGGGTCCAGGAAACTTCACCATCTAGGTGTGAATTAGTGAAGTTGATGTGAGCAGATCTCTATATGATTTATGTACAAGTATTTATCTGATGCTCTTATCAGTGTTCTAGCAACTAGGCTTAGGAGCTCCATGACATAGTACTTTCATGCTATAGTTAGATGATAGATCTTTGGCATATCCTAAAAGAGTACTTCAGGATATGTTATTATAGATTGGTCAGTTTATCTTCTTAGCTAATTTTATCATCTTTGACTATGAGGTTGACAAGCAAGTCCCTATTATTTTGGGATGTCCTCTCTCAGCTACTAGTGATGCAATTATCAAAGTTCGAGAGTGAAAGATGATCATGAGGATGGATCACAAAGAGCCAGTCTTTAATGTCTACCGGACTATTCAGTTGCCTTATCATTACGACTTATTGCCATGATCTTTGTAGTGGAAGTATATGAGCCAGTCTTGGGTCAAATGTCTATACAGGTAATGCCATAGAAAAGGCACTTATGTTGTTCAACGTGATAGAACTTGACGAGTAGATTGAGGGTATGATGAACATTCTTGATGTATTATGCGAATACATTAGAGACGAACCCTAGTTTAAGCACTTAGATAGGCCGAGTGGACCTCTAGCTAAGCCTTCTATCTAGGAGGATATAAAAATGGATCTCAAACCCTTACCTCCTTATCTTCATTATGCATATTTGGATAGTTATAACACTTTACTTGTGATTTTTTCTTCTAACTTTTTGTGAGTTGCAGGAAGAGAAGCTATTGAGAGTGCTATGAGAGCATAAACATGCCATTGGATTGATGATGTCTGATATAAAGGGTACAAGCTCTGCTTTCTGCATACACAAGATCCTTAAGGTGAGAGGGCACAAGCCTAGCATGGAATGTCAGCACCGCCTAAATCCAATCATGGAAGAAGCGATAAAAAAATAAGTGATTAAGTGTCTTGATGCATGTATGATATTTCCTATCTGAGACAGTATGTGGGTAAGTCCAATCTAATGTGTACACAAAGAGGAAGGTCTAACTGTAGTAGTGAATGAGCATAATGAGTTTGTACCAAATAGGACAGTAACTAGTTGGTGAATTTACATAGACTACACGTAGTTGAATAATGCTACAAGGAAAGATTACTTTCCCATCCCTTTTAATTATCAAATATTAGACAGGTTAGCTGGACATGAATACTACTATTTTCATGAAGGATACTCAGAGTATAATTTGATTGCTATTGCCCTGAAGGACTAAAACAAATTACCTTTACATTCCTTTATAATAATTATGCATTTAAGAGAATGTTATTCAGGTAACGTAATGCACCTACAACTTTTTAAAGATGTATGATGGCAATTTACACTGGCATAGTGAAAAGTATTATTGAGATCTTGATGGATGATTTCTCTATTTTTTGTGCCTCTTTTGATGAATGCTTAATCAATCTTGGTAAACTACTTGCTAGGTAGGAGGAGATGAATCTGATGCTGAAATAGGAAACGTATCATTTCATGGTGCGTGAAGATAGATGAGACACAAGTTTTCCACAGATGGGCTAGAAGTTGACAAGGCTAGGGTGGAAACAATTGAAAAGTTGCCACCACCGGTTTCTATGAAAGAAGTTTGCAGTTTTTTGGTACATGCAGGTTTCTACCATCACTTCATAAATGATTTTTCTAAAATTTCCTCTCTTTTGTGCAGGTTGCTTGAGAAGGATGTGCCGTTCAAGTTTGATGATGTTTGTATGAAAGCATTCGAGGAGTCTACACAGAAGTTAGTCACTGTATTGATAACTAGGGATTTTGCCATGTTTTATGCCCCTTCTTGCTTTCACTTTGATTATAAATTGTGATAAAATAGTCCCAAAAGGCTCATAGGTTGTGCTTGATTGCAGGTTTGATCGGCAAAGTGATGAAATGTCAAAGATCGGCTCAAAAGGAGTGAAATCTGCACAAGTACCAAAAACAAGGCAAACTCAGGACAAACAGGCCTAGTGCGGCCGCACTACACTTTGTGCGGTCCGCACTAGGGAGATTCGGAGAGTAGATTATAAGGCATAAAACCTAGTGCGGCCGCAGTCCATTCTGTGCGGTCCGCACTAGGTAGATTCAGAGAACGGCAAAACCAAGCTTCAAGCAACGCGACCGCAGTTCACATTGTGCGATCCGCGGTGAAGGCTCCGCGGCCGCACTGCCATTATGTGCGGTCCGCGGAAGAGAACTTCAGAGAGTTGAAATTGCCAAAGTTCAAAGCCATGCGGTCCGCGGTCATGTTTGTGTGGACCGCGCTAGCTGCCTCCGCGGCCGCGGTCCACTCTGCGCGGTCCGCGGAGCCCAAGTTCAGAGAGCCAGGATTTGAAGTCCAAGAGCCTAGTGCGGCCACAGTCCATTTTGTGCGGCCTGCACTGACCCCGCAGGGGCATTTTTGTCCAGTTTTTCCAGCTTAGTATAAATAGAACCTTTTTCCATTTTTAGGGTATCAGTTATTTTATTTTAGCAGCTGCGCTCGTGAGAACATCATCTGCAGCCATTTTTGGCATTTTAGCTTACTTTTAACGATAGATTCTTGTATTTTACTTTAGTGCTTAATTAATATGTCTTCTTCTTCATCTATTTCTCTATTTTCTTCCTCAAACATGAGTACCTAAACCCATTAGCTAGGGTTGTGGCTCAACCCTAGTATGGGTAATTGATGGGTGTTGTGATTTAAGGTTAGATTGACTATGAGTGTTTGTATTTGGGTCAATTTTATGGTTTAATTTATGAATTGGTGGTTGCAAACGCTGGTTTGTGCTAAGTTGTAGCTCTTCTTGAGAGAGAGAACTTAAGTCTCCAAAATTGACCCAACAAGGAATTGGGATGGACTCAAGAGAATTGATAGTCCCAATTAAAGGGTTAAATCTCGAGAGAGTAATTACTCGACTTGAACCCTAGTTGCTTGAGCTAATTTGCCTACTGTGACGACCCGACCCGTCGTCTCATGAGATACCGCTTCGTTTCCCCCATTTTATGCTTCTTCATGTTTCATTATCAGTATTTGGTGTGTTATAGTTGATTCGGATTGGTTTTGGTAGAAATGAGGCACTTAGTCTCTTTAAGGAAGGCTTGTTTTGGAAAAGTCAACCGGATGTTGACTTACGAGTTAGAGGGCTCAGATGTGGTTTTCGGTGATTTGGTTAGCTTCGGGGGATGAATTGTGACGTAGGAGTGCGATCGGAATTGATTTTGGAGGTCCGGTGTAGAATTAGGCTTGAATTGGCGAAGTTAGTATTTTGGCGAATTTCGGTTGGTGGGTGAGATTTTGATCTGAGGGTCGGAATGGAATTCCGAGAGTTGCAGTAGCTTCGTTAGGTGATTTTGGATGTGTGTGCAAAATTTTAGATCATTCGGAGGTGTTTTGGTCGGGTTTTTGATCAAATGCGTATTTCGGAAGTTTTGAAGAAACTTAGGCTTGAATCTGATGTGATTTAATGGTTTTAGCGTTGTTTGATGTATTTTGATGATTAGAGCAAGTTTGAATAATATTTTAGGATGGGTTGGTGCTTTTGGTTGAGGTCCCGGGGGCCTCGGGGTGGTTTTAGAGGGTCAATCAGACCATTTTTGGACTCAAATGATTGCAGGTTTCAGCTGTTGGTGTTGCAGAAAAATTTGCTCTTCGCGTTCGCATGAGTGAGTCGCGAACGCGTAGAGGGAATTTGGGTGGCCTAAAATTTGGTCTTCGCATTCGCATCTTCATGGTCGCGTTCGCGTAGTTCTGGGAGTGGAGGTATCGCGATCGCGATGGTGCTTCCGCGATCGCGTAGAAGGAAGTTGGGCCCTGAGTATTTGTTCATCGCGTTCGCGTGCCTGGGGACGCGTTCGCATAGTTGAGGCTCCTAAAGGTTCGCGTTCGCGGGTTGGTCACCGCGTACACGAAGAGTTAATTTTGGTCAATGATTTTCTGTTCATCGCGAACGCGGGGTGTTGACCGCGTTCGCATAGAGTAAAATTTATCTGGGCAGAAGGGTTGTTATATTATTTCATCCGCGAAGTTTGGTCCATTTTTCCTCCATTGTTGAGTATTTTGAGAGCTCTTTGGAACAAATTGAAGAGGGATTCAAGGAGGATTGATTGGAGGTAAGTTCCTTGGCCTAAATACATGAGATTATGATAGATTTAACATGGAAATTGGTTGAAATTCATCAAAAGGGGGTAAAGCTAGGGCTTGAGAATTGGTAATTTAAAAATGGAATTTGAAGGGTCAAATGGACTCCGATTTTGGTAAATTTGATATGTATAGAATCGTGGCGAGATGAGAAATCCATTGATGTGAATTTTCTGATTTTTCGAGAAGTGGGCCCGGGGCTCGGGTTTTGCTAGTTTCGAGATTTTTGCTATTTTTTGATTGTTTTCGATTGGGTATTGTTCCCTTAGCATATTGTGATGTATTCGCTCTTATTTTGGTTATATTCGACGCGCGTGGAGGCCGATTTGAGGGGCAAAGGCGTCGCGAGCCAGAGATTTCACCGGTTCGAGGTGAGTAATGATTGTAAATGATATCTTGAGGGTTTGAAACCCCAGATTTGCACCCATAGTGCTATATTGAGGTGACTTGCGCGCCGGATAGAGAGCATGGGGTAGAGCACTGTTGGGGATTGTGACTTGGTCCGTCCCGGTTGTTGATTTTACCGCGTCATTGACTGAAACTTATTTGATATTTTCATGATTTGGGCTGATTGCCGTATTTGGGCTTCGTGCCAATTATTTGAATCCTTCAGGGATTGATATCACCGTTTTCGCATCACTTTTGCATATTATTTGATCTCGGCCCAAGGTTTTAAAAACTGTTTCTCAAACTCAGCCATCTTTCTAAGATTTGAAAACTTGAACAATACTTTATTGACGTTTTGAGCTGAGAGCAATTATTTTAATATTGCCCAAGTGGCTTATGTGCATTTCTGGACTGAGCATGGATCGGGCTGCGCGGCGCAGCGGTGTTATATTGATATTGAGGCCGAGGGCCTGGTTGATGCCATGAGATGGCTTGATATTAGGCTTGGGCTGTAGGAGCCCCTCCGGAGTCTGTACACATCCCCAGTGAGCGTCGTCGACGTTAAATGGATCGGGCTGCACGCCGCAGCGGGTATCGGAGCGTACCGTCATATGCATTGCATTGCACTCATGCATTTGTTCCTATTTTTATTATCTGTCATGACATTTCAGCACTCTCATTTCATTGGCTTCCCATGCTATTTATGCATTACTTACCTGATACCCTGGTGTTATTTGTTAATGGAGTGCTGTGCCCGAGGGGCTGACTTTTGTGCTGACTTGCACTATCTATTTCGCATTTATTTGCTTAACTGTTGGAAAAAGATATTTTCAAAAGAGGTTTTAAACTGAGCTACGATGGTTTCTAAAGATTTTATGGTTTCACTGTTTTCTCAAAGGGTTACACTGTTCTATATAGCATGATGGCTTGCTTACGTGGTTTCTTGCTGCTCAGTTATTATTTACCTTTATTACTCACTGAGTTGGAGTAGTCACTTTACTCCCTGCACCTCGCGTGCAGATGCAGGTATTGGTTAGTAGCGGGTTTGAGCTGGTTCAGGATTTTGCTATTGTAGCTGAGCAAGGTGACCGCCAGCGCTCGCGGCACCGGATTTCTTCTTTTGATTCTAAATTTTAAATCCATGTATTACAGGCCTTGTAGTTGAACTAAAAATCCTTCTAGATGCTCGTGGCTTGTGACACCTCGGTCGGGCTGTGTCGGGACGGTTCCCTATTTTTATCACTTTTCTTCCGCACATATGATAGTTTTATTAATGTTTTAGACTTATTCATGCTAAGTAAGTATTAAAGAGGTATTGATGTTCTGTTGGCTGGCCTTGTCTTCATGAGAGGCGCCATCACGACCGAATTTGGGAATTGGGTCGTGACAAGTTGGTATCAGAGCCTAGGTTACTAGGTCTCACGAGTCATGAGCAAGTTTAGTAGAGTCTCGCGCATCGGTACGGTGACGTCTGTATTTATCCTCGAGAGGCTGCAGAACCTTTAGGAAAACTTCACTTTGTTGGAATTCTTATCATGCGTACTTGATTCTGCTCGAGATATAACCCTTGAAATTCCTTCCACACGTCTGGATGCGCACGCGATCGCTCAGTATTATGTGTGCCTTGATGGTTTGTGATTCCCCGATCAAGGGGCGAGATGTGATCTTCGTGAGTATGTTGGGCCAGTCTGGAGGACTTGAGGCCGGATCCTTGCCTATGGCTTGAGCACCGAGGTGCTGATTGTGTGAGCAAGTGTTTTGAACTTATATGTTTGGTATTGTCCCTATTAGCCGGAATGGCTGTTGGATATCTATGTGATGAGTATGATAGTACTGCGAGATGTATCTATATGACTTGGTAGTGATGAAGAAGTCTGCTGGATAATAGATGAACTGTTAAGTGTTCTCCTTTTCATTCCTGCCTTTCTTTGCTTGGTTCTTGTTTTCTTCTTTTATTCTCACATTTTCTTTCCTCTCTTGTTTTGCCATTATTTCTTTCCCCTCAATTTCTCTTATATCCTCTCCTCGTTTTCCCGTTTTTATTTTATGGTTATGATCGAATCCTATGGGGATTGCCTACGTATCATGACGCCGCATGAATCAGACCAAGCGTAGTTCTGGATGTTTTGACATAATTTTAAAGAAAACACGAGTGACTCATTTTGAAATGACTCTTTTTGCTTCGTTTTTTTTTCAAATCCCTCTTTTTTGGAAAAATTCGGCAGAGTTTCGGGACATTTTCAAATACCGAGATTTTCAAAATCGGGTTTATTTTCTTTCTACGCCACTCTTGGTTTTTCCCCTGATTGACTTTCCTAGCCGGTCAGCATGTAGGCCGAAACAAATAAATGTTCACATAGCACGTAAGATGCATCAGGATGGTCTATTATTTTGGGTACACCTGTCCTAGACGGACCCAACCCCTGTGTTGAGTCCCCTAAGTCAAATGCACATGATGCAAACAAACGTTCCTACTAGGGATCCGGCATGAGGTTATGTTCTTCTAGG
>NC_031995.1:110957937-110969746 GCF_001879085.1 Nicotiana attenuata | reverse complement strand
GGCTCCGGCAGGAGTTATAGTAGTGGAAGGAGAAGCTTCAGGCTTTCTTGGTAGTGAGTTCGTTGGTAAGCTGATATGGATACATGTCTAGCTTGAGTTGGCTTGGTTGGACCCGATATGTGTTGTTGAGGGATAGGTTGATTCGGTCGTTATGGAGCTTGTTAGTGACCTGAGGAGAGCTATGAGTTGCTTTTCGGCGTTGTGAGACGTTATGATTCGTTGGTTATGGGCACATGTGGTGCATTCTATTGGGGGATTCATAGTGGAAGTTGAGCGGGAAGAGTAATTGGGTGTTGCTTGGTGAAAGGAGTGTTGGTTATGACCTATTGGGTTGCGTGTCGTATGTTATTTGTTTCACCGTGGGGGTAATGAATTGCCTTGGTTTCAGACATCAAACGGTGCGTGGCTGTCGATTGGGGCATGGTGACTTGAGGTGTTTCATGTGTAACAGTGTTGGGATAGGATCGCGCATTGTGGTGAGGCCACGTGGAGAAATGACCTTTCGGGGTAGATTCACGTTTTCTATTTCTATGATGTGAGACGGGGTCTCGGCTTTGTGTTGTGATGGTACTGACGAGCTTGAGGTACAACTCTTTCGTTGAGTCATTTTTCATGATTTGAGTGTGTTCAGACCGTTTTTATTGGTGCGTGTATTATGCAAGTTGTGGCTTAGGCCTGTATTGAGGTGTCATATCACCAGAGTGGTGTGTTGGATTCGAGGTGATCGTTGGAGTCATTAATGGATACGAACAAATTTGTTTTCAGCTTGTTAGACGGATAATATCGAGGTTCGGCCCGGAAATCTGTTATGGTATTAGTCAAAGGGAAGTGGCTTCATGAATGGTTGATCTGAGAAATGGTTACGGTTTATCGCATGTTTCATTTGTCGTTGGCAGTATATGAAAGTGTTGGAATAAGACTTTGGCTAATAAGAGGTTTTCTATCGGTATTTGGTTATTGTGGGCAACTGCTGTGAATAGAGGCTATCGTTTCGAGTGTTTGGATTATGTGGTATATTAGATGGTCTCACTTGAGGTTGCAGGTATGGGTTATTACAGCTGGTTCGGGTTTATTCTGAATATAGATGTGAGGTTCTGATCTTGTGTATGATTTCAGAAAGTGCAATGTGGTTCTACGGTTTATGGTCTAGATGGATTGTAAGATTTCAGCTATGTTTTATTATCGGACCTATGCGAGATAGGGTGACGTGGGATCACCCCGGGTGTATGCTTGGTAAGGTCATTCTGCTATTGGTTGGCTTCTAGTACAACTCTGGGTACGCTCGAGGACGAGCGCTGGTTTAAGTTGGGGAGGATGTGACGACCCGACCCGTCGTCTCATGAGTTACCGCTCCGTTTCCCCCATTTTATGCTTCTTCATGTTTCATTATCAGTATTTGGTGTATTATAGTTGATTCGGATTGGTTTTGGTAGAAATGTGGCACTTAGTCTCTTAAAGGAAGGCTTGTTTTGGAAAAGTCAACCGGATGTTGACTTACGAGTTAGAGGGCTCGGATGTGGTTTCCGGTGATTTGGTTAGCTTCGGGGGATGAATTGTGATGTAGGAGTGCGATCGGAATTGATTTTGGAGGTCCGGTGTAGAATTAGGCTCGAATTGGCGAAGTTAGTATTTTGGCGAATTCCAGTTGGTGGGTGAGATTTTGATCCGAGGGTCGGAATGGAATTCCGAGAGTTGTAGTAGCTTCGTTAGGTGATTTTGGATGTGTGTGCCAAAATTTCAGATCATTCGGAGGTGTTTTGGTCGGGTTTTTGATCAAATGCGTATTTCAGAAGTTTTGAAGAAACTTAGGCTTGAATCCGATGTGATTTAATGGTTTTAGCGTTGTTTGATGTGTTTTGATGATTGGAGCAAGTTTGAATAATGTTTTAGGATGGGTTGGTGCTTTTGGTTGAGGTCCCGGGGGCCTCGGGGTGGTTTCAGAGGGTCAATCGGACCATTTTTGGACTCAAATGATTGCAGGTTTCAGCTGTTGGTGTTGCAGAAAAATTTACTCTTCGCGTTCGCATGGGTGAGTCGCGAACGCGTAGAGGGAATTAGGGTTGCCTGAAATTTGGTCTTCGCGTTCGCATCTTCATGGTCGCGTTCGCGTAGTTCTGGGAGTGGAAGCATCGCGATCGCGATGGTGCTTCCGCGATCGCGTAGAAGGAAGTTGGGCCCTGAGTATTTGTTCATCGCGTTCGCGTGCCTGGGGACGCGTTCGCGTAGTTGAGGCTCCTGAAGGTTCGCGTTCGCGGGTTGGTCACCGTGTTCGCGAAGAGTTAATTTTGGTCAATGATTTTCTGTTCATCGCGAACGCAGGGTGTTGACCGCGTTCGCATAGAGTAAAATTTATCTGGGCAGAAGGGTTTTTATATTATTTCATCCGCGAAGTTTGGTCCATTTTTCCTCCATTGTTGAGTATTTTGAGAGCTCTTTGGGACAAATTGAAGAGGGATTCAAGGAGGATTGATTGGAGGTAAGTTCCTTGGCCTAAATACATGAGATTATGATAGATTTGACATGGAAATTGGTTGAAATTCATCAAAAGGGGGTAAAGCTAGGGCTTGAGAATTGGTAATTTAAAAATGGAATTTGAAGGGTCAAATGGACTCCGATTTTGGTAAATTTGATATGTATAGACTCGTGGCGATATGAGGAATCCATTGATGTGAATTTTCTAATTTTTCGAGAAGTGGACCCGGGGCTCGGGTTTTGCTAGTTTTGAGATTTTTGCTATTTTTCGATTGTTTTCGATTGGGTATTGTTCCCTTAGCATATTGTGATGTATTCGCTCTGATTTTGGTTAGATTCGACGCGCGTGGAGGCTGATTTGAGGGGCAATGGCGTCGCGAGCTAGAGATTTCACCGGTTCAAGGTGAGTAACGATTGTAAATGATATCCTGAGGGTTCGAAACCCCGGATTTGCACCCATAGTGCTATATTGAGGTGACTTGCGCGCCGGATAGAGAGCGTGGGGTAGAGCACCGTTGGGGATTGTGACTTGGTCCGTCCCGGTTGTTGATTTTACCGCGTAATTTACTGAAACTTATTTGATATTTTCATGATTTGGGCTGATTGCCGTATTTGGGCTTCGTGCCAATTATTTGAATCCTTCAGGGATTGATATCACCGTTTTCGCATCACTTTTGCATATTATTTGATCTCGGCCCAAGGTTTTAAATACTGTTTCGCAAACTCAGCCATCTTTCTAAGATTTGAAAACTTGAACAATACTTTATTGACGTTTTGAGCTGAGAGCTATTATTTTAATATTGCCCAAGTGGCTTATGTGCATTTCTGGACTGAGCATGGATCGGGCTGCACGCCGCAGCGGTGTTATATTGATATTGAGGCCGAGGGCCTGGTTGATGCCACGAGATGGCTTGATATTGCGCTTGGGCTGTAGGAGCCCCTCCGGAGTCTGTACACACCCCCAGTGAGCGCCGTCGACGCTAAATGGATCGGGCTGCACGCCGCAGCGGGTACCGGAGCGTACCGTCATATGCATTGCATTGCACTCATGCATTTGTTCCTATTTGTATTATCTGTCATGACATTTCAGCACTCCCATTTCATTGGCTTCCATGCTATTTCTGCATTACTTACCTGATACCCTGGTGTTATTTGTTAATGGAGTGCTGTGCCCGAGGGGCTGACTTTTGTGCTGACTTGCACTATCTGTTTCGCATTCATTTGCTTAACTGTTGGAAAAAGATATTTTCAAAAGAGGTTTTAAACTGAGCTAAGAAGGTTTCTAAAGATTTCACGGTTTCACTGTTTTCTCAAAGGGTTACAATGTCTATATAGCATGATGGCTTGCTTACGTGGTTTCTTGCTGCTCAGTTATTATTTACCTTTATTACTCACTGAGTTGGAGTACTCACTTTACTCCCTGCACCTCGCGTGCAGATGCAGGTGTTGGTTTACCCGGTAGCGGTTTGAGCTGGTTGAGGATTTTGCTATTGTAGCTGAGCAAGGTGACCGCCAGCGTTCGCGGCACTGGATTTCTTCTTTTGATTCTAAATTTTAAATCCATGTATTACAGGCCTTGTAGTTGAACTAAAAATCCTTCTAGATGCTCGTGGCTTGTGACACCCCGGTCGGGTTGTGTCGGGACGGTTCCCTATTTTTATCACTTTTCTTCCGCACATATGATAGTTTTATTAATGTTTTAATTTTATTCATGCTAAGTAAGTATTAAAGAGGTATTGATGTTCTGTTGGCTGGCCTTGTCTTCACGAGATGTGCCATCACGACCGGGTTGGGGAATTGGGTCGTGACACCTACCCATTTGGTCTCGAGAGAGTCAATTGGGCAAAATCACTCTCTCTACCGAGAGGTGTGAGAGTGGGTAAAATTGTGCAACGGTTATAAAATATTTCCCCAATCATATCAATCAAGCCTTAGATGCAATTGTCCGTCAATTAGCCACCTAGGTGAAATTCACTACCCTAGTGCCCTTAATCCATTAGATACAACTCTTAGCAATTATCTCTTAGCTTAATCTAGTTGCATTTCCAATAGTAGTAGATAATAGTAGAATATAAAGAAAACCCCAAAAATTATGAGAAGACCAATTAAGAACACACACGCGATCCTAAACTAGGTAGATACTCAACTCCAATCCTAGCTCCCTGTGGATTCGATCCTGACCTACAAATCGGGTACAAGCTATTGCGACCCTCTCTCGCTACTTTTTAGTGGTGCGGAGTTGGCAGCGATCACTTTTTGGCGCCGTTGTCGGGGAGCTAACGGTTTTGGCTATCTATTTAGTTAGTTTTGTGTGTTGTTCTTCTTTCCTTCTTTGTCATTAATTTGTGTGTGTGATTACTACAGGTACCAAAATGGCTTTAAATGCAAATGACCCTCTTGGAAATGTGCTTGCGGGGGAGGAGGTTGAGGATATTGGAGACGATGAGGTGCCTCTTGTACCTCCCGGACGTGGACGAGGCCGCCAGGCCAATGCTAATGACAACATTCCAGACCCTCCTCCGCCACCTCCAAGAGCGGTTCCTCGGGTGCTACCGAACCAAGGCTATGCAAGTGCTATTGTCCCTCCCAGAATCCGGGCGGGCAATTTTCAGATAACTAATGTGATGTTGACCTTACTTGAGCAACGTGGGTATTTCACGGGCGCTGCGGATCAAAATGCTTACAAACATCTCAAGGGGTTCATGGATACATGTTGGGGTAGCAAGCAGACGAATGTGTCCGAAGATGCTCTTAGGTTGAGACTTTTCCCGTTCTCACTTCGGGGGAAAGCATTGGACTGGCTAGAGAGACTCCCCAACCATTCCATCAGAACTTGGGATGAGTTGGCGGATAAGTTTATTGCTAAATTTTTCTCACTTCGAGATGAGATATTGGTTTTCAAGCAAGAACCCACAGAACCTTTGCATGAGATTTGGGAGCGGTTTAAACAATGGTGAAAGAATGCCCAAACAACGATATGACGGAGGCGATGATCCAACAAACCTTCTATCGGGGCATCAATACAACAAATCAATGCATAGTCAACAAATTGGCTGGGGGTAATTTCATGAAGTTGACTTATGACCAAGCTTGTGAGATTCTTGATGAGATGGCGGATACATCCTCCGCATGGAAAAGTAGGGCCAATGTTCCCCAAGGTGAACCTAAGGTTATTCATTTGCATAAGGAACTACATGACCATGAACAGGCTATAGCGGAGTTGAAAACTACTGTGAACCAATTGGCTAAGGCACAATTGCAACAAGTCCAAAACCCTCGCCAAGTGAATGCTATGGAAAGTGTTAATTTGCTTACCAACAAGAGAAGGCAAAGAAGGCAACAAAATCAAGGGAATTCCGAGCAATTTGATGATGAGTGTGATGGGTTTCAAATGATGGCTATGATGAGCAAAATGAAGAGGTACAATATGTTAACAACTATCAAGGCAATAGAGGCAACTCTTCAAACCAACAATGGCGACCCCAAGGCAATTGGGGCAATCAACAACAAGGTGGTGGTCATTGGAACAACAACAACTAAGGCAGTAATTGGGGGAACACCAATCAAGGCATCCAAGGGCATTGGAATGCTAATAACAACAATTGGAACAACAATGGTCAAGGCAATTGGAACAACAATAGAAACCAAGGCAATCGGGGGCAAGGCTTTCAAAGGCCCCCATTGTACCAACAACCGAACAATCCACCCCCGTTCCCTTCTCAAGGATCTAGTTCTTCGGGTAATGATATGGGAAGAATAGAAATGATCTTCGAACAAATGATGAAGAATAACCAAGATTCCGATGCTCAATTGGCTTCCCACAATACCTCCATTCGGAATTTGGAGGTGCAATGAGGCCAAATCTCTCAATCGTTGAATACTCGCCCTAAGGGTGCTCTACCAAGTGACACGGTAGTGAACCCTAAGGGTGGGAACAATCATGTGATGGCGGTTACAACACGAAGTGGGAGAGGCGGTGATGTGCATGCCTCGAAAGATAAGCAAGTTGTGGATGATGATGTTGAGTTGCGGGAAAATGATGTTCCTTTGGTAGTTGAAGATGTGGTTGAGAATGAGGTAAACAATGATGAGAGGATTGACATTGATGAGGCCGAGGTGGATCCTAAAGAGGCCGTGGACCCGTTGTCGACGCCCCCTTTTTCTCGCCAAATCGGGTTTACGACATTTGGGAAGACAACTCTATTCCCGTTTGGGAATTGGGTTTTTGGATTTGAAGAGTCGCCACCTAATGATTAAGTGCATTAGGACACCACGAGTTTTGAGTTGGAAAACCAGAGTTCAGGCAAGGGCTAGAAATTATCTCGAGGGGAAGGTGTTAGGCACCCCTCAAGATCCACTAGTGTGGTTCCCGGCCATGCTATGTTGTGACTTTAAATTCAAATGAGCATACAAATAATTCCACATAAATATTTCAAGTAGGTATGTAAAATGGTTGACAAGCATGTTTGACATTAAGATCTAGGTGGTCTCCCAACTTGTTTAAAGGAATGTCCAAGTGCAGAAAATTAAACAAAGAAGTGAGTGAACATAAATTTTAAAAGAATAGTGCAGGAAGTTGAGGAAGAATTTGGTGACTGAAACGAAAGACAGAGTTTTATTGATAATAACAAAGTTATATAAAGGAAAGGGGTCCTAGGTTTGTAAAACACATGGATCATCCACACAACACCGGTAGCCAATCGTACGCATGGTGTTATCGCGTGATCATCATATCCATGTCTACCCTTCCCACCCCGTTAAGGTGTTAGGCGCGGAAGGGTATCGTTACCTACTGCATGCTATTACCCGTCCCACCTATCAGTCTCGGAGGCATTTGGGACTACTAATCCTAAAGGGGATGGAGCTTGGCTTTTCAGAGTTTTAAAAGGATAATAATCTAGGGCGACAGTCAAAACACATAATGCAATAAAAGGGGAACAAGTAGCAATTAGGGGCTCAAACAGGCCTCCTCATTTTAAGAAACAAATTGTTTAGCACGTCTTACACATACTTGATTTGGTCTGGATTAAATTAAAGCGTAGGATAGGTTGATTTACCACATATTTCCCAGATAGGGAGTCCGAATTAGTCTTGCTTAGATGTAGTTGTCGAAGACTGACATTGTTGATTAATTACTTAACCTTTTGCCTATGTGTTAAACGGGACCTATAGGCATGATATCTATTAATTCAGGGACGGAGGAATAAACTGACTGCAAAAAAAAAAAAAGAATTGTTGGTTGTAAGCTCTGCGAGTGTTTAAACAAATTAACACTGATTTTAGACTTAGGAGCGAGTAGGCGAGATCATAGTGGAAGGCAAATAGTCCGACATAGTGGGAAAGCATGTGAAAACATAGCATAGAAACATGGTAGAAGGAAGAACAAAATATAGGAAACATAGTAGAAGAACATGTGTAGAAAAAAAGAACATAAGAACATAGTAGAGACAAACATACACAAAGAAAGGGAAAAGAAAAGTCGGAAAAACACTTAAGCATTTTTCAGAAACCCTAAATCAGAAAGAAGTGACTTTGAAAGTAAAAAATTTTTAAAAGAAAAGTTGGGGAAATCCTTCAAGAACTCAAAATAGAGCATGAATACACACAGATCTGAGGAGAACCGGAGAAAAACCTCGAACAGCTAGGGTTTCAGGTGAACCCTAGAATAAGAAAGGCTTGGAAAAGGACCGATCTAAGTCGAATAAGGCTGGACACAGGATCAAGAGGCTAAGATATGCCGGAGCCAGGCCGGAGATGGCCGGAAATCTCAAGTCGACGTAGATCTGAGTGGAGACCTTTGAGGTCTAGCCTCAAACCTTCGAGTACCAGGCATACAGGAGCAATGGGGGGGTGAGTATGAGGTTTCCATGGCCTGAGAAGCCATGGATTCCGGCGAGAATCGAAGGGATTAGGGTTAGTTTTGGTGGCGGCGACTAGCGTTTGCAGAGAGAATGGGAGAGGAAGGGGATTTAAGGGCGGCGGGTAGAGGGAAATGAATTTAGGGTTGGGGTGTTGGTAGATTAAAAATGGAAAGGGTAACCACTGTGATTAAAATAGAATCCGGTCGGGTGCTTTAAACGGGTTAGGGGATTGGGTTGGACTGGTCCGGAATTGGGCCTGGAATTGGGTCAATTAAGGGGATTAATGTTGCTATAATTGAAATGCAGACGGGCTATATATTAAATAGCCAATTTTCCCTTTGTAATTTAATTAAAATGGTTAAAATGATTTTAAAAACAAATTGAAAGCACTAAACTAATTAATAATATATAAACATTAATCTAAAAAAATACTGGGAGTAATTTATAGTTGTAAAATGCTATTAATCGTAATATAGGCTATAATTGCAATTTTATGCCATTAGCTTAAAAAATATCAAATAAATTTATAAAAATATAATAAAATCACCTTAATTATATTGTGGTGTAAATAGGAGGGTGGAAATAAATTACTCAACAAAATAATAGTTTTGGGAATAATTATTGGATTTTGTACTGCTAAAACAAATAATAAAATGATTTTATAAAGCTTTAAAAATTAGAAAAAATGTCAAAATTCTTGGGCATACTTATATATGCATGTACATGCTATTTTGAGAATATTTTGAGTATAAAAATAGATAGGGAAAAATTGGGTATCAATAGCTGCCCCTCTTTACCCGGGAAGGATGAAAGAGTTATCGGGTAAAGATATGATGACCAATTTTGACCGAAAGAGACGACTTGAAAAGGTTTTGATCGAGCTCTGGTTCCTGAGCTGCCTACATATCCCTGGTCTTACAGGAATCAGGTCATATGTAGTTCGGGATACATCGGCGGAATATGCCGATGGGGGTTTTGAAAAGGACGGACGCAATATTTAGGTTGGGAAGGATAGTCAGGGGATCGATGGGCTGCGGGAATCGGAGTGAGATCGCTCCTGCTGTGATGGCCGTTGCCAGCTGGTGTACCTGCAAATGAGCAATACGAACATATCGTGCATAAACTTAAACGTGATGCAAGTTCCCGTTGGACCATGAATGTTGTCTTCGGACGGGTAGGATGACGTCCTCAGACCATGACGTCCTGGGCCATGGATCGTATAATAAAGGATTCGCAGGCTATGAAATGATGTTCTCGGGCTATGATAATGGTGCCTCCGAACCATGATGCCTTTGAATAATGATGTCCAAAAAAATAAAGCGGGAGGGGGGGGGGGGGTCCTCAGGCCATGGCATGGCGTTCTCGGGCTATGAAAATGGTGCCTCCGAACAATGACACCTTTGGACAATTTGGCAATATTTCATCCCATGAAATGCAGGATTTGGCGATGTTTCAGCCGATGTAAAGCATAAATATAAATGGCGGTATTTCAGCCGATGTGGAGATTTAAATGAAGTTGGCGATCTTTCAGCCATGCAGGATTTAAATAAAACTGGCGATATTTCAGCCAATGTAAATAAGAGGTGGCGATATTTCAGCCGATATAGAGATTTAAATGAAGTTGGCGATCTTTCAGCCATGCAGGATTTAAATAAAACTGGTGATATTTCAGCCGATGTAAATAAGAGGTGGCAATATTTCAGCCATTCAGATGGAGGTAGAGCTTAAACTCGAAAGGCAGAAAATTAACCCTATGCAATGCAGGGAAATGCAGATGGAGACAGTGCTTAGTCTCGGAAGGCAGAAAGGTAGCCTTATGCAATGCAAGAAATGCAGGTGGAGACGATGCTTAGTCTCGGAAGGCAGAAAGGTAGCCTTATGCAATGCAAGAAATGCAGGTGGAGACAATGCTTAGTCTCGGAAGGCAGAAAGGTAGCCTTATGCAATTCAAGGAAATGCGGGACGGAAGCAATGCTTAGTCTCGGAAGGCAGAAAGGTAGCCTTATGCAATGCAAGAAAATACGGGATGGAGGTAGTGCTTAACCTCGGAAGGCAGAAAGGTAGCCTTATGCAATGCAAGAAATGCAGGTGGAGGTAGTGCTTAATCTCAGAAGGCAGAAGAGTAGCCTTATGAAATGTACGAAATAAAGGTGGAGGTATAATGAAATTTCTTAGCTGAGAGATGATAGCTGATAGCTGATTGCGTCATTGTGGCTGCTGGGGATGCCGTGCGTGGGTAGCACTTGTAAATAGGCGATGATTCTGAGAGTTGTATTCCTGAAAAAGTATGAGTATGTAATTGTATCTGATGACTTTATGTCTCGGGTGCCTGCATCTAAAGAAAAATCGTGAGTTTTGTAAAGGGGGAAGGTTAGTTCGTCTTCCCGTGGACTTCGCTTGTCCTACTCGGCTCTTGCTTTCATTGGGGTAGCGTCGCTAAACAAAGCAATTTTGATAGTAGCCATGCATGATTTAGTAAAAATATGATGTAAATACATAATTTAAAATGATTTTCTTTTAGATGAGCCGACGACTGCTGTGAGCACGTGATTTTTGCCCTAAGCAAATTATTCCAAAAGTTTCAAATAATTGATTTCTTTATTATTTTACAATTTGTTGTGAATTTTTGTTGAATTTGGTGTTAATTGGTTGCATGATAATTCATATTAAAAATACAAAAATATGCATTTTGCATTAGGAATTTAATTTCACATTTTTTAGGTATGGATTTGTTTAGAATAAAATTAAAGAAAATCACAAAAATAGTTTCTTTGCACTTTTAATTGTTAACTGTTGCATTTATCTTTTAAATAGAATTTTAAGTAATATTAGGATTTGAATAGTTTAATCTCGAATTTTATTAAGTATTGGTTTTAATTTTACATTTTATAAAATCAGAAAAATGCAAGATAAAAAATACAAAAACATAAAAAAAAAAAAATACAAAAGCAAAAGAAATAAAAAGGAAACAAAAGGAATAAATAAAAAGGAAGGGCTGCCCAGATTGGACTCATTTTAATTAAGGCCCAAATCGCCTACCATCTAGCCCCAGCCCAGGTCCGTTCTCCTCAGCCCGGTCCCAAATCCTCTCAACCCAAAACGACGGCGTTTAGTCGCCAGGCAATCACAGCCTTTCATATTGATTGATCCAACGGCCCTTGATCAATGTTGGATTTTAAATATAAGTGTCTAAAATAACACCAAACCCTAAAGACAATATCCGTCTTCCTCGTACTTGGCCTCTTCGCCGGCTCCGCCTTAACGCCGCTGCCGATAATCGCCCACGGTGGCGGCCGGCCTCCAAACTCGCCCAACTTTTCACCAAAGATTCCTCCCTCCCTCCTCTTTCTGTATCCATGCTTGAAATCCTTCGAACCCTAGCCAAAATTCTCAAATATAGCAAACCCTAGGCGCCGCCACCACCGTGCGCGGCGGCGCCGCCACCCAACCATACCCAAAGGTACCGTGCAATCCCC
>NC_031995.1:110925463-110957837 GCF_001879085.1 Nicotiana attenuata | reverse complement strand
CTTCGGCGTATGGCGGTCACTTTGGGAGAAGCAGGACAGCAGCTAAGGGTTCTAGAGGCCGGAGTTTTTTCTGGCCAACGGTGTTCAAGGATGCTCACGTTGTGGGTCAAGGGCTGTAATGAATGTCAACGCACCGGGAACATTTCCCAGCGTCACGAGCCCATGAACCCAGTTTAAGAGGTGGAAGTGTTTGATGTTTGGGGGATAGATTTCATGGGTCCCTTCGTCAGCTCCTATGGCAATAAATACATTCTTGTTGCTGTAGACTACGTGTCCAAGTGGGTGGAAGTTGCAGCATTAACCACCAATGATGCTAAGGTGGTGGTCGGGTTTCTAAAGAAGAACATATTCACCCGCTTTGGGACACCGCGCGCAATTATCAGCGACGGAGGCACTCACTTCTGCAACCGGGCCTTCGAGAAGTTGTTGGCTAAATATGATGTGCGCCACAAGGTGGCTACTCCGTACCACCCGCAGACTAGTGGACAGGTTGAGGTGTCCAACAGAGAGAAGCGTATTGACAAAAACTGTAAACGCTACAAGAACTGACTGGTCAAGGAAGCTAGATGATGCATTATGGGCTTACAAGACAGCTTTCAAGACACCAATTGGTATGTTACCATATAAGTTGGTGTTTGGGAAGGCCTGTCACCTACCTGTAGAACTTGAACATAAAGCGTGGTGGGCACTGAAACAGCTGAACTTAGACTTGGAAGCTGCGGGCACGTCAAGAGTCACTGAATTACATGAGCTAGAGGAGTTCCGGTATCTTGCTTTTGAGAGCACAAGGCTGTATAAGGAGAGAATGAAGAGGCTTCACGATCAGAACATCATTGAGCGAAATTTCAAACCTGGGGACAGGGTATTGCTTTATAACTCAAGACTGCGGTTGTTCCCGGGTAAGCTAAAGTCAAGGTGATCTGGACCATTTCGCGTGGTTGAAGTGTTTCCATCTGGAGCTGTGGAAGTTGCTACTGAAGATGACTCTCGTACATTTAGAGTCAATGGTCAGCGGTTGAAATTGTATGTGGGTATGAACGAGCCTAAGGAGATGACCGAGCTGCATTTGAATGAACCCTAGAGGTCGAGCGAACCTTAATTGCGCTCATATGAGTCGTGCCGCGACGTTAAATCAGGCGCTACGTGGGAGGCAACCCATGACATTGTTGTAATTGTAACCTTTTTAGTCTATTCAAAAAAAAAAATTGGGCGTTAGAATCAGAGAGGGGCCTCGACCGCGGTTCCACCGCGACCGCGGTGAGATCGCGTTCAAATGGCCTCTCTGAACCTCACTGCTCGCGGTTCTACCGCGATCGCGGCAGAATCGCGGCAGCCCCAGACGCGGCCAGGTAAGTAGGTAAGTTAAATTTTTTATTTTTTTTAAAACCTTTTAACCTAAATAAAAATCACCCCCCCTTCTATTCCCACATCCATATTTTAGCCCCCCTCTTCCCATTCTTTCTTCCTCTCTCTTAAACTCATCTAATATCCCCAACAATCTCTCTTCTCTTCCTTCTCCTTCACCCCTCTTCCTCCCCAACCTCCATTAATACACCTCCACTTCTCCCTCTCTTTAACTCAAGTAAGTTATTCTTCTCTCTCTCTATTTCTTTCTCTTCTAAGTAGTGTATTTTGTAAAATTATTAGTTTCAACTAAACCCTAGTTAGGATTAGTGTAAAAATTTGAATTTTTTTGCTTTCTTTCATGTTTGCCATTGTTGTAGTTGATGTTTATGAGGTTTTTTGGTGCCAAATTAATTGGGTCTCCATTATTAAATAATTGTAAAGTTGTTTTGGTGGCTTGGAGGCCTAAACTAGATTTTAGTGGTGTAGTATGGTATTGGGTCATGTGTTGGCCGAAATTTTGGTACTGTGTTGTATATTTTTGGGGTGTTTTAAGCCCAACCTAGGTTTGGGGTGTTGTAATTGATGGTTGATGATGTGTAGTTGATTGGTGGTATTGTTGTAGTTGCTATATGGTGGTGTTGTATCTCATGTGTAACATTGAAAGGAGTAAGTGTGGGGTGTATTATGCCGGAAGTGGTAAGAAAATTATGGGGCTATTGTGGAGGTTGTTATGAATGAATTAAGGGAAAGTATTTGGTGTCATCGGGTGGTGAAGTCTGAGTAACCATCTGATTGGCACTAGTTAGGGCATATTTTGATGGTTCGTTTGATTATTTGCAGGTCATATGGCTCCCAAAAGACAAAGGCGATCTGGAGGCCCATCCCAGCGACCTACTTATGATGAGTCCAGATTCCAATCGGAACTGGCGGAGGACGACTTCAACGCCAAGGCTACAAAGACCTTCCTCCATGAGATCCCGATTGATTGGGTAGCCCTCCGAGCCGAAAAGGTGGAGATGTATGAAGAAATACGGAGGCGGGAAATGGAATTCCTATTTAACGACCCTGCACCAGTTAACAAGATGCCGGTTCGAGAATTTTACGCCAACTGCCCATTGCACTTGGGTAGGGAGGTGATTGTTCGGGGTACGGTGGTCAATGTTACAGTTCCAACAATTCGCCAGGTGTTGCGGCTGCCTTCGTTCACCAGTGACGTCGACTATTACCATGACAGACCAGGGGTGACATAGGAGGTCATGACGGATGTACTTTGCACAGGGGCAACCCATTTGGATACGTGACCAAATAACCCTCAACTCTAACTCTTTCACCCACTTGGCCAAGTGTTGGTTGACTGTTATCTGCAGCAGGTTCCTGCCATCTTGCAATACAACGAACGTGAACTTCAATCGGGCACTATTGACTTGGTGCTTTGTGACAAGAAAGGATTTTGATGCGGCCCGGATAATTGGTGATGAAATGGTCATACGGGGACCGCTGCTGACAAAGGGATTCTATTTCCCTTCCTTGGTAACCACACTGTGCTTGATGAGAAACACCTCCACCAATCCTGCCGATGGAGATTTGCCACCCAAAGCAGCATTCAAAGCTTCTAGCATCAGAGTGGGCCGGGGAATAAGGACCACAATTGAGATAGATGACGAGGCTGATGATCCGGTCCCTCTTGCTCCATCCAGGAGGTCCGCTGACAGTGCCGGACCATCTAGATACACTCATTCTGGGACTGGCATATCCAGATCACAGTCCACCAGGCCTATGCTGCGGTCCATGGAAGAAGAGGTTGCGGATCTCCGCACCTCAGTGGATGGATTACACACAAGGATGGATGCTATGTCCCAGAGGCAATCCAGGACTGAGAGCCGATTCATGGCCTGGTTCCTTGCATTGGGGAGAGCCTGCCATGTCGACCCCAGCACTGTCTCCGACTCTGACTGAGTCTCAGGGAAGTCTTCTAACCCTTCTGCTCTTTACTTTATTTATATGACATGGGGACATGCCATGATTTTAAGTGTGGGGTGGGAGACTTGCTCTGTTTGTATGTTGTATTATGTATAGTTGTAATGTAGTGTAACGTTAGTACTAGGTTAGAGGACTTGACGAGTGGGAACACGGCCTATATGTGGTATTGTCACGATCCGGATTTCCCACCCTTGGGAGTCGTGATGGAGCCTACTAATAGGAGCTAGGCAAGCCAATTATCAATTACCTCTTTTAACGAACCACGGCAATATTAGAAATAATGAAACATTTAATAATAAAGCGGAAGTCTCAAATATAGTTAACTGAAAGAAATGCGGAAATTTAACTAATTCTCTACCCAAGACTGGTGTCACAATACTCACGAACTTCTACAGAATACTAAATACAAGGTTTGAATGAAACATAAGACTGTCTGCTTCGATACAATGATAACAAACTGAATAAAATAGAAAGGGACTACGGGCCTGCGGACGTCAGCAAGGCTACCTCGAATATCCCTGGACTGAAAGCTCGCTCCCAGAATGCTACTGCCACTCAAATGCTGCTCCAACACCTGGATCTGTGCAAAAAGATGCACAGAGTGTAGCATCAGCACAACCGACCCCATGTGCTGGTAAGTGCCTAGCCTAACCCCGGCGAAGTAGTGACGAGGCTAGACCAGACTACCAGGTAAACCTGTGCAGATATATATATACAAGTACAACAAAATGATAGCGGAAAATAACAATTAAAGCTGGGAGGGGGAAACATGTTTATGGGGTAGCAGACAAAACAGAATATCATGGATAACAAAGAACCTACATCTGATTTCTTCTAACACAGAATAGGGGAAAACAAATCACTTTCACTTGTTTCAATTTCCTCTCGTTGCAGGCGCGCAACACGATCCCATTTCCTCATATCATGTGGTAGTCGTACCACTCGATCCCATTTCCTCATATCATGTGGTAGTCGTACCACTCGATCCCGTTTCATAATATCACGTGGTAAGCGTACCACTCGATCCCATTTCATAATATCACGTGGTAGGCGTACCACTCGATCCCATTTCATAATATCACGTGCGTACCACTCGATCCCATTTCATAGTATCACGTGGTAGGCGTACCACTCGCTCCCATTTCATAATATCACGTGGTAGGCGTACCACTCGCTCCCATTTCATAATATCACGTGGTAGGCGTACCACTCGCTCCCATTTCATAATATCACGTGGTCGGCGTGCCACATGATCCCATTTCTTTCAACACAATACACAAAATAATCCCAAGGGAGAAAAGATGTTATAATAAACAATCCCGGCAAGGGAGATCCAGCTATAACCAAAATTATTAAATTTCTACTTAACACAATTAAATAAATACTCGGTCTCAACAATTACTGGCTCAGTGTTAAAGATTTCCAACCAAGTCCTCGTAAACAACAATCAAGAATTCGATAATTTAGCAGTTTAGGACTCACGGTCATGCTCGACTCCAGTATATAGATACTCGTCACCATACCTATACACCGTACTCGGCAAGTAGCAATTAGCAAATAAGACTCTACTCCTATTCCTTCAAGCCAAAGTTAGACCAAACACTTACCTCGAATGCTCCAAACTTAACTCAAGCCTCTAGTATAGCTTTACCCCTCGAATTCGGCTCCAACTCGGTCAAATCTATGAAATAATGACCTTAAAATATTAATAATAGCTAAACAAATTAAACCCAATGCCTAAATATGAATTTCCAAGCTTTATTCCAAAAATTCCAAAATCGACCCCGGGCCCGCTTGGTCAAAACACGAGGTTCGAACCAATTCCATGTCACCCATTCCCCCACGAGCCCGAATATACAATTTGTTTTCAAATTCGACCCCAAAACGAGGTCTAAATCAAGAAAATTGAAAAAAGCCCTAACTCTACCCATTTCCCCCAATTTACACCCTAAATTACATGTTATAGGCTTAGGAATTCAATAATTGATGATGGAAAATGAAGAAAACAAGTTAAACAATGCTTACCCAAGAAGTTTTGATGAAGAAGTGCTCTAAAATTCGCCCTAGGAGAGAAGAAGGAGTTCGTGAAGTGTTATGATATTCCCGTCACTGCTTCTGTTTTTTGGGTATTTAATAACTGGGCAAAATTGCCCTATGCGATCGCGGAGAAGGCATTGCGATCGCATAGGGTAAAGGGGATTAAAGCAATGCGATCGCGGAAGGCGTGTTGCGAACGCATAGGGAAATATGACTGGGCAAGAAAAATGCTCTATGCGATCGCGAAGAGGTCAATGCGATCGCATAGGGATGGGAAGGCTGGGAATTGCGATCGCACAAGGGCTGTTGCAATCGCATAGAACAAAACTAGGCTCTTGAAATTTTACGCTATGCGATCGCGGGAGAAGCTATGCGATCACATAGAACAACGTACCAGATATCAGAACTGAGCATTTTCTGCAATTTTTACTAAGTTCAAAACACCCCGAACCACCTCCGAATCACTCCCGAACCCTCGGGGCTCCTAACCAAACTCACACACTAACTCAACAACCTCATACAAACTTAACCAAGCGATCAAATCGCCAAAACAACATCAAAATCAATGAATCAAACCTCAAAAATCATCATTTTTCATTCTAACTTCATAAACTTCAAATTTTAGATATTTAGGTCCGAAACACGTTAAATGACGTCCGATTTCAACCAAATTTCACAAAAAGCGCTTAAACCATATATAAGGCTTGTACCGGGCGTCGGAACCAAAATACGAGTCCGATACCACAGTCTTTTAATCAATTTTCATTTCCATTTTCCTTAATAATTTCAGAAAAATAATTTCACAGAAAAATTATTTTCTCGGGCTCTAGGCCTCGGAATTCGACTCCGGGCATATGCCCGAGTCCCATATTTTTCTACGGATCCTCCGGGACCGTCAAATCACGGGTCCGGGTCTGTTTACCCAAAATGTTGATCAAAATCAACTTTAATCATATTAATATCAAAATTCATTAATTTTTACACAGAAGTCATATTTAAGCTTTCCGGCTGCGCGCCAGGACTGCGCATGCAAATCGAGGCAAGTAAAAATAAGGTTTTCAAGGCCTCGGAAGCACGGACTGAAAGAGAAAACCGGTGATGACCATTTGGGTCATCATAGGTATTTGACCAGCTTCGAACATCTAGATACTTTCAATGCCTTTAATTGAAGTATCATAACTGTGATATCGTTCATCGTTAATCTACTCTTACATGCTCTACTTAACGTTGATAGCACTTGTTCTCCCTTTTACTTGTTATTTTGCACTTATATGCTTTAGTTGAAGTTGTTGCCTTCCTTATTGTCATGTGACCTCTTAATTATTGAGTTCCTTCCATGACTTCGTGCTTATCTGCTACTTGTCTTAATTATTATAATTGCACACCTTAGTTGTCACGTGCTTCACTTGTCCTGTTACTTTTATAATATTTGTTATGTTCCTTGATTATTACGTGGTTCTTTATTAACGTACCCTTGGATTGTAAAAATTCTTGTAAATTGAGTTATTGGATTGTTGTTGTTCTTTTAAACTGCTTTTTGATCGAGTTGCACACTGCCACAGGTGAAATAAGAGAGGATCTGATATTGATACAGTGGAATCGGGTTGCACGCCGCAATGGGTGAAATAAGGGAGGATTTGATATTAATACGGTGGGATTGGGTTGCATGCCGCAATGGATATTATATGTTATTCTTGATATTGATATGGTAAAATAAGGGAGGATTGTGTTTGTACGGTGGGATCGGGTTGCGCGCTGCAACAGATTGTGTATGTAATTGTTGTATTGTGTTAACTTTCAATATTTATCATATGAGATTCTGAGGACCGTTATTTTTTGATCTACTGATTTCGAGGATTGAGTTGTTTTCATTGGTTTGCTATTTTTCCGTCATTTCCTTTTTTTTCTTTCCTATTACTATTATTTTAGTGAATTGATTTTCAAGATGAACTTACCACGCTGAGTCATTATCTCATACCCTATTGAGTTGTTAGTAACATAAAGATTTTAAGTAAAAGAATTTTTAACATGGCTTATCTTACGTGACTCTTAAGCTAAAACTCGTCGTTTTATTCGGTATTTTACTATTCTTAATAGTTGTCGTATTTGACTTTAATTTTTTTCTCAAATTAAACTCTTTACCCTATCTGATGTTTTTACTTTGCTTTAAAATTATTATTATGTTTTAGTTTAACAAATTCTACATTTAGCACGGTAGATTATCTGATGCTTTATTTTATTTGAGAATGTTATTTTCTTCACCCAAATAATTTTTAAAATAAACTCATTTTCTCATCTGATTTCCTACTTTATTCAAAGTTCGTCGTTAGTATGCCTTATCGTATATGAATAAATCTCTTGAACATTTTAATTTGCATTTGACACAGATACTATGTACTTGGTAGCACATGAAATTTTCCGTTGCGGAAGTGATCTAGAAAGAAAATATTAGGCACAAGGTACCATGTGTGTAAAGCTTGGACGAGATTATTTAATAATTAAAAAAGGCAAGATGAGAAAAAAAAATAAGGAATTCCATAAAATGACACTTTTTGTTGTTACGTAACGACGGATTTAAATGATACGATACAATAAAATTTCAGTAACAATCAAAATAAATATTGTATTTACAGTAACAATATAATACAATACAATACAGCAGGTAACAACCATTCAAACAAGTTGTTATGGAACGGTCTTTCCTTTCTTTTTTCCACTTCTACTTTTTTAGAAGGTTATTATCTTTCATATCAGTGATATCAAAGCTATTTTAAAATAATACTAAGAATCAATGTTATAAATAGAATTTTATTTATGGTGAATGTCTATATTTAGAGAGATTCTAGGGTTTATTACTTGGTGGCTAAGTTACTCTCTACCTATAAATAGAGGGTTCTATTCCATTGTAATCCATTCCAAATCAATAAGAATTCTCTCTCCCTACTTTTCTCTGCAATACTATTCTTCTTCTTTTATTGTTTCATAACACGTTATCAGCACGACTCTAACCAATTGAGTAGAAGCTTTGGGTTAGGCATAATGATTTTCAATTGTTCCATGAACTTCCTTCATGTTTAAATTCTGGATTTAAGGTAAGTAATTTACTTTATTTTTCTCTTTTAAATTCTTGACATTCTATAATTTAATTTTAAATACAAGCAAAGCAATAAATTTTGATTGTAACTCTGGTGGAGTTTGTAAGAAATTATAACCACCCAAAGTCGTAAAAATTTTATGCCTTGCCACGATCAAATTCATGTATGATTGTGGGCAAAGAAGTGGAAACCCGTCCCACTGAATTTGCTTCATTCTCATTCCCCTTAAGAGAATGTGATAGCAATATGCAATAAGTCTGAAAGAAGACAAAATTATCACCGTAAAGGTATCAATAGATGTGGACGTGGCAATAGACGAAAATATAATCATCATCATTGTGATAATGAGAATAATAAGGATTCTCGAAATAATCCTTCACTTTGTGAAAGTAATATTTTTCATCGATTTGGCATGAGATTTTATATATCACATATAGATGATTATGGTCCATTCATGATGTGAATGTGACAATATATGATTTATGAATACATATTCAGTCTTGGAAGAATATGAACGTGCTAGTGGTAGTGAATATACCACACTCACCTCTAGAATGAGGTTTGAGGGGAGTAAGAAAATAATGTCATTATTATTGCATGAATGGTCATTGGTCACATACCTATTGTACGCCAAAATATTTTGGTGATGTGATTATTAAAAGACAATGGTAATGCAAAATACAGATCTTGCATATAATTTTGACCATAACCATAATGGTATAACTTTCTCTTTAAAAGAGATATTCAGCACATGGATGTTGATGAATATGTGGTAGTACAAAATTAATTGAGAGCTCATGGAAGAGCCAATTATTACTATTTTGGAGGAATACAATTGATTATCATGTCAATTTATTGTGCTGTAGTAAGTCTCAAAGAAACTTATTCAGTTTCCAAAGTATACGCGAAAGCGGTTGATTATATTGAGACTATAAATAAAGGAAAGATTTAATATCTTCTATTACTACAACTTGTAGCTGGGTAATATGTATGTTAAAAGCTACCCGCTTTATTCTCCAGTTTGTACTACACAAATAAAAGAATACCACAATAAAGTGGATATTTATTGATATAAAAACTCATATCATAATAAACTTGGAGTTTATTGATAATTGCACACGTCATGGTGTAAATCTGAAGTTTATCAATATTGATAATTTATTCAGTTGGCATAATTGGTTTAGCCATATCAATTTAAGTATGATTTGCAAAAATAATAGAGAATTCACATGGGTAAATATTAAAAGAACTAGAAAGTTCTTTACGAATTCTCTTATATTGCTTGTTCTCATTAATTAATAGATCAACTAAAATTGGGATTGAATCCCATGAATGCTGGAAATATCAAAGGTGAATATGGGCCCATTCACCTGCCATGTATACCACATAAGATGCATCTATGAGATGGTTACATGTGCGATTATTATTAACCCGCAACATGGTGTTTGCGAGGTAACTTGCTCAATAATTTGATTTAGAGCATAATTTTCAGATTTTTTATTCAAGATAGTTCATCTTGATAAGTTGGTTTACATCACAGTTGGTTTAGAAAAATGATTTATTGAGTGCCTCCACTTAATAGCTAAACAATTACTTATGAGAACAAAGTTTTGCATATCAGTTTGATATACGTTATATACGAAAGTACATTATTTCTCACCTCACAAGTGGTTCGGGGTCAGGAACCAAATAATTCCATCTTATTATTATTGATGTGCGGTGTATATTTTGATTAACACCATAAAGCACAAAGATGGGTTCTCAAAGTTGAGGAAACAAGTTAGTTTTTCTAACATGAGGGGGAGACATGATAAACAGTTGAGAAAAGGTTACGTGGAATGAATTATCATTTGTACATTTAGATCCTCGAATAAGATAGTATGAACTTGAAGTTCATAAAAAGATAATTCATTTGCAATATATTGTAAAGCATGCTAGATGCATTTGCTGACCCAAAGAAAGTAACTATATTCTCATTGCAAATGCTCCTATTAAGTCCTAGAAGGACAAAGTCTATGGTAAGCTTAAAGCGCATAGACAATCGGTTTCAAATAAACTTCTTGATAAAGAAGATGAGCAAATAATCAAAATGATCATAATAAAGGAGGCAAGTGATCTAGAAGATCACATGACATAACACTTCATAAAATCTCATGAGAGATTCAGGTACCTGAATATATGAATGAAGAGGTCTTTATGTTATGTCTATATGAAAATAAGGAGGTTGGAACTGATATAAAATATTTGCCGACGACATCTATAATAGCGCTAAATATATATGAGGATCTTAAGTCTAGAGAAACAATTCAAGTAGAATTGGTTTCATATGAAAGACATGTTGTTTTGGACCCGCAGTTCAAACACTTGAAAGTATAAAGTCAATGGTGTGTGCAATCACTTTTATTTATCTTATATGTCTGGCATGACATGAAAAGTCGATATGCATCTAAAGCCTATTTAAATGGCTTATTTGACTATACTTTTATGACAATCCCCAAAGGATTTAAATCGCTTAAAGCATATACAATTCTTGTACCTAAAGTACCATATCCTAAGTGCTATTTGCGCACATATGTATCTTGCTATAACTATAAGCATGAGAATGTGATGGCGAGGATTTTCAAGGTACATATTCATTTGAGTTAATATGGCTATTTTATTTATCAAATCTCTGCCGGCATCAACCTTCAAGAAGCTAGTGCACAAGATTGGAATGCGAAGGTTTAAGGATGTGAATTGATGCTCTCATCAGGGGGAGTTAATAGCATTGTACTCTTTTTTCCTTACAAGGTTTTGTCCCACTGAATTTTCCTTGCAAGGTTTTTAACGAGGCAACCAAAAGGCGTATTTCTAAACATGTGTACTCTTTTTCCTTCTCTAGAATTTTTTTCCACTGGGTTTTATTTTAGTTAAGGTTTTAACGAGGCACATTATCTGTTGAATAGACATTCAGGGGGAGTTTTATAAATAGAATTTTATTTATGGTGAATGTCTATATTTAGAGAGATTCTAGGGTTTATTACTTGGTGGCTAAGTTACTCTCTACCTATAAATAGAGGGTTCTATTCCATTGTAATTTATCCCAAATTAATAAGAATTCTCTCTCCCTACTTTTCTCTGCAATACTATTCTTCTTCTTTTATTGTTTCATAACAATCAAATAATAGACATGACAAACTTAATTTTTCTAAATTCGTAAATAACTAAATTAGGGAGTATCTCTCAAGTGTACTTTGTTTGCAATCTTCCTTCCAAGAGTTTTGCCCACCTTTATTCATGGGTTAATGAATACGATACGACAATATCTTTGTGTGGGAAAGGGTATATACAATATTTTTAGTATATATAACCTTTCTTGTATTAGGCTCAAAAATAAATTTCTTATCCTACCAACTTTGAGCTAACTGCTTTTTGTCTTCAATTTTATAGATTCTCCTCTTCAATTGTTTCTTTCTTATTGATTTAGTTAAATAGGATCAATATCTTTATTTTCTTGTTTAATTTTTATTGTAAAATTCAAGCAAGTTTTGGCCAAATGATACTAATGTGGCGGAGTCTTCACAGAAAAATACGTTATATATATATATATATATATATATATATATATATATATATATATATATATATATATATATATTATATGTTGAATCTCCTTTGATTTTTGTATAATTACTTTTATATATTTTGAAACATAATAAAAGTATTGGTTCCGCCACTGGGTACATCTCTATTGTCTCGATTTGAGTTTGAAAGAAGCAGCAGATATCATCTTCAATATGAATGATGACAATTATGCTTAATGTTAAGAGATAAAGAGGAGGTACCAGAGCTTGAAATTGTAATGCCCAACAAGAATAAAACCATAAAAGAGTGGCAGAATTGGAATTGTAAGCAAAATAAGTTAAGTACATATAAGAATACAATCTTCAAACAATAAAAGACAAGAACCTTAAAATCAAACAAATTGATCAATTGCATTTAGGAGGAAGTGTTAACCAGTAAAACTGAGATTTTTTCTTGCTAACATGTGGGCTTGGGAGAGATACTGATAGGCTCTGTGTTTCCAAATTGAAGACATAAAGACGACGGTCTTCATGCTTAGTTAAGTAGATGGATTATCTCTTGAGATTAGTACCTCTTGTGGAGCAAATTGTTCCTCGGTAATCACTTAGAAAAATTGCAGTTTCACCATTGCTTTTCACCTTTACCCATGCTTTTTCTGCAAAATCAAATCGAAACACAAGAAAGTCGTATATCTCCTCCATTTTCCATCCCTAATACTACATATGAACTGTGATGACCCAAAAGATCATCTTATGTTTTAGAACTTGATTCCGTGTTCCGAGGTCTTCAAAACATCATTTTATCCCTCCTCGATTTGCCTGTGCAGTCCGGGCGTGTTTTCGGGAAGCTTTTATGTTGAAAGTTGATAAAAATAATAATTTTGTCGTTAAAAGTTGATTTAGTTGACTTCGGTCAATGTTTTGAGTGAACGAACCGGACTCGTATTTTGACAGTCCCGGTGGATCCGTATCGAAATATAGGACCTGGGCGTATGTCCGGAGTCAAATTCCGAGGTCCTAGCTCGAGATATGAATTTTTGATGAAAATTGAAAGACTGGAAATTAAATGGTTTTAAGAATTTGGTTAATGTTTGATCTTATTGGTATCGGGCCCGTATTTTGGTTCCGGAGCCCGGTACAGGTCCAAAATAATATTTATACCTTATCTGTGAAATTTGGTGAGAAACGGAATTGATTTGACATGATTCGGACGTCCGGTTGTGAAAATAGGAATTTCAAAATGTTCTTAAGAATTTCATGTGATTTGGTGCTAAATTCGTAGTTCTAGGTGTTATTTTGGCGACTTGGTCGCATGAGCAAGTTCGTATGATGTTTTTAGACTTGTGTGCATGTTTGGTTTGGAGCCTCGAGGGCTCAGGTGAGTTTCAGGTAGGCGACGGAATGTTTTAGACTTCGAAAATCTGGTGTTTTTGGCTCCAGCTGTCATCTGGTATCTTCTTCTTCATGTTCGCAAAGGGACTCTCGCGATCGCGAAGAGTAAATTGGCCTGTAGGAGACTTTCTTCTACACGAACACGAAGGACTGGTCGCGAACGTGGAACGTTGGGTGCATAACCCTTCGCGAACGCGACCAGGCTATCGCGAACGCGAAGCATTGGGACCTGGGGGAAGGGAAGCATACTCTTCGCGAACGCGACACATGGCTCGCGAACGCGAAGGCTGGTGGGAGTAGCCTTCACGAACGCAAAGAGTATCTCGCAAACGCGTAGGCTAATAGAGCCGTAGCTTTGCGATCGCAACAGGCCCTTCGCGAACGCGAAGAAGGCCTGTCAGGTGATTTTGAAACAGAAGCAAAAAACGGAAATTGGCCATTATTTCAAAATTTTCAAAACTAGAACACCTAGAGGCGATTTTCAAGAGACAATTTCTTCCCCAAAGTGTTGGTAAATGATTCTAAACTACTTTATTTCAATTACCCATTACATTTCATGAATTCTCAACCTAAAAGTAAAATCTAGGGTTTTCATGGTGGAAATTGGGGGTTTGGGATTTTTGTATAATTGGAATTTAGACCTCGATTTGAGGTCAGATTTCAAAACTAATTACATAATCGGGCTCGGGGGGTGAATGGGTGAATTGATTTTGGTCCGAACCTCGAGTTTTGACCAAGCGGGCCCGGTGTAAAGTTTCATAATGTACAAGCTTTCCGTTTGCTTTGGTTTGAGGTTTAAATATTGTGAAGAGTTTCTGGTTAAATTTGTGAAATTTCTGTACTTATTGAGTAATTGATGCTGATATGGTGGGATCTGGTTGCACGCCGCAACAGGAGGAATAAAGGTGATATATTGAGGAAGAATAAGGGTGAAATGCTATTATATGGTGGGATCGGGTTGCGCGCCACAACAGGAGGAATAAGGGTGATATATTGAGGAGGAATAAGGGTGAATTGCTATTATACGGTGGGATCGGGTTGCACACCGCAACAGGAGGAATAAGGGTGGATTGATATGGAGTAATAAGGGTGAATATTTATATTGATATTGATATATGGTAGGATCGGGATGCGCGCCGCATCAGTTTATGTGTTTATGTATCTTTCTTCTACTGTGTAAGTTATTCTCTAGCTTTGCATTTCACTTAAGGATTGGTTATAGCTGGATACTGATAAGACACTTGAGTTCTGTATTCATTCCTTGCAAGTTACTGCTTTATTTTGTATTGTCCTTCTTTCTGCTTTTATTATACACTGTATGCAAGTTATATTGTAATTGTCCCGCCGTAGCCTTGTCATTACATCATCCGGGTCAGTCTCAGTTTCCTCAACCACAGTATCAGGATGGATGTTTCGAGTGTGGTGATTATGGGCAAATCTGGAGGACTTGTCCGAGATTAGTGGGCGTTTCGCCACAGCAGCAGGGTTCTCGTGCCATGATTCCGGCACCGTGCGCGCCACCTCCGCTCAGCCAGCTAGAGGTAGGGATCAGGGAGCCAAAGGTAGAGGTCAGGCCGCTAGAGGTGGAGGCCAGCCTGCAGGAGGTCGTCCCAGAAATATGGTTCAGAGTGGTGGGGCCCAGACCCGATGTTATGCTTTCCCAGCCAAGCCTGAGGCTGAATCATCTGATGTTGTTATAACAGCTACTATTTCAGCTTGCAGTAGAGACGCGTCAGTTCTATTTGATCCAGGGTCTACATACTCCTATGTGTCATCTTAGTTTGCTTCATATTTGGTTGTGTCTCGTGATTCTTTGAGTGCTCCCGTGTATGTGTCCATACCGGTGGGGGATTCTATTGTTGTAGATCGTGTCTATCGCTTGTGTGTGGTTATTATTGGGGGTCTTGAGACTAGCGTAGATCTCCTACTTCTCGATATGGTCAATTTTTATGTCATTTTGGGGATTGATTGGTTGTCACCTTATCATGCTATATTGGACTGTCACGCCAAGACCGTGACCTTAGCCTTGCCGGGGTTGCCTCGATTAGAGTGGAGAGGGACTCCAGGTCATTCTACCAGCAGGGTTATCTCTTATATGAAGGCTCGACGTATGGTCGAGAAGGGGTGTTTGGCTTATTTGGATTATGTTCGTGATTCTAGTGCGGAGGTTCCTTCCACGGATTCTGTACCAGTTGTTCGGATTCTAGAGGTATTTCCTGCAGACCTGCCGGGGATGCCACCCGACAGCCCTAGATTTTAGGTTGATAATTCATGAAATGTAATGGGTAATTGAAAGAAAGTAGTTTAGAATCATTTACCAACACTTTGGAAAAGAAATTGGGGGTTTGGGTAGAATTAGAGATTTTTGTATAATTGGAATTTAGACCTCGATTTGAGGTCGGATTTCGAAACTAATTACATATTCGGGCTCGGGGGTGAATGGGTGAATGGATTTTGGTCCAAACCTCGAGTTTTGACCAAGCGGGCCCGGGGTCGGATTTGATATTTTGGGGGAAAGTTTGGGAAACCTAAATTTATGTATTGAAATTGATTTCTTTAGCAATATTTGATGTTATTAAGTTAATTATGACTAGATACGAGTGGTTTGGAGGTGGAATCTAGAGGAAAAGCAGTAATTGAGCAGTGAGTGGCATGTGGACCGAGGTAAGTGTTGTGTCTAACTTGACTCGAGGGTTTAGGAATCCTTGACTTAATTTCTATGTGAAAATCCTTGTGAGTGGCGCATAGGTGAGGTGACGAGTACCTATGAGCCACCAATTTATCTGTGTTGCCTGTTTTCTTCCCGTTCTTGTTATATTGTCTTCCCTGCCTTAACTGCTACATGCTTTACTATTATTTCCATACTTAATTGCTACTTGTCAGACATTGTTTTTCATTGTTGAAGGTATTAGCTACCTCGTAGTTTCATTGTCTCATATTATTGGCTTAAACTGGTTTATCGGTGTTTTATGGTATATTTTGGATTGGTTCCGCTGAGTAGTATTATTTGTGTGAAGTTTCATAATGTACAAGCTTTCCGTTTGCTTTAGTTTCAGGTTTAAAAATTGTGATGAGTTTTGAGTTAAAATTGTGAAATTTATGTACTTATTGAGTAATTGATGCTGATATGGTGGGATCGGGTTACGTGCCGCAACAGGAGGAATAAGGGTGATATATTGAGGAGAAATAAGGGTGAATTGCTATTATACGGTGGGATCGGGTTTGTCACGATCCAGAATTTCCACCATCGGGACCGTGATGGCGCCTAACATCGCACTCGCTAGACAAGCCAACGTTAGAGTTTTATTTTCCTTTTTCCTTTACATTTCATAGATTAAAATTAATAAAACTAAATCAAATTGAAATAAATGCGGAAGTACGTAAATAACCTGTTATCTACATACTATTAACAATACCATAACTGTTACTACCCAGAAACTGGTGTCACAATCCACGAACATACTATGAATTACTACAAATATCGGTCTAAAAGAAATTACATCTGTTTTGGAAGTAAAGAAAAACAGGAATATAGAGATGTAGAAGGGGACGCCAGGCCTGCGGACGCCATCAGGACTACCTTGGGTCTCCTAGATGAAATGCCTGCAACCGACCTCTCGATCAGCCACTACCAGCTCCAAAATCTGCACAAAAAGTGCAGAGTACAGTATCAGTACAACCGACCCCATGTACTGGTAAGTGCCGAGCCTAACCTCAACGAGGTAGTGATGAGGCTACGGCGGGGCAGTTACAATATAACCTGCATACAGTGCATAATAAAACAGAAAGAAGAACATAACAAATAAATAGAACTTGCAAGGAAAGAATACAGAACTCCGGTATCTCATCAGTAACCGGCTATAACCAATCCTTAAATGTAAAGTCAAATTACAGAATAACTTGCACAGTAGAAGAGAGGTACATAAACACATAAACCGATGCGGCGTGCATCCCGATCCTATCATATAATCAATATCAATATGAATATTCACCCTTATTACTCAATTTCAATTCACCCTTATTCCTCTTGTTGCGGCATGCAACCTGATCTCACCGTACACTAGTAATTCACCCTTATTTCTCCTCAACATACCACCACTACTACTCATGTTGCAGCGTGCAATCCAATCCCACCAGACTATAGCATTTCACCCTTATTCCTCCTCAATATATCACCCTTATTCCTCCTGTTGTGGAGCGCAACTCGATCCCACCATATCAGTACCAATCACACAATAAGAATAGGAATTTCACAATTTAGCTCAAAACTCCGCATGGTATTTAACCTCAACTAAAACAAATGAAAAATAGTAAAATTATGAAACTTCACTCGAATTATGTTACTCAGCGAAACCAATCCAAAGTGTACTAATAAACACGGGTAGCTTGCTCAAACCGATAATATGAGACAGTGAAACCACGTATATCCAATACTTTTAACAACGAAAACAATATTCGGCAAGTAACAACTAAACATGGAAATATCAAATAAACAGGTAGCAGTTAAGGTAGGGAACAATATATTAAGAACGAGAAGGGAACAGTCAAAAACAGATAAATTGGCGGCGCATAGGTACTCGTCATCTCACCTATACGCCACACACATGGATTTTCACATAGCAATTAAGTCGCGGATCCCTAATCCCTCGAGTCAAAGTTAGACACAACACTTACCTCGATCCACAGGCCACTCACTGCTCAATTACCATTTTTCCTCTAGTTTCCACCTCCGAATCACTCGTATCTAGTCATAATTAACTTAATAACATCAAACATCGCTAAGGCCTTCGCCTAAGGCCTTCGCGTTCACGAAGAGTTGCACGCGTTCGCGATGGTCCGTCCCCCCTGACCTTCGCGTTCGCGAGCCTAGGATTGCGTTCGCGTAGAACAACTCAATGATTCCCAGCCCACCTCCATTTTACTCTATGCGTTCGTGTGATGCCGGTCGCGTTCGCAAGGAGCAGTCCCCCAGTGCTCCGCATTCGCGACCATGACTATGCGTTCGTGATGAACAAACCCATCCCCAGCCCAGATTACACTTCGCGATCGCGAGAGTGGCTTCGATCGCGAAGCACAAAATACCTGTACACCAGAAGCAGCAACTTATACCAGATTTTCTAAGTGTAAATCATCTCGTATCCTATCCGAAACTAACCCGAGCCACCGGGGATCCAAACCAAATATGCACACAAGTCTAAAAATATCATACAGACTTGCTCGCACAATCAAATCGCCAAAATAACACCTAGAACTACGAATTTAGAACCAAATTGCATGAAATTTTCAAGAAAGTTTAGAACTTCTATTTTTTCAACCGAAGGTCCGAATCACGGCAAATCAGCTCCGTTTCTCACCAAATTTTAAAGATAAGGTATAAATATCATAACGGACCTGTACCTGGCTCTGGAACCAAAATACGGACCCGATACCAACAAGATCAAATATTAACCAAATTCTTAAAACCATAATAATTTCAGTCTTACAATTTTCATCAAAAATTTATTTCTCGGGCTAGGGACCTCGAAAACAATTTCGGCCATACGCCCAGTGTCGCGCCCCCTTTTTTCCTTGCGGAGTTCAGGTTTAGACATTTTTTGAGACAACTCCTTTCCTTTTGGGAAGGGGTATGGAATTTTGAAGAGTCGCCACCTAACGGATTTAAGGTGCGTTAGGGCACCTAAAGCAAATAACTCATAAACCGGTTTGCATTACAAGAGATTGGGTAACGGCTCGAAATAACCTTGAGGGGAAGGTGTTAGGCACCCCTCGAGGTCCACAATGGTGGGTCCCGGCCAAACTCAATTTAAGTGAATTAGTCTTATAAGCAAATAAAACAATTTAGACAAATAGAGATTATTTAAACAGGAATAGGGGGTCCTAGGTTTATTAGACTATAGGATCACTTCCGTGCAATACTCGGTAAACTTTCCTCAAATAGAGGTGTTACGCATAGCATTAGCGCACAGGTCATCATATCCTTTACTACCCGATTACCCTCCCTTTAATTATTACCTAAGCGTTCTAACAACATCGAATACGTATCCTATGCGTGCGCTACCGGTCCCTTGCTTGTGGCCCTGGAGGGGTTTAGGACCTCTATTTAAGGAAGTTCTAGAATCACCTATGTTGTTTAAAAAGGAGAAAACTAAGCGACAAACAAAAGCCAAATAGGACTATCACATAGAGATGCAATTAAGGGGGCTCATATTTACCTCCACAAATAGACCAAACAAATGCACGCCTCAAACAATCAGTTTTTAAACGATTTAAAGTCCTATAGCAGGATATCTAGATGAGCACAAAATATGCAGCAGTTTTATTAAGGTGAGGCAGTAAATACCTAACTAGTTTGCCTACTGATTTTATTACTTCCTGAATCTGGGCAGTTTATAAGCAGTCAAACAAACACAGCTTTGGCAATTTCAGGGTTTTAATTATCCTACAGGCTTGCCTAGACGATAACCGGTAGGATCCCATAAGCATGATATCTAAACGTATTGTAAACCAGTGACTAGCTTAAACAGGCAGATTTTATCCGTTTAGACCCACCGGGACCATCAAAACACGAGGTCGGGTCCGTTACCCAAAACGTTGACCGAAGTCAACAAAAATTAACTTTTTAGGCCAAAAATAAAAATCAACTTTTTAGGCCAAAAATTATTATTTCATCAATTTTCCACATAAAAGCTTTCCAGGAACGCGTCCGGACTGCGCACGCAAATCGAGGAGGAATAAATATGGTTTTGAAGGCCTCAGATCACGAAATTTAATTTTAAATCATAAGATGACCTTTTGGGTCATCACAGGGTCGCACGCTGCAACAGGAAGAATAAGGGTGGATTGATATGGAGTAATAAGGGTGGATATTCATATTGTATTGATATGTGGTGGGATCAGGATGCGCACCGCATCAGTTTATATATCTTTCTTCTACTGTGTAAGTTATTCTGTAGCTTTGCGTTTCACTTAAAGACTGGTTATAGTTGGATACTGATAAGACACTTGAGTTCTGTATTCATTCCTTGCAGGTTACTGCTTTATTTTGTTCTGTCCTTCTTTCTGCTTTTATTATACACTGTATGCAGGTTATATTGTAATTGTCCTGTCGTTGCCTCGTCACTACCTCGTCGAGGTTAGGCTCGGCACTTACCAGTACATGGGGTCGGTTGTACTGATACTGCACTCTGCACTTTCTATGCAGATTTTGGAGCAGGTAGTGGCTGATCGAGAGGTCGGGTGCAGATATTTTCAGCTAGGAGACCCAAGGTAGTCCTGCTGGCGTCCCCTTCTATGCTCCTACATTTACTGTTTTTACTTCTCTTCATAAACAGTTGTATCTTCTTTCGAACAAATGTTTGTAGCAAATCTTAGTGTGTTCATGGATTGTGACACCAGATTCTGGGTAGTAGTAGCAATAGTAGCTGTCACACCTCCTTTTTCACCACCCGCCGAGGGCGGTATATAAGGGAGTTTTTTCAATTTAAGTGACATTATTCGAAATGGGATTATTTATTTTAATTAATCAGAGTCGCCACTTGGAATAGTTTATTTGGTGTCCCAAGTCACCGATTTATTTTAAATTCCAAATCGAGGAAGTTTTATTTTTAAAGAGTCTGCGAACCAGAAATTCTGAATAAGGAATTCTGTTAACCCGAGGGAAAGAGTTAGGCACCCCCGGATTCTGTGGTTCTAGCACGGTCGCTTAGCAATTCATACTTGGCTTAATTTTCAACTACTCATTTTTAGGACCTATGTGCAATTATCTTTTACCGCTTTTTAAAATTACTTGAATATTCGTAATTAAAGGACTGAGTTACACGTACGTATACTCTTTCGTTTGGCGCGTCAAAACCGTGTCACGCGAACGTGTCCACAATTAATAACGCTTTGTTTATTTTTATTAAGAAAAATTTGGTTGAAGTTGCGCGAACGCATCCCTCGAGTTATTATTTTTAGAATTAAATTCGCAATTATATTACGCGAACATATACATAATCACGATACTAGTCTAAATCGAGCCTAAAGCCAACTAGGAGTATTATGATTATATAATATCTAATTTGATACTAATGTGAGGGCCATAGTTGTATCTTACTTAGTATGGCACGCCTCAAATCTACTTCTAAAAGCCCAATTAATTAAGGAAAAAACTTAAAAGAATTCTAACTACTTTTCAAGCTAAATGTTCGAACCAATTTTAGACTAATGGATTAACATTAGAAGCAGACGAGTGACTAGCCGAATGGGTTTAGATTAACAGCAGTTAAAGAAGCATTAGGCTCAAATATCTGGCCCCCAATACCAAAGGACACGGCTTGTCTCACATCCAGGCCCAATGTGAGCCCAAATCTTTTGATAACTAAGTATCAAAGGGTGCAGGACTCGAGTTCGAATCCCCAGGGCACGCAACAAAAAAAAATCAGAAATCAAGGGTATTGACATGAAACCAACAGGGCTTTTAACAATACACGAACAATTGGCAATCATACTCCAATCAGTCTTTAGCTAAATTTCGAAAGACAATTGCGAGATTTAAACTTCAATTAAAACTTCTTCAACATATACAATAGCAGATTGAACTTATGAGACTATATGTGAACACTTCTGCGTTTAAACATTATAACCATTCATCCCATTATTTTTAATATCAGAACACAACCAGCCTTCAACTCAAATTTCATCAGAATACTTGACAGGACTTCCAGACATATATATCTACTTAGTGAGCATGGATTCAACATGGAATACAACTTAAATAGGCTAACTATTGATCTAGAAACCACTCAGTAATCAAATCCATAAAGTCAAATGCTATTTACGTACACAGGCATGCTATAACAGTCCACAGTACACTAAGAGACCACAATCCTTACTTTATACATGTTATTCCTAAAACTGGGAACACTTTTGAACCAAACAAAATTCAGGTAAAATCCCAATTCAGCATTTAGAGCAAGATATAGTGTCGAGAAATGAAATACAGAATAAGCTAGAACTATGAGAACATGATACTAATATTTGTCATTTCTTCAACTTGGGTTACATATCTTCACACAAAGCTTAACCATGCTTCATTTCTCAATCATGGCTCGAAGGAAATACCTGGAAATTAAGAAGGAAGCAAGGAGAATGAAGAATTAACAGCAGCAGCAACAGATTCAGCAATGTAACAGTGCCAATCAGCAACTTCAAATAAAATTCAGCTTCTTTCAACTAGTAGAAAACCCATATGAAGACCATTCCATGGAAACTTAAATACACAGATCCACTGAAGTTTTTAGCAGAATTGAAGCGATTTTGACCAAAGGAGTGCAGTAATTTTAGTGTTCTTTTTAAGCTTTTCAGACTCCAGCCGTTTCTCAGTTTTTAGGATTTTCAGTCTCTAAAATCTCAGACTTGTGAGTGAAGAAAGAGTGCTTTTATAGGCAAGTCTTAGGGCAGCAAGAAGGAATTCAGTTTTTGCACTTTTATCCTTTTGAAGTTTTCATTTTTGCTGTTTAATCCTTAGTTCAAAAATCAGGTTTTCAAATAAGTCCCAATCCCAGCTTCTAGGAAGATTCCTTATTCAGTTACAAGAGATTCCCTATCCTAAATTTCCTAATTTAACCTTTGAACCTCTGTTTTTTACTTTAGGAAACCAAATGGGTCAAATTGACCCAATGGTTAACTATCATGGGTATGCAGAAACTTGGGCTAATCCCTTCTTTTGGGCCTCTAATTTTCAGAGCCCAATTCAAATCATAAACAAACTCCCCAAACAAACTAATGCAAATCTGAAATATGAGACCTTTCTTTTTCCTTCTTTTTTTTAAACTAATTAAAATATTTAAAAGACAAAGAAAATCAACACACGTTTAATAAAGAAATTAATTTAAACTAATTGTAACTTAATCCTAAATATGCACAGAACAATTAACCAATAAAAACAGAGAAAAAGAAATAGAAAATCAGAAAAGATGAAGATGAGAAAAACAAAATAAAGAAAGAACTTAAATACCTAGAACAAAAAATGGAAATGGCTGAAAAGAACCTCTGACTCTTTCGATTTCGAGACGTAATTGGTATTAGTCGCGGGTTCTTACTAAAAACCAACGAGAAACAACAATTACGGTCCTAACCAAGTCATCGAAGCCTGAGAAGATTTGGGAGATTTTTGCTTTCACTCTTCTGCCCTTTTTAGATCTGAAATTAACTTCGTTTGGTGATGATTCAAGGGAAATTAATGGTGGATTTGTAGAGAGGGGACGGAAAGGAGTCTGGGGTGTGATTTTGGGGGTGATTAGAGGCGGCGCCGCCGGCTTGAGGCGGTGGAAAATTGGGGCGGCACTAGGGTTCATGTTAGGTCTCTGAAGATAGTGAAGTGAAGATTGAGGGAGATGAGTTAGGGGGGTAAGGGCTTCGGACAGTCTTATACTGTCGAACAAACGGTTCCAAATCGTTCGATCCAATAAGATCAATGGCCCAAATGATGGGAGACTAAACGTCGTCGTTTGATTGAGAGGCGGACCGGGTTGGGGCGGATCTGGGCTGGTTTTAATGGGTACAAGGTGTGGGCCTGAGGAATTTCAAATAGATTGGCCCAAAAATCAGACTCCCTTCATTTCTTTCCTTTTTGTGATGACCCGGCCGGTCGTCTCATGCGTTACCGGTCCGTTTCCCCCATTTCTGCTTCTTATTGCTTTGTTCATCTGTGTTTTCAGGTACGGGTTGGTTGGATCGAATCCGGATTGGTTTTGGTGAAGTTTGAGACACTTAATCTCTTTTAAGAAGGTTTAAGTTGGAAAAGTCAACCGGATGTTGACTTATGTGTTAGAGGACTCGGATGTGAGGTCCGATGGTTTGGTTAGCTTCGGGAGGTGATTTATGACTTAGGAGTGTGATCGGAATGGGTTTTGGAGGCTTGGAGTAGATTTAGGCTTGAATTGGCGAAGTTGATATTTTGGCAATTTCCGGTTGATGGGCAAGATTTTGATATAGGGGTCGGAATGGAATTCCGAGGGTTGCAGTAGCTTCGTTATGTCATTTGGGATGTGTGTGCAAAATTTCAGGTTATTCAGGCATGGTTTGGTTGGGTTTTTTTATCAAAAGCGTATTTCGGAAGAATTTAGAAACTTAGGAATGAATTCGATGTGATTTGGTAGATTTGATGTTGTTTGAGGTGTTGTGATGATTGGAACAAGTTTGAATAAGGTATTGGGTTAGGTTTGTGCTTTTGGTTGAGGTCCCGGGGGCCTCGGGGTGAATTCGGATGGTTAACGGAAGAGTCGAAGTGTAATTGTAGTTGCTGAAGTTTGCTGCTTCTGGTGTTTTCGCACCTGCGGTTCCGCACGTGCGGGATAAGGGCCGCAGAAGCGGTTTGAGAGGGGGTTCGTCAGGAGCCGCAGATGCTGTTGATGAGCCGCATCTGTGAAGCCGCAGGTGCGGAATCTTGACCGCAGATGCGGTTTGGGTCTTTTAATGAATTTCCGCAGAAGCGGATGGATTGACCGCATATGCGGTACCGCAGAAGCGGGTTTTGGACCGCAGATGCGGAATGGCCTGGGCAGAATGTATATATTTCTTCCTTCGCGATTTTTGAAGGGTTTAACCATTTTTGAACTCAGAATTGGGAGCTTTGGGCAATTTTGAGGAGAGAAATCAAAGAGACTTCGTTGAGGTAAAGATTTTGGACTTAAAACAAATTTCCATGGTAGAATTTCATGAATTAAGGCTGTAATTAGGAGGATTAAAGGGCTAAAAATGGAGGTTTAGGGTTTGAGTTTAAGAGACCTTTAATGGAGGATTTGAGGGGTCATTTGGACTTCGATTTTGGTGTTCTTTGTATGCATAGACTCGTGGGGAGATAAGGAACCTGTTGATGTAAAAATTTCTGAGTTTCGAGAAGTGGGCCCGGGGCTCGGGTTTTGCTAATTTAGGGATTTTTGGTATTTTCCGATTGTTTTTGCTTGGGCTTTGTTCCCTTAGCATATTGTGACGTATTCGTTCTGATTTTGACTAGATTCAACGCGAGTGGAGGCCGACTCGAGAGGCAAAGGCATCGCGGAGTAGTATTTTCACCGGTTTGAGGTAAGTAACCATTGTAAATTTGGAACTGAGGGTACAAACCCCGGTATTCGACTTGATTTGATATGTACGGTGACGCACATGCTAGGTGACGAGCGTGTGGGCCTGCACCGGTAGGGATTTCGACTTGGTCCATCCCGTAGCGACTAGTAAGCCGCGTATTTTATTTGAAAAATGTTATATTATTCTGGATTTTGGATCCTTATACTGTATTATGGGCTTTATGCCATGTTTGGGGCCTCGTGCCGATCTGTAGAAACCCTCAGGGGTATTTTAACTGTTTTCCTCACCTTACTTGTTAAAAACACATCCTCAGTCATGTTTTTGCCTGTTAAATGATTAAAACTGGTTTTATCATTTTACTCCTATTGTGAGGACTGTTTGGGCTGAGTTCCCTTATTTCTGTTGTGATGCCCGAGAGGCTGTGAGGCTAATGACTGAGAGAGGTTAAGAACCTTTTGGTGAGGATATTATATGTGTATATACGGATCGGGCTGCACGCCGCAGCGATATTTATATGGATCGGGCTGCACGCCGCAGCGATATATATATATTGGATCGGGTTGCACGCCGCAGCAATATGACGTTTGGGCTGTAGGAGCCCCTCTGGAGTCTGCACACCCCCAGTGAGCGTAGTCGACTGTAAATATATTGGATCGGGCTGCACGCCGCAGCGGTTACTATAATTTCTATTGTTATGAGATTTGATTAGCCGAGTGCTGAAAGTGAGTACCGAATGACGAGAGTTGAGTCACGAGTGACTAAGAGGCTGCCCGAGGGGCCATATTCTGAGTGATCCTTTGCCCGAGGGGCCTTGTTATGACATTTCTACTGTTTTCACTCTTTTAATAAATAAGCCTCTGTTGGACATATTGTCAAGTAATTGATTTCAAAGTTTTAAACTAAAAATGATGAATTTATGACAGAACTGATTTTAGAATATATGTTTTGAACTGCTCGTCACTGCTTTCGGTCCATTATTTACTTTGGTTACTTACTGAGTTGGCGTGCTCACGTTACTCCCTGCACCTTGTGTGCAGATCCAGGTGCCCGAGCGGCCGAGTGAGAGCTTTCAGCTGTTTTCCAGCATTTGCCGGGGATTTCGAGGTAGCTGCGCGTTCGCAGCCCTGATTTCTCCCTTCTATCTTATTACTTTCCGCATTTCTAGACTATCTATGTAGTAGGTTGTTCAGACTTGTATTAGAGGCTCTAGACTCGTGACACCAGATCAGTGTGGGCTGTGTAGTTTCTATGTCTTGTTGATTTCCGCATATCTTTCTTATTGTCTTAAACACTTATTATGATAATTGGTAATTAAACCGTGTTGGCAAATGTCTTATTTAATGAAAATGGGTTGTGGTTTGATAGTTGGTCTGGCTTGCCTAGTAATGTAATAGGCGCCATCACGACCGGTATTTGGGGTCGTGACACTTTTCTTTCTCAATTTCTTTTTTTTTTAATTTCTAATCCTTTTCTTTTCAAAATTAAAAATAAAACCTAAAGTAATCTTAAAACTAAATTAACCTATCAAAATATTAATTACTCAAGCATAGTATTTACAAAAAATTAATTAACTCCTAATTTAAAAGAAAAAGCTACAAAATTCGAAATTAAAGAGTGAAAATGCAACATGAACTATTTTTTGTGATTTTTCATTTTTGTAACACAAACTAATTTACTGATTAATCTAAAAATGTAGTATTAAATCCTGAATGCAAATGTAATGTATTTTTGTATTTTTCATGAATTAACTGAAATTAAACATGCACGCAAGGCATGCAAATAATCAAAAGAATTCTACAATAATTCCTAAAAATAACAAATAATTAAAAGAAAAAAATCTAATTTTGGGAATTCTGTAGGAGTAATTCATGTGAGGCAAAAATTACGTGCTCACAGGTAATAGTATATAAATAAAGAGGCTATTTACTTACTTCTGCATTTATTTCTACTTGTTTTAGCTTGTTTATTTTTAATCACTGAAATATAAAAGAAATTGGTTAATAATACTCTAACGTTGGCTTGCCTTGTGATGTTAGGCACTATCACGGTCCCGATGGTAGAAATTCCGGGTCGTGACATGAACATATAACAACGCGTCATTATCGTCACATGAGGATTGAATGAGGTAACCCTTATAGTGTGGCATGTCTAAGGATTCTCCAAAATCATCCGGGGGTTGGTTAACCATTGGTGTGGCTGTTACTATTCCTGAGTCATGATGTAAATCGAAAAGTACTAGAATTTTTTCTTTGAGAAGATAATCCATAAAACTTTCCTGAAAATTGTCCAGAACCACCTTATGCTGTTTCCACTAATTGGTTGTAAATCATATTTGTGAAATTCTTGATTATACCCTGACTTACAAATAAAGTGACCATATTCTGACTTTTTGTTCATGTATTCTTCCAACCCCATCTTCCTTTTCAGGATTTTTTTCTCTCTGAAAAAAGAATAAGAGAATATTAATGTAGTGCGAAGAACTACTACAAAGAATTAGATAGAGTTAAATGTTTTAAACCAACCGATTAATATCATTCGATTCAAGAAAGTGTATACTTTTGGTGAACAAAATTCAAGCATCTATTCTTGAAACCTCACCCAACGAAAAAGAGAGGACCCAAATTCCTTAATCATTTGAAGATTAATTTCTTTTCTATATATCTTTTCCCTTTTTGAAACTTCTAAGGAAAGTAGTAAACTATTTTCAATTCTAAACTTTTTAATTTTGTAAATCCAAATTAAGGATAAAATCAAAATTTATTTTTATTTCGTGAATTCATCCAAAACTACGCCTTTCAAGTCGTTTAAAACTTTAGACAAAATTTCGATCTACTACGGGCGGAGCTAGAAGCTCAAGTATGTGTTCGGCCGAACCTAATAGCTTTTGCTCAAAAAATATATTTGTATTAAGAAATTTATTAATATATACAAATACTAAAATTAGAACACATAAAATAGTCGTTAGATTAAAATTCTGAAATCCTGGCTCCTCCTTGTATTGGGAAAAAACTGAATTTAAATATTAAAGATGACATGTCATGACACGTGGACCGGTCAAATAGTCAAAGCATGGTAATCAGTTAGAAGGCACGAGCAACAACAGATGCGGGAGGGAAGATACTTAAAGGCACGAGCTATTATTCAGATGATACGAGACTCGTACCTGTTCGAGTCATTTAAAGCTCGAAGATCAGAAAGAATTGAAGACATGAATCTGATAGCGTAAAAGAGTCCAAATTCAACATTAAATGCCAAATACGTTAGAGAATTTGTATTTAATAAGAATGATTGAGTAACGTTTCTTTTAATGTCATTTATTGCTCGTAATTGCCTCATTAAGACAAAGGCATTACACTTTCTCTTAGAATTAACTATAAAAGGAGAAAGTCACAACATCTGTAGGACACGAAATATCATTGCGATTATACTGAAATATATACTTATTCATTGCTTTATTGTTGTTCTCAAAATCTCTCATTTCTTGATTATCAGTAACCCGATTTCTCTCTTAAATTCTAGCTTTAACCAAATATTCAGTTTTTTGGTTAAACAAATTGGTTCCGTTACCAGGAATCTGATAATCTATTCTCTTTAAGTTACATTTTATCTGTTGTTATCATCATGTCGAACAACAACAACAACAATAACAGTGAAAATACTTTGGGAAATCATGAAAATCAAATCCATCAAAATCAAGGTGATTTACAAAACATTAACGTGGTTCCTTCCCCTCAAAATTCACCACGTCAATCTCGTGAAGGCATTCCTACTCCTGAATCTCGTGCTGTTGAACAAGAGCAATCTGAATATTTTGAAGGAGCAGATGACGCTTTACAGAAAGTAATTGATGCACGGGTTAACAAAGCTCTTCAAGCTCTAGTTAGTCGATTACCTGTTGCACCACCCACACCTACGCCTAATAACAATACATTGGAGAATCCTCGTTCTGGCCTTGTTAATTCTGGAAATGGAGGAACCCCCAGTGAACCACAGGAAGGAGAACCAGGTAATTCAAGTAATTCTCATTTGCAAAATTTAGTACTAACTTTGCAGAAACAGCTTAAGGAACAAAATGAGCGCATCGAGCAAATCCCTGGAGTTCCCCCTGTAATCAAAGGAGTGGATGTGGATAAGTACTCGCAACAACCTTGGAAACCAAGTTCCGCTCCCCTTCCAATCCCTAAAAAATTCAAAATACCTGACATCTCGAAATATGATGGCACAACAGACCCACGTGATCACGTAGCTGCATTTACTACAGGTGTAAAAGGCAACGATTTGACCAAGCAAGAAATTGAATCCGTGTTGGTAAAAAAATTTGGAGAAACACTCACCAAGGGTGCATTAACCTGGTATTCTCTTTTACCTGAAAATTCTATAAACTCTTTTGCTGAGCTTGCAGATTCTTTTATTAAAGCGCACTCGGGAGCTCAAAAGGTTGAAAAAAGAAAGGAAGACATTTTCAAAATTAAACAAGGGGACTCAGAGTTGCTCAGAGATTTTGTTGATAGATTCCAACGTGAAAGGATGACTTTACTCCGTGTACCTGATAATTGGGCTGCAATAGCTTTTGCAAGAACGTTAAATGATAAAAGTTCAGAAGCCACGAGAAGACATAAAGAAAGCCTTCGAGAGTTCCCTGCAACCACTTGGAATGACGTTTATAACAGGTACAGTACGAAGTTGCGAATTGAGGAAGATACCGTACCTCAGTTTTATCATGAAGAAAGGAGCAATTCCAGGAGGTCAGAAACCGAAAAAAGATCAGGTAAAAACAGGTACGATCCATATATGGGACCTGCAAGAAAAGACTCACGGTCAAAGGAGGATAATCAACGATATGATCAAAAATCGAGGAACAGGGAATCTGGTTCTTCATCAAGGTTCAGAAATGACCGAAACAGACAAGAGTCACGAGATGATGACAGAGGTTTAAAAGCGAGATTCGGTGGGTATAATTTCAATGTTACTACCTCCGAGCTCGTAGCTGTTTTAAGAAGCATGTGAGATAAGGTACGATGGCCAAAAGAGATGCGGTCAAATCCAAATAGGCGCAATCCAGATCATTGGTGCGAATTCCATAGTGATCACGGGCACAAGACTTCAGAATGTAGATTCTTACAAAGTGAAGTGGACCATCTATTGAAACAAGGGTATCTCATTGAGTTATTTAGTAAGAAAGGTAAGCAAGCCTATATGAAAAATAGGCAAGAGCCACCAAAGCCCCCATCACCCAAGAGAACCGTGAATGTTATAAGTGGGGGAGAAGATATTTATGGTGTAACATATACGGCTTCCAACAAGGTTTCTAAAGTATCGATTACACACGGGAAATGGGTACGGCACGTTTTAGAAAATGAAAGTATTTCTTTCGATGATGCAGATACTGAAGGAGTGATGACCCCCCACAACGACGCACTGGTAATCTTTACTTGTACACGATACTAATGTAAAACGAGTTTTGATTGATCCAGGAAGTTCAGTAAATATTATACTACTAAGGGTATTACGTGAAATGCAAGCTGAAGACAAAATGATACCGAAGGCGCATACCTTGTCCGGGTTCGACAATTCAAGTGTAGTAACAAAAGGAGAGGTAGTTCTCACAACTTTTGCTGCAGGTGTTGTTAAAGAAACTAAATTTCAGATAGCAGATATGGAAATGGCTTATAATATGATCATAGGGAGACCTTGGATCCATGATATGGATGCTGTCCCATCAACTCTACATCAAGTTATTAAATTCCCATCTCCATGGGGAATATGCCAAATCAGAGGCGATCAACAAACATCTAGAAGCATCAATTCCGTTGCAGATTCAATTGTTAATGGTGGAGACAAATAGCAATTACAGAATTTAGGTGAGGGTAACACGGAGTCAACCTCACCTGAGCAAAAGCAAACAGATGTGGATTCGAGACCTGACACCATTCAAGAACCAGAGGAGAACGAAAATATCAAAACAACGATAGAAGAGCTAGAGTCCGTGGTGTTGTTTATACATTGGCCCGAGAGAAAAGTATACATAGGAGCTAATCTTAGCCCAGAGGTAAAACGTAAATTGATTGAATTTTTAAAAGCTAATGCAGATTGTTTTGCTTGGTCCCATTCTGACATGACTTGGATACCACCGGAAGTCATGACTCATAAGTTGAATGAAGATCCATCATATCCTCCCGTCAAACAAAAGAAAAGAAAGCAAGGAACTTTCAAAAATAAGGTGATTCAAGAGGAAGTTCAAAAGTTGCTAAAAATTGGTTCAATTCGTGAGGTAAAATATCCTAACTGGTTAGCTAATACTGTTGTGGTTCCTAAGAAGAACGGTAAGTGGCGAGTATGTGTAGATTACACAGACCTTAATAAAGCCTGTCCAAAGGATTCCTTTCCTTTACCGCACATAGACCAGTTAATTGATGCTACTGCAGGGCATGAGCTATTAAGTTTTTTAGATGCATATTCAGGCTATAATCAAATCAAGATGGATCCAGGTGATGAAGAAAAAACTTCTTTTATAACAGACAGGGGGACTTACTGTTACAAGGTAATGCCTTTCGGTCTTAAGAATGCAGGTGCAACGTATCAAAGGTTGGTCACCCAAATGTTTCAAGAACATTTAGGTAAAACCATGGAAGTATATATAGATGATATGCTAGTTAAAACTCAACATTCAGAAGATCATATATCGCACCTATCTGATACGTTTAAAATTTTACGAAAATATAATATGAAGTTGAATCCAGAAAAATGTGCATTTGGAGTGGCATCAGGAAAATTTTTAGGTTTTCTTGTTTCTAACCGTGGAATTGAAGTGAATCCTGCACAGATTAAGGCCATTGAAGAAATTCCAGATATACTTTCCAACAAGAAAGAGGTTCAAAGATTAACAGGAAGAAT
>NC_031995.1:110874666-110925348 GCF_001879085.1 Nicotiana attenuata | reverse complement strand
GAACCCTCCTCTGCATGCTGAACAGAGGAAGGGGGAGCTATAGAAGGAGGAACGGTAGAAGAGGTGAAAATAACAGGAGTCGAAGGAGTCGAAACAGGTAAGGGAGCAGAAATTGGCAAAGGAGTAGGAACAGATAAAATAGGCAAGGAAGCACTTGAAACCAAAGGAGGAATAGAAGGAATAGGAATGGAGGAGGAAAGAGGAACTTCATCTAAAACCGGACCTAGTTCACCACTTTCGAAACCGTCAACGAAGAGACGTTGAGTGGATTCAATGGTGTCCCTTGGAATGGTTTCATCATCAGAAACAACAGTAACAGGTTCGGTGAGAGAGGAGGCACGGGCAGAAGAAATTTCAGGTTCATCTTCAGAAATGATGCGTCTCCTGGCTCTAGGCCTAGCCATCAAAGAGGTGTCTTCATCTTCATCATCCTCAGAATCCTCTTCAACAATTTTCCTCTTTGACAGCGTAGCTTGTGTTCTCTCCAAAGAAAGGGGAGTACCAGAAGAGGCTCGAAGGGCAATAGCTACTTCAGATGTCATTCCTCGAATAGCAAATCCTGACAAAAAGAAGGATAAAAAGTTAAAAGAGGGGAAAGAATTTAACACACGGAAAACAATAAGGGACGCATACCGTGAGTTTTTACTTTCCAACCATGTTTGTTAGAAATAGATTTCCAGGTTCGTGCCTCCATAGGCACGGCCTTCAAAATAGCATCTACCCAACCATGGAAATTAGGAACGGGTTCCACATCTCCCATGGTTGCTACAAAAAAGCAAAAAAGAATGAAATTAGAAAAGAAGTTGAAATAAAACAGATACGATAAGAAAGAAATACTTACGTGCAAGGTTCCATTTCTCAGGAAAAGGAATATTTGATTCACCCACCAAATCAACCGTGGGTACCGCAACATAACGGGTGTACCAGCCTCGATCTTTATCATCTTCAGGGCTTACCAAAACCCTTTTACTTCTTGCAGTTAGGGTAAAAACACCATTGCGGAACAACTTGGGATGGTAAAGATGAATTAGATGAGAGAAGGTAAAATCAACATCAGCCTTTACCGATACATACCTTAAACAAGCTACTGCTCTCCATACGAGAGGGCCAATTTGAGCCAAACAAATTTTGAAAAAACGACAAAAATCGAGTATGACTGAGTCGATAGCAGGAATAAATCCCAAAGTAAAGGGATAAGTATAAACAGAGGAAAAACCAATCCTATAAGAAGATATTCTCTGGTTTGGGTTAGGAATAACTATATGAAGGTCATCTCTCCAACGACAATCTTTTCGAACAGTGGAAATTAAGGGTTCAGTAATTAAAGAAGGATAGGTGTCAGCTCTCTCTAATTTAATTACTTGGTCACGAAGGGATTCTTTATCATGCTCAAAAGATAAGTCGGTTGGCACTATTTCTTCGACCAAAGGTTCTTGAATAGACTCAGAAGATTCTTTGCCTTTAGAAGAAGATCTATTAATGAAAGAACCTCTAGAAATAGTACCAGAGCTAGAAGAAGGAGTGATGGAACCAGAGGTACTACCACGAATGGATCCTAGGCCACGAAGCCTACCTCCTCTACCTCTTCTATATCTCACAGGGGCATTGGGGAAACTGTCAAGAATTGGGACTCTCCTAGGGTTGGGATTTGAAGATGACATGGTAGAAAGATGTGAACAGAGAAAGATGTGAACAGAGGAAGAAGTGAATAGAAGTAAATAGTGAAATATAAGGTAAAAATTTGTGGAAGGAGGGTTAAGTTTATATAAAAGCGACCGTCAAAGACTAAGAAGTGTAATGATGGAAAGCCTATAATAAAGGCAACTATCACTTCGTGAATAGTGGAGTTGAAGAAGCCTTGAAAAAAGGCTGCAGAATTACAGAGCTAATGAGAAGGAGACACGTATGCAATGCATTAAATAGAAAAGACAACTGAAGCGTTAGTACTGTCATGGCATTAATTATGGCAAAAATTCCCTTTTTAATGAAGATCCACTTCCCAAATATTTAATTGATAAATAAAAGGAAAGTGGTCGGGACTATCTGTATTGGGAAAAAACTGAATTTAAATATTGAAGATGACATGTCATGACACGTGGACCGGTCAAATAGTCAAAGCATGGTAATCAGTTAGAAGGCACGAGCAACAACAGATGCGGGAGGGAAGATACTTAAAGGAACGAGCTATTATTCAGATGAAACGAGACTCGTACCTGTTCGAGTCATTTAAAGCTCAAAGATCAGAAGGAATTGAAGACATGAATCTGATAGCGTAAAAGAGTCCAAATTTAACATTAAATGCCAAATACGTTAGAGAATTTGTATTTAATAAGAATGATTGAGTAACGTTTCTTTTAATGTCATTTATTGCTCGTAATTGCCTCATTAAGACAAAGGCATTACACTTTCTCTTAGAATTAACTATAAAAGGAGAAAGTCACAACATCTGTAGGACACGAAATATCATTGCGATTATACTGAAATATATACTTATTCATTGCTTTATTGTTGTTCTCAAAATCTCTTATTTCTTGATTATCAGTAACCCGATTTCTTTCTTAAATTCTAGCCTTAACCAAATATTCAGTTTTTTTGGTTAAACACTCCTCTAACTAAGCACGAAGGTGTTAATTTAGAGTTAAAAGAAACCTACATTATACTATATTTTACTCTTAAAGTAGAAGAATCATGTTTAGACACATATCCATTCCCTGTTTATTCACTTAATAGGAGATATTTATAAAGGAAAATTTGGGGACAGTGGTTGCCCGTCTCCAAATTTTGAGATTGATCAGCCACCTAGGTTGGTTTGGCTATTCTATTCTATTAAAAAGGATTACTACTAGAAATCTGGGAATTACGGACTAAAAATTTGCGACCAAAGTTGGTCGGTCAAAAAAAGCGACCAAAGTTGGTCGCTAATGTGGAGAAAATTATTAAATAATTATTTTAAATAATTTACCGACCAAGATTGGTCGCTTTTTGGTCGGTAAAGTGGTCAACATGTTGACCGGGCTGGTCAAACTTGCTTGGTCAAAGAAATATTAAAATTAGCGACCAAAGTTGGTCGCTAATTGGGACCCAGTTATAACATTTTAATAATTATATTATTATTATTTAAAATATTTTATAAAATATAAATAAATATTATTTAAAATTGGCGACCAAAGTTGGTCGGTTATGAAAGGGGAAGCAAGTAGCGACCAACTGGTCAGTAATTTGGGACCCAGTTATAACGTTTAATAATTATATTATTATTTAAAATATTTTATAACATATAAATAAATTTTATTTAAAATTAGCGACCAACTTTGGTCGCTAATTTTTAATTTCTAGATAATTAGCTACCAAAGTTGGTCTCCTTTCAGGTCAACATTGGTCAAAATTAAAAATTATTTTTATATTTACTATCTAAATAATATAAATGTAATCCGTTAATACTTTTGTAATACAAGGAATGAATACACTAAAATATACTCTAACATGTTATATATGTAGTTAAAGTAGTACAACGAAGCGTGTTATATATATATATATATATATATGTGTGTGTGTGTGTGTGTGTGTGTGTGTGTGTGTGTGTAAATTGATTCATCGACTTATAACCTACTCAGATGCATCGTTGAATATTTAAAACAAAACGTCTCGACCTATATCAATTAATCTGTTATAATTGATTCATCGACTTATAACCTAGTGATGAATGAATGTAATTCATTAACTCTGTTATAATACAAATAATGAATACAGTATCATATACTATAACATGCTATATATGTAGTTAAAGCAGCATGAAGTGTGTGTGTGTTATATATATACACACACTAACATATACTAAAACAAGTTATATATACGTTATAGTATTACAGTGAAGTGTCTGTGTGTGTATCAATCCCTAAAATAACCCGACCATGTGTTCCTAGCGCTTCATGTTCTTATATATGTATATATATATATATATATATATATATATATATATATATAAGAACATGAAGCGCTAGGAACACAGGGTCGGGTTCTTTTAGGGAATGATACACTTGTAAATTGATTCATCGACTTATAACCTAATGATGAATGAATGTAATTCATTAACTCTGTTATAATACAAATAATGAATACAGTAGCATATACTATAANTGTGTGTGTGTGTCTATATATATATATATATATATATATATATAAGAACATGAAGCGCTAGGAGCACAGGACCAGGTTGTTTTAGGTATTGATACACTTGTAAATTGATTCATCGACTTATAATCTACTCAGATGCATCTTTGAATATTAAAGACAAAACGTCTCGACTTATATCAATTAATCTGTTATAATTGATACATCGACTTATAACCTAGTGATGAATGAATGTAATTCATTAACTCTGTTATAATACAAATAATGAATGCTATTATATCAATTAATAGAATAATATTATATTGGTTTATCAATTCACTAATCATCCGTACGTAATAATGTATAAAATTGATCATCAATTACAATATAGTTTATGCGTGTGTATGAAATTATTCATATACTTAAATATTACTTAAAAAATTCCTTTACATAGATGCTATTATAATTTAATAAAAGTAATTACCTAGTTAATATAATTTATTTTTAAAGTATGCTTATAGTTTATAATTATTTATAATAATTGTAGTTAAATAAAATAAATATTTATAGCTAATAATAATTTTTTTATAGCTTATAATATTTAAAAACCAAAAAAGAAAAAAATAATTTAATTATTTTTTTCGAAATAGCGGCCAACGTTGGTCGCTATTTTGGCCAAACGGTCAAAACTTAATTACCGACCAAAAATAGCGACCAAGTTGGTCGCTTTTTCTAATAACAGAGTCAAAAACGGGTTCCCTCCATTTCTCTTATTTTCTTCCCCAAAATTTTCCCAACTCTCTCTCAACACCTTCCCCTCCCCTTCTCTATTTCCCTCACACAAATCCCATTCCCCCACCCCTCGCCACCACTGCCGTTGCCGACAACCGCCGATTTAGGATATGAATTGAACCTTTAGGATATGAATTGGACTTTTAGTTTATGAATTGAACTTTTAGTTTATAAATTGAAATTTTAGGATATGAATTGAACCTTTTGGATATGAATTGAAATTTTAGTGTATGAATTGAACTTTTTGGATATGAATTGAACTTTTAGTTTATAGATTGAGTATTTTAGGATATGAATTAGACTTTTAGTTTATGAATTGAACTTTTAGTTTATAAATTTAAATTTTAGGATATGAATTGAACTTTTAGGATATGAATTGGACTAGTTTATGAATTGGACTTGTAGTTTATAAATTGTAATTTTAGGATATGATTTGAACTTTTAATTTATGAATTGAACTTTTAGTTTATAAATTTAAATTTTAGGATATGAATTGAACTTTTAGGATATGAATTGGACATCCGAGCTAGAAGCGGCCAAGGAAAGAGAAAAGCTTAGAGATGCTCAGTACATTAGCATGCAAGCTCAGCTCAAAACTCTCCTAGCTTCTAGAGCTTTTCCGATTCCCCGGTCTCGTGAGTCATCGCCAGAGGCTCGACTTGAACGTGAGTGTTCCTTTCGTCCTCCCCGTGCTCGTTCCTCCCGTCCTCCTTGTGATCGTTCTTCCCGTCCTCGACAAGTAGACCCTTCTCTATACCGTCTTGTTGATGAAAATTCATCAGACGGTGATAATAATGATGTTGTAAAAAAACACTCCTTGACTTTTATATACTTTGAACTAGACAAATAGAACGGGTTTTGAACTAGTTGTAATAAGCGTTAACTTAGTTTTGTTAGTTTAATTTGTTAGTTCTATTGAACTTTAATTTGTTGGTTTTAATGTGTTTTTTGAATTGTGTTGTTGTTGTTGTTGTTGTTGTGTTGTTGTTGGGTTGTTGTGGAGATTTTGGTATTGAAATTGTAGTTTATGAATTGAATTATATTGTTATTTAGGAATTTTGGTATGCTGGCAGGTGGTGTAGCTGCCAAAACAGGCATTTTATGCCAAAATTATTACCCAGAAAAGCGACCAAAGTTGGTCACTTAAAAAAAAAGTTCTGGCAATTAGCGACCAAGGTTGGTCGCTTATATCTAAAAAAAAATTAAAAAATTAAAAATTGGCGACCAAGGTTGGTCGCTAATGAACCCAGATTTTAATATAAGTGACTAAAGTTGGTCACTACCCTATTAAAAAAATCCTGAAAATTAGCGACCAATGTTGGTCGCTTATACATAAAAAAAATTAAAATATTAAAAATAAGAGACCAAAGTTGGTCGCTTATGAACCCAGATTGTTAAATATATATTTTTTAAAATAATNTATGGAATCTCCCTCCTGATCGACCCTGTTGGTGGAATCCCCCTGCTGCCCTGATTGGGATGAAACGACTAACCTGCTGACTGTGCCCTGCTGGCGGTGCACCGGCTGAAGACTGAGCATAGGACTGAGATGGCCCTGACGATCCTCCTCTAAAACTAATCTTCCCCACCAAATGAATCTCCAGCGACCAAAGTTGGTCACTAATTAGCGACCAACTTTGGTTGCTAAGGTAAAAGGACCATCAATATAGCGACCAAGCCTGTTTGGACGCGTTTTGGTCGGTATATTTATAAGGTCGCTATATGTGATCGCTTCTTTTTCATATATATGTGAGTTTGGTCCTCTAAGACTTGTCAAAGCTCTCTCCAACCTACTCATCACCAAATTAATCGATTTTGGGCCAAATAGGAAGAATTAGAAAATTTCACCTCTACGTATTTCCTTGTCGTCCCGTTACTATTCATAGTATCTACAACAAGAACAGAATACTATATAAATAGTGGTTATTTGGGTAAGGCATGAATCTAATCAAGGACTGCCGTCTGCCATTAACATTTTTGAGATATTATCAATGGAGAATTTGAGATATTCCCTTTCGGAAATTTTTTATTTAATAGATTATGTTTTCCAAATAAAAGTTGTTTTAAAAGATGGTATCAAGTTTTGTCCAAATTATGTTAGAAAGATATATTTATGAGACCTAATCCAGATGAGATTATCAGAAAATTTATTTTTGTCCAAACCAGGATCATTCAATTGTAATACTATGAGGTCAAAATAGACTAAAATGTATTTCTAATCCGTAGAGTTTCAAATGATATTCGTAAAACAACTTTTATATTTTTTTGAGAATTCCTTCATCTTTTCGGCTCATAATTATTCATTCATTCACGTGTTATCAAATTCATACCCAAAGGGTGTGTTTGGTATAACGGAAAATATTTTCCGAAAATGTTTTTTTGGAAAACAAGTAGTAATCTTATTCATTTTCCGATTTTTGGTACGCCAAATTAAGGAAAATGACTTCTCAAGAGTATTCATAAATAATTTAGATATAATAAACATGAAACCATAAACTTTCAAACCAACAACCTTACGGACCCACAAATTTCATAAACTTTCGAACCGCTAAACTTTCAAAATCGCGGAATTTCGAACCCGTAAACTATATAATTTCTAAACCCGTAAACTTCCAAACACATAAACCTCCGAACTCATAATTTTGAAACTTGTAAAATTTTGAGCCTTTAAACCGATAAATAATAAAATTAAAACTGAAAAATACATTTAAAAATTTTTTTTCGGGGGGGGGGGGGGGGGGTTTAGGGGCAGGGGTGTGGGAGGCGGGGCTGGGGGGCAGTAAACAAAAAAAAAACAGAAATTTAAATTACAAACAAAAGTAAAAAAATATTTTTTTGTGCGCGGGGGGTGGGGTGGGTGAGTGGGGGGCAGGTGGGGTGGGTGGTGCAGAAAAATGAAAAAAAAGAAATTTGAAATTGCAAAAAAAAAAAATTTAAATGTTTTCCCTTCTTTTGATAAGGAAAACATTTTCATCCAATTGGAGGAAAATGAATTGATAAGGAAAATATTTTCCAAAATATTTAAGCCAACCAAACATGGGAAAATTGGAAAACATTTTCCGGAAAATGTTTTCTTTCATACCAAACACACCCAAAATCTTCTCTCTCAATGTACGTAACTTTCTTTTTATTTTAAAATGTCTAAAAAATATTTAACGTCGTTCAAGTTAATCATCGACTTTTCACAAGTTTAATTCAAATCAATTAATTAATCAAACTTAAGTTATGATGCGGCGTTTTGTCTCTCAAATTAAGCTTTTTAATTTTACAACAAATTACATTTTTGTATAAGTCATTCCAATAATTAAATTTTGTATCTGATCAAAGGGTTTCGCCTAAAGGCTAAACCGTTAATATTTTAATTACATAATGTGGGGCGAGCTTGTTAAGTTTGTTTACAAGATCTTTTCACGAATAACCTTTATAATGTTGTTTATTTTAAAAAACTTTAATTCTTTTACGAAATTCTTCAATTTTTTCCCACAAAAAATAGTTATGAGATAGTTTTTCAAATAGAAGTGATTATTCCACTCATAAATTTAAAGAACCTAGAATTATAAAAACTCGTTTAAACTTTTGCGCAATTTTTTTTTCAAGAAAACATTTTCCATGAGCTCGTTAGGAAGGAAGTACGTACTTTGACTAAATTATGCAATACTCCTCTGTCCTAATTTATATGTCATACTTTCTTTTTAAGCTTACTCAAAGTGATTGTCATACTGCCTTATTTAAAAATATTTTAATAATTTTAATTTTTAAGTTTACTCTTAATGAGATAATTTGTAATCCACTTTTATCTATGATTTATTTTAGATCATAAATCTCAAAAGTATATTTTCTTTCTTGAAGTTTGTGTCCAATCAAAAGTAATTATTTGAGCCCATTTGGCCATGAATTTTTTTTTCACTTTTTTCAAAAATCATTTACTTTTATCAAAAAAAGTGTTTGGCCATAAAATTTTCAATTTTAAGATGAATGTTGGAATTTTTCGAAAATTTGAAAACTCCAAAAAGTTATTTTTCAAAATTTTCACTAGATCACTCACAAAAATTCAAAAACAACCCAAAATTATATTTAAGTCCAAACACAACTCTAATTTTCAGATACCATTTTCACTTGAATTTTTGTTTCACTTTTTTTTCATATATATGTACAAGATTCATATACTCCATTATATATTTTTTCGTGAGATTTATTTTTATGGTACAAACAGTCAATTAACAAAAAACAATAAATTCCTTTCCCTTTACATTTATTCATTTAATTTTTCTATTATATAGAAAAAGAAAGATGGTTGACCAAGGGCATATATGTTATTTCATAAAAATTTCATGTGTGCATTTCTTAAATGCAAAATACACGTGGACCCTACATTTCTCTAACCACAATTCTCCTTTAAATGCACTATGCATGTGTTGATTAGACTTTGTGCAGTGCAAATGTTCATTTCCAATCTTTTTCTCATTTTGAAAAATTATTAATTTTGTTTTATTCAAATAGGAGTTTCCATAGAGAAAATAAAATTAATTTTAAGATAATATAACAACAAAAAGAAGTATCGACATTTACAAGATTTTCATATTTACCCATACTATCTTAAAGTAATTTGAAAATAAAAATTAAATAATTTTTTTCTATCCTTACTATTTGAAGATGATTTCATACTAAATATTTTTATATTCAAAAGTAATTTTAAAAAATATAGCTTGTTAAACCTCAAAAGTTAATTAACTAAACACCTACAAATAATAATTTTAATAAAATTGCAATGTTGGGTCATGCTAGTCTAGTAAAAATAAAAATCTTTAGGGTATATAAAGTACGAATTTCCACTCCACTCACTCGCTCTCTCTTTCTACAGAAACATTTTCTCTCTCTAGATTAGTTATTCAGTTGCTTCTGCTGCACTCTGTTGTAAACGTAACTGAATTTTCCGACGCGTTAACGCTGCCGTGACAAATGGCGGTTCCTCCTCCTCCGACGGCGTCGCTGTACGTCGGCGACCTTCACCACGACGTCACGGATGGCCAACTCTTCGACGCATTCTCGGAGTTCGAAAGCTTGGTTTCCGTTCGCGTCTGTCGTGACTTAACGACCGGCCGTTCCCTCTGTTACGGCTACGTTAACTTCATTTCTCCTCACGACGGTACAGTTTATACTATTTCTTCCTCTTTCTTTTTCTTTTTTCATTTTCGCTTACATGCATGTACTTTATTGTAGTGTTACTTCTTTCTGTTCGGTTTTCTTCATGTGAATTTAGTCCCAAATTGATCAGTTGATTTTTATTTGCTTCGCGAGTTCTTATTAGATATTCATGTTTTGAATTCGTATGTGACCGATCAAAGTACTACGGAGTATATTTTATTAGTACAAGAAACTAAATTTTATAGGTCAGCTAATTCTTCGTATTTTATTTATTTTTATTTTTCGTGTTTCTATCTCGGCCAATACGTATCCTGTATGTGTGTAAATGAATTTTCATGATGTATGAAATATTAAGGACAGTAAGGGGGTTGGATTTCCACTCGTATGTAGGTTAAGTTAGGTATCTTTGTCCTTTGATAGCTAAAGTATGAGCTAACCTTTTTAAAATTGTACAAGTTGTATTATCGGTTTTTTTTGTTGCTTGAGAAGGCTGTGGTTTTTCCTGCTCTATGAGTGGAACAGATCAGCTCATGCATGCTATTTCTTCAAGATATGCATCTACTACTATATGATAGTTCTATCTTGCGTTCGAGGGAATTCAGATATTTTGGTAATTGAAAGTTTTAGAGGATTTTATGATGTTGATTAGTAATGAATTGGTTTTCTCTGTTTGTGACTCGTCTTAGTGGACACTTGCTGAAGTTAGTTGTTGCAATGAATTAGTTGGTGATGTGAAAATTAATTGTAATATGAGATTTTTGTTAAAATGATCAATTTGTTTGTTTTTGTGTTGTGAGTCGTCTGGCTAGTTCTTTTATTGAAGTCCATTAGTGACAAGTTTGGTCTTTTGATGGACTGTTACGACAGTCAGCCCGATACTTTTTGGACTACTGGCGATTCACTGATGGAGGTTATCTGAATGATTTGTCTTGCTTGTTTATCCTAGTTTGATTGATTTGTCATCTAATGTTGTTTCATGGAAAATTGAGGACCAACAGATTACTCATTTTGTCTATTCATTAACTTTTTTTTCATGCTGTCATTTAATGTTGTGTCCATTCATGAAACATTGTCCATATCATCTGACTATGATTTGATAGCGCAAGAATGAGCTAAACTTTTTTAAAATTGTACAAGTTGTATTATCGGTTTTTTTATTGCTTGAGAAGGCCGTGGTTGTTTCTGTTCTGTGAGTAGAAGAGAACAGCTCATGAAGATTTTATGCTGTTAGGATTTATTAAGCTTCATTTCTTGGACCTACGATTCAAGGGACAATGATTGCAACTGCAGAGTTGGTTGATAACTTTGATTCTTTTGTTGTTTATGAGTTGTTCTCGTGTATTCTGACTATTTTTTATGGGAATTCTGTTTGAGTTGATTTTTCACTTGGACAGCTTCTAACATTTCACAAAATGTAAGCAGCTGTGCGTGCTATTGAGATGAAAAATCATTCCACTCTCAATGGAAAAGTTATAAGGGTTAGTTGGGCTCGGCGTGATCCTGATGTGAGAAGAAGTGAAACTGGAAATGTGTTCATCAAGGTACATTTTAAGGACTAGATAGGAGTCACTTGTTTTGAGATCTTAACAGTTTCTCTTTTTTCCTTATCGCTTTGATCGCATGTGAAAATGGTTTTGGGATTTTGCTGCAGAATCTAAATGATACAATTGATAGTGCAAAGCTCCAAGAAATGTTCCAGAAGTTTGGAAATATCTCTTCCTGTAAAGTTGTCGTTTCTGAGGATGGAAGGAGTAAAGGATATGGCTTTGTCCAGTTTGAGACTGAGGAGAGTGCAAACGCTGCTATTGAGAAGCTCAATGGATCTGTGGTTGGAGGAAAGCAGATGTATGTGCAATTATCTCTGTTCTAATATATTACGATCATGATGAACTTCGATGGATTATATAGAAGCAATTATTTTTCTTGTATGCTTTTTTCTTATTTTTTCCAAATACACAAATGTTCTACATGTATATATGGATAGGTATGTAGGTAAGTTCGTCAATAAGAGTGACCGGATTCTGCCGAACCCCGATGAAAAGTATACAAATTTGTTTATCAAGAACTTGGATCTTGACATCTCAGAAGAGCATCTTAGAGAGAAGTGCTCTGAGTTTGGGAAAGTTAGTAGCTTGGTCATTGCAAAAGATGAGAATGGAGGTTCAAAAGGTTTTGGTCATGTGAACTTTGAGAATCCAGATGATGCTAGGAGGGCAATGGAAGCTATGAATGGATCAAAAGTTGGTAAGTTATGACTTTCATGCTGTCATATTCTCAAATGTAACTAACAGCTGCAATGTTCAAATGTTTGTATATGACCTGCGTGCATTTGGCAGGCTGCAAGATCTTGTATGTAGCCAGAGCACAAAAGAAAACACAACGCGAACAGATATTGAGGCATTTGTTTGAGGAGAGAAGGAAGGCACAAATTATTAAGCACCAGGTATATTTTCTTGTTCAAAAGCTATATGTTACTGTAGAAAATATATATGTTACTGTATTTTATTATCCACTTTCTGATCACAACTGATGTTGTCATAGGGTTCAAATGTGTATGTCAAAAATATTGATGGCGATGTGACAGATAATGAATTGCGTGAATTGTTTAGTCAATGTGGCAACATCACTTCTGCAAAACTTATGCTAGATGAAAAAGGAGTCAGCAAGGGCTTTGGATTTGTATGTTTTTCCACACCAGAGGAGGCCAATAAAGCAGTGAATAGTTTTCATGGTAAGTCATATATCTTTTTACATGGTCAAGATCGCGGTGAATACCAAGGGACTGAATGTTGTTTCACATGAGCTAGCACATAGAACAAATTTTGGTGCTATCTAACTGCCTTTCACTTCTCTCCTATGACGCTTTTGAGCACAGATATCCCAGCTTAAATAATTCTATAAACAATTTACATTGTTTTCTAACTTTATAAAAAAGGTAAATAACGAAGAAGCATTGCAGCGTGAACAAGTCCCTGAATGACTTTTCCAATATGGATATACTCATGAAATTCAGGGTTGAAGGATTAGAACACTCTGGAGTTTCAACGCAGAAATTTATTGTACAATGCAGAAATGCAAGTTTCTGTCGAATGCCTCAAGACTTAGCCTTAGATTTCATAATGACTATCTGGGTATCTTGTCGGGCAAGAAATCTAAATTCTAATGATTCTCTATTGGTTGCTTATTCTAGTTGAACTGAGGCTCACTGCCCCACATATGGTGAGTTATGGTGTTTGCTGCACTTGTCAGTAGGCAAGGCCTCTGAATCATGTTAAATTTCTAGTCTAGTTTTGCTTTTTTTCTTTTATGGTTCCTTTTTCCCTCTTTCCTCTTCATGCACACTGTGGATTTTTGGTATCTGCTTTCTTTTTAATGCCTCTGCACTAAAGGTTTAACCTTTGACTAAGCTCGTGGATGATACTGTCAGAGGTCATCATGGCAGTCTCCATTCTCTGTTCTTTTAATTATTAAACTGAAATCCTGGAGAAAACTAAAACTATTCCAGAAAATTTCAAACAATAAACGTAAAATTTAAAGAGAAATCACTGTCAGGCTTGCCTAGATTATTTGGTCAAGTACATAGTGATACACAGCATGATGTTTTTATGTCCTGCCACGCTTGCATCAGCAACATTGTCTCTCATGAACAGCTGCAAAATTCCTTACTGCTATAATATGCTATTTTATGTGACTCAATTGACACACAGAAAAATTAAGGTATTTCTTGATTGACAATTGACAGGTGCTTTTCCGTTTCGTTTTCCATTTAGTTTTCTCTCATATTATTCATCTGCTCATCAGTTTGACGGCTTATATTCTTGTAATGTTAAAATTCATTTGTCATATAATTAAGTTGGTGGCTTCATCTTTTTAGTGCATCTACTTGCTCTTGTTGAGTCTGTACAAGATGAGATGATAGTGTTGTAGAAGTCTGGCCTCAAAATTCTATGTACTGAAAGTTAGAAGATTCTCTCTTAAGGTCCTGTTAAGTATATTGATTTTGTTAAACATTTCACAGGATTTATGTTTGGACAAAAGCCATTGTATGTTGCTATTGCTCAAAGGAAAGAGGAAAGGCAAGCTCAATTGCAGCTTAAGCATGCACAAGGAATTGCAGGACTCACCGGATCTTCAGCTTTTCTTCCTGGTGGATATCCCCCTCTTTACTACCAAACCCTTCATGATCTACAAGTGCCTGCACGACCCAGGCTGCTGTATCAGCCTCTGAGTATGAGGCGCGGTTGGATGGTTAATGGATTCACAAACTCTATTAGACCTGCTTGTCAAATTTCCTTGGTTAGTAAACTGCAAATGGTCATAATACTTTGGCAACCCTATCATTTTGTTCAATAAGTCATTGATACAGTGCTAAACTGGATACAGAATCTTGAACTTTTCAGCAGTAGTAGGGAGGTACTAAAATGCATGGACATATTTCAGGTTTAAACCTATGATGAAGTTGCTTACAACTTTCATCTCATTTTTTCAGATTCCAAATGCTTCACAATATAGGCAGAGTAGGGAAAAGAAGAATGGACATATGCCAGTTCCATATGTGCCTCATTTGCAGCAATCGACTCAATCAGTGGCATCATTAAAACAATCTAGCAATCCCCAGGTGGTTAAATTTCCTCGTTATCCTTTTCCATAAATTGGAATCTTGATTGACTGAGTTTCTATTTGTTGATTGATCTGCACAACAGAGTTGTTCAAACATTCCAATTTAGAATGCTTAAGTTGAAGAAGGTTTTTCGAGACTCCTCTCTTGAAATGTGTGACTTGCCTTTACCTCAATGATAATTTCTTCAAATGCCTATTTTTGATAGCGGTTAATCCTTTTGCTAGGATGAGGATAAAGATTTCTCTTTATTTGACTATCAATTTTGTGAATTTACTTATGTTTTCTTTTCTAGTGTTCTTCATATAACATTTTTATCTGAATCTTATAAGTCATTATTCATGTATTTGAAAAACTAGTTGTTCCCTTAACTAGTGTTAAGTCCATGATTTATAGCAGGAAATTGTTTCACCGATTTGAATTGTTGTTGCGACTGTAACCACATTTTTTGGAGTATCATAAGTCATTAATCCCATATTCGCTTTATCTTTAATCCAAGCAATATTTTGGTTTTCTTAGCTTGTATGATATAAAATTGCTAGCCTCACCTGCAAATTACTCAGCACTATGCATTGATTAACCTGAGGTTGCTTAATGAATCTGCGTGGTGGTTAGTGCAATTTCTCATTTCTCCTTCTCTATTCATCTGGATGAGTAAAGATGGCTGAGAACATACAATAGATGTTCTTTTATTTCCCTCAATTTTATGATTAAGATCCTATCATGGAAAAGAAATTGAACTTATATTTCAAATTGTTGTCAACCATAACTAAGAGCTTCTTTGTTCATTTACTAATTTGTGTACATTGATGAGCTTCAAGTTCCTATTTTGGTGCATGCCTTCACAGGTGAGAATCATTCCATGAAAGTGCAAATTGTTCTTTTGAATGATGGATCATAGTAGCATCCGCATTTTAGTAATCCATAATTTATGTACGCTTTGCAGCAAGCTTGGAAGGTCAAATATGCACCAAACAGTCATTTGAGTGATATGAACAAAGCATTTGTCGTATCCTCTGCTGGCACCAGTAGAGTAGGATCTTGTTCTGGGAGTTCAGAAAACCTGAGTAACACGCTTGCAGCTGCTCATCCTAAGCAGCAAAAACAGATACTTGGAGAGCACCTTTATCCTCTAGTCAGTCAACACAAGGTGAACTTATTTCTAGCTTTCTCTTCTAATAATACCTACCTTTATGTACAAGTGCAAAATAAATTTTCTGTTGCAATCGTTTTGGTTCTTCATAGAGAAACCAAGGGGGTAGATAAACACTTGAAAGAGGACCTGATCCATCTCTGACAACTTTATTGATGTTGGTGTTATGATCTGTCAAGAAGCTCTTCGAAGCAATTTCGTTTTGAGCTTGTTTATCCTTAGTTGTATAGAACTGTTCTGGCTTCTGTTAATAGACAGTGGTCATGCTATGATTCCATGCACCCTGAGAATTAACAAAAGCTAATTTGTTAATGAAACCTATGTGCTTTTTGTAGCCCAATCTTGCGGCAAAGGTCACAGGAATGCTCTTGGAAATGGACAATTCGGAGCTTTTATCATTGTTGAAGTCACCAGCATCTCTGGCAGCTATGGTGGAAGAAGCTGTTAAGGTGGTTGAGCTCTCTAAGACTGAAGTTTCAAATCGAGATTCACTTCTTCCAAATTATCTCTCTGCAGAAGTTGCAGTCCATTTAGCAACGTTTCTGCGATAATTTGGTCTTCAGCAAAGACAAGAGGTTTCCATCAAGGTTGTGTCACTAGGAAATAGAGCTAACAAAAAGTTTTGTCAAAGTATCAGGCGACTGTCCTTTACCTTCGATTGAGGAACTCATTTTCAGTTTTAACATGATCTCACGTTTCTTTCTAATACAAACTTGTGGTAGGCTGTACAATCATATCGTGCTTTTGCATTTGTGTACATGAAAAATTGCCCGTCCTGCAAGTTAGTCTGGAAGTCCAGCAAACAGTATATAACTTGGAAATTTTGTCCTGAGCCAGGTTAATGTAGTAGCTACTTGTATCTTACTTTTGTGGCTGTTAATACTTCTCTTGGCATTCTACCCTATACGACATGAAGAAACAAAATCTTTGTGAGTTGTAGTACAGCTTTATTGCCTTCACTGAACGGGGATACTGTGCTTTTGATATAGCATTTGGTTCGCAATGCTCTTGGACCATTCTGATATACTCAAAATCTGACTTTGATGACTAAATTTAAGGTGGCTTTAACCATAGAAGTCTAGGGAACTGCTGCTTAGGTAGTGATTGAATAGTGTATGTTATTCAATCATACACTATTCCTGTGTCATAAAAGCTGCAACTATGAATGGACGTTAATGTTCTAATTTGTTTACATGTTATAGATGCATTCTGTTTCAGCTTTGATTTGTCAGATGATATTTGAGACACAAGATTGTTCTGAGAAGAGAGTATTTTCCCACATATTTGCGAATATATCAGCTATGTTGCTACAGAAATAAACAGGAACTAGTTCCAAATTGGCAGATATGTATCTGCTTTTTTTCCATTTGTGGAGAGAATAACATAACAATCAGATTCAGCAGAGGATCTTTTTTTTTTTTTTTTTGCAATATAAGAACAGAGCATGTGCCACTTTTCTTTATGAAGGGAAAAAACAAAATCCTTTGGACACAGATTCAGCCGAGGATTTTCAGTAAAATTAGACTCACAAATCTTATACATCACGCACTTGTGTCTGCAGGTCTTGTATTTCCACCCCATTAAGTAACTAGTATAAGACCTTTTAAGCTTTCAATGCAAAGGTATTTTTCCTGTACAGTCAGACCTCTCTATAACAACATCCCTATATAACACTTCACTATAAAAGCCAACTTTTTCCGGAACCAAATTTCATGTTATGTTATAATATATGTTCTCTATAACAGCACTTCGCTATAACATCCAAAAATATTCGAAACAAACGAGGCTTTTATGGAGAGATTTGACTATAAAACTTTTGTTCGGTTTTCTTGCATTTTGTTCTTATTAACCTAAAGATTGTTTCAAGGAAAACTTAATGTACATAAACAAGTAAATGTTATACCTAAAGGTCTTTGTTGTTCCAAGAGCAATAAACTCTCACAGAACACAACTACCTTGTGAAGTCTAAATTTTAATACAACTCATTCTCTGGTTTAGATGCCACTTAAAATCAACCCTCTTCTCTACCAGATGCATGGATGATTCACGAATTTCCTTCAAGTCTCGGCCTTCTCAAACTTGATTGCTCCTCTTTGAACTAACATTCACCTTCAACCTCCAGATAGCAGTTGCCCTACCACTGCTGGTTTTGTTAGAAGCAATGCATAATCAGAATCAGCTTGTAACTCATAATACTTGGAATCAACTTGTGAGTTCTTCCATTAAGCCCTATCATTAGAGCCAACAATAGAAGTATGAGAAAAGGGTGAATGCATTAATTTCTAACACAATCCTGCGTTGTAAAGGAAAATCACCTGAGAAATGTACTGCTCTGCATCAGTTCGCCTAATGAAAAGAATTGCATGACGAGCAAGGTTTGCTAATTGGTCGCTCAGGACAACATTACCAATGTCATCGAGGACTCTCACTTTGATATAAGGATCTTTTGGAGGCACCATATCCTGTGAAACCAAACATAAGGTAACTACACTAAGAAAATATAAAAAATTGATCTGCGCTGGTCTCCCAGAGATAAAAATATACAAGGAAATCAGTCTTTTGCAGATTCATCAGATAAATAACGCAAAAGAATGATGCCATTTGTGCTTGTCAATGTAGTTTTTCATCTGAGCATATTGAACTTCTGATAATCTTTTCCAAGACAGTACGAACGTCTAATCCAATGGCTGATATATATATCTGAAGCTTAAAGCCATAGGCAATGAGCCGGAATTTGGTACTTCCTACTCACAAGAGAAACAGAAAAGGAAATATTCGCCACCCTCCTTACAGATTACCACTCACACCCCAATCCGAGCTGCATTCCATTGCCTCGATGGCACAGCAACATGGACGAGAGCACAACAACGAGGAAGCAGTGCGGATATATTTATTGGAGGGACTCGTTGTGCCAGGACCATTCAATGTTACAGTACTTCAAGCAATAACTTTAGCTTCTGATAGATATATCAAGTTTCAGACTTACTGACACTTCATACAAAATAGGCACTAAATTAAAGTTCTGTACCAAAAGAACGAAAGAAAAAAGCACAATATGCTATTTAGAAGTGAATCACACAGCTCAATGGATAGTGCCTTTTTCTGCTCTGTTTGGATTCAAGTAAGAATAAGTCATGACCTATAGAATGTTTCTCTTTCCAACATAATTTTGGTAATACGCATAACAGTGCTGCTCCTAGATATTCACAGGTTACAATACATAACCTTTTCGAAGAGGGCACTGCAAAATTTCCTCCTAGGTGATAACACCATTTTAAGCTCCTGTTCGGCCATAGATTTTGGCTTCATTAAAAAAAAAATTGAAAACAATATTTGTTTATTAAATATGATCATGTTTTGGGAAAAAAGATTTCAAAAATTTTCAAGTTCCCAAAAACTGGTTTAGGGGCAGTTTTTGGGCGAAATTTTTCTCAAAAAACTTCAACTTTTCTTCAAACAAAATGCATGTCCAAACACAACTTCAACTTTCAAAAATTATTTTTCAACACAACTACAAAAACTCTTTTTTCAAGTTTCAATCAAATCTATGTCCAAGTGCTAGCTAAGTATCCCAAGAGTACAAGAGTCAACTTTTTCCAATTTCACGCATATTAGTATGACTTCTTAGGTGTATAGATGTCTTTTCACCTTAGCAATTTGAGCAATCTATTAGTACAGGAATAAGGAGTTATGAGAAAAAGAACACTTTACCACCCCTAGATCAAGATCAAGTGCTGACATGTACGATTGGATAGTTGCAGCATGATTCTTAAAATATTCTTTCTCTGAGGTACTGAGCTTCTCTTCAATTTCTTCTGGGAGGACTCGCTCAAGGGTCCATCCCAATCTTCGAATAACTTCTGCTCGATTATATCTAAAGGAGGAAAGTTGAGAATGAACATAAGAGATGCATGAAAGATCAGGAATATATGACCTTTTCTCAAGGACAACTCTGTAGCTAATTGTTACTCACACATAAGCCATCAGACAGCGTTTGTTGCGAATGAGAGACTGATGATGGATAAGCAGCCCATGGTAATTATCATCTTTGGGTAGCTCAGCATTTGCACTTCTATCAGCCTCAGGTGGCTCATTGTCATCAGGTGATTCGTTGTTTGAAATTCCATCATTCTGAGTTGGCCGGTTTGCATTTGAACTTTCAGCGGGAGTTTTTGAGTTCATTTTCCTGTGCCAAACTCAAGATGGATAAGATCAGGGACAACAAAACTGCACTCCATTTAGCACTTGGAGAAGAATACACATATGCATAATATCATGAAACCTCTAATAATGATAAGTAGATTCATGTAGATAAAATTAAGTACTTGAGATTTACTATTTTTTTCAGGCATTTCAATTGTCTCTTCTAATTATTTTGACATATCTGCAGATGAGAAAAGAATAACTGTTTTAAAATACACAATCAACATGCTGGATTTTAATTCAGTTTCAGAAATTAACCGAGTCAAACGCCGGCACATAAAAGGGGACAGAGGGAGTAATAAGTTAGGGTGTGATATTTGGTTGAGTTATAGCCTTGAACTTAATGTACAACAACTCAAGCAGTTTGTCAATTGGACACCCCTACAGCAAGATGTAGCCAATTTAATGGAATGTAGGGGTAAGGTCTGCGTACACACCATACCCCAAACGTATGGAATTACACTGTGTTCGTTGTTGTTGTTGTACGGGAAGCTGGGAGGACAAGCACCTAATGCTCAATACTTGGTAAGCCCAGAGGAAGCACAGTAGAAAGCTTCAGAAAGTACCAACATAGCACCTCGACACTATCAAATTCAAATCTTCAGAGAGCTAAGTGCCTAGGGGCCAGCAGACACGAACCTCGAGGCTTCAGTGGTCAGGTACTGGACCGTAGTGTCTAGGTGCTATCAGACAAATAGGAGCCCAGTGCCAAGTAGCTATTACACAAAATACTGGTTCTTAATCCTGCTCTTTCATGAAAACTATAAATAGACCCTTTTAGGCTGGTTCAACTTGATTTTTCCTTCTACTTTCTTCTTTTATTCCTTTTATCTTTTCATCTTTAAGATTTTTGCTAGGATGTTCTTTGTTTGGAGCTAGAAAATTCCTCTTTCCTAGGATTCTAATGGATCTTTATGAGTAGTTTGGATTCTTAATTAGTCCTTTTTGCGTATTATTGATGGTTATTCAGTTATTTAGTCAAAATCTTAATCTTATGCGTCTTATTGCTTGGCCATCAACTGGATTGTTAAGATGGATCAGTTAAATTCTTGTTTGTCATTTAAATTTCTCCCAAGGACCTTACCCACCTTCATTTGATTTTTCAAGGAGAGGTTAAGTTTCTTGGGACAGACTGATAAAGATAGGATGCAAATTTTAACTGGGATACGGAGAGTACTTTCTTCCTTCTAATTTCCCTCTTTGGTTCTTTAGACCTGATTGCTTTATTTTCTCCTTCCACATTAGTTAGTTTTCTTAGTTCTACTTCTTAGATAGTTTGGACATAAAACTTCAACGAGGTAGAGAACCTTTTCTTTCTTTTCCTGAATTTGTTGAGATAATAAGGGAGATTATTAATTGCTCTCTGAACATCTTTTGTACTAAATAAAGAAACAAAAACTACCAAAAAAAAAGGAACTCTTTCAAGCACCTTTCATTATATTGTATAATTGAAAATTCTTAGGTGCTTACCACTCTGTCAAATTCACAACATGGTTTTGAGGAATGGACATTGGGTTGAGAAAATTCTTTAAGGGGACAAGTACGCGGGCAAAGACAAACATCCGCTTAAAGAGAGCTAACAAAAAGAATGGAATGGCTGTGCCAAAGCAAGACATAACTACCAACAAGACCATCTTCACAAAGCTTCAGAAAACTCAGCATGCTGATACAAAATTTTACGGAGAAGAAAAGATACGATAGAGCACTGATGTAGTACCTATGTTCAAGGCCTAGGACAATAGCAAACTGGAGAAGAAAATAGGTAAAATATAGGATTATAGGACAGTTCAGAATATCCAATTAAGAAAATACACAAGGTGTACTTGTTCTGTATGCAACAATAAGATATACTAGAATGAGAATCACTAAGAAGCTCTTCTGACCATTGTAACAAATAGCATGTTATGGTTTATACAGCAATAAGGATCGCAGAAAAAGCTGAATAACAAACAAAGAAAACTTGGAAAAACAGAAGAGACATGTTAAATATACCTCACCAAGGAGTTGAGGTGAAGAAAATGGCTGTTACATTCTTCAACTACTTGGGTAAATAGATCAGTCTGCATTGAGAAAGAGATTACTCTGTAAGCATATAAAACTCTGAGTAAATGATTAACCATATCAGCCTAAAATAAGAAGCAAAACCTGACCATCAATATACGTAATAAATTAAAAGTATATAAGATTCAACTAGCAGCTAAAAATGACCCCCAGAACATCAACTTTATCTTAATGTAAAAAAGCACCAGTGATCCGTCATCTTTTAATCTATGCCGTACTGGCTATGAAAAGCAAACAGTGAATCTGACCAGCTATTTGTGTAAGATCCCAAAAAAAAAATCTACCTCATGGGTCTTCCAATTGAAAGTTGAATAGTGCGTGCATATTAAACTATATGCAATAGAATTTCTCACATCAAGAAGGACAACAAGGAAAATAAATTTAAATGTTGTAACAACAACAACAACCCAGTGAAATCTCACAAGTGAGGTCTGGAGAGGGTAGTGTGTACGCATACCTTACCCCTATCCAGGGGAGGTAGAGAGGCTTTTTTCGATAGACCCTCGGCTCAAGAGGATGAATAGAAACAAGCAAATATCAACAACAAAGGCCAGAAAAATGATACCAACAATGTAAGAACCAAAAAAAAATGTTGCAACAAATAAAGAATAAGTTGCATACATTAAAAGCCGCAAACTGTCCAGGTTCATTCTCTGCAACTTCTAGAACTAATTCGCTCCCTTTCTTCCCATACATCTCTTCCAATTCAAATGGGTCAAAGCACTAATAAAAAAAAAACTGCAGTCAGTGAAGCATTTCATCAAACATGTAAAGCGCATAAATCCAAAAGCTGCTTAAAATGGAAAAATGAAATCGTAACTACGCACCTATTTGCTTAGATTGGAAATGGGGTAGTTCCCACACAAGAAGTTGAAGCGTAAATTGACTTTCTGCTTCGCCAAATTGGATTTGAGAAGTTTTGGAGGGAGTTTCTTCAAAATCAGCCGCCAAATTGAAAGTTTAAAATTGGTATAAATTTAAAATATCGGGAAAGTACAGTGAGGTGGGTGATATTTTACCTGGACCTCATAAGTTTAAGAAAGAGTTAATAAGACCCACTTATTTTAGAGAAGTATTCATTTGGGTCCTTTGATTTAGTAAATAGATGATTCCAAACATATTTTAAAAGATGAAAATGTTAAGTATAATAATAATTTGGGAAAACAATAGAGTATAGCTACTCAAAAAATAATATCCAGCAAAATGTACAACCTTTTATATATATATATATATATATATATATATATATATATATATATATATATATATATATATTATACATAATCAGTATATAATTTTTGTATATGGGCTAGCAAATATAATTAATTTTGGCTGATCGGCCAAATACTTAATTGGGAAACTTACACAAATGTCCCAAATAAGTCTCAACTTACAAACCTCTAGCCATTAATTATAGACTTACCAAAACTAGCCAAGCACGTATAAAAATTGAAAAACCAAATAAATAAGGTTCTTTCTCTCAAAGAATCACATGCAAAAATCTCCTTCCATATTTTTAAGCGCGAGTAGCAACATTAGATGCAAGACGAAAAGGAACTTCATGGATTAGGTAGCAAATAAGGTAATGAAATACAAAAAAATATACAATATTCCAAAACTCTAAGCAAAAAAGGAACTTTTTCAATGGGTATAGTTGAAATTCATTGAAAACATATAGATAAGTCAATATACAAAATTTAAGGAAGATTGGAGGTGATTTGGACTGGTTTTGTATCAAAATTCTTAACTAAATTGAGTTCAAAAAATTCTTCTGCGACACATGTATCAAACATGTATCAGGCATGTATCTCACACACAGATATACATGGATATACATGTGATACACAATTGATATAACTATGATACATATGTGATACACAATATGATACACACGTCATTTTTTTTATGTTCAGTTTTTATTTCGAATTTTCAATTCAAACCACCTCAAAACTTCACCAAATCATTCCAAAACTGAGATTCAAGCTCCTTAAGATGTACCCAATCTATTCTAATAACACCCACTCAAAAGAAAGTAAAAACTTGACCTTTTTTTGTTACAAATAGCTAATTGGCTAATATTAGTAATAGTTGGCTAATATTAGTAATATTTTATGAATTGGCCAATTTTGTAATGAGCTACTTATAAATGGACATAGGTGGTAGTTTCCCTACTTAATTTTCCTTTTCGATTTCTCTTATGAGTGAGACTATTAAAAGCAAATTTAGTTTTCGAAAAACATTCTAAAAATAGTTATGTTTATTACTCCCTCTGTCTCATATTAACAACCGTGGTTATTAAAAATAGTTGTCTCAAATATTTGTCATTTTAGAATTTTAAGACAAAATTGATTTTTTTTTACCCCTAGTAATATTTGTTCTTGAAGATGGAGATAACACATAAATAGAATAAATATTCAATGAAGGGAGATTATATTTTAAGACATAAATAAGGGTAAAATAGTCCAATATCTTTCTTAATTGATACTATTTCTTAAGGGACACATAAAAAGAGAAACACGACACATGTTATGAGATAGAGATTAAGCAAAACCAAATCATCATTATGCCACTTAGTTAATTTATTTACTTTTTGATTATGTCCATTCTCAAAAAGCTTATGCCTTTTCCAAATTCCAATCTTCTTTATTGAGGGGAAAGAGTGACTACGTGTCATACTGCCAATGGATGCACTGATTTTCTATCACCAGAATTTCGACACGTGTTGCAGTTTGTGGACTTGTGGTCCTCTCTAACGGGACTACACAAAATAGCCCATCAAAGTTTAAAATTTAAATTTTAGTGAATTTGAGTTCTCGAAAAATATATTTTAAAAAATCTACAACTAAAATCTTTTTCCACTTTGGAAAAAAGAAAGAAACTAAAATATGCTTATTGTATAATCTCCCTTTTGTTGATACTTTGATAATTTGTCTTTTATCTCAAATTAATCTGCATGATTGTAATATTATTTTCCCAATATTAGGTACTATTATTTGATAAAGGGCAACTCGGTGCATAAAGTATCTCGTATTCACGTAGGGTCCGAGGAAGGATCGTACCCCAAAAGTGTGATGCAGACAACGTACCCTACTGCAAATATTAGTAGTTGCTTCCAACTGCGGAAAGCAGTGAAGAAAATAAGACACTAAGTTGTTGCGCTAACTCGCTAGCGCACTACGGTTTTTCAGCCTCCTATAGGTCCCTTCATTCCCTTTGCCTTACACGAACTTAAAAAGTATCTAAAGCAGATCTGTGACCTATAGGTCACATGAAAACAACTTTAGTGTTGATCTAAGGATCCCCTTCACTATTTTATCTGATAAGAAGTAGAAATTGGCACACCATGTCAGGTAAGGAGAAAAGGAAAGAAGCAAAGGTTTGGATATACACTAAAGTGGCATTGAATAGCCACTTAAATTTATGATTGCCAATTTGCCAAGAGACAAACTAATAATTTGAGGTTGAAACTTCCTCTTCAATATGCTTTGCCCATTCTCCAAAAGTGCATGAAACCATACTAAATTCTATCAAAAATCACAACTTTCACATAATTGGAAATCCATGACTTCATTATTATTCATGCTTTCTGGTAAAAGTAAGGATCTTATCCCAACTCAAACCTCCTTTATATCTTCTCAACTTTTTCCAGTGTAATAAAACACTATAGTCTTTCATCATTTTCAGTAGAATCAAAAGATCAATGCCTTTTACATATTCATCTTTACACTAACTAATTAACCTCAATTAGAAGGCTCTTCTTGATCACTTAAGCAGCGAAGATGCTGAACGACGTCTTTCATGCATGGCCTCTCTGACTTCTTTTCTCTTAAACACGCGAGTGCAAGCTCCAAGAATGAATTCATACAAGTCATTACCTGAGTCAAATGCTCCTCCTCACCAAGCAAGCGTCTATCCGCTACTTCTGTAACCGAACCATTGTTTGCTCGCTGAATAACATAAACAACCAAGTTGACACTATCTTCGTCTCGTGAGAAGTCAACTGCCTTCTGGGAAGTAAGAAGTTCTAGTAAGACAACCCCGAAGCTGTAAACATCACTTTTATCAGTTAGTTGGTAGCTGCGAAAATATTCAGGATCCAAGTACCCTAACGTCCCCTGAGCACAAGTGGACACATGACTCAACCCCGGACAAGCCAATCTTGATAGCCCAAAATCTGAAACTTTGACATTGAATTCTTTATCCAGGAGTATGTTTGTAGATTTGACATCTCTGTGGTAGATAGGAGGGTAAGCAGCTGAGTGAAGATAAGCCAATGCTTCTGCAGTTTGTGAAGCAATTGTTAACCTTGTTTTCCAGTCAAGAAAGGTCGAATACTTGCCATGCAAATGATCATGTAGGGTACCGTTGGCAATGTATTCGTAAATCATCAAAGGCTGTTCAGCTTCTACACAGCAACCTAAAATCTTGACCAGGTTCCTGTGATTGACTTGAGAAAGTATCTCTACTTCATTGAGTACTTGTTCAGTGCTCTTCACATTTCCTACTTTGGCCGACTTTACTGCTACAATAGTTCCATCGCAAAGCTCGCCCTTATAAACTTCTCCAAAACCACCACGACCCAAGATTCTGTCTTTTGAGAATCCGTTCGTAGCTTTCTTTATCTCCTTGAGACAAAACATCTTGGCTGGTTTTCCGCCGTTGTTTGATTTTAGTATGTCTTCTCTTGCTTTGGCAAGTCTAGCCCTGGTTGAAAATCTTCTTGATTTTTTCAGTGCCACTGCAATCATCACAACAGTGAAAGCCAGAAACAACACAACCCCAATAGATACCTTTAATACGATTCCAGAGTGTTTCTTCTTCTTCATGCAAGTTCCTAAGGTTTGGTTCCAATAATAGTCACGATTGCAAAAGCAGCGAAAGACACCATTTTTACCAGAAGTTGAACATGTAGAAGCTCCAGAGCAATCAGATTGTGATCTACAGTGTGGCTCAGGTGGTGGAGACCATTGAATTTCCAGTCCTTCCTCCCATTCATTAGCCGGCTTGTCCGCATCCAAGTGTAGAATGCTTCTAAATGCTCTGCAGCCTGAGCTATGAAGGCGTATCTTGTACGCCGAGGGCATACCACCAGCAACAAAAGTGCAACATGGGTCAAGACCACTTGCACATTGAAGTTCCCTTTTAGTATCTACATGTCCTGAGCTATGCAGATATTTGTGGCACAAACTAGAAGATGTGCAATTTAAAGGAGATATCAGAAGCCGAGGAGAACAATTAAATAAGAAGATAGTGTTAGAAGAAGTAACATTAAAAGGAAGAGTCTGGTTCAACCACAGTCCTTCACTAATTGGCATGTCTTGTGTAACACAGGTACCAGGTAGCCAAGGTGATGGTTGCACCACCATACGCCGAAATGAGGCCATAATTCTGAGTACGACATAAGAGCTTCCGTTAAGGGTATCAAGATAGAGTTTTTTAGAGTGAGGATCACAACGAATAGAATAGTCACGGTTGCCACAGTCGAGATTTGTGCTCAATGGATATGGAACTTCTAGAGAACCACAGTTTGGACATGTCTTCTGGGAATAAGAGTAATGAAAGAAGTGGAGTAACAGTGAGACATACAAGTGAGCTTTCCTCATGTATAGTGTAGTCATGGTCATTTTTTCGAGAACAATGAAGAAGTTGAAAAGATTGTGGTAGAAAGGATTTCAAAGGTGGGTAAATATAGGCAAAGAAAAGAGAATAAAGTGGGTACAACACCAATAACTACGCCTCAGTCCCAAACAATCTGGGGTCCGAGTCGTGGAATCAGCAGGATAGGCTGCCTACATCACACCCCCTTGGGGTGCGGCCCTTCACCGGACCCTGTGTGAACGAGGGATGCTTTGTGGACCAAGCTGCCCTTAGCTCAACTCATATCATCATCATTGCCAAAACAAAAAAAGTGCAAGTAAACACAGATAAATAATAATAATAATAATAATAATAATAATAATAATAATAATAATAATAATAATAATAATAATAATAATAATAGAGTTCTCTACCAAGTCTAAGTAATAATAATAGTAATAATATATGGATTTTTCTCTTCCAATATCTTTAACTAAGTGTGCATTGATTCCAAGGATTTGTTGTTCTTTCGAGACAACTTACTTCCATGTGATTCTAGGTCTACCCCGTCCCTTTTTAATGCCTTCCTCCACCATAGTTCCACACCTACGTACCGGTGCATCTGTAGGTCGACACATGACAAAAGAGAATAAAGTGCGTGAATGATTTTTTTTTAAAAAGGAGAAAGAATCTAGCTAAACAAAAAGATTTTGGCAATCATTGGGCTAAGGGATTCTTATCTGAAGGTGACAAAGGGCAGAATATTTATGTTATATCTGTCAATTCAATTACCACTTGCCTGGAATGAGGACTCTAATCTTTGCTTATTAAAGAAAGAACTTGCCTAAAAAGGAGAATGACAGAGAAATGAAATCTAAGGATGATTTCAGTTCTTCATAAATAATTCGCGAGTTATCAACAAATATAGATGTGTAGCAGTTCAATATTGCTTCATCATTGTATAATTGCAGCCTGCAAGTAGTTTCTGATACAATATAGAAGTAACATATTTAGGGACATTTTACTGATAAAATACCAAATCAGGAGCAAATCTCTAAGTAACAACAACAACAAACCCAGCGAAATCCCACAAGTAGGGTCTGGAGAGGGTAGTGTATACGCAGACCTTACCCCTACCTTATGAAGGTAGAGAGGCAAGGAGCAGATCTAAGTATTCTCAAAATTTATATAATGGTTGTGCGCTTCTGCAGGCGACAAATCAATATAACATGAGCATAGCAGTTATCCTTCAACAACTTTTACAGCAGTTCTGCACCAAAAAAGAAGAAGAAGAAAAGATACAGTTAATACATCAAATGCTGAGGATAATGAAGCTACATACTGAAGTTCAATCAACGAAATAAGTCGATTAGTTTTTTGAATGTTCTAAAGCTTACTACTCACCCAAATGGGCTTTGTTTAATAGAAAGCAGTTCAATATCAATCTGTAGATTAAAAAATCAGAAGGTGAGAAATAATAAAAATACAATAGCCGTATAATAACATTAAAGAGATAAAAACGTCGATTTCAAGAATAAGATAATAATGAAGATAAAACTTGCAAAAAGGCATATGATAAATTTCGAGACGTCCATTTGGTGCAGTGATATTTGGGGGCTTATGTATGACGTTACAGTCTCGACACAAATTTAAATCGAAGTTTCCTCTATATGTGTTCTCAGCTTGAGGTTTCCATTTAGACTACAAAGTTGCTAGTTTTATCAAGCTACTGCAATATCACCACTTCGTAGCCATATGATAAAAACACAAAGACACACGTTATCTCAAGGGGGAGACGCTGTGTAGGAGAGAGCGACGTTCTTTCTCTGCCAAAAGATGTTATGTTTTCGATTTCTCTAAAAGGTTAAGCGTTCCAAAAATTGATCATTTGGGTGCGAAAAGTTGAACATTATTGCATAAATAGCATTTTGCTTCAGTTGAGAACGTTGAAATGAACGCGTCCTGACATTGTCCATGTTGTGCATATATTCACCATCAGTGCACTTAACACTTTATGGTTTTGTTTTCACCTATGTGGTCCAAAACCTTTTTTGGAACTTATGATATCCTATTTTCTTTTGGAACTTATTTTGGTTCTGTTTTCTGATAGATTTCTTCTCATCTGGAGAAGCCTTGTATTGACTAAAGTCTTCAATCTGCAAATGACCACTCTTGCTCAATCTACACAAAATAAACAGATGAAATAATATAGGCTATGGTTTATGTTCTTAAATCATAAAATGGATCCCTGTACAATTATACTTGACTAAGCGTGCACTAGTTATATTTGAATTTCACAATGCTGAAGAAGCGCACTAGTATATCACTTAAACCTGAAGAAAAATAGTCAGTGTGAGAAAGACTTAAAAGGATGTTCATATAACATTTCTTCTGGAACATTCTTTTCCACAAAGAACAAAGCTAACCAGTGTCCACATAACAAAGAACATTTTAAAGGTTATGTTATCTTTGTTTTGGAGGTTCACACGTTGATCCCACATGGCCATTTTATGAGGCTGAAGTAGAAAGAAACTTTTTCACACCCACATTATTTTTCGCAGAAAGTTAGAATCCCGTACATGTGGAATACGCTTTTCTGTTGATAAGAATGCTCTGCATCTGTTAGATGTGATAAGAATGTTCTGCATCTATTAGATGCCACAACCTCTAGTTGATGGTGAAGAGACTCCCATTAGAAAGGTTTCCGCTAGCCACATATTTGATGATTCTGATAGGTATTACTAATAAAATAATTATGAGAATGATCTTTATTCTTTTGTAGCCAAAAATATTAAGACATTAGCCGCGTTCCACGAACCAACTAAAAAGTCAAAAAGACCACAATAGGTGCAAAAAACGGTTGAACTCAAATGTCCGTCAGAAACTATTTGTAACACATGAATCCAAGAAAATACCTCAATTGTTGCATTTGGAGGAATTTCCTGCACCCCCTTTTTCCCATAAGCTAGTTCTGGAGGAACTATGAGCAGGCGCTGCAAAAACAGAATATTGTCAGTTCAAATGCTTATGGTAGCCATTAAAGTAAATAATTCATTATTATCAATGAAACTATGGAAGGGGAGACTTAGCGTAACTAGTAAAGTTGCTGCCATGTGACCAGGAGGTCACGTGTTCGAGCCGTGGAAACAACCACTTGCAGAAATGCACGGCTGCTTACAATAGACCCTTGTGGTCCGGCCCTTTCCTGGACCCCGCGCATAGCGGGAGCTTAGTGCAGCGGGCCGCCGTTTTTTTATCAATGAAACGATGGTAAGTTAAATTTCATCGTCAGAAGGCATGATACACTGAGTTATGACCAAGTAGTTGTGGTCCAGGACTCTCAGCTCTCTCAGCTCAGGGGAAAAACAGAACCTTAAGGACCTTCTGATAATAAAGTGCGCGATAATCTCATTAATTTGACCACAGTTATATTTTCAATCAATTATGCCTAAAGTCCAAACTACTCAGGTTGGCTGTATGCATCCTCTATATCCATTTTGCTGTATTCGGGCACATTTCATTTCAATATCAAATAATGCGTCTTATACGGCAAATAGAATTTCTCTAAAACTAGAGATTCTCTAACTCTCACATTTATTCTTATATTGGTACATAAGTCTCAATTTAGATCAGAAGGATTCGCGCAAAAACCAAACCTAATGAGAGTGTAACAATTACAACTAATCATTATTATCAACTAAAATAAAATTAAAAAAACAAATTCAAGTTTTAGCACACCCCTTTCCTCAGGGAACTACATAAGAGAAGGTTGTGTAGTCGTCGCATGTGATGAAAGTACAATAAGCTAAATGTCTCACCTGTCCTCCTACTCGCATCCCTTGAACACCGAGATCCAATCCTTTAAGTACTGTTCCTCTCTCTGATTGACCAACATCAAATCCATATGGCTACAAGAAGTAAAGAATATTGGATATGAAACGTGCTGATATATCAAAAACAAAAAAAAGTAAGCCACATAGCTTCACGTGCAATAGATGTTCAGAGAACTTCTCAATCACAAAAACAAATTAATTCCCCTAGATTTTGGGATTATACTCAAACCAAGTACACAAGACCATAACCATAATGTCGGCAAAACCCAAACAGTTCGAAGTAAGGACATCTTAAATCAACACAGGCAAAGTAACTGTAGAAAGTAGACGAAAGTATGAAAAACTTCTACAGCTCTTGATCCCTCTTAGAGAAACGGATGTTCCCAGTATAACCTTCAAAGTGATGAATCCGAAGACTCCATAAATTGGCATTGCAAAAGAAGGCAATATACTTTTGCGCCCTTGCTTTACTCAATGTATTCAGACATTCATAGTTTTCTATGAAAAGGTTCCTCCCCTAGTCGATATCATATAGAACGGGATTATGACTATTGATAAAATTTCCAAATCATCAACTAGAAAGCAAACATGAAGCTGAAGGATTATATCGGCATTGTCCAGAAGTACAAAAATGACATGAATCTACTAATTAAGCTAACGGGAATGTCATAACACAATTTTTGGCTTTTCGCTAAAGAAAGTTTTAAACAAAATATTTCAAGTGAAGGTGCATGAGTTCTAATGTACTAATTGCTAGTTTTCCGCGATACACCTTGACTAATGCAATAGTATTCATTGTTTTACACACCCCAGGTTTCCACACTTGAAACTTGTATCCGATATTGCTATACAAATTCCGAATACAAGCTGAAAAAAATATAGTGGATCAGTCTTACTGTTCCACCACCAACTCCCATCCCTTGTCTACTCGTCATGAATGTGATGTTCCTCCATTTAGCAACATAGTGGACCTACAATAATTACATAATACAATTCAGATTTTAAGAAAGCAATCTGTAAATCAAGATTTCTGACAAATATATTATACTTGAGTACTGTAAAGCACATCGAGACTACATAAACTACATTTTCACATATATCATAAAATTAAAGACTCAAATTCTAAGGTTTCTGGGCAAACATCGCCCATGTGACATGTCTAACTATTACGATAAACAAATGATCACCACTACTATTAAACAAGTCACTATAGGTCCAAGGCAATTTTGGAAGCTAAAAAGAAGGGCAGCCCAGTGCACAAGGCATCCCACGTTCATGCAGGGTTTGGGGAAGGGTCGCACCCCAAGGCGTGTGATGTAGACAACCTACCCTAATGCAAGCATTAGTGGCTGCTTTTATGGCTCGGACCCGTGACCTATTGGTCACACGGAAACAACTTTACCGTTTCTGGAAGCTATGAACTAAATAATTTATATTGATGAAGCAATCCCTGAGATGTTGTTTTTAGCTTCATTTGACCTCTTGGTAAAAGTTTGGAAGTTGTGGAACTTCTATCTACAAAGCTCAAAATAATAAGTTACGTGTTACTTATAAAGTGAGCTTGATGGTGGATTATTAATAGTGTTATGTTGCATATACATCTTATAGACACATGTTTTTAGAGATAAATAAAACATTGTACTTAGATACTCAATTCAACTTTGCCACAACCGTACTGCAACTCTAGATCCCTTCACGGCTTCAGCTCCATTGCCAACCTTCAAGTCATAATACCTGAGATATTTACACCGAAGAATGAAGTGAATATCAACACATAAGACAGGAGTGGAAAAAATCGGGCTACTTCTAGCCTCGAAACTAGACTGGCTAAAGATATGTATTTCTTCTCCTCATTTCTTGGGGGAGGGAGGCAATTAGATGCACATAGATAGAAAACAGGGAAGTCACAATGTCTTGGCATGAGCAAATGTGTACATTATATGTTGAACTAAGATATTTGCATTCCTGGACTCGAGTTAGCTACACTTATATTGTTGCAAGTCCAAGGCTTTTATATTCTGTGTAACAACTAACAACCAAGTATAGGAAATCCAAATGTAGGGAAAACAGTGATTCAATGCTTCAATGATTGTATACTAACTTTAGACCATTAGGAAGGGTTGTGTATTCACTCTCTGGTATTTTTGCTCCCCTAAGCTGCAACAAAAAAAGAGCACAAAATTTCCATAAGTACAGAAAAGGAGATTTCCAACAGCGAGATATAAGGCAGGAAGTTATTCTTACAGCTCTTCTGCTTGTGCTAGCAGCTTCAGCCACATCACAAAGACAAAAGGCAGCAGCTGAATAGTGACAGACCCCAAATAAGTAACACAATTCATTTTAAAAAACAGGTCTCTTGAAAAGAAACTCGAAACAACTACCAATTCTCTCAATGAAAAAGTCATTCAATTAAATGTAAATTAACACATTACACAAAACTAAAGCAAATTAACACATTCAGTAGTCGAGGTGTCGGCAAGCTGACCCTGATACTACCATTACCAAAAAAGAAAAAGAACTCATTACGCAAACTATAAAGCAGCCAGGTGCACTAAGCTCCCGCCGTGCGCGGGGTCCGGCGAAGGGCCGGATCACAAGGTTCTATTGTACGCAGCCTTACCCTACATTTCTGCAAGAGACTGTTTTCACGGATCGAACCTGTGACCTCCTAGTCACATGGCAACAACTTTACCAGTTACGCCAAGGCTCCTCTACAACTCATTACGCAAACTAAAATGCATATTTAACACAATTAATAATCGAGGTGCGCGTAAGCTGACTTGAAACTGTTAAAAAACCCACATTACACAAAACTAAAATGCACAAGTATAAGAAATGACATGTCGTACCAATGGGTTATCACATCTATACTTGACTATTAGCAAAAACAGGCAAGAAATATATTGATTATACTAGTCAAATGTGTATTAATAAATTGAAGAAATGCGTCCTTAGCTAAAAACTGAAAAAAACAAGAAATCGAAATGAAGGGAGCAAACCAGCTGTAAGAAGAGAGCCCATTATTGCCCTTCTTCCTTCATTCTGAGAAGAAAGTATTTTGAGTGGAGCATCCAAAGATGATGATTTTGAAGAGCAGACACAAGGTAAAGCTGTTCTACTCCAGTTTGTGGAAAAGGGTCTGTTTCCTGTCAATTCAAGAATCAAAATTTAGCTTTTGTTAATTAATAAAAATATCATCTTCTCTTTCTTTGAGTGTGTGTGTGTGTGAGAGAGAGAGAGAGTTACTTGAGAGGGAAGTGGAAGGGAGAGAGTGGAGAAAAGGGGTGGATTTTAGAGGATGGTAGAGGAGAAGATCCATTGAAGAGTTAAAGTTTGACAGTTGAGGAAGTAGGAACAAAATTAGTTATAGTTCATATTGGGTATTTTTTGTCATCTTTTGTTTAGAGAAGGAAGAGAGGGAAAATAGAGATAACATCCTTAATATGAACCACAATTTGTACACATATCACTTAGGACAACCCCATGACAATATACTCCTCCTTGAACTTCCAATTGTACATTTTGCTCTATTCTTTTTCCTAAGAATACATTAAGGTCCCAAAACTTTGAATTTCGACTGTAGCTCTTCGTGTAAGTTTATCTGTTCAAATATTGGTAGACAATTAGCAGGCCGCCCAATCAAGTATATGTACGTTCAGTTTAATTTTTGTATAAAAAGAGCCACCAAAAGCTATTATTAGTAAGAAATTATGTTAGGCTTCAACTATTTCAAAATTGCATCAGGGTATGTTGGGAAAATTTTATTTTGCGTCTCGTACAACTGACAGTAGTTGTATGAGGCAACTTTTTTGTCTCACAGTTTTGTGGACCCAGATTTCTGTGGACCCAGAAGTGTAAGATTGGGGTCCACAAATTTGTGAGACAAAAAGGAGCCTCATACAACTAGTGTAAGTTGTATGAGACACAAAATAAAACTTCTCGGGTATGTTGCCTACATCATATTCATATCCCTTTGGGGTGCGACCCTTCTACCCTGCGTGAATGTTTCGTGGACCAGACTACCCTTTTAAGTCCAAAAGGTAGTAAATGTTAGAGGTATTAATGAGTACATTTTGACGTACTATATACACTCTCCTTTTTCTTAAAAAAATCATTTTTGAAATGTAGCTTAAACATTGGAGCGAGGATTTAAAGTTTATGGGTTTAAAATATCACTAAACAATATTGACTATTTGTGTTATTGGGTTCGAAATTTAGTATTTATACATATTAAGTATATATATTATATAACGTCCGAGCCAAAAGCTACTGAATTCAACATAATCCATAGCTTAAATGCTGCCTCCGCCCCAGAGATCTCAGAATGCATTTAAAAAGAAGCAACAAGTTTTGGGTCATTTTCAGTAGTTTGGAGCTACATATATTAATCAAATCATGAAGAAATTACAAATACACATAATTAAGCACTAGAACATGACTTTCTAGCGGGAATCATTAATTCCTCAGTACAATCAGAAACAGAATGCCTTTTAAAGCAATTAGTTTCATGTTTCATTTTATCACTTCCTTCTACCCATTTCTTGAACTTTTGTATTAATTTTCTCCTTTTGGAATGATCATTTGAATGGCCTCCATTAATAGGTGAACTTAAGCAAGATTCATTGTGTCCAACTGATGAACTCCTCCTCATAATTAACTCATGTTGTGGTACAAATTCTGTAACAATTTCTGTATTTTCTTCTCCCAAATTCAATTCTTGATCTTGGTTTTTCTCTTGTTCTATTTGTTCTTGATTCCTTCTCATTAATTCATGCCTTAAACATGCATTGCACCACCTTAAGTATATTAACTCTTTGTCTTCAGTAGCTTTATCCTTCTGCAGTTGCTCAAGTTCTTTTGCCAATTCTTTGTAATCTTCTACTGTTACCACTTCCACATTACTCTGCAAAACAAATAACATTTCAACAATGTATTCACAATCTCATGCATGTAATGAATAAGCGGGTTAATTTCGTGGATGGTCATCTAACTTTCAGTTTGTTGTACCGGAGCAAAACTAGTTTTTTATAGCACAAAAACTCCACTATGCCTATATATAGTCAAACCTTTCTGTAACATACCTATATATCAGTCATTCATATAAAATTCAAGTTTTTCTCGTAACAAATTTTTTATGTTATATTATAATATAAGTCCTCTATAACAGCACTTCACTATAGCATTCAAAAAATATCGGAAGAAACGTGGTTGTTATAGAGAGGTGTAGCACATGAAATATAAGAAATGCCGAAAAAATGCCAAGTCAGTAGATATTATGTAAGTTGAGTTATTTTTCTAAGTGGTGTCAAGTGAATATTATGTAAAGTGAGTTGGTGACGTAACTATGCTTACACGACAATATTATAAATGTGGCAGCCTACTTGCAGTTTTTGAGACCACATTTTTTTAATTTTTTTTGTAATATGCAGATATTACTTGAGCTATCTTTCCATTACATAGAAGAATTAACCCAAATAATCTCTTAAATTAGAAACAACATGTGAATGTATAATATATGTATAGTTCATATGTAATATGTGTATGAATGTGTATAATCAATGTTATAATCTATATATATCGGTTAGAAAAAGTAAACAGTAAATTTGGCCGGCTATTTGTGTAACAATCCCTTTAGTTTACGAGTGCTTACCTTGGATGGATTTGAATTCTCTCCCATTTCTAGCTTTCTCAGTAGTCCAATCTTCTCCTCTTGCAATTGCTCAATAGCCATTTTCAGCTCTTGAATTTCTAATTCCATTTTGTTGATAATATGATCTTTCATTTCTAGCCCTTTTTCATTTCTTGAAATTTCTATTTCTTTAGCTTCAAGTTGAAAGTCTTGTTCCTCTATAACTCTTGAATGTTGATTGATCTTTTTCAAAAGCTTCTTAACCTTTTTGTGAAGCAATCTATTTTCTGATTGTGACAAGTCAAGAAGTTCCATAATTCTCAAATATTCAATTACCATATTTTGAATTCTTTGGTTTTCTCCCTCCATTAGTGTTATTTCCTTATCAAAGAACTCAACTTTATTGATCTCTAATAACAACTTGTTTTGCATGTCCATAAGTGCAATTTCTTGATCTTTCAAGTGGCTATACTTTTGAAATCTGGCCTCTAGTTGATTTTCCCTCTCTTCAATATCGTCCGTTCGCCTTCTTAAACTTAGTAAATCTTCTTCATATTTGCATTTATCTTGAAAAAGAAAACTTTCTTCTGAATCTTTGTAAATGGTATGTGTAGAAGAATGATTATCATCAGATTCTGAATAATCAAGATTTTGATGAAGGCCAACTTCATCTCTTGAGATATCATGTTGATTGGTTATAATTTCTTGAGAATTTTCTTGATTTGTTGAAGGTATGAAAATTGAGCTTCTTTTTGTTGTGATTTTGGCAATAATATAGCCAGCCAAAGTTATGGCTATAGGAATTCCAGCTTTGAGAAATACTGGCTTTATCATTTCCACTTTTGTGCTATTGTTTTCCATGTTTTTGAGTTGGAATTCTGTTGAAAAGTTTAAAGTTTTTCCAAGAATTGAAATGGAATATGAAGATTTTATTAGTGGATTTTTTGGTAGGTTGTAACATTAATGGTGTTTATAACAATATAAAGTTATGTTTAGATTCTTTACCTATGTGTTTGCTTTAAGCTATCTTTTGTCAAGTAAAATAGTGGTTTTCTTTGCTTTTTCACCACTCAATAGTCTATTAGCACTATCTTCGTCTCTCCTTCATTGTGCTTTTGTGGGAATCTAATTCCTTATGGCTATGATATTTAACAGTTTTTGGCATGTGATTATGTATTCAATAGCATGTTGATTTAGTGTTGAAATTTTTGGCTATATTTTGTAGTGTTTTTACTTTTTCTATTGGTTTTTTTTTTTTCTTTTCCTACTACTTTTCTTCTCCAACTTTAGTTCAATGCGTCGTGTATATTTTTGTAATGAAAGTAAATGGTGGGGCAACTTTTTCCTTAAGATCTTCACATTCTACGATTGTACGTATAAATGGATTATTGGAAGATAGCTTTACGCAAATAGCTAGTTATATTCATTATTTACTTTTACTAATCGGTATATGTGGATTATACACTGATTATTTACACATATTATATATAAATTATTTATATATTATATATCAATCGGCTATTTTAAATTTAAGTGATTGGACGGACTGCTATTTATCTTAATTTTTCTTATTGTGGGAAGTGGGGCAAAATGAATGGTTTTTGTTTTTTCAGTAGGCGAAAATTGATATTAAATTGTCATGGCATTTTCGGGAATGATTAAATTCTTAGTAAAGAGCGTTTTCCTCTTACATGAGTCCCGTGAAAAGCTGAATTAATTTAACTAGTGATTTCGTTCCTATACCATATAGGAAACTATATTACCAAATATGTTCATAATTTGCATATTATCCGCCATGCTAATAGTATTTCTACAAAATATAGACAAGTTATTAAATAAGGAATTATTGTAGTTGTAGGCTTCCTTATTTAGGCGTGCTAATATTGGAGAATTAAATATTCTCCCAGATTTTTTACCATGCAAATCACGCATTAAATAGGCTACAATTTAGGGATTTCCTATCCATTTAGCTAAATGAAAATATTATCTTTCATTCTCTTTCTTCTTTTTTTGGTTACCCAAATTAAAAAGATTTATTCTCTCTTTCTTCTTCAACATTTTATACCAAATGTCCCGGTCTCATTCACTGAAATAATGTGGTGCTGGAAAATTCCTCCACTGCACAAATATAGACGTAATTTGACGCACACAAGGGAATACCTCTTGATTTCATATCAATCAGTTTATAATCCATATAGTTGCATGTTTGTGCTGTTACATTTTATAGTATCACCAATGAGAATGCAGTTGCATATTTGTGCTATTACATTTTATATCAAATTCTGGTTGTATATAAATGTCTTACACTTTATTTATATTTTATCTACAAATAAACTACATGTCAGAGTAAATATATATATATCAGTATGGATTTTCACAATATCTACAAAATTTCTACATTTATTCTACAATAAAACTACGTATCATTTGAAAAATTAATATGAAAATACAGAATTTCAATGTTTCTACAAATTATCTACAAAATTTCTACAAACTGTTCATAACAGAATTTATCTTTATTTTCATGCATGTTCGTCTGGAACACTAAAGTTACTTGATATGCCAACATCTCCCGTTATAGAGGAATACAACTTATCTACAATTTTCTACAACTTTCACACATTATTTACACCCAGTTAAATACAACTACAATAACATAAAACTTACATACAAATTTTATACAAAATTTCTACTAAGTTATATACAACTACAATATAATACCACTTAAATACAATTTTTATACAAATGTTGTTCAACTTTCATACAATAGTTAAATGAATAAAAGGAAAACAAATAAAGAACAGAATACATTTTTTCTACAATTTTTCTATAATTTTTCGACAATTTCTGCAATATAATGTATGTCATGTCTTCTTTTTCTTCTTTTTCGAGTTTCAATCTGAAATTCAGCCAAAACCAAGTATAATCTTCACCAAAACCCCTCAAAATTGAGATATAAACTCCAAACCATATTTCCAATTATTTGCAACAACACTCAATCCAAACAAATAATGATTTTTGAAAACCCGAATTCGAATTCAAAGCTTCAAAGCTTTTTTATGGCTATCAATGGTGGAATTGCTGCTCTCTTTTCCTTTCCTCTTATATTACTGAAATTTGGGATTGAGAGATAGAGAGAGACGTAGAGAGAATTCTCAATTCTTTGCAACAACATCCAATCCAAACAAACAATGTCTTTTGAAAACCCAAATTCGAATTCAAAGCTTCAAAGCTTTTTAATGGTTGTCAATGGTGGAGGGGTTACAGATTCGTGGGTGATTGAAGAGGAAATCGTGGGGATTTGGAGAGAGATACTTGGGGGAGTGGGAATATACGGTTAAGCAAAATTAGGAGACTAATTAATACCATTAAAATCTTAAAATGGTACATAAATGGTAATTAGGTATATAAAAGGTAATTATATTAAAAGTTAAGCATGAAGGGTAATATAGTTTACTATATGGCATAGAAATGTAAAAATTTCCTTTCAAATACCATACAATCAAAAGAAAAACTTGTTACAACATCCTTTCCATTACTTATGAGCCCACCATTTTCAAAAAGGAAAAATTTAGAATAAAAAATACTTGTTACATAACCAATACGAATTTTAAAAGATTTAAAATTTTATTTCTTCCCTAAAAAAATGTTACCTAGCGAAGTGATAACACCACATTGCAACCGAAGTGGCTCTAATTTCTTACTCTCCCATCTTACTTTATATGGCATTTTTAGCTTACTAATGATGATGAAGTCGACAAACTTTTAGTTGTCAATTAAATGACGTTTTCATGAAAATGAATCGAATAACATCATAAATAAGAGTTCGAAACCAAAATGATAATTTTTTGGACTCAAATTACGCTTCTACAGTTTTAAAAAAAAGAGTATCTTTTCTAATACCGCGCTTTAGTTTAACAGAATTTGAGCCGTTAAAGTAAAGCGCAGTATAATACTGTGTTTTACTAAAGCACAGTATTATACTGCGTTTTACTTCTTTTTTGGGCCCACCAGCCGGTGCCTGAGCTGGTCCCACTGGTGTATCCACAACTGGGACCTGATCATGTACTAGGGCAACTGGTGGATCTGCAGGTGCTGCCCTAGCTGCTGTACGGGTTGTACCTCTGCCCCTACCGCGACCTCGGCCTCTCACGGCCCTGACTGGTGGTAGTGGTGGTTGTCCATCCTACGCAATGATACGTCTCCTCACCATCAGTGAGAGAATAGAATGACAGAAGCTTAGTTACCAGAATCAACAGATTCACACAACAAGAATTCAAGAATGTGAAGTTTCCTAAGGGTTCTGCAGCCTCTCAAAGATAAGTACAGACGTCTTCGTACCGATCCGCAAGACTCTACTAAACCCGCTCATGACTCGTGAGACCTATGTAACCTTGGATCTGATACCAACTTGTCACGATCCAAATTCAACCATCGTGATGGCACCTATCGTGGAACTAGGCAAGTCTCTGCTTAACAACTCATCACAGTAATAACTTTGAAAATAAAGGCGAAAGTAGTTAATATTAAAGAAAAACCTTTTGAAAACAGAAATAATCCAAAATACGATACAATCCATCCCAAAATCGGGAGGTTACTAAGTACATGAGCATCTAAACCAGAATACAGTCCACTACAGTGTCTAGAGAATAAAACTGAAAAATAAATAGAGATAAAGAAGGAGAGTCAAGGCCTGCGAACGCCGTGCAGCTACCTCGATAGTCTCCGAACTCTAAAGCCTCAATCAGCAGCCGCCGTGACCAGAAGCACCTGGATCTGTACATGATGTGTAGAGAGTAATGTGAGTACATCCAACTCAGTAAATAACAGGTCCAACCTTTAGACTGAAAGGTAGTGACGAACTCAACCAGCACAAGTAACAATGGAAATAACAGTGCAGAAACATAGGCATGCTTTCAAATTAAATAGATAGCTCAAAATAGTAAAATAGCCAGAACTGAACAAGGTGAAGAATATAACTCTGCTATTTCTACATGCCAATGCACATGCGGTAAATGATGCACTATGCTATTAGCCTCAAGTGCTCACACTCTCAATTGTTCAACCACTCGGTACTGTATATGGCCCACACGGTCCTGGGAAGATCCATCCCAGAATATATATATCACTGACCATAGGTCACCCAGTATCGAGGAAAGGCCAATCCAGTCCTGTGGAGAAGATCCATCTCCAGGTATCAAGTGCTTCGGACAAGATCCATGTCCAGGGAAGATTAATCTCTTAATAATATCAACCGCGCTCACTGGGAGTGTGTTACAGACTCCAGAGGGGCTCCTATAGCCAAGCGCTATCATAACATCAGTATAACCGCTGCGGCGTGCAGCTCGATCCCATAACGGTCACTTATAATAAGGCTCTCGGCCTCACTTAGTTATCAATCTCTCCAGTCTCACTCACGAGCTCAAAATATCATGAAACTAGCCCGAAACAGTAATATGGTGAATCAACAAATAACAACTGAGACTGAGATATGATATGAAATGAATGCATATGACTGAGTATGAAATATCAATAAAAGTAGTAAAGTGACAACAAGGAACGACCACTATGGGTCCCAACTGTATTGGCGTAAGGCCTAAACATGATCTAGCATGATTGATAGCTCAATTACTTTATCACATGATGAAAACACGGATATTAATAAGATATTATCACTACATAGTGCCATGGAACCAACCAGGTCACAATTCTCACGGTGCACGGTGCACGCTCGTCACTTGGCATAGGCGTCACCTCAATACCAATTATATAACACATAATTCGGGATTTCAAACCCTTAGAATCAAGTTTGAAAGCGTTACTTACCTCAATTCGAGCAAAATTCTACTCCAAAATACCTTTGCCTCTCAAATTGGTCTCCAAACCTCCTGAATCTAGCCATAAGTAGTACAATACAATCAGTATGGGCTAAAAAGATCAATTCCACAAGAAAAGTACTAAATTATAGCCAAAAATCTGAATTCGACTTAAACCCGGTCCCCGGACCCACGTCTCGAAATCCGACAAAAGTCACAAAACCCGAAATCCCATTCACTCACGAGTTCAACTATACAAAATTTATCAAAATTCGACACCAAATGGCCATTCAAATCCCCAAACTCACTCTCCAAATCCCTAGCCTCAAATTCCCAAATTTCACCTCAACACCACACAATCTAGGTGGGAAAAATAATGGGGAAACAAAATTTATGATAAAAAACGAGTACAAAAAGCTTACCTCAATAATCCCCTCAAATATTCTCTCCAAAATTGCCTAAGTTCGAGTCCAAAATGTCGAAATAAGACTAAAATCGCGAACCCTTATTTTTAAACATTCTGCCCAGGATTTTCGCACCTGCGACCATTTATCCGCACATGCGGAACCGCTTCTGCGGTTAAATTTTCGCTTCTGCGTAAGTCACTTATCCAGCTGCCTCCGCTTCTGCGTTCACTGGACCGCATCTGCGTATATCGCATGTGCGTGATATCTGTCGCACTTGCGGACCCTACCCGCATCTGCGCCCTTCTGCCTGCTTCTACGCCATCACAGGTGCGAGATAATCTTCGCACCTGCGACCTCTGCTCAACTCTTCCTTGGTCGCTTCTGCGGGCTCGCACATGCGCTGCCCACTCCGCAAGTGCGATTACACCAGTAGCAACAACACTTCAGGTGCTTCATCAACTCAGAACCAAAGTCCGTTAACCACCCGAAATCAATCCAAGGCTCCCGGGACCTCAACCAAACATACCAACAAGTCCTAAATCCCGATACGAACTTAGTCAAATCCTCAAATCACCTCAAACAACATCAAAAATACGGATTACACACGGATTCAAGTCTAATGAACTTCGAAACATCCAAATTTTACAAATGATGCCGAAACCTACCAAATCATGTCCGATTGACCTCAAATTTTGCACACAAATCATAAATGACAATACGAACCTGCTCCAACTTTCGAAAATCCAATCTGACCCCGATATAAAAAATTTCACTCCCGGTCAAACTTTCCAAAATTCTAATTTTCGTCAATTCAAGCATTATTCTACTACGGACCTCCAAATCACAATCCGGACGTGTTCCTAAGTCCAAATTCACCTAACAGAACTAACGGAACCATCAAAATTCAAATTCGGGGTCGTTTACATATAAGTCGACATCCGGTCAACTTTTCCAACTTAACTTTTAATTATGAGACTAAGTATCTCAATTCACTCCGAAATCACTCCAGACCTGAACCAACCAACCCGGTACGACATATAACAGTTGTAGAACACAAAAGAAGCAGAAAATGAAGGAATTGGGCTATAACTCTTGAAACGACCGGCCAGGTCGTTCCATGTAACCAAGGTGAAATAAAAGGGTGTATACAAATGATACAACTTAAATACAAGGGTGTATACAAAGGATACAACTTGTATCAACTGTATACATGGTTATATACAAAGGATACAACCTATATCAACCGTGTTTGTTCGTGCAACGAACACAATTAAGGCGAAATACAGAAAAATAAAATATTCTTGTTAAGATTCGAACTCAAGACCTTCGCTAGCTAAGCATGCGCTCTAACCAACTGAGCTATGAGCTTGTTGCTCTCTTATTTTAGTTCAAAATAATTAACCTCTTATTTCATGAGTTGCTATAAAATTCAAATATAACTACGAATGGTAAATTTGCCTAAAGTATAGTTACGAATGATAAATATAGTGTAAACGTTTGATGTGTCAAGTAATTTTCCCTTTTACTAGTGAGTTATGACTGTGTTTTAAAAACGCCATTCGTTATACTTTGGGAGCTCTGTTAGAATAAATAGAATATATGAGATAATTTGCTAGCAGTAAAAATATAGATTACCCCCAAAAGTATAAAAGAGAAAAAAATAAAATATTTCCTATATTAAAGGAGTATCTTTGATCCTTTTCTTTTTTAATTTATTACTGTCAAAACTTGCAGAAAATAGCCAAAATCAATCTTTTAATTAGTCACTTCAATTACTTTAGTACATATAATTGCAATATCCCGACCCCGAGTCTATAATATATATTACTGAAATGAACCTATTATGATAATATTGCTGAAGAAAATTTAGGAACAAAAGAAATTGTAAATTATGAAGAGCAAAATTCTTTTCCATATTTATAGTTAGAGTCTTATTCTCGTATTTCTTATTTTCAGGTTTCTATCACTATCTGTTGTTTTTTTTTTGCTTCGGTTATATTATTTTTTTTAGCTGCTTCTCTTTTCATATTTTTTTGTCATAACTGTTGTGATTATGATTCCTTAAAACCGCCTCTCTATAGACAGGGAGTAAAGTTTACATACACTATCCTCCTCAGATTCCAACTATATAATTATACTGGGTATGTGTTGTTGTTGAATATTTTCTAATTTAATTTTTTAATGCTTTGGTCCGCCCTATATCCCATACCTTAGCCTTTTGGCGTTGTTGAAAAGCATCACGAAACTATATGTTTATTGGCATTTTGTTGAAAGGTATATCTCACCTTTCTCCTTGTGGAGTTGTGGCCATAGTCACTACAAAAGAAGGAAACTTAGGACTTAGGTATATTCATCACGTTTTTGTTGTGAGATTGACTCATAAAATCACACCAACGGCTCCCATTTTTCGAATCACAAAACCTTGCATTGAATTATTTCAGATGATCTTTATATTTTTTTAAAAAAGATTTGTGGATTTAGTGAAAAACAAAATCGAAGTATATTCATATTGTTGATAATTGTTAATATATATATACACACGCGGTGTTTGACAGCTGATTTTTCAAGTAGATTAGAAATTACATATAAAAATAACTTAGAGAATTGATGTTTTTGTTTATCATTAAGTTTTGATATGAAAATATCTAAGATGACACGAAACGAATATTCACTACAAAAGAAAAAGAAAAAACGTAGAATTGAATACGAACTTCGTCACTAATCTATCGTTAAATCACACATAGCCAACAAAAATTTCTTAATAATCTGTCGTTAATCCGCTGCTAAATAAGATTAACGATAAATTTTTTGTTTTGTTATAAAATTCGTCCGTCGCTAATTTTTATTTTTTCTAGTAGTGATTTAGGATTCATATAAAGATCAAAGAGATTGGTACATTATTGTTGTTGTACAAACAACTTCTGTTTAGCCTTTCCTTCTTTGCTTTCTGCAATTATTGGGAAGATGTTTAACCTTTTCTCCTTGTAGTCGGAATCATATATTGTTTTTTTCACCTTTTTCCCCTTGAAGAATAAAGAATGACAATTATGGACAGTATCATATTTTAGCTTTTTCTTTGTAATCAGGACCGCAAAAATTAGGGAGCCAGATATCGTCACGTCACACTTTCCATTCTAATAATAACATAGTTGTGATGGAATAGTAAGTATTCATATCACATGCTTTATTTGAAATTGTCGTTACATGTCACATTCTTTACTTGACGAGTTTGCTCTTATATGATTTATTTGAAGTTGTTACCACTTTTATCATTATGTGATTTCTTTTATTGTTAAGCTACTCTTAGTTGAAATTGTTGTTACATGAGATCCTTTTGTTGCCGGGATATTATCATGCATTTAGACGTAGTACTAGTTCGTGACATCTCTTTCATTGTTAGCCTAATTCATACACTAGAATTCCAAGTTCTCTATTTCATGGAAACACTTTCACTATCAAGTTTATCCTTAAACAATTAATTAGAATTGAGGTTATCGAAAGTCATTAATCTACTTTTATTGAAGTTGTGTTTAAAGGGGGTGTTGTTCCTTGTTGAGTTACTTTCGCATTCATTTTGTTGTTATTGAGATTCTATACACAATGTGTTTTGAGCCGTGAGCTATTTGCTGTTGAAATATTGATATTGTTGGATCTTTGGAAAGGTCGTGGCCTATGGACACTTGTGGTACGAGTTGATATATCGTGTTGTTGTGATGTTAGCATTTGTAAATTATTGTGCGGTTTGGTTGTTGTGATGCAGAGTATAAGGGTGATATTTTACCGTTGTTGTTATGCGGGGCATAAGGGTGACATCTCACTGTTGGGGGAGGAGCTCAAACTCCCACCGCCCGTACTCCAGAGCAGCGGCCTCACATTGGTCAAGCTCCAGGTGTGGTGCCAGTACAACCTTCTATGCGGTGAAATCAGAAGACCCGATTTCCCGCCATCGAACCATCTCGGGGAAGTACCTCGAGACCTCGGGGACACAAAGCCACGAGTCGGCCCTCTCCTTCGGGGCTCGTCAAGGCCCGATTCGAGGCCGAGATATAAATAAAAGGGGGAAGCCCTCAAGGCATGCGGTTGAGTCTGACAGGGCCAGCCTATCCCCAGCCCATGCTGGGGTGTCGAATCAAGCCGTCACGCCTTCATATTTCATGAATTAAATATACATGTATTCCGAGTTCCCTCTCCTATATAAAGGGGACTCGCCCTACCTTGTAGACAACTGTTGTTGCTCCCACAATTCAACAAAGTGAAACAATCTCTCTCTCTCTCTCTCTCTCTCTCTCTCTCTCTCTTCTCTTTTCTTACAAAAGCTCATTAGTTATCACCGATACTGAGGATACCTCGATATCCTTTGCCTTTTAACGTGTTCTTCATTTTATATGTGTTCTTCATCGTACAAACTCAATTTCGGTTATAAATAGCTCCGTTTGATTATATTTCTAGCTGTTAGATTACGCTCGAATATCCGCGACGACCCGAGGTCGACCTCGAAGTCCCATCCGACTGAGCTCGCGCCCGGGTAGCAGACCCTTTGGTTCTCCCGTTATCTCGTTTATCTCCCCCCTATCGCTAAATTTCATAATACTAGCATCATCTGCTTTAACAAACTAGCTCGGGAATAGATCACGTATTTTTAGAGTCCCATTTAACAAATTTAATTGTAGTTACCATTTTCACAGTAAACAGGTTTGGCGCCAACGTGGGGGCTAAAAATAATAGTGATTATTTTCTTGCTAGTTTCATTACACAAACGCATATCATCTTTCACGCTTTTTCTTGCCCAAGATCCTTTGATTTCAGGTAAAAATGTCTGGCTCGGTGAACAGAGCTTGAGAATGATCACCTCGAAGATCACGGGGAGAATGGTGTAGCTGTCTCGGTCGCCGGAGCACCACTACAGGATCCAGACAACACGCCCGGACCAATAATAGCAGATGCGGACTCACAGGACGCACAGCAAGTCGGCGAAACTTCCCACACCAACCGAGAAGCCGACGTCCATATGATCATTGGGGGAGCCCGACGCCCCAGAGGGCCCGCCTCCAAACAAGCGAGGACACCCGCCTACAAAAGAATGGTCAGCTCGGGAGAGCCCGTGTGAAGAAATCCTCGTATTCAGTGGTGAAGACCTCGAAGCTATGATGGAACCGCACAACGACGCTCTTGTCATCTCGTTCCTTTCAAACAACACCAGAATAAAGCGTAGTGCGGATCCAGGCAGTTCAGTCAACATAATCAAGGTCTGAAGTAGATAGAACAGCTAGGATTGCTCAATCGAGTCATCCCCACCTCTAGGGTCCTCCACGTTTCAACATGGTCGGAGAGGAAACGAATGGAGAAATCATTATCCGATCGACACGTCCGGCACGGCCCAGAACGCGAGTTTCATGTCATCAGCGGTGATATGAAATACAACTGGCCAAACCTTGAATACACAACATAAAGGCCGTACCCTCGACCTTGCACCAGGTAATAAGGTTCCCTACTAGGGACGGTATCACAACCATACAATGGGGAACATCAAGCAACAAAGGAAATGTTCGCGCGTCCACCACGAGACAACAATTCCCGCATACCCGGCCTTGGACGGGGAGGGAAGCACAATAGACCCCTGAAGACGACGAGGAAGACTTCTTTGCTACCCCGGACCATTCGTCCGCTCCCGAAAATCCGACGTGACCAAGTCAACAGTCGAGGAGCTGGAGCAAACCGTTTTGGTCAAACACCTCCCAGATCGCAAGGTATACTTGGGTACGGGGCTGACCCCCGAACTCAGGGCAGAATTTATTCAATTCCTCAGTAATAATATCGACTTCTTCGCTTTGGTCCCATCTAGATATAACAGGTATCCCACCGGAGAAGCATCCCACAGACTAAGCGTTGACCCCAAGTTCAAGCCCGTGAAGCAAAAAAGGAGACCGCAGTTCGAGGTGAAACACGCCTTCGTCAAAGAGGAAGTGGCCGAAACTACTTAAAATTGGATCCATCAGGGACGGTAAAGTATCCCGAGTGGCTGGCTTAACATAGTAGTGGTACCAAAAAAGGGAAATAAGCTAAGAATATGTGTAGACTATATAAAGACTTGAACAAGGCGTGCCCAAAAGATTCCTTCCCTCTGCCCAATGTCGATCGCTGATCGATGCTACGGCCGGCACGAGACCCTCCACTTTTCTCGATGCCTACTCGGGGTATAATTAGATCCAGATGAACCCCGAAGATAGGGAAAAACCTCGTTCATCACAAAATACGGAACATATTGTTATAAGGTAATGCCCTTCGGGCTAAAAAAATGCAAGAGCAACGTATCAACGGCTAGTTAACAAATGTTCGAGCACCAGGTAGGAAATCAATGGAGGTATATATGGTGATATGCTAGTAAAGTCCCTGCGCAGAGGACCATTTGACCCACTTGTAGGAAACCTTTGACATCCTCAGAAGCTACAACATGAAGCTCAATCCTGAGAAATGCGCCTTCGGAGTAGGCTCGGGCAGATTCCTGGGCTTCATGGTCTGAAACAGGGGGATCCAAATCAATCCCGATAAAATAAAGGCCATCGAAGAGATTACGACGGTAAATAACGTAAAAGCCGTCAAGCGCGTTAATGGGGCGGATCGCGGCCCCTAGCAGATTCATATCGAGATCGTCAGACAAAAGACACATTTCTTCGCCCTGCTTAAAAAGAAGAAACAACTTCGAGTGGACTTCAGAATGCCAGCATGCCCTGGAGGAACTGAAACGATACCTGTCCAGCCCGCCATTGCTGCGCACCGCCCGAGGAGGGTGAAACACTATATTTGCTGTATCTAGCAATATCTGAAATAGTGGTAAGCGGAGTATTGGTCCGAGAAGAGCAAGGTACGCAATTTCTAGTTTATTACATAAGCCGCACCTTGGGGGACGCCAAAACCCGGTACCCCCACCTAGAAAAGCTGGCGCTCGCGCTAATAAGTGCCTCGCGTAAACTAAAGCCTTATTTTCAGTGCCCACCGTATCTGCGTCCTGGACCTATCCCTCCGGAGTATACTTCATAAACCCGAGCTATCGGGTCGATTGGCCAAATGGGCCATCGAACTCGGAGGGTATGATATCGAGTATTAACCTCGAACAACCATTAAGTCCCAAATCTTGGCGAATTTCGTGGCCGACTTCTCGCCAGCCCTCGTACCTGAGGTAGAGAAAGAGCTTTTATTAAAATCAGGAACTTCTCCGGCGTATGGCCCTGTTCACGGATGGCGCCACAAACGTAAAGAGGGTCCGGACTTGTTATAGTTCCTGAGGTCGCCGTTGGCGCCATTAATCTGACAATCCATAAAAACCACGAATCTCTCTCT
>NC_031995.1:110848328-110874641 GCF_001879085.1 Nicotiana attenuata | reverse complement strand
AAATTTAGCAGATTCAATTAAAACAGAATCTAACCATCTCTGCATTTATGCATTCTCGCTAAAGATGCTCACCATACTGCAAAGATACCATTACAATTTAAAGTTAGAAAATATATTACACATCATCCAACAAGGATGACCCAAAAAAAGCATATAGAACTATAAATAATAAAAGCAACAGATGACAGGAATTTCCTATTTCATATTCTTCCAACTCGATCTCCTATTTTTTTCAATTCTTGGAAGATATTTGGAGAACAAGAAAGGGGAGATTGAGTTGTTACGCCTACGAACCTTCTTGTTCTCCAAATGTCTTCCACTCATACCTATGTTAAGTGATCTCCAACTTCACGTTACCTTTTCCACCATCAACAACAACAACTACCCAGTAAAATCCCACAAAGTGCGGTCTGGGGAGGGTAATGTGTACGCAGACCTTACCCCTACCCCGATAGGGCAGAGAGGTTGTTTCCAATAGACCCTCGGCTCAGAAAGACGGAAATAAAAACAAGAAAAGACAACTCATTAGTAACTCCAGTAGAAACCGCAATAGTAACAGAAGACAAAACAACCAAAGATCGAACCTTTTCCACCATCCTTGGTAACAAAACGGGCAACCCAGTGACACTAAGCCTCCCCCTATGCGGCGTCCGAGGAAGGGCCGGACCACAAGGTTCTATCCTTGGTAACGACCAAAAGGCACCGATCGAATAAAGCCTCCAGGCCACCCACCTGTAAGGTCAATTCGACCCAAGACATAAACTACCATTACCCGCCCATGCGTGCAGGAAAAAACTCAAGGGTCAAATAAAGCTCGAGTCGCAACGCGACTCGTAGACTGGACCTGAAGCAAGCAAAACAACAAAATGACCAAAAGTAAGGGGCCAGCCCAAAAAGGCCACAAGGCATTATTATAGGCCCGAGGTTTTTTGTTTGCCAAATCATTGATAAAATCAAAACAAAAGGGGAAATGAAGCTGCATAATTCTCCTTATACAAGTACCAAGTTAAAGGAGCACTACAAATAAAGAGACCAACGGAGAAGGATAGCAGGCCCTAATTTATCCCTGAACTGATGGCATCGAAAGGTTACATCCAGGTAATTACAGGTCCCGTGAGGGCCCCTTCTCGACGGCGTCCCCCCTCTCCAGGGACCCACCTCCATATTTTACCCCGCTCGAGCTGCCTTCCAACGCGCCCTCAACAGGCAGCCCTCGGAAAACTGGCCAAGCACAACCCACGGTTCGAGGCAATATCGGGCCAGCCTCCTTCGACGCCCACTCAACACAAGAATCTGCGATGACTGCTTCTCCCCCGTGCGAAGATACAAGCGCCTCGGCCTTAGTTTTGATCCGAAGTAGTGTAGCCACCAACTTGGAATGAAGGCCTTTATACTTGCCGCTATCCTCCCATGCGTCCTGGAGCTGGCGCTCGATCAAGGTAACTCTCTCCCTAAGGTTATCCCTCTCAGAAGACACCGCGCTTACACGCCGGCTAAGCTCGGAGATCTCAGCATCCCTGGCCCGGAGCTCCCCTCTCAGCAAGGCATTCTCCTTCTCAAACTGCACGAGTTAGGGCCCAAAGAGTTAAAAGCGCCGAGATTCTACAAAAATTCGAAGGATAGCAAGAGCAAGGGATGGACAACCTGTTCGGCGAAGAAAACTTTCTCACGCTCACGATGACTCACCTCTTCCTTACACTGGGCCAGGACCTGATATAAAGTGCCTCGGCCTGAAACCGCACAATAAAGTTAGAGAAGAGAAAAGGGCGAAGCAGCCCAAAGCAACAAACAGTGCTAGGTAAAGTTACCTGCTCACACAGCCTGCCCATTTCGCCGAAGATAGACAGGACGTCTGCCTCGGAACCGCCCTAAAAAATGATTGCCAGCTTTCCAATTGCGCCTCCGCCTTTGGTCAACGCTCCCGCCACGAAAAGCTCCTCACAAGATTCCTCTTGCATACGACAAAATGGAAGAATATCCCCCTTTGGGGGAGGAGAAATGACCAGTGGGCCAGCAGGGTTAACCTGAACTTCCATCTTCGGTTCATCCCGGGGTCCGGGCGGAGACTCCTCCGAACTGACTATCAAAGGCGCCCCAGTCCGGGGAGAACCCTGGCCTCCTATCACATCGAGGTCAGTGCTCGATACCCCATCCATTGCTTCTCCACCAACCCGAGCCGCGTCAGCATCGGGTCTTTGTCCGGAAGCGTCTACTCCCACGTCCTGGCAGTCAACCATCTTCATGCGCCCTTCAAAGGGTGCCGAAAAACTGCTTTCCCCCTCACCTTCAACACGAGGATTTTCCGTCGCCTCGGGTTCAGGGGCCAAAGGGTCGACATCTGAACTTTCCACTCTGCTCCTCTTGGGTACCGGCACCTCGATTGACGGGCTCTCCTTCCTCTTCCCCTCCTCGTCATGCATCTGGGCGTCCCTTCCAGTAGACGGTGCCTCCGTCACCGGTAGAATTCCCACCGAACCTGCATAATTATAGATGTCAAAAGCATGGAAAACAGAAAGCTACTAATGCCTCGTTAACGCCAGATTGCATGAATGCGTCAAAACTCCAGACTTACCAGGGCCTCCAGCCTCTTGACGGGCTCGGGACAAATCCCGCCACACTTGGTCGGAATACGGGCAATTGAGTCCAAACAACAGACCCAACCCCGAAGGTTCGGCACCGCGCCGGGGTAAATAGCCGCAGCTAAGAGAACAAGAAAGGCAGAATCAGACACATGAAGAAAAGTTATGAAAGGAAAGGGAGCAAGGTCACTGCAACTACTTACGCCCAGCGTTCCATTCCTCAGGGAACAACATCTTTTCCGCCGGAATCAGATCAGATGTCCTCACTCGAACGAATCGGCTTAACCACGCATCATCCAATTCCTTAGTAGGGGCAAAAAAGGACCTCGAAGTTCGACAGCGAAGCTTGATTAAACCACCACGAAGCAGGCGAGGGCTATAGATCCGGATTAAATGGTTTAGGGTAAAGGGCATCCCATCTATCATGCTCGTATAATGCCTAATCATATAAACCACACACCAGAACGAAGGGTGGACTTGACCTAAGGTCACCTGATAACTCCGGCAGAAGTTAAGAACCACGGGGTCAATCAGGGGCGAGGACGGCCTCACCGACCCCAAGGAAAATGGATAGATATACACACTCAGAAAGCCGGCCTTGTGAGTCGTAATATCTTCATCTCGAGCGGGGATCTCCACGAGCACGGAATCTCCCTAGCAGAAGTCCACTTTCACTCTTTGATGTCCGTTATAGAGCTAACATACCGAGTCACGGGATCACGGCACCCTGACTTCGGGGAGGGCCTCTCGACCCTAAAATCAGAGGTCATCGCAAAGGGTCCCGAAACGCACTCTTCAGCACGGGGCGGATTATCCACTTCACCCCGAGAGAAAAACGAGGAGGACGAGCCAGCAGCCTCCAGAGAAGCGGAAATTGTAGCATTCGTCATCCTTAGACGAATTCAGGGGGAGGGAAAAAAAGGCGAAACTTGAATTCCTAAGAAGAAATGAAAAATAAGGGGAAGCAAACCTCGCTGAGGGTTTTAAACGCAAAAGGGAATCAAAAAGAGGAGAAGTAAGTATTTATAAAAGCACCCTGGGCACATTAATGAAAGACAACCGCCGCAGTCAATGTAGAAATCCACAGGAATGATGCGTGAAACGCGTCCTAATATCTGATATCCTAGAACATCAGAAGAAGCAAGGGTTCAGAATCGTTTCTTATCGTTCCTCGTCGCCTTCACTCCAAAAAACGGAGACTATCTGTGCGCGGTGAAATCAGAAGACCCGATTTTCCGCCATCGAGCCATGTCGGGGAAGTACCTCGATACCTCGGGGATACAAAGCCACGACTCGGCCCTCTCCTTCGGGGCTCGTCAAGGCCCGATTCGAGGCCGAGATATAAATAAAAGGGGGAAGCCCTCAAGGCATGCGGTTGAGTCTGACAGGGCCAGCCTATCCCCAGCCCATGCTGAGGTGTCGAATCAAGCCGTCACGTCTTAATATTTCATGAATTAAATATACATGTATTCTGAGTTCCCTCTCCTATATAAAGGGGACTCGCCCTACCTTGTAGACAACTGTTGTTGCTCCCACAATTCTACAAAGTGAAATAATATATCTCTCTCTCTTTTCTTACAAAAGCTCATTGGTTATCACTGATACTGAGGATACCTCGATATCCTTTGCCTTTGAACGTGTTCTTCATTTTATATGTGTTCTTCATCGTACAAACTCAATTTCGGTTATAAATAGCTCCGTTTGATTATATTTCTAACTGTTAGATTACGCCTGAATATCCCCGGCGACCCGAGCTCGACCCCGAGGTCGACCTCGAAGTCCCATCCGACTGAGCTCGCGCCCGGGTATCAGACCCTTTGGTTTGCCCGTTATCTCGTTTATTTCCCGCCCTATCGCTAAATTTCATAATACTAGCATCATCTGCTTTAACAAACTAGCTCGGGAATAGATCACGTATTTTTAGAGTCCCATTTAATAAATTTAATTGTAGTTACCATTTTTACGGTAAACAAACCTGTTATTCGGTACAACCTGAGGTCAAGGCCAGGGGCAACAGAGGAGGAGCTGAAGAGGCTTGAGGGGTTCAAGAGGTATAGTCCACCTACTTTCAGTGGTACAACTACCGAGGGTGCACATGGATTTCTAGAGAAGTGTCACCGTATTCTCCGCACCATGGGTATTGTGGAGGTGAGCGGAGTTGCTTTCACTATATTTCAATTGTCGGGTGCAGCGTATCGGTGGTGCAGGTTTATGAGGAGGGTAGACCAGCCGATGCAGCACCACCCACTTGGGCTTGAGGGAGTTTGTTCCCCAGACCCTCCGGGATGTGTGACGTACAGAGTTTGAGCAGCTGCATCAGGTCACCATGACGGTGTCAAAGTATGTCGTTAGGTTCAGTGAGTTATCCCGTCATGCACTTACTTTGGTTCCACAGTCATAGAGCGAGTCCGCAGATTTATTGAGGGGCTCAGTTATGATCTTAGATTCAGCATGGCTCATGAGTTGGAGACTAATACTCCATTTCAGCAGGTGGTGGAGATTGCCGGGATGTTAGAGCGTATTCGGGGTGAGGAGAAGGAGGACAAGGAGACTAAGAGGTCTCGAGGTTATGGAGGGTTCAGTGGATTCTACTATTCAGCTATGACCCATTATGGCGAAGCCTCCGGCAGTAGGCCCGTCCAGTCCGCACTTCAGACTACTCGTGGTGCTCCAGTTAGTCAGGGTACTCATTTGGGGCAGTCATATTTTAGTGCACCACTGACACGAGGTTCCTACAACGGTTGTTGCAGTTATTCGGCACAGACTCAGTACGAGCAGCCACGCCTGCAGAGGGGTTATTTTATGAGTGTGGTGATACTAGGCACATCATGAGAGATTGTCCTAGACTCGGGAGGGGCAGATTTCATCATAGCACTCAGGCTACATGCTTCATTCCAATTGCTACTCTACATGCACAACCAGCTAGAGGTGGAGGATAGGCGGGTAGAGGGCGCCTTAGAGGGGGAGGCCCGGCCCGTTGATATGCTTTCTATGGTAGGGCTGAGGCCACTGCACCAGATAGTGTCGTTTCATGTATGGTCTAGATTTTTTATATATGAGCATCATTCTTATTTTGATTCGGTTCTGCTTATCGGGTGAGTCCTCCTAACTTGCTTCACATATGGGTGAGTTTCGTAATTTTGTACTTATGTGTTTACCCCTATTAGGAGATTCTATAGTGGTAGCCCATGTCTATCATTTTTTTGTTCACCATTGACAGCTATAAGACTGGATTGAACTTTCTGTTACTAATTACAGTAGGTTTTGATGTGATTTCTAGTTGGTTTGGTTACGATTTATGACTTAGGTGCTCGACCGATATGGGAAGTCCGGTACGTATTGTGATTTTAGTTTACGGAATTGAGTTAGTGGAAGTTTTCGGTTGGTGTGATATGTATTCTACTTGTGATTTAGAGCTGAGGGTGAGAGCCTCCCATTCTCATGTGGTTTGATATGTTTGAACCGGGCTACGTGCCGCGATGAAGTTATATTAGGATGGGATCCTTGTGATTAGTTCATATGTTTTGATCTTCCCTTGTGGAATTGATTAGTAGTATGGTACTGAACGGGAGTTGTGCTTGTCGGCTTGTTTGATAGTTCTTTCGTGTGTTTCTCTTTGTATATTCAGTCATATTCGCGTTGTGCTTATTGGGTTTTAGCTTGCGAGGTGTGCGCCCAGGTGGCATTAGATGTGACTTATTGATTTGAGTGAATGGTCATGGGATCTTCATGCTTCTTGCATCGTTATCAGTGTTGTGAAGGTTTGGAACATGGTTCTAGTTGATATGAGGTTAATTGTCGGTGCTGGACTTGATCATGGGCAGCTATAAAGGTTAGAGATGTTGTTATGGGCATATGTGTGATGTGTTATGTCGTGTGATTGTACATTGTGGGTGTAGGCATGAGTAGTTGCAGCTGGTTGAGGCTGATACCGTGTGTTGATGTGGGAATCGGGTCTTTAGGAAATGATCGGATGGTGAAAAAATTTGGTTCTAAGGTTTATTAGTGTGGGTGGAAGGAATAATTTTCAGTTGAGATGGTTTTGTCGGGCCTATGTGGATTGTGGTGATGTGGGATCACCCGCAAGTATATGTATGGTAAGTTCAGTCAGTTATTTGATGACTTTGGAACGTTTCCTGGCACGTCGAGGACGAACGTTTGTTTAAGAGGGGGAGCATATAACGACCCGCCCAGTCGTTTTGAGAATTGGCATCTCGTTTGGTGGCTTAAGATCTCGAGCAGCTTCGTATCATGTATTATGACTTACGTGTGTGGTCGAGTTAGGTTTTAGAATGATTCGGGATTGATTCGGAAGAATAATTCTTGTCTTAGAAGATTAAGTGAAAAAGTTTACCAGAGTTTGACTTTTGTGAAGACGACTTCGGAATAGTATTTTGATGATTCCAATAGCTTCGTATGGTAATTTTGGACTTACGCGTGTGTCCAGCTTTGGATTTTCGTAGGTTGATTTGATGCATTTTGGTGAAAATTGAAAAGTTAAAAATTTGGAAGGTTGAGAGGTTTGACCGGGAGTTGACTTCATGGATATCGGGCTCGGATTTTGATTTCGAGAGTTGGAATAGCTATTTTAAGTCATTTGGAGCTTGCATGCAAGATTTGATGTCATTCCGGACTGATTTGATATGATTCATCACGAGTTGTAGAAGTTGAAGTTCATAAGTTCATTAAGTTCGAGTGAGGTACGATTTGTAGTTTTGATGTTGTTTGATGTGATTTGAGACCTCAAGCAGGTCTGCATTATGTTATGGAACTTGTTGGTATGTTCGAACGGGATCCCGGGGGCCCCGGGTGTGTTTCAGAGAGTTTCGGATGGTTTCCATGTTTTTGGTCAAGTTTGGTTCTGGTGCGTCGCATCTGCGCATTTTGGAGCGCAGGTGCGGGGCCGTTTCTGCGCATTTTGTGTCGCTTTTGCGACATTGAGGCCTAGGTGGGAGCTTCGCTTCTTCGGATTTAGGCGCGCAGGTGCGATGGTCTTCTGCGGCTTAGTGATCACAGATGCGCAGGATTCCGCTTCTGTGGTTTGTTGGGCGTTTCTAAGGTGTTGCAGGTGCGACCCCTTTTGTGCAGGCGCGAGGTCTGGTCTGGTAAGTGGAAACCGTAGGTGCGGATGATGGCTCGCAAAAGCGAGAGTGCAAGTGCGCATTTTTGGTCCGCAAATGCGAAACCACTGGGCAGCATCATGATATATCGAGGGGTTGGCCATTTTTATCATATCTTGAGTTGTAGACCTCGGTTTTGGGCGATTTTGGAGGAGTTCTTCACGATTTGGAGTGAGGTAAGTGTTCTTTATCCGATGATTCCATATTTGTTTTTATCATTAAAATTGGTGATTTTAGTTGAAGAAAATGAGAATTTTTGTGAAAACTTTCAAAAATATAAAATGATGATTTGAAGGACGATTTGATGCTGGAATTGGATAATTTTGGTATGGTTGGACTCATATCGGATTGGGTGTTCGAATTTTTTGAGTTTTGTCGGGTTCCGAGGTGCGAGCCCGGTTTTAATTAAAGATCGAAACTTTTTTATCCGTAATTGTTCCCTATGATTTTTATTTATGATATTAAGTTATTTTGACTAAATTTGAGCCGTCCGGATATTGTTCGCACGAGAAGGTCATTTTAGAGTATCAGTTTAGCTTTTTTGAGGTAAGTATCTTGCCTAACTTTGTGTGAGGGAATTACCCCTTAGGATTTGAGTCGTTTGTGCTATTTGTGTCATGTGAAAGCCGTGTACGCGAGGTGACGAGTATGTACTCGGCCTTACATGTGAAAATTGATCGGTTTAGACTCTTAGGCTTCTTTCATGTACTTATCTGGCATTGTTAGCACATGTTATGTCTTTTATTCGTCATGTCTAATATCACATGCTTTAGTTGAAGTTGTTGTTACATGTCATATTCTTTACTTGTCGAGCAAAAGTCTCGAATTCGAATTCTGGATATGAAGTCGCCTTTGTGGGGCCATTGTACCTTCAAAGTGAAACTTTCCGGTGTAAATCAAATTTAGTCGGACATCACTGCTCCCGTGAGATAACTTACCTTTTGCAGTTAAGACACAAAAATTTATTCGCAGAAGGTACAAAAAAACCTTTATTAATATAGCTTACCCATCACGGGAGTAATTTATACAACGCCACTAAAAGATAGGTGAGATTGTTGATTTGTGTTCGAGATTCTAATCGTTTTAAGTTATTGGGTTCTGTATTAATAATTCATACATATTCAATAGATTTTCTAAGAGAAATACAGAATTCGAAACCAAAGCTACAGGGTTCGATCGAACCCGCTCCCGGCACTCTAGCTCCGTCCCTGACTCTCGTGACCTTGTACTTCTAACTAAACTAAAAGGTACAACACACATATATCATCTTTTTGTCGTAGTATTGTAACATTATCACGTTTTTCATAATAATCACAACTGTGAAAGAGAAAATGTCCTTTTTATATTTTTCCACAGCAAAGGGCTTCTTCTGTATTTCGAATTACACACGAAACTTCTGTTACTATGTGATAACGTGCCTTTGCACTTAAAGATATGAAAGTAACTAAGAAACAGAAAATGAATCAGAGATAATTGATGAAATAGCATAAATTAATTAAAGAAAAATTAACCTATACAATCGCATATCCAATCATATAAACTAAAAATAGGCGATGGATATACAATACATAGATAATATGTGTATAATCGTGTATAATCAATGTATAATTTATACTTATCGATCAGAAAAATTAAACAATAAATTCGGCCACCTATTTGTACAAAAGTCTCTAAATTATATTTGTTTGGAGCAGTCAGCCTAGCTCCATTGAAGAAAAAAAATATTTTTTACTTCTTTTTTTTTTATGAGTATAAGCACAAATTTAAGATTTTAATATTATTATAGGTTCGAGTACAATTCTATATTTGATTTATTGGATTCAATCTCTGTCATTTGTATTTATTTAGTGAAATTTTTAACATATTCATAGAGTGCACCCAACTCACTACGTACAAGCACGAATTTAAGATTTGAACATTATTATAGGTTCGTGTTCGAAATTCTATCACAATCAATTTGATATATTGTATTAGACCTCTGTTGTTTCTATTTATTTAGTGAAATTTTTAACATATTCATAGAGTTCGAACAAAACAACTGCCCATACATTGTCCTATATATGACCATTTTCATCCCTAATTATTTTAAAACAAAAACATTTTGTTTTCAAAAAATCAAGTACAAAAAAAAACCAACCTATATTTCCCTAAACTAAACTGAATCCAAAGCCAAATTAAATGCATGCATAAGTAAAGAGAATAAAAAAGATAATAATCTGATACTACTTAACTATATGGATTGTCAGGTTAGTAAACAACAAAATAACTTGAATCTCCTAAGCACTTCCTCCTCTGTGCAAAGACGAAGCCATGATTTCAACTTATAGAGTTTGAATTTTAGAACGACGACTTCAGGGGTTGATAACTGAGTTCTAAATTTAATATATATATATATATATATTTAATAAAGTTCTTAACACAATATACTATTTAAATAAAAACTACTAAATTCGATCGAACTCGTGTCTGGACTTCTACCTCCATCCTGAACTCATATAGTACATCACAACTGATGTCGAAATATCTAACTCCTACACCACCACCAACCTTTGTACAAGAAATTAAACCACGTGTTAATTGAACTTTTCCTCCATGACTAAATGTCCTTCACCACCACCAACCTTTGTACAAGAAATTAAACCACGTGTTAATTGAACTTTTCCTCCATGACTAAATGCATGTAAATGAACGGGAGTCATGAAGCAACGATAAAGCTATCTACGTGACCTATAGGTCACAGATTCGAGCCGTGGAAACAGCCGCTAATACTTGCATTATGGTGGACTGTCTACATCACACCCTTTGGGATGCGGTCCTTCCTCGGACCCTGTGTGAATGTGGAAGCTTTGTGCACCGGATTGTCCTTTTAAATGCATGTACATCAATTTTTGGTGAGTCATGAGTGTGTGCATGAAGTTCCCGTAACTCCCCATCTTACACCTATATAATACCCCATTGTATGTAGTATTTTACAACATAAGTAATCAGTGAAATAATATTTCTCTTCTTCAAAAATTCTTCTATTTTCCTCTATCAAATATAGTACGATATGGAAGTTCTTTGTCAAGCCCCAGCTGGAAACTCAAATTTTGCCTGTAACCCCAAATTTACAGCAATTAGAACCAGAGCAATTTCTAGCAATGACACATTTAAAGTAATTTCCAGTACTGGCAACAACAAGAAAATGAAGGGCGCGATACGTACTTCGATTCCAAAACCATCAGCATTGCCATTGAAGGTCTCACAATTATCTCCATCAGCTGATTCAATGCCTGTTCCAGCGTCTTTGCAGGACGTCGAGGCGGGGAAGTTGATAGAGAATAATCCATCAGGGGGCGATACAGAGGAATTGTTTCAGTATCTTGTTGAAATATTGGCTTCTAGAGTGTATGATGTAGCAATTGATTCCCCCTTGCAAAATGCAGCTAAGCTTTCCAAGAAGCTTGGAGTTAACTTTTGGATCAAAAGAGAGGATATGCAGTCCGTATGTTTCTCCTCTCTTCTTTTTTTTTTTTTTTTGATGCAGCATTTGCTTCAACTTAGAATTTGTGGTTTTAAAAGTACCATTAGGAAGGTATGGAAGTTTAGGATTAGGGTAGTAGAGTAGGTAGTCTAGAGTGTTCATAACGGTAGTATTGGCACGCAGTCTCGCTTTCTGTTGGTATATTATGACTAACCATTGTTTTCTTTCATTGTTGATCACCTTACTATCTTGTTGTTTTTATTCTACTTTTATATGGCTTTTTGGTACTGTCCTTCTTGTCTATATTTTCATTACTGTGGTGCTTATGTTTTCCTGAGCCGAGGGTCTATTGGAAACAGTCTCTCTATCCTCGCAACGTAGGGGTAAGGTCTGCGCACACACTATCCTCCCCAGACCCCACAGTGTGGGATAATACTGGATATGTTGTTGCACTAAACGTACCATTACATTTTTTTTTTTTTTTGGCTATAAGAGCATGTTATTACGGGTAAAATAGAAACATTTAAAGTGAAAGAGTTTCCAAACGTAGGATTTTTTATTTTTATTTTTTGGAATAGACCGAAAAAAGAAAGAATGTCATTTAAGATAGAACAACATCAGCGACGGAGCTAGCCTTCGACTTACTGGTTCGGCAGAACCCAATAGTTTTGGGCCAAACTCTGTATTTGTACTAAAAAGCTCACTTAATATGTATAACAATTTATCAAAACCTAGTAAGCTGCATTTTTTTCTCTAAAATCTATGGCTTATAAACTCAAAATTATGTCTCCGCCTCTAAACGAGGATATTATTCTACTTTTAACTTATCTTAATAAGTTAATAATTGTCCTCTTTACCAAACGTTTCTGCCTTGTATTATTGTGTAACTAACTATATTATGCGAACTCTTCAAAATGTTGTTGCACCCTTGTCGGATCCTCCAAAAATACATTATATTTTGAGGATCCGACACGCACTCGATGACCTTTCCGGAGAGTTCGAGCAATATAGGTAACTAATATTGCTAGCTCATCAACTGGTGGTATTTTTTAGGTGTTCTCGTTCAAGCTTAGAGGAGCTTATAACATGATGACCAAACTCTCAAAGGAGCAGTTAGAAAGAGGGGTTATAACTGCTTCAGCTGGAAATCATGCACAAGGTGTTGCATTAGGTGCTCAGAGACTTAAATGTACTGCTACGATTGTCATGCCTGTTACCACACCAGAGATCAAGGTAATTAGTTCTCTCCTGTTAATTAATTCTTCGTGTTCGATTCATGTGAATCTAGTTAATCGGGCACTGAGTTCTACTAAGAAATGAAGACTTTCGAAACTTGGGCTCTTTATCATGCTATAACATTTGTGTAGTTATAAGACTTTTGAAACTTAGTCTTAAATGCATCATAACGTTTGTGTGACTATAAAAGTTTCTCATCTGAATAGGGTCACATAAACTGAAATAGAGAGAATAAATAAAGCACTAAAAAAAATTAGAACTAGCTACGAACTTCGTCGCGAGTCTCGCTAAATCGCTCGTAGCTAACGGAATTTCTTGATATTTGTTTAGCTTGTAGCGAGGAATTTTCTATTTAGCTACAAAAGTAGTCCGTCACTGATTCCTATTTTTTTAGTAGAAATTATTGTGAAATTGTTTGTTTTTCTAAAGGACCGTTTTCTTTACAAATGAACAGATTGAAGCAGTTAAGAACTTGGATGGTAAAGTAGTTCTACATGGTGACACATTTGATAAAGCTCAGGAACATGCTTTAAAGTTGGCTGAAGATGAAGGTCTCACATTCATCCCGCCTTTCGATCACCCAGATGTGATCATAGGCCAAGGTACAATTGGAACGGAGATTAATCGTCAACTTAAAGATATACATGCAGTATTTGTGCCTGTAGGAGGAGGAGGTTTAATAGCTGGTGTTGCTGCATATTTCAAAAGGGTTGCTCCTCATACAAAGATTATTGGAGTTGAGCCATTTGGTGCAAGTTCAATGACACAATCTTTGTACCATGGAGAAAGAGTAAAGTTGGAACAAGTTGATAATTTTGCAGATGGCGTAGCTGTTGCACTAGTTGGTGAAGAAACTTTCCGTCTTTGCAAAGATTTAATAGACGGAATGGTCTTAGTCAGTAACGATGCTATTAGTGCTGCAGTAAAGGTTAGCACGCACCATCTCCTAATGGCTTCAGGTTAGGGGGGGTTGCTAAAATTAGCCCATGAAAATATGATCCATCCAACCAGCCAAAATTGGTTAGAATAGGACGGGTTGGACTATCAACCCAATCACAGCGCAAGTAACATTTATGCGAGTCATGGGCATACGACTCGCCCATTTATTAACTCAACCAATTTTGCTCTGTTCAAATTCAGGCCAACCCGTCACCGTTTGACATTCATACTTTAGATGTGGATTAAAGTAACTTTCTTAAATTTCCCTCTGGTTTTGACATGTACAAGTTTGTGTAAGTGTGTGTTTTGTTCTTTTTTTCAATAGGATGTGTACGACGAAGGACGGAACATATTAGAGACATCAGGTGCACTTGCCATAGCTGGAGCTGAAGCTTACTGCAAATACTATAACATAAAGGGCGAAAACGTTGTAGCAATTGCTAGTGGAGCCAATATGGACTTCAGCAAACTAAAATTAGTCGTCGATTTAGCAGATATTGGTGGACAGAGGGAAGCTCTGCTGGCTACTTTTATGCCAGAAGAACCAGGAAGCTTCAAAAAATTCTGCGAACTTGTGCGTTACTTGGAGCACTTAACACGCATTTTAGTCAGAGTTTAAGTTATATACATCGTCAGTGAAAGAATTTTTCGCAGCATTAGATAAATGTGGCATGATGGTGTTAAAAGTTCTTACACTAATGTTGTATATAACTTAAATGTTTTTTGTTACTATATGATATTTTCTGTCTAAGAAACTGAACTATTGACTTGAATTACAGGTGGGACCTATGAATATTACTGAATTTAAGTACAGATATAATTCTGGAAGAAAACAAGCTCTGGTACTCTACAGGTAACTAAAGTCTCCTTCATTGTTTAAAGAGTCTCTCATCTTAGATTGCTTTATTATTTGTTAGGAAAAAAGAAATTACTTATTATATTCAACGTTTAGGTTATTTACACTACTTGCAAACTGAAATTAGCTACGAACTTCGCCGCTAATACGTCGCTAAATCGCTAGTAGCTAACAGAATATTTTGATAATTTGTCGTTAATCCGTTGCGAAGTAGTATTAGCGACGGATTTTGCTATTTAGTATTTAGCTACAGAATTTGACTGTCTGATAATTTTCTTGTCTTTTAAATAGTGGTAATTTTGTCTTGAATGTGCAGTGTTGGTGTTAATACAAAATCGGATCTTGAGTCAATGTTGGAGAGGATGAAATCATCACAGCTGAATACTGTCAATCTCACAAATAATAATTTGGTCAAAGAACATCTAAGGCATTTGGTAATGTTTTTAGCTTAATTAACTGATTCCTTTGTTATTAACTTAATTAAACCATTTTTGTATGTTTTTCACTCTTTAGTCTATTTTCCAAGATTCTTAATTACCATGTGGATTTTTTATTTAGATGGGAGGCAGATCAGAACCAAGTAATGAGATTTTCTGTCAATTCATATTTCCTGAGAAGCCTGGAGCTTTAAGGAAGTTTTTAGATGCTTTCAGCCCTCGTTGGAATATAAGTTTGTTCCATTATCGTGAACAGGTAATTTCTAGTCACAACCTTCATTTTTAGTTTGATGTAACTTATATACACTGATAATATAAATAATATTTTTACACTATCAGTGTTATTTAACTACTTGTAGCATGTTGCGTGTCTTATTTTTCATACAACTAATTCTACTTATTATGTTGTAGATTTATAGTTATCTTTTGGATTTAAGTTATACACACCGATAATGTAAAGATTGTTTACACTTTCAGTATAGTTTAACTTCTGATAGTATGCTAGCCACCATTTTTAACATATTACTAATATGCAAACGAACCTGAACTGCTATACCAAATCCCCCACTGGCCAGGCAAGGCGAACTTCTTCTAGGTCGAATCACGAAAATAATCGTATGAGAAATCGTCTTATATAAAATTGCCTAGCTAGATGATTTTCCACCTGAAATGAATTCTGAAAATAATAATATGGTAGAATGGCTAGAGAACAGATAACCAGGAAAGAAAGAAACAGAGAACCCACCAGAGCCTTCTCTTACTTTAGCTTAAATGCTTATCATTGAGGATTTACTTGTAATTACTTTATAAATAACCTGATTGTGTAAATACTTTTACCATCGTAGGTACATAGAACTTAGAACTCTTGTTTTATAAATGACTTGATAGTGTAAATATTCTTCTGTGCCATCAATGTATACAAGCTAAACTCTTTCTAGTTTCATTATATGCCACTTTTGGAGTAAATAATTTGTTCTTTTTCTATTTCCATGATAGGGAGAACTTGATGCAAGTGTGTTAGTTGGATTCCAAGTTCCAAAAGGTGAGATAGAAGAGTTCCGAGTTCAAGCTAACAATCTTGGTTATTCATATGAAATCGAGAGTCTCAACGAGGCTTCTCAACTTATAATGGAGTGAACAAGATTGATGTATTACTTAGTACTAGAGTATTTGGCTACTACTGATAGAGCAATAAAGTTGCAGTTATTGCAATTCGAATAATTTATGAATTAACTTGTTGTAAGTTAATTTTCTCTGTCAGTGGAAGCTAGTAGATTTGGTATGAATAATGATCCTTTGTGTCTTATCTAATGGTCTTTAGTTCCATTAAGAAATAAGTTTGTATATCAACTAGTACTTCTTTAAATATTAAGCTGGATTGACATTTTGTTGAATTACTATTCTTGATATGTCCTTGAATGGAAAAACCGAGAACCTTTAGTAGGAAAAGACTAATACAGTCAAATCTTTCTGTAACAACCTCATTTGTTTCGATATCTTTTGGCAACTATAAAGTTAGTTCCAAGGAAATGTGGCCATTATAGTAAAGTGTTGTTACAGAGGATAGCTATTATAGAGAGGTTTAACCGTATGAAGAGAGGTCTGACTGTATAAAGCGTAGTCCAAAATAACTTCGATCCTAATCAGAGGTTTGTCCCTTTAAGATTTTTTTTCAAATTGATTTTCACTGCTAGAACTTAGTTTTATTCACCATAAAGCAATTAGACATCATAAATTCATAATATGGAGCATACAGTTATAAGATTTCATGAGAAGAATGCAACGAAGATCTTTGTCACAATTACTTAAACATGACAATGTTAAATGACTAAAAAAGGATTGAAAGATGGAATATATTGCTTGATTAGCAGCAGTAAGTTGACAAACCCTGCATAGTACACTATTATTGTTGCCTAGTGCCAGTAAGTATTTGCCTTCTAACACTTCAAATACTAGCTTTTGAAGAATGTCGCAATCACATGCTAACAACAGAGGAAGGTATTTGAAAGTGAAAGCAGATAATCACTGTATAAATACCAAAAGCAGTCAATGTTTATAGCAACTTGATTCAGTGCCATAGCAGTCATGCTTAGTTGAACCAATAATTAATAATAAAAATTATTACAAGCGTCACATGTTCTTCATCCTCACCCGCTATTTTTCTCTTTTTCATTTTTTCTGAACTTTATCTTTTCGTACTGCAAAACTGCGTTTGCTATTGCTTCAAACAAATTTCAAGAAAAGAAGGCTACAGTGAAGCTTCTTTGATATAGATAAAAGCTATTTAATGATGTTTCACCAAAATAACAAATAGGAAAACAGGAAGAGTTAGCGGCGTACAAGTTTCCAAGCTTTATGCATGACTTCGTCATCTATGTAAGGGCGCAATGACCACATGCTGGAGTAGCTCTCCAGTTCTCCAGAAGATGAAGTAAGGTTAAGCGAAGAAACTATCTTTTCCTGTTACAGGCAAAAATGACTAACTGTTACGCTTGGCTAAAGTCAGTAACCACCTGATGTCTTGATCATGTATGAATAAATCCACTACCACAGACAGGAAACTAACTCTATTAACGTGACGAGATAATATCTTGGAAGGGATAAGGATTATTACCTGCATTGTGTAGTCATTTTGCACCATGCTGTATAATATTGCCATCATTGTTGCAATATTAATGACTTCATGTTTCAAAAGATCAACAGATAGCCCTTCCTCCTACATAGGCATATTATTAAAAATCAATGAATAGCAGACCTAATAATGTGAACTTCATAACTCAGTAATATGACCAAGTTAACTTGATTTTAGTTTCTTTTTCTTTCTTTATTGGAACTTCTTCAAAAAAAAAAATGGAAGGATTTATCTGGAATTCTGGATTTCCAATATCAAATTCTTGCATTTTATTTTCTTAAGTTCATACCAGAATAAACAAAACTATTGATGTGTAATCCCACTTTTTTTTAACAGCTATTTCATAGGATACTCTTGATCAAGTCTCAAACATTCATCACTTAACCAAACAACACAGCAGAATAGAGAAACAATCTCCACTTGTAGGTATTTCCCAACAGAATAATTATTGGTTCAGTTCTAAATGAAGAGGTAGGTAATAATGTACGAGTGATACATATTAAAAGCTCGAGCATGCAAGTGGCTACAGAAAAAAGGATCTTACTTCATCATGAGCGGTGTCCGACGAATCTGTACCAGTGTCAACATTTCTTTCCCCCATTTGAGCCAAACAACAATTCATCGTTTGCACTACAGCTTCTGCGTCCTTTAAAAGGCAGGCAAGTTCATCAACTACACACTTTCCTGCAATTAAATATCCACATTTTGTAATCTAAACTCCAACTCCAATAGGAAAAACATGCAACTCTTTCATTTAACATAAAAGCTGTAAAGAAAAGTAGTACTCCCTCCGTTCCAATTTATGTGAACCTGTTTGACTGGGCACGGAGTTTAAGAAAAAAAGAAGACTTTTGGAATTTGTGGTCCTAAACAAGTTAAAAAGGGGCCCAAAGTATTTGTGTGGTTATAAAAGCTTCTCATTAAGGGTAGAATTGTAAGTTTAAGCTAAATTGTTTCCAAATTTAGAAAGGGGTCATTCTTTTTGGAACGGACCAAAAAGGAAATAGGTTCACATAAACTGGAAGGGAGGGAGTACATTCTACTATGCAGGGTAAATCTAAATGAACAAACCAATAGTAGCATCGAATAAGCTCAAGTAAAACCCCAATTAACACTCTTGCTAAATGTAGCACATCTTGGTTATTCACGCTCTTGTACAAAGTTCTGGATATAAAATCGAACACACATCGCACCATATGTGTTCCAGATCAAGAGACTTAGTTTATTTTCTAAGTTGAATTAACCTTTTTACCCCTACTGTGTTGTTAATATTAACCTGAACCAATGTGTGTGGCGTGTGCCGCTGAAGAAGGTGTCACTTAACGCACGTAAAGATGATATGGAAAAAATTATTAATTCAGGGCACCTGAAATACCTTTGTTTACATGATCCTGAAGTCCAAGGTGGCATGTATGTACTTCTGTGCAGAAGCACAATCCAAGTTATGAAGGTAATAACACCAAAAAGATATAGTGAAAAAAAAATTGGAAACAAAAAGGAGAAATTCAACTGGTCAAGATGTACACAAGAAGCTCAATTTGTCACTCCTCTTGTTAATTCATAGATATGTCAAAAAATTTGTAACAAGATATTTCAATAGCCTATTATATGGAAAGGTTATAAGCGACAAAGAAATGACAATATCATCATACATAAGTAGCAAGCATACACAATATGTATCAGTGCCAAAAACTCAATCATTGTAAAAACAAGAGAGAACATTCTACAGGACCTACTAAACTTACTCCGAATAGAACGCCCTCATATAATTCCTTCACATTAACTATTTCTTTTTTCGGCTGCAGCAGATATGTAAAACACTTACACTTGGACATATTTTGTAGAGTGTCATGAGCATTCAGACATCCAGCTTCTACGTAGGACGAAAGCCTCTTAGTTTCATTCTCTCTAATAATACGCTCAACCAATCCGGAATTCTTTGCAATCGAAGGACGCCGCATATACTCTGACAAAAGCAGGCAAACAAGCAAGGTTCACTAAAGAGCATTTATGTATTCTTACAATAGATTCACTCAAATGGATGCTACAACACACTCACCAAGGCCTTGCTGAAAGCCAACTAGCAATCTACTTCCAACTTCCGCTAATTCATCAAATTTTGTAATCCTGAAATAGAGAGAACAAACCTAAGTCACACAACAAAAGAAGAAATAGCTCGATAATCAGCAATTGGAACCAAAGTTTCAACACAAGGTGAATTCTTACTATCTGCCTAAACTTTGATGAACATAATAGCACTAGTGCTTGTCCTTAAAAGTTACAAAAAAAGTTTGCAATTTTATTTTAAAAAATGTGAAATTTTTTTGGGCAAAATACAAAATTGGCCGGTCGGCCGATGACAAATTACATCCGCTAGCTAAAAGGCTGTATGATGAAATACACAAATTCTTGTTTGCTAGTAAATTAAAATTAAATGAAGAGGGAAATGTAAGGACAACTATGAGAATAATTAAAAGAAAGCATAAGTTTTTGAAGGTAGTTAAGAGTTGAGAATAAACCTAATCATAAACTCTGAGAAAGTTTGGAACATCCTCTCTTTAGCTTTATCCAACGAACCATTGTCTTGTATTTCCATGGTAGGAGACTTTTGTTCTTCTAATTCAAGATGCCTAACAATTATAGAGGAGCAAAATCCAATTTACAGAGGGAGGATTGAGGAAGAGAGCTACTAGGAGAACTCGAACAAGAGAATAAATATGGTGCCGTTCGTGTTGTTGCTAGTGAGGGTAAAACTGAGGAACGAGGAATTCATTTTTGTAGTTCAGGAATAATAATTTAATTATTTTCCTATTATTTAGGAATAACTATTTAATTATTTCCTTATTTGAGTTATGTAGAAAAATGTGATATTTAGGACTTTATACATAAACTAATACTCCCTCCGGTCCAAAATAAGTGATTTTTTGGCATTTTTCTTGTGGTCCAAAATAAGTAATTTTTCCAGATTTCAAGAATGAATTAATTATTTTTTTCCTACATTGTCCTTGGAGTAAATAGTGTTGGAATATGTGTTAGGAGTGTTTATGTGAGATAGTAAAGGTTAATATAGTCAATTCCATTGCTAATTAATGCTAAAAGGTGGATTTCTTAATCTGTGTGAAAACGTCCAAAAAATCACTTATTTTGGACCGGAGGGAGTATAGCTTACAAAAATATTTAGAACAAATAATTACAAAAAAAATATATAATAAGTATAAGAGGGGAGGGGAGGGGGGAGGGGGATAGGGAGAAAAAATAATTGGGAAAATTCAATGATATTAATGCTTCGACAAACACAAGGTGCAAAAGAATCCAAAAGAAATAGAGCAAAATCGATTATAATATAATATTAAGAATAAAATTTATTAAAATATAAATTTGAAAAAATAAGGATAAAATAACAGATGATAAAATGTATTCATAGGTATATCATGTGAGATACAATATATATACATACATACATATATATGTGTGTGTATATATATGTGTGTATTGTCTTGCATATTAAGAAGATATTGAATTCAGTTATTGTATCAGTGTAATAATATTTAAAATAATGTCACATTTATTTTAATGCCAACATGTATATTTTTAATTGATTGACATTATATTCACGTGCAACACACGTACGGTTAAAATTAGTATATAAAAAAGTTTTAGTACAAAAAAATAAAATTTGACATGGCATATTTTATCTGAGGTGGATACTTACATCAACCCATTGAGAGGCACGTAGGGTCAGAAGGATTTAACGTGTTTCAACTAAGAGCGTGTATTTGGTTTTTCGGTTAGGTATTGCATTAGTGGATTTTCATTTTTGATTTGTCGATTTTTTGGTTATTTTGTTGTATCATATAAGACAATATGGATCTAATATAATCGAATAACATACTCAAATGATGAAAAAGAAATTACTCCAATATAACGAATGGAAAAAAGTGATGTTATATATATATATATATATATATATATATATATATATATATATATATATATATATATATATATATATATATTCAAATTCATTTCACATGGACATCCTTGATAAGATAATTAATACATATTTGATTTGATAGTCAAACACTCCTATTCTCTTGTAAACAAGTCAAGTCACAAATAAATTTGCACGTCCTGATGTGTTGATCCCAATTTTACTATGTAGTATGTTGTGATGTCACCTAGTCTTTACGACTACGGAAGTCTACAGTTAATAATAACTTGACGGAAATAATTAACAGAATACTAAAACAAGGATGAATAACTGATATAAACTTCCGAAAGCAGAACAACAATACACTCCCCAAGACCGGTGGAACTGAGTCATAAGCTCTATAGAGTAAAGCTAGAATAACTACTACACCACTGTTTGAAAGAAAATACAACAGTAAATAAGAATAAAGGTAAAGTGGCTCCGAGGCCCGCGGACGCCAAGCGGGCATACTTTGAAGTCTCCGTAAAGCAGCTAACAGATGATCTCTAACAACCGGCATGAGCAGACGTACCTGGATCTGCACAAAAATATGTAGAAGCGTAGTATGAGTATATCACAACGGTACCCAGTAAGTATCATGCCTAACCTCGGTAGATTAGTGACGGGGCCAGGTCAAGACACCTACTAGGATATAAATAAACAGTATAAGGATAAATAATGGAAAGCGGAGAAATAACTGAAAACAGAATAGCATGAACTGATACCAGAATTGTAAGCACGGAAATAACATAAAGAAATCAGTTAGAGAGAAACGCAATGATCAAATACGGACAATAACTGACGAAACAAGGAAGAACAAAACAACAAGAATCACAACGAGGTACCGCCTCGTGTACAATAAGAATCACCACCGAGGTACCATCTCGTGTGTATATATACAAGAATCACAACCAAGGTACCGATGTATTCACAATTCACAATCTTTTCTTATATCGATGTGTGAGCCTTACATTTGAAATAGGTTTTGAAAACAGTTTTTCCGAAAATAGCTACACGCACTTTAACCCACCTTATGACACCGCGTGGCATCACGTAGTTCCCTACAAGCAACACGCACATAAGTCCCACCTTATACCGTCGCGTGCACATTAACCCCAAGCCCTATACTGCCGCATGCGTGTCAATATCACATCACAATGACAACTCGCACCACAAGTGCTCATGTATCACAACTTGCCAACAGTTAACAATATCTATGTTTCCACAACAATAGCACATGGCTCCACCACAATGGTACAAGAATATCAACAACAACAATGAATGTAAAATGATCAACAAGGAAGATGTTTCAACAATAATAATTTCGTCTCAACGTGATAACGGCTTTTATAACTTCAACACCAATAACTCAACAATGAGATAATGTGTAACAACGATATTAAATAACATTAACTCACGATGAAAGAGATAACATATAACAATGGCTTCAAATAATGAAAATGAACAAGTAAAGGGATAACATGAACAATAACTTCAAGAAATGATAATCAATAATGAATGAGATAACACGAACAATAACTTCAACTAATGATAATTAACAATGAAAAGATAGCATGAAACAATAAAAGAGGCAATAAGGTCAACTAAGGCATGAGAGCAATTTATCAATTAGGATGTAGAACAAGTGTTAAACAAGTCAATTAAGGCATGCAAGGATTGACCAACACAAATAAGGATAGATTGACTATGAGAATTTAGAACATAATATGGCATTTCAATTAAAGCATGAAAATAGTCAAAGTAGCCTGAATCAGTCAAATACCACATACAACCCGTGTACCCACTTATCACCTAACGTACACGGCTTTCACATAGCACAAAAAATACAATCAATCCTAAATCCTAAGGGATAGTTCCCCCACACGAAGTTAGACAAGACATTTACCTCAACTGCGCCAATTTAACACTCGGAAATAGCTTTTCCCCTCAAGTTCGCCTCCACATGGCTCAAATTTAACCAAAGTCGATTTAATATTATCAAACAATGCAAGGGAAATCAATTACAATATGAAAAAGCTATGATCTTTATATTTTTTTCCAAAAAGTCAATAAAAGTCAATCCGGGACCCGTCCGGTCAAAACTCGGGTCCAATATTCGACTACCCATGATCCCAGGAGTTCATATATAGGGATTAGTTTTAAAATTCGAGTCCAAATCGACTCTCAAAACTCAATTTCTTATTTTTCAAAAACTTGACAAGGTTTCACAATTTTTCACCTTGATTCACATGATTTTGAAGTTAAAATCTAAGATATGTTGATGGAATATGATTAAAAATGGATTAGAATCACTTACCCAAAGTTTGTAGGTGAAAATTCCCTCTCCAAATCGCCTCCTACCGAGTCTAGGGTTCAAAATGAGAGAATATTTTCAAAAATTTCGTCTCCCAGCCTTTCGTACCAGCTTTGCATTTGCAAACCTCATAATTGCGTACCAAGACTCGCATTTGCTAACCCTGACAGCCTCAGGAACCATTGCAATTGCTAACTGAAGGGCAATGCAAAAGCAAACAAATATTTGCAAATGCGAACTAAGGTTCGAAATGCGAACTTCGCAATTGCGAAGGGGAAGTTGCAATTGCGGAGCCCCTATTGTCACATTCGCAATTGCGATGCTGGTGCTCGCAATTGTGATTCCTGAGCACCAGCAATCCAATTCCAGTTCAAAACCATATTGAAACGTGTCCGAAACTCATCAGAACCCTCGGGGCTCCAAATTAAACATCCACACAAGTCTAAAAACATCATATGAACTCGCTCACGCGATCAAAATACAAAAATAACATCTAAAACTATGAATCGAACACTAAAACGCATGAATTTCAAAGTAAAGTTCAATAAATTTCTAAAGTTACTAAACGACCAAATCCTATCAAATCAACTCCAAACGACACCAAATTTTGTAGACAAGTTCTAATTACCATAACGGACCTATTTCAAGTCCCATAATCAAATCCCGAGCTCGATATCTAATAGTCAACCTACGGTCCAACTTTTCAACTTCAAATTGTCAAATTTCGGCAAATCAACACAAATCAACTACGGAATTCCAAAATCAATTCGGTCATACGCCCAAGTTCGAAATTACGATACGAAGCTATCGGATCCATCAAAACACAGTTAGGGGATCGTTTTCACAATATTCAAAGTTTGATTAACATTTCTAATTTAAACTTCTAAGTCAAGAATCAAAGGGTCCAAATCAATCCGAAAGCTTCCCGGAACGAAACTAACCGACCCTGCAAGTCATAAAATCATAAAAGCACATATGCGACGCATAAAAAAGGATAATGGGGCGCAATTACACAAAATGATCGATCGGGTCGTTACACCTAATTTCATAATCAAAACAAAATGTACGTATTATTTAATGCTAACTGAATCCTTCATATACCAAGATTTAAATGTATTCTATACATAAAAAAAGTAATATGCATATGTATATATATTAAATAATTTACTTTTATCAGTGCTTCCGTTTTTATTTTTTAAAATTCAAAACCAAACCATAAATCTAATCAAATTACAAAAGAGATTCAGTTACCCGCAAGAGTTGGCTGAATTCGTTGGGCGAGTGGTTTTCCACATGGGAGACCTAAATCGATTTCCCTCTCCAGCACACTCCTCAGTTGTATATGAGTATATTTTTATTTGAAGTGGGAGACTAAGAGAAAGTACAAAAAAATGAAAAAAAATGAAAAATTCAAATTATTCAATGACCTAGTTGATTGACAGTGTAAGGGAGGAAAAAAGTTGGACTTGATTTCAAAAGAACAAGAACAGAATTGAACGCTGCAGACCTTTGCTATTGCAACACCCAGCTGAAATGTAAGAACCCAGAAAGTCACGATTAGATATTACTTAGATATCATTTGAGCATCTTTCATAGGTATAAAGTATCAAATCAAAGTTACGTTATCTTCCTCATATTGTCTTTTCTTTGTAAAGGTTTTGGTTTTGTTTTGCTTAATCTTTCGCTTTATAATAAATATTACTAGCACTTGTTGCCAGTGTTGCTGTTTTTCTCTGGCCTCCCTCTCCAGCACCTCCCCCAACCCAAAAAGGAAATAAAAACACAGAGGAAATTGCATCTTCTTTGCCACTCAAATTCTTCTTCTGTTATTTATAGCTTTCTGTGGTTGGATTAAACATGTATGAAGTTGCATGAAGGGGAACGTTGGAGCAACGGTGAAGTTGTCTCTGTTTGACCTACAAGTCAGTGGTCACGGTTTCAAGCCGTGAAATCGGCCACTGATGCTTGCACCAGGGTAGGCTGCCTACATCACATACCTTGTGATGCGGTTCTTCCCCGGACCCTACACGAACACGAGATGCTTCTTGCACCTACTGCCCTTTGAAGTTGCATGAAGAAGCAGGTCATACGTAAAGGAATATTTTGTGGTTCACGAAACTATTGCTTCAATTTTCTGCGAAGTATGTTTAGCTTTTATTAAAACACACATACTCCTAAATAAACTCATAGAAATGGACAAAATTAAACAAGCTTTACTTGAACTCATACTTTTGTCCAGTAATATCACTTGATTACTAGCTTTAAGAGGTGCCAAACATGCCTCCTCACCTGGAAATGAGCAACTTTCTATCCAACAGTTATATCATTTTGCCCTTTACTTAAATTTAAATGTCCTTACATTCTCATCACCTGCTCCCCCACCTTCCTCTCACTCATCAATCAAACCTCTCTAATTTTCTTCCCCGCCATCCTAACGATAAGAAAAAGAAGAGATTCACTATAGGAGAAGAGAACAATGAGTTTCTTGAGGGGTCTCTTAGGCGGTCTTCTTCTTGCTATGGTATTTTTTGTATCTGATGGAGATCCTTTGGTTCCAGCATTGTGCATCTTTGGTGATTCTGTAGTTGATGTTGGAAATAATAACAACTTAAGCACTCTCATCAAGGCAAACTTTCCACCTTATGGAAGAGATTTTGTTACCCACAGACCCACCGGAAGGTTCTGCAATGGAAAGCTGGCCACAGACTTCACAGGTAATGTCCAAGTCTCCTCAACAACAACCCCCCCCCAACCCAAAAACCAAACC
>NC_031995.1:110711925-110848308 GCF_001879085.1 Nicotiana attenuata | reverse complement strand
CCCCCCCCCAAAAAAAAAAAAAAACCCACCAAAAAAAGGTAAAAGTCCTCCGTTGTTTCTCACACATGCATGTCCTAATCTACAGCTGAGTATCTTGGGTTCACTTCGTACCCACCAGCTTACCTGAGCCGAGAAGCTAGAGGGAACAGAATTCTGACTGGCGTCAACTTTGCCTCTGCTTCTTCCGGTTATTATGACAGGACTGCTAAACTATATGTAAGTATTAAACTGTATGCATGAGAATAGAAATCTGTGGACTGTTGAGTATGACTAACTTGGAAATGTCATGGTTTTTGCAGCGTGCTCTAACGTTGCCACATCAACTAAAATATTACAGGGTGTGGCAAAGGAAAGTAGTGAATCTGGTAGGGAGGGCCAAGGCTAATAACATATTCTCAGGAAGTATACATCTTATAAGTGCAGGGAGCAGTGACTTTATTCAAAACTACTATATAAATCCACTACTCAACAGAGTCTACTCACCTGATCAGTTCTCCGATATCCTCATGCAGTCATACTCTACATTTGTTCAGGTCTGACTTCCTCATCTGTGTACTAATTGTTAGCGCTTTCATTGTATCCGTGAACTATTGATTCAAATATCCGGGTAACCTGCATGGAATTTCTAGCCATAACCCTTTCCCATAAGAGCATTGTCAAATGCAAATGCATTTCGAACCAACCTACTATAATGTCTTAACTCAAGCTCATTTGGCCACACCATTAAAATAGAATCTCCTAGTATTTTGGTACGGTGGTAAGAGCCCTGTAGAATAAATTTAAGTTCCAACTCCCATTTGACAAATAGGAGCAAGCTTGCCCATGCTTGAATAATAACAAGCACTTAGCAAATACCGAAAGACTGTTACAGGATGAACATGGATGACATACACTTGAGCACCAGGTAGACTTACCCTGAAAAAATAAGCTGGACACTATCACAATCTGTACTCCCAAAATACTAAGCCACATCAAGAAATCAGATCAAGCTGTACTTAACATACGAACTAAAAAATATCATACGTAAATTGTTATATTATATACAAGCCAGTCCTCAATATAATATCAGCAGTGATCTATGGACAGAACCTCTACGGTTTAGGAGCAAGGAAGATTGGGGTCACAACTCTGCCACCAACTGGTTGTTTGCCAGCTGCCATTACTTTGTTCGGTGCAGGAACCAACCACTGCGTTGCAAGACTGAACAAAGATGCAATCTCCTTCAACAATAAGCTCAACAGGACATCTCAAAATCTAAAGAGCAAGCTTCCTGGCATCAAGCTCGTAGTCTTCGACATCTATCAGCCTCTCTTTGATCTGATCACAAAACCTGTAGAGAATGGTATGTGCTGGAACTTTTTCTCCCTTCTCCTTTTCCTTTCTTTTCTCAAACTCGGCCAACCTTCAAAAGTTTTGGAAAGCACAAACACGTAACACAGAATTTTATTGTTCAACAACAAAAAAGGAACAGGAAGTCGTGTCTCGTTTACATAATAAAGGAGCTTGAAATTTGACAAAAGGAAGCAATGGAAATTTCTTACAGCATTGTAAAATCACAGAGGAAAATTAGGAAAGACCACCTTTTCCGCACAAGAAGGGAGCCGCAAGGGAGAGGGGGGGGGGGGGGGGGGTCACGATTAACTATCTTTTGGAATCAAAGAGGACACTTTATCACAATTTCCTCTAATAATCTTCCTCTTTTCCAGGATTTTTTGAATCAAGGAAGGCTTGTTGCGGGACAGGTATGATAGAAACATCGTTCCTTTGTAATGCCAGGTCCATTGGAACATGCTCCAATGCTACAAATTATGTCTTCTGGGATGGATTTCATCCCTCAGAAACAGCAAATGAGAAATTGGCTCAAAGTCTGTTGGAACAGGGCTTTGAGCTCATCTCTTAAAGCCTCAAAGCTGCAGAAACCGTCTACTTTGTAGTTCACCCCTTCCATGATATTGTTTTATAGTTACTTTCCGACTTGAAAGAGGCTTTATGTTGGTCTTAGTTCATTCAAGCTATAGTATATCTCGTATGAAAGCAGTTACAGCTAAGTATCACACATCTGACAACCTTCCCAGCTTGGGAATATGTTTTCAGTATTTGATGTACCATCATTGTCACATAAAAGTCAGCAGAAACAACAGTTCTATTTAAGTCTTTTGAGTTATCCCATGAGACGAGCTCTATTCAACTCTATATATTCTACTTGATTGCCTACCCAGAATAAAAAAAAAGGAAGACTCATATAAAGTAAGTTCACTAAGTATTCCATTTTAGTCGCACAAAAAAAAAAGGAGACAAAAAAAAAGGCAAAAAATTTTAAACTTCTGGTATGTAGCTTCTTTTTTTCTTCTTTTTGATGGGGGTAATCTTCTACTAGCTTTTGTGTTTACAAACAAAGAGAACCACTTTACCTGATCAACAACTATGAAAGCTCGAATCCAGCATTGGAATTGATAGCATATAGAAGCTTTGCTCTCAACGTATTCTGGCGTTTGTATGTCGGAAGCTGTCAAAGGCAGAAGAAAAAGGACATATTGCAGTATGTTTGACAGAAAGAGGTCCTATTGTTGAAAGCTAATTTGATTTTCCATTTGACTATATGAGTTGGATTTGGTGCATTTGATACCTCAAAGTTAACGTAGAATAATCAAAGATATTGTACCTTGAGAGTGTTGTAGCAAGTAGAAGCTGAAGGAAGCCGATCAACATCCTGTCCCCCGAATGTCGCCAATAGTGGCAAATCACATGAAACCTATATTTACGAAATTTCATTACTATTAAGCGCTGGTAATCAAGGTATTCCATTAAAACTATCGGTATGTGCGTTTTCTCTAATTTCCCCTTCCCTTTCTTTTGATACTTTTTTGTATTTCTTTTGTTTCAATGTTCATCTCCCCCCTCTTCCTAGAATGAAAAAGAGCAAGGTCAAAACAGGCCTTTAGAACATAGAGAAGGGAAGGTGAAAGCAGGAGAGGGAATAAGGAAGTGCAACAAACATTCGCTAGCCAGAAGTGTTAGATTCTTAACGATGCTGGTGTTGAGTGATTACAGGGAAGAGGTGAAGCATGAACAGTATGTTATTTATCAACGAAGAGTGTATGAGGAACCACAATTGCAAACTCACACACGAGAACAAGTACATGATAAAGATAAATGCCAGAAAGTTAATGAAAATGTTCCTCTCATTATAGTTAATAAAATATGTTAATTGATTAAGGTAGGGGTAAGGTCTGCGCATACTTTACCCTCCCCAAACCCCACTTGTGGGATTTCACTGGATTGTTGTTGTTGTAAAATATGTTAATTGATTAAGTTGTTTTGCATAGAAAATTAAAGAGAAAAGAAAGGTTTTGCCAAATGTTGATTTAAACAGAAGTGCATGTCTGCATGATACATAATGTGGCCCAGATCAAGTGAAGTATTTGTTTCCGTCTTTAATTTGCTTACTTCATAAAATTAGGTTTCTTTTTAGGAAGGGGCTTCTCTGATTAGTTTTAGTTTGTTTTAATTAGAAGGGACAATGTACAAGAGTTTTCTCTGCATCACATTCCTCATATCATTGAAGCAAACTGAGAAGCATAACAACGATAGATAGTATCCATCCGAAAAAGTACAGGCATTTCTCCGTTCTCACGGTCTACTGCCTACAATTCAACCAAAATCAAGACTGCCTCCTTTCAGCTTCCATAAAGCACAAGATACTGAGTGTATCTAAAATCCACCACATATCTGACGATGTACTCTGAAGCTGTGATCCTTATCGGCCAGTGGCTTACAGGAGGAAGTTATCCCAGCACTAGCACGTTAGTTTAAACTCTATTAGGAGACTTAGGTCCTGCTCACTTCCACACAAATTTTCAGTCTCTCTGTATGAAGAAGAAAACATCTGCTAGTTGGCCCCAGATTACTGTTTCTTTACCAGGATTTTGCAGGAATTTGTTACAAGAAGATATAAAACAAATAAAAATCATCTTTCCTGCATTTTCCATCCAAATGAAGCACAGGAGCCAGTTAACCAATAATTTCACACCAGTTCACCTGCCAATAGATACTTTGCTTGCCCTCCTATTTCCGAGTTCTGTCGCTAGTTTAACTCTCAACACCTTTGGCCCCTTGTTATACTTTCACCATCATCAGTTGACCATTTTGAATTAGCATTGTCTATAATAAAATTCTCAGTTTTAAACTCATTATCTGTTTATCATCGTCATGGGTGCTGGGTGATTTTTTTTTTTTTGGGGGTTTGGGGGGGGGGGGGGGGTAGTTAGTAGGCTCATACCTTGTGAATAGTGAAGGTTGGCTGCAGATGTTTGAATCCAAGCAAAGGAGCTCGCGAACAACTTGTCACAAACTTAAGCAGCAAACACCGTTCTCTTGGTTCAAAATTCGAAAATACCTGAACCACAAGAACAATTAGTTATCAAATGCCCAATTGTCTTTAATAATTTATTCTCCCACTTTAACACTAGCAAACACATACATATGGTTAGATAATACAAAATAATAAAAGATCTCTGCTTAGACCAAGTTCCTTAATGTTGAGAGATGTTCAGATGAGATGGTTCAAGTAGACTGATGGAAATCACATTTGTAGTTTCATAAGATAACAAGAAAGAAGAGGAGGAGAGGGAAAATTCAACTGATCTAGATCACGTTTGTAGTTTCATAAAATAACAAGAAAAAAGAGGAGAGGGAAAATTCATGTCTACCTCCCAAAAGAGTTTAACTGTCCGACTCCCTTCTGAGTAACCTCCAGTATAGCGTGTGTTTTTCCTTAAATCATCAATGTCAATATCATGGTTTCCTCCTGAAAGCAACTGGATATACACTTTGGATTAGCTGACACAGAAGCATGCAGTCCAGCAAAGGAAAGCTTTTGTGGCACATGTGGCTTTCAACAAAGCATATGCATTCAACGTAGTTTGTTTATGCCTTTCATTCTATGGTCTGTATGTCATGTCACATAACTTCCTCAATTATTAGAGAAATGTAGAGAACCAGATAAGATAAAGAAAAAGAAAAAACAAAATTAGCAGAGGCGTGGCCGATGCATTTGGCATTTACAAGCATGACAAACCAATCCTCGTTAAATGGATGAGCCCAAAACTAGTATTGAAAGAACAAGGAGAGGTCAGTTGATAGTAGAATCTCATACAGCATGAGGAATACAATGAAATTCTTTGAATATTTTTTTTGATAATCGAGAAAAGTGGCGCAAGGTTCAAAACTCGGTGCTATAATAAATGTGGAAGGGGTGAACAAAAGGGCATGAAAATTGTACAAAAAGCTACTAAAACTGAAAATGAAGTTCTGCTAAGATATGCGCAGAGGTAATTACCTGATTAAATTCACTTGCATTAAACAACTTTAACCAGGAAGGCGATATAAGGTCCGACAATCCTCTATAAAATGCATTTGAGAAAGGAAGTATCTGCAATTGCGTGCTGGAAACAATAAGTCACTAATACCAGAGAAATGGGCATCTCAATGCTGGAGCACAAATATCCAGACCTGCCGATTAAGTTTAAAATCTGCCATTGCATGAACATATTGCAGCATGTTCTCTTTTGTTACAGAAATATCCTTCCCACCAGGTTTAAGCTCAATGACAAGGTGTTTCCCTAATGATTCTTCAGTAACTGTAAAATCCAATGCGAGGTCCTTGATATCACCATCATAGTGCTGCATAGAGAGAAACAAAGTATAAGTCTTATGCATAGTTCCATACTTCCATAAAAATTGGATATGGATATGAATATGGAGGTTTGGTGTTGCTGAATAGTTGGTTATGTTAGATACTGTCCCTCATTACAAGACTATCATTAGTATACTTATAAGTAGGTGTGTCTATATTCCATATTAATCAAATCACTAATACATTTATTTTCTTGTTTTCACATATTATCAGAGCCTTTACAATCTCAAAAGAGACCTACATAACATCTGCTATGACTGCAGCCAGGGGCGGATTTAGGGGGGCGCAAGGGTGTTCACCCGAACACCCTTAGCCGAAAAATTACACTGTATAAGGCAAAATCTGTTTTTTACCTCTATATATTAAGTTTTGAACACCCTTAACACAATCCAAAAGTGTGGTTTAGTGGTCAAGGGGGTTCAAAGTCTACATAAGGTCATGGGTTCAATACCCGCTAGCTACAAAAAAAAATTTTTGAACCCCCTTCGTGAAGATCCTGGCTCCGCCACTGACTGCAGCCCTCTTATTTCCCACAAAAGTTCCAGCAGCACCATGCATCTTTTCAGCGATCTTCCATCTTTTTGTTAAATTCCAATGCCTCATTCGAGGAGTGTTCTGGAAGCACCACGCCTCTTTCCGGTTACAATTCCCGTTGTCGCCTCTTTCCAATTATTTCCGGTACAATTTTAAGCAACTGTTATAATTTTCTGATAACCAGATTATATTTGCAACATTTCTAGCGACATCTTTATGTAATCCTTAAAGACATGAAATCCACTAATTCAAACAATAGAGCTTACATGGCAGTTTACACTAAGTTCCTTCAGTTTCAAACACTAACAGTCTTCTCCACAAGTATTACATGCTACTTAAATCAGTAATCCTGTTTCTTGTGTTGTCGAGTCCTCCGCTCTTCAACCTTAGGTCATTAACTAAGGAGCTTCCTATCACATTTCTGGTAACAATTCTTTTTTTATACAACAACTTTTTTTGAATCCTATTTCTTCATCAATACAGTATCAAAGTAAAGAAGGTTTAAACAGTTACAAATGGGTACTTTTATTTAATTTATTTTAGGTCTGCAACACATTCATCACATGCAGGCTTACTTCTTTTTCTTTCGCCAAACACATGTAAATATTTTCTATGAGTGATGGTGAAATTCAAATCGAAAATCTCTACGTGCTTTGATACATTTGAGTATTTAACAGGAAAGAAGAATGAGCCTTTTAAACGCTGAAAGGCACTTAAACGCAAAAGAAATTGGAAATGAGTGTTGGAGTCTACTTACTTCTCAGCCCTAAGCTAAATCTCCTCAATGACCAATCACTTTTCACATTTCAGCATATACAGGAACTGAATAATTATGAATTCCATAGATGTTTTACGTATTTGTTTTTTTTCTTTCACAAGCAATATTTCAGAAAAAATAAAATAAGAGGGTGTTTAGGAAAGAAGTCTCAATAGAAACATAGATTAGTATAAACACTTTTTTGAACTATATCCACTTAAATATAGTAGAGATTAAAGGGATTAAAGAGTTTTTTGAACATTCTGTTAAATGCAAATAGAAACATCTGTTTTTCTATCAGTGCTGGTTTTGGTGATGGAGTTTCCTGCACCTTCCAGAGCTCTTCTAGAACACATCAAAGTGAGTATCACAAGGAGTAATTAGTTACTATCTTTTGCTAGTCTTTTACTAGATATCATCTGTAACTCTTACCAGAACTTTCTAGAAGTGAATAGAAGAATTTACCTTAACATACATCAGATTCCTGTATAGCTCAGGATCAAGTGTAGATAATTCATCAATAAAGCTATAGCGGCCCAACAGCTTTTGCACAAAAACATGAGAAAAGGAATAATCTAGCAATATTCCTTCATAAAGTGCTTTGCCTACAATTCTCCCAAGAAACTCGATCATCTGAATTCCATTGTCCACAAATCTTGCAGCTGTATTAGGAATAAGATGTCTATCTGAGGTTGTGGTCTGTGTGAACAGCCCGTACCTTACAAAATAGAGCCAATTACAAAGACCTCCAGTCATTTCAGAGAGAAAAGAATGAGATGGCTAACTGGATAACTACATAAGCACAGGCAACTCACTCAGGTGAGAAAGCTGCTTTGGCTATTTCTGTCAAAAATTCCTTGGACAACCCACCATAGTCCAGGCCGGCCTCTGGAAGACCAGACTCATTCACGAAAGAGACGTGAATGCTGGACTTTAGCCTTGATCCTAAGTTATTTAGCTGCTGAAATCCATCTTCAACAATATGACCACGACGAATTACAATCTCTGCAGAACGTGCTCCAGGTCCAACAACTTCACCAGCCATTTTTCTTGATACTTTATCCATGTTGATGAATTCTCTGAACATCTCAACCCTGTCAAGAACCAAGAAATGATTTTGAGCACTCCTAGACAAGAAACAGTTGCTTGTGCAATTCCAAGAAGCTACCTTTGATGCAAGAACTACACATTTGAATTCATTAAGTCCTAAGAAATTAACTCAACTCCAAAAGCTAGCTCATGAGATGAGGATTTCCCAAGACCAAATAAGGAGACCAACCCATTTTCTCCACTAATGCAGGACACTAAACACTTCCAGCACGTCCGGACATATGGAGCATGGACAACATAATATGGGGGCCCAAGACTAAGTAACCCAACGATAGGAATTGGTCTGGCTCTATACCATGATAAAAACTGGACCTTGGGTCTTACTCAACCCCAAAAGCTAGCTCATGAGGTGAGGATTGTTCAAGACCATATAAAGAGACAACCAGCTTCTTCCACCAATGTAGGACAATTAACATCTCTTTATCTACAAATCAAAGAAAAAATCAATCTTTCACAATTACATTGGACTTATGAGACTAACCTCAGTTGTTTGAGCCAATATGCAACATCGGCATACACAGAGGACCAAAAATAAGTACAATTCCTTGTTACTAAAGAAATACTCAAAATTTCCACACAACCATGTTACATATATATATTTATGCCACTGAGATGTTGAAAAGATGGAGCATTTGAAGTTTCCAGTTCATAAAGTTCCTTATTGGCAACACAAAAAGGAGAGTAATATATTAACATCTTAGATGAAGGGTTAGACCACAAAAATCCAACCAGAAAGACTGACAGAACTACCTTGATTAATGATAGGAATTTTATACTCCAATGTGCAAAAGGCTATAGCAGTCAGCAGTGGAAGAAACTAAAGTCACAAATCAAATTTGGTGGTCTTAGTGTTATTAGCTTCTTCACCCCGGCATCGAGAAAATACCTACAGCAAATGATGATCACTATAAAAATTCCATCATGGTCCAAAGAGATATATTTATATCCCCCAAAAGGCCTTATAGAGTTCCCTTCCACATAAGGGAACACAATAGACCCATATAGGTGATACCAAGAAATTGTGATTAAAGCTTAGTTGCTTTTGTTGTTACACTTATATGAGGTCATTATTTTGTCAGGAGTTTTTCTTATCTAGTTAGAGATAAGTATGTGTGTGCAGGATAGGATAACTGTGAGATCTAACAGAATATTAAGATGGATGTACAACAACAACCAAAAAAAACCCAGTGTGTTAGCACAAGTGGGATCTGGGGAGGGTAGTGTGTACGCAGACCTTACCCCTACCTTTAAAAAGGCAGAGAGGTTGTTTCCAGTAGACCCTCGGCTCAGGAAAGATAAAAGGAAGGGGCAATGACAAGCAAACCAATTAGAAAACCAAGCGAAAACAAAAAACTAACACTAGGTAGTGCAATTAGAAAACCGAAACGAAGGCAACAATTTAAGATGGATGTACATTAGAAATGATGACATATAACAGAAGGTGCAAGTGGCACCTAAGAATATTAAGATGGATGTATAGTCAAACAATAATATACAAGATTAGAAATTATGACATAGAACAGAAGGTGCAAGTAGCACATATAGAGGAAAGAGTGAGAAAGGTCACTTGAGATATTTTGATCATGTTATATGTAGACCTCAATGCACCAGGTCGTAGTTGTGAACAACATATTCAAGGTGTTAAAAAGGAATCAGACCTAAAAAATCACATAGAAGAATGTCATCTCAAAAGACCTGCAATACTTCATGAAATCCATGTGAACTTATCCAAGAACGAAATACAATGAAAGCAAAGTATCCTTATAGGTAATACTCTAGTTGGAATTATGCTGTCATTATTGGCACATTCACGTTATCTGTATTTGAAAGGGGTCTTGCATGACAGTGTAAAGATATATGCGAGATTTACAGAATCCTACTTTTAGAGAATCCCTAATTTCTCCTAAAGGATTAATTATCTAGTAAAGGAATAAAATGGCCATAAAGGATGGGAATGGATGTAGAGGATTCGTAGAGCCGACACCAACTGGTTTGAGAGTCAGTTGTAGTTGGTATTCGTCGTAATGAAATAAACCTGAATAACACACAGTGAATAAAGAGGATTCATATATTTGACCCCATCTAAGTTAAAATTGAGGCGTAGTTGATGATATGTGATAAATCCACAAGTACAGCAAGCTAAGGAATGATCTTCCGTGGAGTCAGTAGCAAGTATGACAATTTGGTCAATTACTATATATCTTAAGGTGGAAGAGGAAGAGTACAACAAAAATATGAACAAATAGATATGAATTTTAAGTAATTCTCCAGAACTAACAAAGCTGAAAGGTACAGCTGAGTTGCAGAGGAAAACCTCTACCCTCTGCCAATGTCAAGCATGGGAAAGAAGCATTTGGGTACGCTCTAGGAGTTAAAAGTGCCATAATAAACTTAAAGGTAAATAAATGACGAATTATTACAGCTAATGATGAGCTTTTCAGGTCAAAACTACCTTTCTTCAAATGGAAAGATGTGTGGGATAACAGTAATGATGGAGCCCATGCTCAAAGAGGTTGAGGCATCATCAACATTTGAAGTAGCTGATAAAACTTCATGAGTCCTAGCAGCTACAGCAATGGGCGGCCGATTATTTCTACCCGGAGAAAGCCACAAAGTAGGAGGGCAAAATTGGTGCCTGCAATCCCTTTCATATAATAAATGAAGGCATTTAATAGCAGAATCTGTCAAAAGTCTACTTTTTGGACCAATACCGTGGGACATTGTATTGTAAACCAATGTGTTCAGCACCGACACAATTTTCTGCTGCCGTTCCAGTGTAAAAGGAACCTACATTCATGCAACTCTCACTTTCAGGTGTTATTAATATCATGCCGAAGACATTGGAATATCAAATATTGCATGAAATATTAAAGTAATAAAGAAATCTGACCTGTTTCTCATAAAACTCTAGGTCATCAAGAACTAACAACATGTGTGAATAGCTAGCGCAAAACAGATGTAGCAGACAAGACATATCTTTTGATATGCCATCAGGACCCTGCCTTAGCAGTTCAATGTCCCATATATCAGAGAGATCGTCAATGTGCACTGTATTAGATTTTCCATCAAGCGGATCCACACTTTTGAACTCAGTTTGTGATTTCCCGGTTATCTTTTGAAATACACTAGCCCATTTGCTGCCTGCATCTTTAGAAGAATGTTTTTGCTTTCCCTGGGAAACTTCAAGAATCTTGTTTTCAGAAACTGTACTTTGATCCAAATATTTGCCCTTACCGACAAGATTCTTTCCTGGAAAAAATGATTCTTCGAGAGTTCCCCACAGGTTAGAAAGAAAACCAGGAGTAAAAGATAGCATGTTGAGAACTGGCATTGCCCCTAGCACTGGATTCAAAACAGAAAATATTCTGAGCATGCATGAATAGTAGTAAGAAACATCAAGCAATTCACAGCTCCCAGAAGATTCTGCTCCACATGATGGTAGACTTTCAGCTCTCTGAACAAGACCATCTTTTTCTAACACTAAAAGTTCCATCAGATGTCTCTGCAGACAAACAGGCTTAAAAAGGTCCATGTATGATGTCTTCAAGGATTCAAAAGTTGTCTCGGCTTCAACAAAATTTCCGTCACCTTGAACTTCTTGATCCTCCTTTCTCACCCATCCAGCCCTTTCAATCTGAGCCAATAATTTCTCTGCCAGAGTAATCACAACATGGACATAGGATTGACGGTCTAAACCAGACACTAACTTTCCAGAATCTGAGATATTGCTTTCGCTGGCTGTAGAAAGGTATATAAAATTTGCAAGAGCCCAACCAACTGGTGGCATCACCCTGTTATGAGAAGAACTCGTCATCTGATCAACATCTGACATATGCTTTAGAATTTGCTCTTTTGACATCTGCCATCACCTGTCACAGTATGATCAGTCCCTTCACATTCTAATATCCTTGATCACATTAGAAATAATGCAAAATATAGATGGTAATCCAACTCTGGAAAGGTATCAATACAGTAATCTGCACAAAGTAATTGTTGATATAGAGATGATCACCAAAATGAAACCAGTAAGTGTTAATGCAAGCTGTCTCAGCAATTTAAGGGAACTTATAGTCAAATGTCCAGCTTTTTATATAAGACAATATTTTGTAAACAAACTACAGCGTCAAGGATTATTAAGAGTGTTACAAAATCATCTGCGATTCACTCCTTCAAGTATGTAAGGGGTCTATAACTTTTTTTATATGAAAAAGGTAAGATAAGTCTAAGGGGACAATAACTTTCAGCAAATTACCAAAATCATTTACAACATTTCTACTAAACCACAAAAAACATGATCGCGAGCATCTAAGTACTACAAAAGACAAAGATAAGGCTAATCAAAATATCTATGGTTCCTTTCCATCCAAATTGTCCAAATGTACAGTAAGGGGTAACTCTCCATATATTGCTTTTGGCTATTATTTATCCTTTGTCTCTAGCGACGGTTTACTGCAGCTTATAGATTGTCAAACTTCGCCCATAATCCCTCAAAATAAGTTTACAAACATGCATGATGTCCATCATATATATTTACCATGCAAGAATGTATTTACAAATTCAGTACATTTTATGCAGTAGTAACATCTGTTGAATAAGTGGAATCCTTATTGGGTGGATACAACAGAACAAAGCACGCTTAGCACGTGATAACCTACTAAAGAGGGGTTCCATGTACACAGCAGATGATAGCATAAATAGCATCTGCTGCATAACTGGAACCCCTTTTTAGTAGGTTATTACGTGTTAAGTGTGCCTCATGTGCTACACATCCAAAAGAATCCTAAGTGCCTCGTGTGCTACACATCCAAAAGAATCCTAAGTGCTCTGAGCCTCCAAATCATCTTCCATGTCCACTAAGATAGCTCTCCAAAAATTTTCCTTAGCAGCTAGTCATAGCATGACTTTACTGAAAAATCCTAACCACTCTTGATAGACCATTGAAGGGAGTCAGGCTAATGGTCCAATGGCACCATTCCGTCTAATTTAACGAGCAGAATCCTAATACTATCCATTTTTTTCTTCTTTCAGATTTCTTCTAATGAAATATTCAATTCCAGTTCCTTTTTCAATCCTCTGTAATAGAAAAATCTTTGTCGCAGACAAGATGTATAGGTTTACGAATAGGACTCTCGTTTTCTATCCATCTATCCTGCCAAAGCCTTATTCTTCTGCCATTTTCCACCAATAATCTCATCATCTCATCAAATTCCTACCACACATTCCTGATTTACTTGAAGATTGAAATTCCATAGCAGGCTATGACTACTTACAGCACCATCGTACATTCATTCCATATCTAGCTTCAATCGCATGCTTCCATAGATTCCCCTTGTCAATAGAACCAAATCAGTTGAGACTTAAAATATCAATTTGACAAGCATATAGTAATGGTTTTTTCTTTTTTTGGTGGCGCAGGGGAGAGGGGGGTGATATGGTACAAATATCATGCAACCACTATCTATATTTGTTATGCATCATACCATGAGCATGAAGTGCCAAGCTTTTAGAAATCATCCAATGGTCCAACTGATAACTCTTTTTGTACAACATGGTGAAAAGAAAGTACTAATGAATCACTCACCACAAGCAACAAAGAAAATAATAAAGCTAATGATGTGAATAATAAATAAAACCTCTCTAAATTTGGCTCCATTTGCAACTTACACACCTAAACTATGAAGTGTTTATTTTACCCACTGAACTTCCATTTTACCTATCTATTACCACCTGAAGTGCCAAGTGGCATAGAGTAGGTCCAACTCTTGTGTGGCGCGTGAGAGCAAAAAAAATATAATATAAAGAAGCTACACTGGCTTTTTCTTCCTACAACTAACATGGTTATATACAACTGTGTAAACTTTTCTAGCTTTTTCTTCTTTATTTCTCTCATTTATTTGTTCTTTTGTTTAGAGTGCTGGATCTGACCCAAATGAAATAGAATTGCAGCCACGCTTTTCACAGATCTGGTGGGAAAATATGGATTCCAAAAAATGCTTGAGTTAAGCAAAATGTTTATCTAATTTAAAGTAAAATGTTTGCAACTGTAGCAACACCCAAAAAATGAAATTCTGACCAAGCTTGTTACAGATCTGCCCTGACAAAATGAATCCCAAAAAAATGCAGGAGTTTAAACAGAAAATAGAATTATTTAATTTGGAAGAAATGCCACGCGTTTAAATGTAGAATTGTAGCTACGCTAAAAGAAAAGATAAGATTTCGGCCTAACTATATATAGATCTTGCCAAAAAAATGGTCCTAAAATTGCAAGTTTAAAAAGGAAATATTATTTAATATTAAAAAGATGTCATGTGTTTAAGAAATCCACGTGGTTAGTGTGTGATTATCACTTCCACTAGATCTTGTTCCAGGGTGCTACACAGATACGGAAAAAGATGAAGTTCAAGGAAGTAATACAAACACCCCATAGTTTAGGTGTATAAATTGCAAATGCAACCAAGTATTACCCCAAAAATTTCAAAACAAAAAAACAGTTAAATTCCAGAAAAAATTCTACGGCCAAAGAAAGACAGATTAAACCTCAGCCTTAGCAAAGTTTATTCAGGAGAAAAGTATTTCTATATGTTTAAAATGAAGTGGAACCAATTGACTCATTCTTGTGATTGTCTGGTAGATTTTTCTAGCCCACAGCTGACAAAATTATGTAACTACAAGCATATACACTTCTAATTTGTTGCAACAGTAAACAGTAAATTATTTCCTTTACTATGCCAAACTTACCAATAGAATCCTCAAGCAAGGTGTTAACACAGACTTGTGTTTCAAAGGCGGAATCAACACCATTGGTAACCGTTGAGCAATCCAAGGTATTGTAAGTAGATAAGCACAGTATTGCTCAGCAGCACTCTGCATTTCTAGTAAGACATTTTTATCCACAACTAAGTTCGCAACATGAAATGGTCGTAGTGCTAAAGTAATTGCACTTGCAGTTATCAATAACCGTTCATCTGCCGCCTGAAAGGAACAAGGAGCTTCAAGTTTACAAAGGTACCTCCTTACAGAATTGTATAGTCCACTTCTAATACTTCCCATGAACTGAACTAAATCCCTAACTGCCACTAATGCACCCTGTATATTGTTATCGCTGATGCACCTCCAACCTTTCACATCGGTCAGAATTACTGCCAACCGCATTGCTAACGATGTAAGTAAAACATCGTTATTCTTGTGACAGGACATATCATATTCTGTTAAAATAAACAAGCACATGGTAATCAACTTCTTTGCTTGATAATTCCAAACTTTTCTCTCTTCCACGGTTCCAATAGCCATTGAGCAAAAGTTTCCATGAGGATCTAAAAAAGAAAGAAATAGACAGAGAAAGTCAACATATGCTGTAACCTAATCAACTTAACTAACAAATAGCACAAGATAAACGCAGATCATGCAAGGGACAGGATTTTTTATTATTTATTTATTTTTGATTGGGCAAGGAGCAAGGATTTATAGCTGATATTTGTGCTTATGGTTCCAAATTTGGGAACTAATAGCGAAAGAAAGCAAGTTTTGCGTCATGGAGTTAGCAAATTAGAAATAACTCAAAAAAATTTCTCTCTTCCACGGTTCCTATAGCCATTGAGCAAAAATTTCCATGAGGATCTAAAAAAGAAACAGTGAAAGTCAACATATGCTGTAACCTAATCAACTTAACTAACAAATAGCACAAGATAAACGCGGATCATGCAAGGGACGGGATTTTTTATTATTTATTTATTTTTGATTGGGCAAGGAGCAAGGATTTATAGCTGATGTTTGTGCTTATGGTTCCAAATTTGGAACTAATAGCGAAAGAAAGCAAGTTGTGCGTCATGGAGTTAGCAAATTAGAAATAACTCAGGCGAGAAGTAGAATCAGGTTAAAAAAGCTTTATTTCCTTCCGAATGCTAGGCATTCTTCTCTTTTTTCATTGGTTCCATGGGTGATAATGAAGCGAAGGATAGAAGAAATTATGACAGAACAAAACTATTATCCTATCTGACCCACAACTGTGCCAGCACAAGGGTTATTTGAATATCCCGCCTCAAGCATCTCAGCAGAGTAATTTACGCCCTAATTACTACTCAATCACTCAGTCTAGAAGTATAGTCCATCATTTCACATGAAATACTGTAAAATACATGATGAAAAAATATCTAATGCAGCAAAAGAATCATAGCCTAAATGAAGCCAAAGTTAAAATATTATAAGCAATTCTCTTTACCTGGCATAACTTTAACCAAAATTAAAAAGGACTAGATTAATGGACTTGCCTTGTGCAGCATAGAAATTCACACAGCTTTCTGACAGTTAAGAATTACTCTATAACCATGTTTTGTATGAAATCATAATAGTAGAACGAGAAAAGGAATACTTTTCGTGCCAAAACTTGCAAAACACAATAGTTACAGTAAGACAATCAGGACTATAAAATTGCATAGAAACTTAAAAGCTAGAAAAAATATAAGAATAGCATACCGGTTGAGTTTATGCTCTCCAAGATAACTCTAAAGCAACTCCTGATGCAATCTTTTTCTCTGTCTTGAATTCTTCTATACCGTGCCAACAAGAATGTAGTAAAGAAAATAAAAGGCCTCAGGACTTGGCTGGATATATACGATTTCTTTAGAGGAGCAAGATGACTATTTATCATTGATTCCCACTGCTGCTGAAGCTCTAGGGCTACAGATTTTTTAACTTTATAACGCTGCCAAGCTCTCTGCACATATTTTAAGCAGTCGCATTCATAGTTGTCAATCATACTTGAAGCATACTATTCAAGCTTTAGTTTTACTTCTCAAGTTCATCCAAATAGCTAAATACATGTAAACCAAAAAGATAGCCAACAAATACAATTGAATAGCATCTCCTGATCATTCTCTCAATTATTGACTTGGTTCAGCGAATTTCAGCCCCCAACTATCTGTATTTGACTGTTACTAGTACTGAGGTACATTCTAACCATTTTGTGAAACAGATCGACCTCACTGAGAGAACCTTTTCTTTTTTTTTTTTTACTTTCATAGGTGACTTACAAAAAGGATTTTAAAAAAGGCACATTTAAAAATCAGAGCATAATAACTTCTTTGCTAGTTATTAATTCGCAGTGTGACAATCTGAATTAGTTCAAACTTACACATGCACGGCTTAATGAATGAGACAAGCATATGACTACTGGCTGGATCATCCAGATAATACAATCAATTCAAAGAGAGTAAAGCTCCAACACGCGCTGAATTAAAAACAAATACAGTAATTTGACCATTTTGACAATGAAAAACCACTAGCACACAATTATATGATTATCTCCTAGTTTTTAAATGTAGACGTTAGCACGACATTTCTAGCAAAATGACACATTCAATATACAGTATCGTAAACGAAAATCATACTACACAATCAAGCACTGTATATCGATCATAACTCATGTATCAGACGAGCTGAATTACTATAATATAATTAAGCTAATAAACCCGAATTAACTGACCTGAATTAAGCGCGCGGCAGAAGTGGCTCGCCGAGTAAAATTCCTCAACGCTCTCTCTTGCGAAACTTTTTCCAAAAGCACATCCCTCGAAATCTCCTTCGCACTTGCGCCTCGCAATGATACCTGATCAAAACGAGAGGAAAAAAAAAACAAAATCAACCAAATTCTCAAATTAGCATTCAAAATCATGCAAAGAAAATGAGTAATTACATAAATGATTAATTATATGCAAACCTGGTGTTTTCGAGGTTCGCTCATGGCGGATTATTAAGGTTAATACGAGCGATGTGATTTGAGAGGAAAAGGACTGAGAGAAAGCGGGAGATAGTTGGGGATATGATTATGGGTTAACGGGTTTAATTATTGACCCGATTCCTTAACAGAAAAACACCATCATTGCAGAATGCGTATGACGATAACTCATTAACCAATTAGATTCTTACGGAAGAGAAGCTTGCGTTTCACATCTGGTCAAATCAACAGAAGGGAAAAATAAAAAGAGAAAAAAGAAGCTTTTCTTCTCTCTCTTTTTTTTCTTCTTTTTGGGTCAATAAAAAGCTTTTCAATAATGTTACCGACAAAGTTTCTTTTTGTTTTCCCTTCTTTTTTACGTTCTTGCTTAGTAACAAATATTTTGAAAATTCGAAACTAATATTTAGCACTAAATATTACTCAAAAGTAATTATCTAAATACAAATAATTTTTGCTACTTTTGTCAGAGAATTCTCCAATAATAAGATAACTAATATTAATAAATTTATGAATATTTATGTATTATAATAAAAACAAAATATTTATCATCAATTTTTACTGACATATCACCATTTATTTTTTGTTTCAATATTTTATCTAAATAGGTAAATATGCTTTAAAGTATCAAAAAGCACTTGATGCCTAAAATCTGCTATATTATATTAAACCAGACGAGCTTTTAAGCTACGTGCACGTTACGTAAAAATTGCGCGGGATAGCCATTTTTTAAAGTGGTATTTACTTTTTACCCAGCATTTTTAATGCTAAGCAAAAGTAGCCACTAGTCTATTAAAATTAATATGAAAAGACAATGTTACCCTTTCTTCTATCTCTTTTCTGTCCATGTTCTCTTCCTTGCCAGTCTCTCCGTCTCCCTTTTTTTCCAGCGAATCTTTCTGCTCTATGCTAAAAGCCCTAATATTTGTTTATCACTTATGAGCTACGCACATGAACCTTTAAAAGTTACACATTGTCCATCAAAAAGTGCAGTTCGTGTAAACTTATTTCATGAAAGCATTGATTGGTGATAAGTTGACACCCTAAAGAATACATAATAAATCTTAAAGCAAGAGGGAAAAAATAAAAATACAGGATTTGTCATTTGTCTCAATTTTAAACTTAAAAAAAAATAAGGACATGTAGTCCTGAACTTAGAGTTACAAGTTCAAAAGTTAAGGACAGGTAGTCCTAAACTTAGAGTTACAAGCTCAAAAACTAAGGATAGGTAGTCCTTAACTTAGACTTACAAGCTCATAAATTAAGGAGAGCTAGTCCTGAACTTACAGTAACAAGCCCATAAGTTAAGGACACTTGGTCCTGAACTTAGAGTTGAAAGTTCAAAAATTAAGGACACTTGGTCCTTAATTTAGAGTTACAAGCACAGAAATTAAGGACAGATAGTGCTTAACTTAGAGTTACAAGCACAGAAATTAAGGACAGGTAGTCCTGAACTTCGAGTTCCAAGTTCAAAAGTTAAGGACATGTAGTCTTGAACTTAGAGTTACAAGTTCAAAAGTTAAGGACAAGTAGTCCTAAACTTAGACTTACAAGCTCATAAATTAAGGACAACTAGTCCTGAACTTACAGTTACAAGCTCATAAGTTAAGGACAATTGGTCCTGAATCTTATGAGCAGAAGGGTATTTTCGTCCGAGCGGGTAAAAGTTTATAAAGTAGTGGCTAAAAACTAAAGATATTTTAAACAGTAGCTTAAAAGTAAATATATATCTTATTATTGGCTAACTGTGCACTTCACATGAGATGAATTCATAATTTAAATTTGATGAATTCAAAATTTTAGTTTTTCTAAATTATGTGTTCAAAACTATAACACTTTTCCGATAGGCTTTTACGTTGGTTATGAGTTATGATCCAACAATTTGGACAGACTGCAGCCCGAACATAAATTTCACATGGTATCTTATTTGGCCACCTCCAATTAACATGTATCCACTTTTTTTATAAAAGAAAATTAACGGGCTAATATAACAACTTCAGACAAGTTGTTTCTTCTCTGAGAAACGGAGGTGATAGTTGAGTTTATATAGTAGTTGTGAATATTTTTTAAGGTGGTTTAGGATGTTTTATGATAATAAATTATATGGCGCTTTTACTACTGCTTAGAGTTTCTTTTTAGTTAAAATTAATCCATTTAATAATTGCTTATTGCATCGCCTTTTATTTTAAGTTAATTTAAAAATAAGATATATAGTAGCACCTTCTACGCTTCGGACAATCTTCAATCTGCATGCACAAAGCCACTTGGCCGATGTGACATAAATATGTACAACTCTTTTTTCTTAAATTAAAAATGTACAACTCTTCATAACTCCCTGAATTTGCCGACCTCCAAATCCGTGACGCAATGGCCAACACCAAATTGGGATTTGTAATTTGATATTGTAACAGCGCTTAGTGTTTCATTTCATATATTTATAGAGTTTGAATTTAAGATATTTGGTAAAAAATAGAAGAATTTGAGACATTTGGTTTTAAATATATTAAATCATTCAGCCACTTCCTTTGTAGTCTCAAGTTAATTAAATTAAATAATAATCTTGCACAGTCTCTTAGCAAGCCGGCTAACTTAATTAGAAAATAAATGCAATTAGACTTTGATCAAATTGTGTATAGGCATCGATTCATGCTTAACAAAAAAATTACAAAATATTATAATACTATTATTTTTCCCTTGGAAATTTGATAGTTATTCCAAAAGATATTTCATGTTTGGAATTGGAATCTTCTTCTCATATTTTTATATTATTACCAATTGTTTCTTTTGCTTCAGTTTTCTTGTTATTCTATTATTGTTGTATTATTTCGTGTTACTGTCTCCTTTTCATAGTTTATTGTAACGACCCGACTGGTCGTTTTGAGCAACTACGCTCGATTCGGTAGTTTGAAGTCTCGAGCAGCTTCACATTAGGTATATCGACTTGTGTGCATGGTTGGATTCGTTTTCCGGATGAATTAGAATTGAATTGGAAGAAGGAACCTAGTTATGGAAGTTTAAATAGTGAACATTTACCGGAATTGGACTTTTGAGTAAATGGCCCCGGAATGGGTCGTGGGTGATCCCAACAGCTTCGTATGGTGATTTTGGACTTAGGAGCGCGTCCGAATTCGGATTTGGAGGTCCGTAGGGTAATTTGAGGTGTTTCGGCGAAAGTTGGAAAAGTTGAAGTTTTGACAATGGAGAAGTTTGACCCATAGTTGACTTTTGTGATATCGGGGTCGGAATGCGATTCCGAGAGTTGGAACAGCTCCGTTATGTCAATTTGGACTTGTCTGCAAAATTTGGCGTTATTCCGAGTTGAATTGATAGGTTTCGGCATGAGATTTAATATTTGAAGATTTGGAAATTCATAAGCTCGATTTTTGGTTTGATTCGTTGTTTTGTTGTTGTTTCATGTGATTTGAAACCTCGAGCGAGTCCGTGTTAGGTTATATGACTTGTTTGTGTGATTAGAAGGGGTCCCGGGAGCCTCGGGTGTGTTTCGGATTGGCTACGGGTCATTTTCCCTTGTTTTTGAACTGCTGTATCTGCTTCTGGTATCCTCTTTCGCGATCGCGAATCGCCTTCCGCGTTCGCGAAGCCTTGTTGCTGACCAGCTGGAATTCCTTCTTCGCGTTCGCGTTAAAAGGGTCGCGTTCGCGAAGCTCTGTATCTTCCTTCAGCGCGTTCGCATCCGTCCATCGCGTTCGCGTAGTTATACCATCCCACCCTTCGCGTTCGCGTACAAGTTCACACGTTCGCGAAAAGCAGTCTTTGGGCCATTCGATTTTCCTTCTTCGCGTTCGCGGACGCACTGTCGCGTTCGCGATGAGTAACCTGGGCAGCCTTCATCTTTCTTCTTCGCGAACGTGATACTTCCTCCGCGTTCGCGATGCTTTAAGACCTGGGCAGAATAAATAGTACTCTATTCCGAGGGTTTGCTATTTTCACCATTTTTGGAGTTCTAGAGCTCGATTTTGGGCGATTCTTTGTGGGTTTTTCAAGCAAAACAATTGGGTAATTGTTCTTAACTTAGAATTGATTATATTCCATGAATTTGTCTTCGTTTTTGTCATTTAAATTGTGATTTGGGTTGGGTAAAATATTGGGTTTTTGAAGAAAATTCCTAAAATGAAAAATCGCGATTTGAGGGGCCAAATGGTATCGGAATTTGATAAAATTTGTATGGTTGAACTCATTTTGGAATGGGTGATAAGATTTTGTAAAATTTGATGGGTTCCGAGGTGCGGGCCCGGGGGTCGACTTTTTGGATCGATTTTTATATTTTTGTAAAGATTGAAACTTTATGATCCGGAATAGTTTTTTACGTGTTGTATTTGTGCTCGGAAGTTAATTCGGTTAGATTTGAGCCGTTCGAATGTCTTTTCACCCGAGAAGTGCATTTTAGAGTATCGGTTTGTCGCCTTTGAGGTAAGTATCTTGCCTAACCTTGTATGGGGGACTTCCCCTTAGGAATTGAGTCTTCTATGCTAATTGTAGTCCATGCATGCGAGGTGACGAGTGTATGCTCGGACTTATTTGTGGGAAATTTGCCTATAGGGTTCTTAGGTCCTTGTGTGGGAAGTATCCTGTTATGATTGGGTTTCCCAGTTGCTTAAATTGCCCCTATATGCTCCATATGACGTTGCTAGCTTCCCTCTAATTGTAACGTGTTACATTGACCCTAAATTGCCTTAAATGAAATGATTGTCTTCCTTATTGTTTTGGTACTTCTTGGTTGTGAGTTCCTCTATGACTTCGTGCAAATAGGTTACATGTCCAATTGTTATGGTTGCCGGTGTAGTTATCACGTGCTTATTGCATCTTGTCGTGTAGTGGAGGTTTCATTGTGAGGTTAATTATTGGTACAAGTTTGGGTATAGCTGATTCCCTTGCCGGGACACATTAAATTCTTACTGTTAGTTCCTTGCCGTGACGTGTTTATTCTTGTTGTTGACTCCCTTGCCGGGATATTGTTGTTTCCTTATTATTCCCTTGTCGGGATATTGTTGTTTCCTTATTATTCCCTTGCCAAGATATTATTGTTTCCTTATTATTTCCTTGCCGGTATTCTTTTATAATTGATGATGAGAAATTGAAATGGGAGCGGCTGGTACGCCTNTATATATATATACACGTTCCAATACTTCAAACTTCAATAGTTGTTACGTCCTTAATCCAATTAGTTTCTAAATTTTATCCTCTTAAACCGTCTGAGGTTGTATTTTACTTAAAAAGAAATTTCTACTAAGTTTTAAGTTATCAACTCCCCTGCTAAAGGTAATAATTCTTCCGATGTTGTATTTTAAATTTAAAGAGGTATTTTTCTTACTCGAATGATTTCTAAAAATAACTTCATCTTTTCTCGCCGATTTTTCCAAACTTATTTAGAAATTCAAATTTAATTTATATTATGCAAATAGGACATCTCGAACATCTTAAGTGCATTTGCAACGATATTTGGTATTGTATATCATGGGAATTTTGTTGTTAAGAGTGAGATGGAAAATATGTGGGCACGGTGTGCCATATGTGCCGAAAGTTCGAAAGTTGAGCATATGATATGAGAAATCGAGGATTGAAATGGCCGGGATGGTGTATTAAACTTGATGGGATTGATTGAGTTGACATTGTTTTCTTTAATTGGATACATTATTACTTGTCTCTGTCTCTGCTATATCGATGTTGAATTATTTGGATTGTCTGATTTACGTGATTTTCGTTCGTTACTATCCGTGTTCTCCCTTTATTGTTTGTACTGTTTGTACTTGGATTTTCTCTCCGCAGTTGATGTTACTTCGTTATCTTTATCTTGATGTTTATTACCAATATCCTGTTAATTGCAATTGATCAGTAGGTATCCTGACTGTTCCTCGTCACTACCCCACCGAGGTTAGTCTTGATACTTACTGGGCACTGCCGTGGTGTGCTCATACTACACTTCTGTATATTTTTTTTGTGTACAGATCCAGGTATTGATTGATAGTAGCTGTGCGGGTCGTCGCAGTGGAGACTCACGGTAACCTGCTGCTGCGTTCGCATATCTCGGAGTCACCTTCATTTGTAATTATTTTCATTTGCTCTTTCATTTCGGGGCAGAGATGTATTATTATGTGTAATTACTCTTAGATGGGCTTGTGACTTGTACCACCGGTTTTGAAAAATTTTGAGTTATCCAGAGTTGAAAAATTAAAAGTTAGAAAGCATCAATGTTGTTTCAGTTTATGTTAGGCTTACCTAGTTTAGAAACTAGGTGTCATCACGACTCCTTCGGAGAGATTTTTGGGTCGTGACGTTTATATACGATTATTTTATGGTTTATACATTATTATTATTATTTTTTTAAGAAAAGATATGACCATGCTTCTTCTGAACTGAGGGTCCATTGAAGATAGTATCTCTATCAGCACAAGATTGTTAGAACATACGCAGCGGAAGCAAGCATACAACCATGCATCAAATACATGTAAACTAGACAATGTTATAATCAGTAGATTAGAAGCACTAACCTCTTGAAATCGTTGCACAAATCCTCCACACAGCAAGAATCCAGGGCTGCAGTCTTCTGCTATATGCCTAGCAAAACCTTGGATGACTTTGCTTTTGAGTGGGCAAAAATACTCAAAAATACTAATTAACTCTAAATAGTAATTTTCCCAAAATAACTAAACACTAAGTTTAAAAGAAAAATTACACAATTCGACATTTAAACCCTAAAATGCGAAGTATGTTATTTTTGTGGTTTCTTTTCATTTTCGTAAAACAAACACTTGCTTAATTAACCCTAATTGTAAAATTAAACCCTAAAATGTAAATGTAACTTATTTTTGTATTTTTTTCATTAATTTGCTCAAAAAACGTGCACACACAAATGCAAAATAACAAAAATATCACGAAAATTCACAAAAATTGCACACAATAAAATCAAACATTTTGTTTTGATTTTTGTGGGAGTAGTTCATGTGGGGCAAAAATTACGTGCTCACATACCCTTGAAAATTGCAACACGTAGCACATAGTATGCATCGGGATGGTCTTTTATTCTTTGGGTACACCTGTCCTAGACGGACTCAACCCTTGTGTTGAGTCCCCAAAGTNGTTGCACAAATCCTCCACACAGCAAGAATCCAGGGCTGCAGTCTTCTGCTATATGCCTAGCAAAACCTTGGATGACTTTGCTTTTGAGTGGGCAAAAATAATACAACGTGAGTTGTTGGGTGAAATTAGTCTTCCTTAAATAGACTGATTTTTGGCCGAAAATACGCTCCAAAAACGTGTAGGATTCTGCTTTCACAAGTAGAATCCTACTCCAGTTCTACCAGATGACTTTTCTCCCAAGTCACTTTTTACCCAAGTCAAGTCCAGGTTTTTACTAGTTATAGCAGGGACCACAGAAATAATAAGAGGCTACCAATTATAGAATTAATTCGAAATTAGCATGAATTAATTCTTACTATAATTAATTGTAATTTATTCCACTAAAACACTGCAATTGAACTCCTCAATATGAATTTCGAAAATTCAATCAATTATTTTAACTCCCCATGTTAAGATCTCAAATACAAGTTAATTAAATTAAATCATTGACAATTTAATTTAATCAACTAAATTAAATCCTTTATAATTTCGCTTAAATTATTTTATGCGACGGATACAAAATCCACCGGCCGAGTTTTCCAATGAAAACTTATAAGCTTACATAAAGGGGTATTATCAAACTCAAAACCGAGTCATGGATTCTATCAACTAATTATTATTCACAAATGGTATTCGTTATTGTCCAATTTAATAGGCATACACTAACTCTGAATAGAGTCGTACCTTTTGATAAATCGAAACAATAAACAAAACACTCATAATAATTATATCAAGATTAGGAGTATAAGCTCATTTAATGAATTAGAGAAAATATTTTATATATATATTCAGTACAAAAACATCTTTTCTCTACTTGGTCCGTTCAATATATATTAAGTATACTAGCACAAGAAGTCAGAGAAAAATCACTCCCATAATCAAGACAAATTATACTATAATCTTGTGCTACGATCATCGAGATATTTTTTCCAATAATATCTTTGACTATGAACATAGTTTATTAATTATGAGAACCGACAATTTAATCTTCTGTGCATAAGCTAAGATTTCATACACTAAATTGTCTACTGCATAATTAAAAGGACACACATGTAACAAATAATCTATTTAAAATAGTACTTTATTGAATTGAATAAATTAAATAAACAATTGTTCCATAAAGAATAAAACAAAATACTATATCTAAACCGCATGGTTAATAATATATCCTAACAAAGATAGAGTTCATTGAAAACAGTACCTCTATCTGCACAAAATGTAGGATAATGATGCATACATACAACCGTCAGAGGCGGCTCAAACATATGTGTGGCCTAAATTCAAAGTTTAATGTGACGCCTAAGAAGTTTCTAAAAAAATTATTAATAATTTTTTATAATCGATTTCCTCCAATAATTCCTTTTCAATTGATAATATAGCCAACAAATTTAATCTATCTTGAGACACTGCTAATCTTAGGTAAGATTTTATCAATTATAATCTTCAAAACTTCTTTTCTTAGGTAAGATTTTATCAATTATAATCTTCAAAACTTCTTTTCTTTGAGACAACTGTTATAGAAAAAACTCTAACTTTTATACGAAAAGTACCAAATATTTTTTTTTAGATACCTATAAATCTATTATTACTAAAAATTGCGGCCCCTAAAATTTGGGAGCCTAAGGCAAAAGCCTTACTTGAATGTACATTAGAGATTTTGGGAGCCTAAGGCAAAAGCCTTACTTGAATGTACATTAGAGCCGGCCCTCACTCGCTCTCAAAACCGCTCTTGCGGGATTACTCTAAGTTTGTTGTTATTGCAATTGAAATCTTCTAAAGCGAATGAGAAACTAATTAACAAAGACAAACACAATATACGACAACTTGCAGGCCTACTAGATATCGACTCAGAATCAAATAGGCCTACTAAATAGAACGACACATACATACATTAATTACCTATAAAAAAAATATTTCACCGAATTAACGTAATTCTCTACAGAATTTCATTGTAAAACACGTGGTTCACATAAACACAATTATTTTAACACTACAAAGAAGATACAGATATGTTACAAATATTCAACACCACGAAGTCTCATATTTAATCTTCTAAGCCAAATAGAATGAAGGATCATGTGGAAAACATCATAACGTTTTGGAGGCAAATTAACTTCAAAATGTCTCCTCACTTGTTTACCTCTTCTCTGTAATCTTATATATTGCCTTGTCGAAATTCCAGCCAAAATATTCTTCAAGTTTGGAATTTCTTCAACGGGGACTTCAACCGAGAACGATTTCCAGTTCAAAGCATCGCTAAAAGGTGGCACGTAATGGTCCTTAATAAGGACCGGAACACAGCCCGTGTAAAGTGCCTCGACCATTCGCGGACTAGCAACTTCGTAACCACTAGGACATAGGCAATACTTACTCTTCCTTAGCATGCCATAGTACGAGACGCCTTTTGGTAGATACCTATGAACTTGGATATCGTCGTCTTTGTTTTCCCAATGATCGAGAAGTATTGGACGTATAGGTCCGTGAAGTCCTCCAGCGAAGAACGCCAAAATTGAGCGACGTGATGGAGATGGACCGCCAATTAGGCCGTCCATTGTACCTCCCGGAAGAAGGATCTCTGGAAAGGATACATCTTTAGAAGGCTTGAATCCTTCCGAGGTATTTGCATTGCATAACGCTCGAATTGAGTTCTTGAATAGCTCCGGAACAGCCTTGGAAATTTCAGGCCCCTACAAGATCGACGCATTTCAAAACAATCATTATTCTAATAACAAACTTTTCTCCAGAAACAACAACGACGACGACATACCCCGTGCAATCCCACAAGTGAGGTTTCGGGAGGGTAGTGAGTACGCAATCTTACCTCTACCTTGTAGAGAGAAGTTATTTTCGATAGACCCTCGGCTCAAAAAAGGAATAATTAAGTTGAAAATTATAACGTAAAACGGTCAATGCAAGAGTAGGATGTGAGGAATTACCCAATCATGGCAAGCAAGTATGAAGTGATCCGCGCCTAGGCTTCGATTCCAATAAGGATATTTCCCAGCAACAAGATTAATGTAATCCCTAAGCGTTTGTTTCATTGGATTCCAATGTTCTCTGGAGTTTCGATCATATATGAAGTGAACAATTGACGTCACACTGATTGGTAGGAAAAATATATGAGCTTTCTCAGGGTCTCTAGTTCGGAATTTGGTCGTCTCCATTTGATAAATAAAGTTCCCCTCCATCGCGTATATGCTTTTGCACGGACCATTGTGAAAAATAGGCTGATCTCCTTCTTCATATACAAATACCTTGAACTGCTTTTCCATTTCCAAATAACTCCTGAAGTTAGAACCAAAATACATTACACAAACAAATCGGACACAAAAAAATAGGTTTCTTGATAAAGAAGTGTGACGACCAAACAAAGTAAATTGACAATGAACGAAAAACAGCGGCATACCTATGAAAAGCATTGGCGTTCCAATACATTGGACCGGATGGAACATAATCGGCATCATCTGTTTGATTTCCAGACATAGCGGCTTCTTTGATCGCAGCTCGAGATTTCCACAATTTGGCTTCTAACCTCTCCAGATTGCTAAACTTTCTCTTGATTCGGGTTTCAATTGGAAGAGCATGAGTTTCATTCAACGAAGGGAACTCATGTGGTTCGTCCAAGGAAATGTTAAAACTTTCATTCTTCTGTATAACCTGCTTAAAAAGATTTGCAACAATTACCATTCAGTAAGGGGAGATTTGTCCCCGATATTCGCTACAAAAATTACGAAATCACTATTACATGCAAACTACTTAATAACTGATAATGACAAGTATTATTTGCTTGAAATTATGAGGCCACTGCAAAATATATACTCCCCCGCCATTTTATATAAAGATATCACTGTTTGGAGAGTCAAAACAGTAATAATTACGTATGTCGACTTATAATACTTCTCATGTAATGTAGTTTTCAAATGTGTAAATTATTTTTAAAATACGAAAAATTTATACCTGAATTGACATAGAAAATCAAGTGCTTTGACGCTCATACTTCAAACCCCTTCACATAAATTCGGACAGAGGGAGTAAGGTTTAGTTCAGAAATCTTTCTTCCGCTTTTACCTTTTTCCCGATCATCGGATATAAAGTATTTCTAATTAAACCACCCAAAACACACCCAAAAAACAGAAGGAAAATAAGAGAAAAAAAAGAAAAGGCAATCACATTTCCCCTGCTTTTTTATTTCTTTTTTTCATATACAAGAAAATAATTACTTATAATGGGGTTTATTCATACCAGTTCAGTTAAATCCTATGAACTATGCAGAAAATAACTATTCAAAGGGGAAACAAATTTACACTGAAAAGTACTCAGTAGTCCGTACCCACTAGAACAGATACAAGACTTGACCCAAAAAAAAAAATAAACTACAGAAAACTAACAGCTCCAAATTTTTTTCACCTTCTAAAAATTACTACTCCTATAATTTAGCAATAAATTAACTACATACATCTATTGTTTGGATGGCTGTTACACATCGTTTTATAATGTATCGTATCGTATCGTATTGTCCATATCGTTTGATGAATACAATGTTTGGATATATCGTATCGTTTGTTGTTGTTTCATGACACCCACACAGCAATATGAAAAATAAACTGGCAATATTATAAAGAAGAATTATGATACGGGATAAATTTATTATATAAAAAGGTAGGATAAATGATAAAATAAAATTATTTAATAATAATGAAGGGTGAGATGAGAGAAAAAGACAAGATAACGACGCAACCACACCAAATTAGTTGTTACATAAAGTGGCGCATTTCATCATTACGTAACGACAGGTTTAACGATACGATACAATAAAATTTAAATGACAATCAAAACAAACATCGCATTTAAAATAACAACATGATAAAATACATAACAACCAACCAAGCAAGTTGTTAGAGGTTCTTGTTCTCAATGTTATCATGTAGAGTGCTTTCGAATTTTTGAAGAATATAAAAGAAGAATTTTTTGGGATCTTTTTCTTTAATTGACCGACATAAAGTTTCAGACTTCATAATATTGTACCCAAGAAACTCTTCAGATTTTAGAGTAAGGAAGCGACCAAAGTTCAAAACGTCATCATCCAAAAGCAAACACAAATGAAAGAAAATCTAATGCATAAAATAAATATTAAAAATATAATTTAACTTATATACATTGGCTATTCTGATTTTACAGTACCATTAGGTCATTTAATGTGTGCTCGAGTCTAAATTTCATGCACAAATGGTGTGTAATATTTTTTGCACCATTCGGATTAAACTTAACACGTCGACAGCTTGAATTTTTCATTAGTAAGTCCTCATATAGTGACCTAAAAGATATAGTAAATAATAACCTAATGGGAGATCCATANTAGGATAAATGATAAAATAAAATTATTTAATAATAATGAAGGGTGAGATGAGAGAAAAAGACAAGATAACGATGCAACCACACCAAATCGGTCGTTACATAAAGTGGCCCATTTCGTCATTATGTAACGACGGACTTAATGATACGATACAATAAAATTTAAATAACAACCAAAACAAACATCGTATTTAAAGTAACAAGACGATACAATACAATATGTAATAACCATCACGAACCTTTAATTTTAGAGTTTAACTTCTATATACTAACACTGTAAATTCTTTTTACAATATCAGGTCACTTCAAATGTAGTACTAACAGGTAATTTCCCTTAACAAACTGAATTAGTAAATAGCAGATCCACTAAATTGTATTGATAGTGTAATTTTTACATTGTATAAGTTAAATCCTTATTTTTAATCCAAGAAACTCTGATTTTAGGCTCTACTTTTTAAAAATAAAAACATCACTGACAATCAGAAAAGAAAAAAAATACATGCACATAAAAATGCCCACAAATTTCCTTTAAACATTAAAAATAAAATAAAAAAGAACATAGAGAAAAAAAATTGAATTAGTAAATAGCAGATCCACTAAATTGTATTGATAGTGTAATTTTTACATTGTTAGTGAATATAAGTTAAATCGTAGATAGAGAAAAAAAAACTGAATTAGTAAATATCAGACATTAAATTGTTTTGATTGTAATTTTTACATTATTAGTTAATATAAGTTAAATTCTTTATTTTAATCAAGGAACTCTGATTTTAGGCCCTACTTTTTAAAAATAAAATCATCCCAACACACAGAAAAGAAAAAAGTACATGCATATAAAAATGCACACAAAATTCCTTTAAAATATTAAAAAAAAAGAAAAAAAAAGAAAAAGAAATAAGACTTACTGGTTGCTGAATTTCTTTAAGTTCTTGAGCTTCTTTCTCAACTTCTTGATCAGCTTCAGCAGTAAGTGGAGAAAAACTATTACTATTGTTAAAGCTGTAGTCTTCCAACAGAGCTTCTTCTCGGTTAGCGCCGCCGTTGCCAGCAACCGCCACCGCCACCACTTTCGGCTGAAAATCCGGTTGCTCATCGCCGGAACTTTTTTTAAGTACTGTTTAAGAAGCAAAAATTAGTAAAATAACCATTAAAGTACTATTACTAAAATAATTACTATTATTAGTAATCCAAGTCCAAAGAATAATAACCTGAAGAAAAAAGCCAACTTGAAGAAGAAGAAAACAAAGAAGTTGATATTTTTGAATTATTCCCAAAAGCGAAAAAAATAGAAACCAAAATAAATGGCACCATAATCCACAAAACCCTTGTTGATGTTGTTGAATAACACATCTTTTTTCTAGAACTTTCCATGATTTTACATGAACAACAACAATAACAAAAAAAAAAGAAGCTTACTAATAATAATTACATTAAACTTCTATATATATGGAAATTATTATTATGTGTTTGGAATTTGGAAATATTCTTTTCCTATTATATGTATGTATTTATTTTCTTGGGAAAGTGAAGGAAAGAGATGAGGTTTTGGAATAATGAAGGAGAAGAGTAACAATTGGTGAGAAAAGGTTGCAATAGACTGCCAAGCGTCTCTTAGTCTAGGCCTTTATTTTCGAGGAGTTCATGCAAAAATACATCATTTTTCTTTTCTTTTTTATTTTCACCTTTTGTCTTTTTCCTATTTATTTCCCAGAAAATAATGCATACAAATATGCTTTTTTGTTTTGGATTTTAGTTATAGTATAGTATATTACTCCACATGCAATGATATTGTAAGGATCTTTTTATACAATTTTTGTATATATGTTTGTTACATTGTACTTATTAGATTATGAATTAATATTTGAGATTTATCAATAATTATAATAAATAATCTAATTGTATAAATAAATTTTATATTAATTATTAATGCATAAAATTTGTACTTATTTATTTAATTTTTTAAAATAAATTCAAATTCATTAACGGTCGTGTGTGTACAAATTCATTTTACTCTCGTCAATACTTTTATATTATAAACTTATAACGATTTTGTTCATGTCAATTAGCATGAATATTGGTTAACCTATTAGGTGTATGTTGTTTTTCATCATCATAAGTATTTAAAAAATTCTTTATCAAAACTTAACAAATGATACTCCCTCTGGTCCATTTTAATTATTTTTTGGTATTTTTTTTTTTGCGGTTCATAATATTTAATATTTTCATATATCAAGAAGAAATTAACTTTTTTTTCTAGGTTGCTCTTGAAGTAAAAGAGGCTAAGAGTATTTGTTATATTTTCAATAAACAAATTAAGGTTAATATGATCAATTTTATTATTAATTAATACTAAAATATGAATTCCTTAATGTGTGAAAACAACAAAAAAGTCAATTAAAATAGACCAAAGGGAGTAGCAAAATTTCTCAAATTCAGAGCACACTTGGTTTGATATATTTGAGGTGGATGAACGGATATGTTATTTAATGAGTAGAATTTTAAACTTTTGAAAATGGTATTAATTAAATTTATGGGAGTTTTAAATAGGGTCGTTTTGGAACCTGAAATGTGTAATTAGATTTCCATAACTGAAATTTGTTGTCATTATTATGTTATGGCAAGGAATTTATTTAGTATAGGCAATTCACATGGTATATTGGAGCTTAATTAGGAAGGTAGTTTTCAAGATTCTCATCGAACTATTTGTCAAAAGGTAAGAGAAATTCAACTACTAAAATATAGGACATGCATCATGGCTTTTGAGTTTTTGACTTTTTTATTTTCCTTTTCTGCACAAGGTTGGGCCATTTTATGTCCTCTATCGATGATTCTACCTTACATTTTACTCTCTCCGGTCTAAAATAAGTAATTTTTTGGCTTTTTTCTTGTGGTCCAAAATAAGTGATTTTTTCAAATTTCAAGAATGAATTGATTATTTTTTTCCTACATTGTCCTTGGAGTAAATAGTGTTGGAATATGTATTAGGAGTGTTTATGTGAGATAGTAAAGGTTAATATGGTCAATTCTATCGCTAATTAATGCTAAAAGGTGGATTTCTTAATCTGTGTGAAAACATCCAAAAAATCACTTATTTTGGACTGAAGGGAGTAATATTTTTCAAAATTTGGTATGTTTTTCTAAGAGAAACTACTTTAAGTTCAACTATACTCATATATAGAACATAATGCATTTAATTAAATTAGAAAAGAGAAGATGTATTTGCTTGCATGGCGGGCCGTAACAGCTCAGCACATTAGTGATATTGTCCATTTTGGGCCTAGATTCGTATGACCTTAAAATGCGTCACTAGAGTCTAAGGCTTGTCAACTTATATAGTCAACATCTCTCCCGTATTTTCTCGATGTAGGATTCGCCTAGAGTGTCACATACGTACCCCCTTAGGAATTTTGTGTTCTCGCTGGGATTTGCACCACCAACATTAAGATTGCACGCGGAGTGATTCTGATACCAACTTTGTCATGATCCAATTTAGGATCATGACCGGCGCTTGGGAGCAAGGGTTCCAAGTAAACCTCATCGGTATTTTACAGAAAATTGAACAAAGTTTCCCCTATTTTAGGACAAACCAAACTTTATCATGTCTCATAAATAAACACAACCAATCAATATTCAGCAGAAACAGTCATAATCTTCATCAATTAACCAAAACGAGCCTCCACCAATATTATCAACCTTTTCCAATACAATAATACTAAATCCATCTCCAAAATAAGGAAAGAAAGGATACTCATGACACCAATAAAAATAATTATGGAGCGACTTTAAGAGTTTGAAAGGAAGGAACATGACAAATAGATATTCTATTCGCCCACGCGAATAAGTGTGGGGTTAACTATGAATTGTCAATGCGTGCGCTCTTATTAGGGAGGTCATCGTTTGCATCACCTGTTGTCTCTGGGGAAAATATAACGGGGAGTGAGCAGGGGCGGATTTAGGGGGACGCAAGGGTGTTCACCCGAACACCCTTCGCCGAAAAATTATACTGTATATATAAGGCAAATTCTATTTTTTTACCTCTATATATTAAGTTTTGAACACCCTTAACACAATCCAAAAGTGTAGTTTAGTAGTCAACGGGGTTCAAAATTTACATAAGGTCAGGGGTTCAATTCCCACTAGCTACAAAAAAAAAATTTTGAACCCCCTTCGTGAAAATCCTGGTTCCGCCACTGGGAGCGAGTCGCTAGCTCAGTGTGTAGTAATACTTAACCACAACTATTTTTAATTGGGGACAAGTCAGAGAACATGCAATGTATTAACCAGAAAATATTAGTAAAAGGCCTTTTCAAAATAATAAACAGAAATCGGTCTCATCATGTGTTTAATATAAATAGAGATCAATTAACTATTCAGTAATAAACACTATGTCATATCAAATATTCATGTTTGGGAGGTTTCAATAAACGGATCATGTATTCGGTATAAGTGTGAACCTCTTCGCAATAAGTCAAATATAACGGTAGTCCTTACTCGAGGAAAATCAGTAATGGTATGTTAATTCTACCTTCCCGCTAGTGAGGGTTGTAACGGTAATCGATAATTACAAGGTGCATCAGGTCTAACGAACCCGTCGTTAGCTATGGGGTCCTTCAAGTCTCCTCCCATTTATACTTGTCTTAGTAATCGATAAATACTCGTAGGAAAATATTTTAAGACATATAGGGTACTTCAGTTTTTATCAAATCATATAATCTCATTTCGATAACAGTAAATCTTATCTCAAGTAACGGTAAAACATATTTAGTAACAATGAGAACATTCAAAATAACTGTAATCGTCTCAAATAAATATAACAGTATCATATCAAGTAAAGGATTTGTCCTACATGTAAATTCAAAATAATCGGTAAATTCCATATACAAATCATGGAAGTTGTTGAAACACAAATTGGGTAGGATTACTACTGATCACCTCTTGATGTCAACTAACCAAATCTTAACTTCCATTCAGATCCGGATTGCTTAGCTCGCTTACGAATCTATAAATCAATTTAAAGCTTAATGTTACCATCCACTAGTTCTGTAATTTATAATTAAGGTGATAACGGATCATTATGACGATTGTATATTTATATAAATTCTGGCACCTCTTAGAATAAGGATTCCTATCCTTTTTCCTCAATTTTTTGCCATTTTAATTTTTTTATTTTCTTTCTAAATAAATCAATTGAAAAATGCTTTGATCGTTTCAAAAAAAAAACTTTTTCCGTGTTGATCAAACATAGGGTTAGGCATATATCGAGTAAAACCGATAATCCGAACCGTTAATTGTTTATTCGGTTATCGGTATCGGGTTATTGAATTAACGCTTCGGTAACTGTTTAGAATTTTTTTACTATTGAGTTATCGGTTCGGGCCTCGGTTTGCCAGATTTGTTAATGGGTTAACCGATAACCCAATAAGAATTAATAAAATTACGACTTTATCCTTAAGTATATACAAATGCTAGGGTTTCAGTTCATTCTCTCCTATTCTTTCTCAACCCCACTCTTCAGTTGCTTCATCTTCATTCTTCGTAGACCTTACTAGTTACTCCTAGTGTAAGTCTTTAATATACTATATATATGTGAATTCTTCTCTTTTATAACTGATTAACCGATACCCGATAACCGATATCTCGTCGGTTCGGTTATCGGTTTATCAAATTTGTAAACCGATAACCGATATGCTAAACCGATAATATTCATAACCGAACCGAACCGACCGATGCCAACCCCTAATCAAACATCTTAAAAAGTAGTACTATTTTTCATTAAAAAAATCATTTTTAGCCTTCTACAAGCTTGGCCAAACAAGCTAAATTCTATAAATACTCATTGTCTTGAGTCTATAATTGGTCAAACTACAAAGGAATGGGTTTGAGAAGTAGATTATGATAGAAAAATACTTTTGATATCTCAAAAAGAAATATTCTAAAATTATGTCTAGATTCATTTTCTTACTATTATATTAATGAATCATTATAGTAATTATTTTAAAAATATTTGTAACAGAAAATTAGTTTAATTTTGAATTCAATTTGGGACAAAATAAATTAGACAATTAAATACTCATTAGTATGGATTTGTACGTTATCATACGTTACTATCATTTGTCAACGTATTGCTTTTTATGGATTGCTTTGTTAACATATATTGAAAACTGACAATTAAATGATAGCTATTAGTATCATTTGTTAACGTATTGGTCTTTATGGATTAATTTTGTAACAGAAAGCTTTAATGGCTTGTTTTGATTGTTAACGTATTGTTCCTTCATATTGTAAAGTTTTTGGAGTATATATATACTTGTAGTTTTTTATCTTTGAAAAAGTAGAGTGAACATAACAAAGCTAAAAAATTTCTTCCCTTTTCTTTGTGCTGGGTTTTCTTTTCGTTAATATTTGTTGTTTCTGCTCCTAGTTATACTAGAAGAGCTTGTTGAATCCTGGGGGATACGCCTAATATTATTCATCTCTGTGTGGGCGAAATATCCTTAAGGACAGTGTCCTTGACACGCCTCAAGCTAAACCTTTTATTCTCCATAATCATCCAAATTTTTCCAACAATCTTAAGGATATTTTGCGTTGTTATTATGGAGAATAACGCTGCTAATGTTGCTGTTGATGCTACTACACCTACTGCTCCAGCTGTTTCTGTTGTTGTTCCATCACCAATTACCTATGCCAAGCCTTTTCCTGATGTTTCGAAAATTGAGGTTTTTGGTGGAGATAATTTTAAGCATTGGCAGGAATGGGTGCATTCTATTTTGGATATGCATGGAGTTGCTTTTGCTCTTACTGATACAAAGCCAAGTGAAGCAACTTCCATTCAGATGGATCAATGGGTTCATGCTAATAAGGTATGTAGACATACTATAATTTCTACTCTTTCTAACGAATTATTCGATGTCTATGTTTCCTATAAGGAGGCAAAAGAAATCTGGGAGTCAATGATAACAAAGTACACTGCTGAAGATGCCACTAAACAAAAGTTTGCAATTGGAAACTACTACAAGTGGGAGATGACGGAGGACAAGGACATAACTGCACAAATCAACGAATATCACAAGTTGATTGAAGATCTCAAATCTGAAAATATTTCTCCGCCCGAACAGTTTGTTGCCGGTATGCTTATAGAAAAACTTTCCAAATCTTGGAATGACTACAAACAACAATTGAAACACAAACACAAGCAATTGTCGCTGAAGGACTTGGTCAAGCATATTATAATTGAAAATACAAATCACAAGCAAGTTGTTGCTGACAAAGGAAAGGAGATTGCTACAAGAGCCAACCTGGTGGAGAACAATAAGCGGCAGAACAAATCAAATAACAGGTATGATAAAGGATATGGTTATAAGCCCAAAACCAACAATCAAACCTTCAAGAAAAAAGGTAACTGCTTTGTGTGTGGCAAACCTGGCCATCATGCTGCTCAATGCCGGAAGAGGGTTGGGAATGACAATCCCGCCAAGGCTAAAGTAAATTTAACTGAAGCCAAAGCGGATGACATAATTGTTGCAGTTGTTTCCCAAGTGAACCTTGTGGCCAATGTGAAAGACTGGGTGTTAGATTCTGGTGCCACTAGGTATATATGTGCTAACAAAAAAGACTTTGTGTCTTACACCCAAGTTGAGGAAGCAGAAGAAGTTGTATATCTTGGTGACTCAAGAACTACTCAAGTTCTTGGAAAAGGCAAAGTTCTTCTCAAACTCACATCTGGCAAAATTTTGGCATTGAATGACGTGTTACATGTTCCTAGTATCCGAGCCAATTTGGTCTCTGTGGGATTATTAGGAAAAGTGGGGGTGAAGGTTGCTTTTGAATCTGATAAGGTCGTGTTGACCAAGAATAATAATTTTGTTGGCAAGGGTTATTATAATCATGGCTTGTTTGTACTCAATGTTATCAATGAAAATGCTAGTACTTCTGCTTACTTGATTGATTCTTTTAATTTATGGCATGCTAGGTTAGGACATGTTAGTTTATCTTATATTAAAAAAATGCATTCTGAAGGTCTTATTTCAAATATTAATTTTTTGAATATTGATAAGTGTGAAGTTTGTGCAGAAGCTAAACAAACTAAGAATTCATGTGCTTCAGTATTTAGAGAATCTGAATTATTAAGTTTAATTCATACTGATTTAGGAGACTTGAATCAAACTATGACTAAAGGAGGGAAAAAAATATTATGTGACTTTTATAGATGATTTTTCTAGATATACAAAAGTTTATTTGTTGAGAAATAAAGATGAAGCTTTTGATAAGTTTTTAATTTATAAATCTGAAGTAGAAAATCAATTGGATAAGAAAATCAAAAGAGTTAGATCTGATAGAGGTGGTGAATTTATTTTGTTGAATGATTATTGTGAGAAAGAATGCATAATTCACGAGATAACTCCGCCAAATTCTCCACAATCAAATGGTGTAGCGGAAAGAAAAAATAGGACTTTAAAGGAAATGATGAATAGCATGCTTGTTAGTTCTGGTGCTCCGGATAATCTTTGGGGTGAAGCCATTTTATCTGCTTGTCATTTACAAAATAGAATTCCTTATAAGAAAAAGGGTAAAACTCCTTATGAGTTATGGAAAGGGTATCCACCTAATTTGAAATATTTGAAAGTGTGGGGGTGCCTTGCTAAAGTTATGTTACCCGATCCTAAGAAAAGAAAAATAGGATCTAAAACATCTAATTGTATGTTTATTGGGTATGCTGAAAACAGTGCAGCATACAGATTTTTAGTAGTTAAAAAGTGATGCACTTGAAAACGACACTATTGTTGAAACAAAAAATGCTGAATTTTTTGAAAATATTTTTCCTTTAAAATTTGAGAAAATTTCTGATGCTCATATTATTCCAAGTGATAATATTTCACATGTTCCAATTATTCAAAATGATTTTGAAAGTGAGGATTTAAGAAGAAGCCAAAAGACCAAGGAAAGAAAAATCTTTTGGTAATGATTTTTATACTTACCTTGTGGATAATGATCCTTTAACATATTCTGAAGCTATTTCTTCGTCTGATGCCTCATTTTGGAAAGAAGCTATTGATGTAGAATTAAATTCAATTTTACAAAATAAAACTTGGATTTTAGTTGATTTACCTCCGGGAGCTAAACCCATTGGTTGTAGATGGATTTTTAAGAAGAAACTCAATCTGGATGGTTCCATTGATAAATACAAAGCTAGACTTGTTGCAAAAGGTTTTACCCAAAAGCAAAATATTGATTATTTTGACACTTATGCTCCTGTAACTAGAATTTCCTCGATTCGTGTTTTACTTGCCTTGGCTTCTATTTATAAACTTTTTATTCACCAAATGGATGTTAAAACTGCTTTTTTAAAATGGTGATTTGGAAGAGGAAATTTACATGGAGCAACCCGAGGGTTGTATAGTGTCTGGCCAAGAAAATAAAGTATGTAAATTGCTAAAATCTTTGTATGGTCTAAAGCAAGCGCCTAAGCAGTGGCATGAAAAATTTGATCAAGTATTGATTAATGATGGTTTTTCATCAATTGAAGTAGATAAATGTGTTTATACAAAATGTGTGGATGGTACATGTGTTATTATTTGTCTTTATGTGGATGACATGCTTATTTTTAGTTCTAGCCTTGATTTGGTACATAAAACCAAATTTTTCTTGTCTTCTAATTTTGAGATGAAAGACATGGGAGAAGCTAGTGTTATTTTAGGCATGAAAATTATAAGAGATGGCAATAGTTTGATGTTGACTCAAGAACATTATGTTGAAAGAATTCTTAAAAAATTTGATAATTTTGATGTGGTACCTGTAAGCACTCCTTATGATGCTAGTAGTCAATTAAAAAAGAATAAGGGAGATGCTGTAGATCAAAATAAATATGCTCAAGTTATTGGTAGTCTAATGCATTTGATGAATTTTACTAGACCTGATATTGCATATGCTGTGTGTAGATTGAGTAGATATACTCAAAACCCAAGTCATGATCATTGGAATGCATTAGTAAGAGTAATGAAATATTTGAGAGGTACCATGAACTATGGTATTAAATATAGTGGATTTCCCACTGTACTAGAAGGATACAGTGATGCTAACTGGATCTCTGATTCAGATGAGACAAAATCCACTAGTGGTTATGTGTTCACCCTCGGTGGGGGTGCTGTGGCATGGAAATCAGCTAAACAAACTATAATAGCTAGATCTACCATGGAATCTGAGTTTGTGGCATTGGAATTAGCTGGCAATGAGGCCGAGTGGTTAAAGAACCTTTTGGCGAGTATTCCACTAGGAATAAAACCGACACCTTCTGTGTCGATGCATTGTGATTGCCAAGCTGCAATAGCCATTGCTAAAAATAAATCCTTTAATGGGAAGAGTAGACATATCCGATTGAGACATAATGTGATAAAGCAGCTGCTGAAAGATGGAATTATTTCCATAGATTATGTGAAGTCAGAAGTGAATTTGGCCGATCCTCTGACTAAACCTTTGGGAAGGAAATTAATATCCGAAACATCAAGGGGAATGGGACTTTTGCCAATTTGAGTTATATCAACTATGATGGTAACCCAACCTATGTGATTGGAGATCCCATGAAGTAGGTTCATATGGGTAATAACAAGTCATTAGTTGATCAAAATATGCACTATTAAATTATGTCCCTTCCTATGGTGTATGTGTACATAGTGCAAGACTGCAAGGAATGTGAGGTTGAGTGAATAAACTCTTAATCCAATAATCCATAGCCTTTTATAGGTGGTGTATTGTGCTGCAGAATACACTTGATGGATGGACCTATATGAGTGTGGAGTGGGACCGCTCCTATGAAATTTGTGGCGAAATTTCTAGAGCACTCATGAAAACCAGGCGCGCGCATGGCCTATAAGCGCAAAACCGCGACAAACAACAAAGTGTGTGCGGGTATAATGTGATAGATAAGACACTAAACTTACAAAAGAATTCTTGGTTCATAGAAGTTCTGAACTTCATCATTTATTCTGTAAGTTTAATCTTATTTTATCTAGGTCTGATTCATAGTCCAAGAGACACCAGATTCGACGCATTATGCTCTTTTGTGAAACCCAGCAAATTATTTTATTATTTTATTATTATTATTTTTTATATTCTTTTTGAGATATGTGGGGGATTGATAGAAAAATACTTTTGATATCTCAAAAAGAAATATTCTAAAATTATGTCTAGATTCATTTTCTTACTATTATATTAATGAGTCATTATAGTAATTATTTTACAAATATTTGTAACAGAAAATTAGTTTAATTTTGAATTCAATTTGGGACAAAATAAATTAGATAATTAAATACTCATTAGTATGGATTTGTACGTTATCATACGTTACTATCATTTGTCAACGTATTGCATTTTATGGATTGCTTTGTTAACATATATTGAAATTTGACAATTAAATGATAGCTATTAGTATCATTTGTTAACGTATTGGTCTTTATGGATTAATTTTGTAACAGAAAGCTTTAATGGCTTGTTTTGATTGTTAACGTATTGTTCCTTCATATTGTAAAGTTTTTGGAGTATATATATACTTGTAGTTTTTTATCTTTGAAAAAGTAGAGTGAACATAACAAAGCTAAAATTTTCTTCCCGTGCTGGGTTTTCTTTTCGTTAAACTTTGTTGTTTCTGCTCCTAGTTATACTAGAAGAGCTTGTTGAATCCTGGGGAATACGCCTAATATTATTCATCTCCGTGTGGGCGAAATATCCTTAAGGACAATGTCCTTGACACGCCTCAAGCTAAACTTTTTATTCTCCATAATCATCCAAATTTTCCAACAGGAACATACTATGAAAGAGACATATTTTGTCATTTAATCTGTATTCTCGCCGGAAAATCACGCCAGAAGGCTATAGCAGCCTAGCATTAACTCTCTCTAGGTTCTCCCCAGCCATAGTGCACAGAAGTAATGTATATGGACTCACTAAATACATATGCACATCCGATATTTATATCAAATTGAGTAATTTAATATGAAAATTAATATAATTGTCAAAAAGTACATATTTTTGAGTATGTTGGCGTTTTATGTATTGTGTGATTTGATAAAAATTGCATGATAATTGGTGCAATTTATGCTCATTATGTATTTCTTATGTGTAGATACGTATATGGACGAAAGTGGATTATATTAAAAGCAGATGAATTAGTGTGAAATGAGAAATGAAGACACAAGAAAAACAACCATAGGCAACTCGTTCAAATAACGTGGCATTGCGTGAGAGGCGAAAGAGCCAGAGGAGTGAGCCCTCGCTCAAAATAGTAAACTGAGGGCTATCTCACGAGCCAGTGCAAGAAATGGAAGTTCTCTGAGTTATCACTGTCATTATCTTGTTATATTTGTGTTGTCATTATTTTGATATGGACTGTATTTTTCTGAGCTCGTCACATCTTTTAGCCCAAGATTAGTCCTGTTATTTATTAAGTACGTTGGGTCGGTTGTACTCATACTACACTCTGCACTTCGTGTGCAGATCCAGGTATATCAGGATGCAGTGGTTGCTAGAGTGGTGATAGTACTTGTTCAGAGACCTTGAGGTAGCTGCTATGACGCCCGCAGACCATGACTCTCCTTCCTTTCATTTTATTTCAGTATTGTTCTATTTTCTTAGACAGTTGTACTAGAGTTTTAGACTATGTTTACATTAGTAGCTCATGTACTCGGTGATACCAGAATTTTGGGATTGTTGTAGTAGAATCGCGGTTGTTCTTATCAATTATTTATGAGATTTTTCACTATTGAACTTATTAAATCATATTTTTAATCAAGATGCGTAGTTATTATGTGATTGTCGGCTTGTCTAGTAATGCGTTAGGCGCTATCACGACAAGTTGGGATTTTGGTTCGTGACAAAGGTGAAAGCAAAAGTTGGTTCACATCGTGCCGTAATATTAAATTGGGCGCTTGTTGGGAGGCAACCTAAATTTACTGTATTTTTCTACTTATTTTTTATACACTATTTTTGTAGTATTATTTTTTATTTTTTAAGAGTGTGAGCGTGGAAAATAAAGATATTGGAACTGTGCAAAAGCAAGCTAGGCGATTAAAACTAAGCATGAGATACACACTCAAAGGACCAAGCCAGGGAGAAGCCTGGCTATCCCCAGAGCTGCTAATGCTTCAGTCTGTGGCCTACCACGAAGTCTATTTTGCCTTCTTGCTATTTATAGTATGCATTAAAGGATTTTAAGTGTGAGTGGAAGATTATTCAGGTAACTTTTGGTGCTATTTTATTTGTGTATCTAAGAAAATCTTGCTTTAGTGATATTTTTTAGTTTATTTAAGTTAGTTAATAATCCCTCTTGATTTTTAGGTAGGATTTTCAAAAAAAAAAAAATAAGAGTCTTCCCGTTGATGGATAATTTTCTTGAGGGATTAGAATCTGAAAAGAAAAAAGGGTCCAATTTTTTTTCTTTTAAATTAACAAGTATGGACTAAAAGAACTTGAGTATCAGTGCTATTTGGCTTATTTTATATTAGGGTTTAGGACTGGTGCATATGCGATTACTTTCTTTAAAAATTTTGAGATTATATGCTATGAAAATATGTACGACTTTCTTTTGACACTTAGGCTCTTTTTTTTACGCCCGTGAATACTTCATATGTGTGTGAACTATATGAACCGTGCCAATTTGCTTTAACTTAGGAGTTGGAGCAGAAACCGTCTTAAGCGAGTCATGTGCATTGTATGAATGACTATGTCTTGTGAATCTAGAAGATGATAAAGGTATTTTTCTAACTGACTATTGAGCTTTATTGCTTACCAATGCTAAAATTAACCTTAATCAACCCATTTTAGCTTATAGACCTTTCTTACCCACATTACAAGTTGAATACCTTCTTTGTTCTATATTACATCTTGTTGAACCTTTATTTCTGAAAGCATTTAATCGCTAAAAGGATGAATAAGGAAATTTTATAGTTTTTGAGTGGAGCCATAGAAAGTCCGAAAGTTACACTTTATAAAAGAATCACTAGCTAAAAATATCAAAATATGGAGAGTGTGAAAAATGCGAAAACACCAAAAATAAATAGAAATTACACCTTCCCTCAATCTTGACCCGGACTAGTGCATTACTGTCACGATCCCAAATTTTCCTCTGTAGGATGTCGTGACGGCACCTATTCTCTAAGACTAGGTAAACCTAACAACATGCGGAATAACTGAAATAATAATTAAAATCCCAAAACTTCAATAACAACATAAAAAACATGTAACTCAACATGTACAACTCCCAATACCCGGTGAAACATAAGTCATAAGCTCTAAGTAATAGTACTGGACAATCATATTTATCACTGTCTATAATAGGGTAATGAAATAAGGAAATTAGGATAAAACAGGGACTCCGAGGCCTACAGACGCTTGCAGGTATACCTTGAAGGCTCCACGCTCGGACTCAAATCACTGATGCCTGGTCTAGTAGGATGTACCTGGATCTGCACAAAATAATGTGCAAAAGGTAGCATGAGTACACCATAATGGTACTCAATAAGTGCCAAGCCTAACCTCGGTATAGTAGTGACGAGGTCATGTCAAGGCCCTATTGGAAATAATAAGAAACACGACGAAAGATATAACAATATAATGATAATGACAATGGAAATGAAATAATAAGGAGTTTACCAAAAGTTAACTACACAAAATCAAGGCAGATAATACAACACGGAATGGAACAAGGATTTACATGTTAAGGAAACAAACAACCAAAGACAAGTACAACAAATAGAGAAACACCAACAAGGGTCACTAGCGAGATACCCCCTCGTAGTCGCAATAACAAAAGTAACTCACGGTCTTTCCTTATAACAATGCGGGAGCCTTCGAATTTAGTTTTGAAATATTATTTTTTCTAGAATAGCATCCCGCGTTTTACCGCACCGTATCACACCGCATGGCCTTTAGTAGTTCCCCTACTAGCCACGCGTATCAAGTCCACCTTATCTAACCATATGCATTTCAACACCCATACCTTATACCACCGCATGTGTATCAATAGCACAATGTATCACAAATAGCACCTCAAGTGCCCAATATCACAACTTGCCAGACAAACCAAACAACAACAGAATTTCATAATAAGGAGCCACGGCTCAACCACAATGTACACAATGTCTCAACAATAACAATCGGAAGAATAACTCAATCGAATGATATTTCACAACTTAATACTTTGCCTCAATAGGAATCACGGCCTTTGCAACTCAATACCAATTTCAACAATAAGATATTCAAAGAATAGCAATTTCAAGTAAAGAATTCAACAATTAAATAATGAATACGGATCAAAGGAAACAAGAACTTCAACTAAACAAATAGAGCAATTAGCGAATAAGAGATAAGATAAGTAGACATGTGAAATTAGACTAAAAATAATGACTATAACATGTTAAGGCAACTCAATTAAGGCATGGAAGGGATCCACATAGCTAAAACCGGAAAATTCCACATTTAGCCCGTGTACACACTCGTCACCTTGCGTGCAAGTCTTTCACATATCACAATTATCACAAACAATACCAATCCTAAGGGATAATTCCCCCACACAAGGTTAGGAAAGCCACTAACCTCAAATCGCGCTAACTCAATCAACTAGAAGGCCTTTCCCTCGATTATCCAACTCCAAACGGCTCGAATCTAGCCAAAATAATTTCATACTAGTAGGAAACTGATTCAAACAATGAAATTACAATCTTTGCGAAGAATTGAAAAAGTCGACCCAAAAAGTCAACCCGGGCTCGCGCCTCGGAACCTGACCAAAATTACAAAATCCGAACACCTATTCGATAACGAGTCAAACCATAAAAGAATTACTTAAATCCGGCCTCAACTCGCCGTTCAAATCCTCAAATTTTAGCCTAAGGAGTTTCTACCATTTTCCCCCAATTTTCAACTCCAAAACACTAATTAAATGATGAAATTATCAATAGATTCATGCAAATTAGCCAAAAACGAGTTAGGATTCTTTACCCCAAAGTTCTCTCTAAAAGACCCTCGAGAAGTCGCCTCCCACTGAGCTCTCTAAGTCCAATAATGGATTATGAATCAAACCCTCGAATTTTTCCCCTTTTCTGTCCATGCAATCCACTTCTGCGGCATTTGTGTTGCTTCTGTGACGCCACACCTGCAAAAAAACCCATCGCAGGTGTGGATTCCACTTAAATTCAAAGATTTCCGCTTCTGCGGACAAAACTTTGCACCTGCGAGTGCGCTCTTGCAGAGGATTCTCTACTTCTATGATGACCGACCAAATAGCCCATTCCGTATCTGCGACCACTTCTCCGCACCTACGGACTCGCAGATGCGGAACCCACCTCGCACCTGCGATCCCAGCTGGGCAAGGCCAGCTTTGCTTCTGCGAGCAATTGCTCACTTTTGCGAGTCCGCACTCGCGGCAATCCCTCCGCATGTGCGATGACACCAGGACAACCCAGCTTCAGCAGTCTAAACAATCCAAACTTGTTTCGGATTCGATCCGAATCACACCTGGGGCCCCACGACACCCCGTACGAATTTACAAACTAGTTCCAAAACACATAAAGGACCTACTCGAGGCCAAAAATCACATCAAACAACATCGATTCTACGAATCGCAACCCAAATTCAAGCCTATGCAACTATGAACTTCGAAATTTCGAAACCAATGTCGATTCATACCAACACAACTCCGATTGACATCAAGTTTTACACACAAGTCATAAATAGCATTACAGACCTATACCAACTTTCGAAATTGGAATCAGACCCCGATATCGATAAAGTCAACTCGCAGTCAAACTTTCCAAAATTCTCCATTTCCCAACTTTCGCCAATTCATGTCGAAACGACCTACGTACCTCCAAATAAACCTCTGAACACGCTCTTAAGACTAAAATCACCATACGGAGCTATTGGAACCATCAAAACTGCGTTCAGGAGTCATCTTCCCACAAGTCAAACTACGGTCAACTCCTATGACATAAACTTCCAACTTAGGGACTATGTGTCCCCTTTCACTCCGAAACTCACCTGAACCCGAACCCGAAACCAAGCACCCCAGCAAGTCACAAAACCACAATATAAGATAGATGAAGCATAAATTAGGGAATCGGGGCTACAATACTCAAACGACCGACCGAGTTGTTACATCCTTCCCCTCTTAAAACAAACGTTCGTCCTTAAACAATTATAGAGATATACCTGAAGTGGTGAAAGGATGAGGATAACGGCTACGCATATCATGCTCGATCTCCCAAGTTTCCTCATCAACTGGCTAACCCCTCCACTAAACTTTCACTGAAGCAATGTTCTTCGACCTCAACTTCCGAACCTGCCTGTCCAAAATGGCCATTGGCTCTTCAACTTAAGAAATATCCTTGTCCAAGTAGACTGAGCTAAAGTTTAACACATGAAACAGATCACCGTGATACTTTCGAAGCATAGAAAGATGGAATACTGGATAAACTGCAGCTAGACTAGTGATAGTGCAAGCATGTAGGCCACCTCTCCAATCCTCTCAAGTATCTTAAATGGTCTGATATACCTAGGGCTCAACTTTCCCTTCTCCCTGAATCTCATAACCCCCTTCATGGGCGAAACCCGGATCAATACCCGCTCCCCAACTATGAAGGCAACGTCGCAAACCTTCCGATCCACATAACTCTGCTAACTGGATTGGGCTATACAAAGTCGATCTTGAATCAATTTAACCTTTTCCCAAGCATCTTGAATAAAGTCTGTACCCAGTAGCCTAGCCTCACCCGAGTCAAACCAACCACCGGAGACCGACACCGTCTACCACACGAACCTCATACAGAGCCATCTGAATGTTCGACTGGTAGATGTAGTTGTAGGCAAACTCCGCAAGCGGCAAGAACTAATCCTAAGTACCCCCACACTCCATCACACATTCACGGAGCATATCCTCTAATATCTAAGTAGTGCGCTCGGATTATCCGTTTGTTTGAGGGTGAAATATTGTACTCAACTCAACTCGTGTGCCTAACTCATGATGTACGGCTCTCCTAAACCACGATGTAAACGGAATACTCGGTCAGAGATGATGGATACCGGCATGCCATGAAGCCTGACAATCTCGCGAATATAAACTCGAGCCAGCTGCTCAGAAGAATAAGCAGTCACCACATGAATGAAATGGGCTGACTTGGTCAACCTATCAACAATCACCCATAATACATCGAACTTCCTTTGAGTCTTTGGGAGCCCAACAACAAAATCCATAGTAACCCGCTCCCAATTCCACTTTGGAATCTCTAACCTCTGAAGCAATCCACCTGGCCATTGATGCTCATACTTCACATGCTGAGAATTTAGGCACCGAGCTACATACTCCACTATATCCTTCTTCATCCTCCTCCACCAGTGGTGCTACCTTAAGTCCTGATATATCTTGGCGGCACCCGGATGAATGTAGTACCGCAAACTATGACCTCCTAGAGAATCAACTCACGCAAACCATCTACATGTGGCATACATAGCCTACCCTGCATCCGTAATACACCATCGTCCCCAGTAGTGACCTACTTGGAAATGTCGTGTTGAACCGTGTCCTTGAGGACAAATAGATGGGGGTCGTCATACTGACACTCTCTGATACGATCATATAGAGAAGACCGAGAAACCACACAAGCCAAAATTCGACTCGGCTCAGAAACATCCAATCTAACAAACTGGTTGGCCAAGGCCTGAACATCCAAGGCTAATGGCCTCTCCGCCGCCAGTAGATATGCTAAACTGCCCAAGCTCTCCGCCTTGTGACTCAAGGCATCGGCCACCACATTGGCCTTCCCAGGATGATACAGAATGGTGATATCATAGTCCTTAAGCAACTCTAACCATCTCCGCTGACACAAGTTAAGATCCTTCTGTTAGAACAGATGTTGTAGACTCTGGTGGTCGGTATAGACCTCACAAAAGACACCGTACAGATAGTGCGGCCAAATCTTCAAGGCATGAACAATAGCTGCTAACTCAAGGTCGTGGACATGATAGTTCTTCTCATGCAACTTCAGCTATCTAGACGCGTAGGCAATCACCCTACCGTCCTGCATCAATACCGCGCTGAGACCAATACGTGACGCATCATAGTACATAGTATAAGGCCCCGAACCCGTAGGCAACACCAACACCGGGGCTGTAGTCAAAGCTGTCTTGAGCTTTTGAAAGCTCTCCTCACACTCCTTGGGTCTACCTGAACGGAGCACCCTTCTGGGTCAATCTAGTCATAGGTGTAGCAATAGATGAGAAACCCTCTATGAATCGACGGTAATACCCTTCCAAACCAAGAAAATTCTAGATCTCAGTAGCTGGAGACGGTCTGGGCCAACTCTACACTACTTCAATCTTCTTAGGATCTACCTTGATCCCCTCACTTGACACCACATGACCCAAAAATGCTACCGAATCAAGCCAGAATTCACACTTTGAAAATTTTACATATAACTTCATTTCTCTCAAGGTCTAGAGCACGGTCCTCAGGTGGTGCTCATGATCCTCCCAGCTTCGAGTGTACACCGAGATGTCATCAATAAACACAATTATGAACGAGTCAAGATAGGTCTAGAATACACTGTTTATCAAGTGCATGAATGCTGCTAGGGTTTTGGTCAGCCTAAAAGACATCACAAGGAACTCATAATGATCATACCGAGTCTTGAAGGAAGTCTTGGGGATATCTGGCTCCCGAATCTTTAAATGATGATAGCTTGAACGTAAGTCAATCTTTAAGAATACTCTAGCACCCTCTAGCACCCTATAGTTGATCCAATAGGTCATCAATGCATGGCAATGGATACCTGTTCTTCACTGTAACCTTATTCAACTGGTGATAATCAATACATATGCGCATAGAACCATACTTCTTCTATACAAACAAGATTGGAGAACCCCAAGGTGATACACTAAGCTGAACGAAACCCTTATCAAGCAACTGTTGCAACTGCTACTTTAATTCTTTCAACTTTGATTGGGCCACACTATAGGGCGGAATAGAAATGGGCTGAGTGCCCGGTAACAAATCAATACCAAAATCGACATCCCTGTCAGGTGGCATGCCCGGAAGATCCGCTGGAAATACATCTAGATAATCCCTCACTACCGAAACTGTCTCCACGGTAGGAGTATCAGCACTGACATCCCTCATGAAGGCCAGGTAAGCATTACACCCATTCTCAACCATACGCCGAGCCTTCAGTAATGATATAACACTATTAGGAATGTAATCTAAGGCACCCCTCTACTATATCCATGGTAAACCTGGCATAGCCAGCGCCACAGTCTTAGCGTGACAATCAAGAATAGCATGATACGTGACAACCGTCCATGCCCAAAATAATATCAAAGTCGACCATACTAAGCAACAATAGATCGGCTCTAGTCTCAAAACCACCAAGAACAACTAAACACGACCGATACACTCGGTCAACAATAGTGGAATCTCCTACAAGCGTGGACACATAGACAGGATAACTCAAAGAATCACGGGATATACCCAACTATGGAGCAAAGTAAAATGACACATAGGAATAAGTGGAGCCTGTATCAAATAAGACTGATGCATCTCTATGACAAACCGAAACAATACCTGTGATGACTGAGTCGAATACAACTGCCTCCCTCCTAGCAGGAAGAGCATAATATCTGGCTTGGCCTCCCCTTCTAGGGCGACCTCTACCTGCCCGACCTCCACCCTAGCTGGCTATGCAGGTGGAGTGACAACTGGTGCGGTAACCATGGCCTGAGAAGCCTGAGGACCCAATGGAATACGTGGGGCCTGAATAGTCGGTGGAAGTGCACCCCTCTTGAGTCTGGGGCAGTCCCTCACCATATGATGAGTGTCACCATACTCAAAATAATCCCTCGGAGGATGTGGCTGCTGGTAGTGGCTCGGTCCTAACCGACTGGACTGGAATACCGCTGGAAGCTGGAAGTGCTGAATGAACAAGGCGGTTCACATTGCCCCTACCATGACGGGCTGCAATTGGGGCACGGGCACTACTGTATGTGCCAGAATCTCGAGGACTCTTGGCTTCCCTCTCCTCTCTCTCGCGGGCCCACATAACCTCTAATCTCCTAGCGATCTCCACTACCTGCTGGTATGCGATCTCCATCTCCAACTCTTGGTCCATGCTAAATTTGATACCAGGGTTGAGCCCCTCGATAAATCGACGAACTCGCTCTCTAACAGTAGCAACCATGGATGGTGCATGCTTGGACAAATCACTAAAACGGACTACATACTCCGATATGGTCATAAAACCCTGGCGCAACTACTCAAACTCTGCGCGCCATGCATCCTTGATACTCTGGGAAAAAAACTCCCTCAAGAACATATCTGAGAACTGAGCCCAAGTAAGTGAAGCTGCCTCGACCGGACTACCCAACTTATACGCTCGCCACCACTGATAAGTCGTTCCCTTAATCTGGAACATAGTGAAAGCATCCCCTCTAGACTCAACAATAAACCATAGTACGGAGGATACGGTAGCACTCCTCAAAAAAACCCTGGGCATCCTCTTACGCCAAACTGTTGACAGTAGGAGGGTAGTACTTCTTGTACCTCTCGAGCTTGAGCTGCTCCCCCTTAGAAGTTGTTGCCCTAACCTCGAGATGAACTAGGCAGAGCGACTGTACTGGTATGAGCTCTAGGACCTGGTCACCTAGACCCAAAGCTCTAGGGTACGGGCGGCGGGAGTCTGTACTCCTCCCCTGGCCTAAGATGTGGCAGGAGCAAATGGCATCAACCCTGCCTGAGCATTCTCAGAAACTGGGTGAGAGTCTCCTAAAGTGCTGGGGTAGTAACAGGCATCTCAGGTGCCTGCTCTCCAACTGGAGCTACTGGTGGCTCCTCTGTAGCAACTCGTGTAGGGCTCTGGTTGCACCACGAGGACGTCCTCGGCCTCTACCCCGGCTCCGACCTCTTGCAGATCTAGAAGGGGGCACATGTGTCTGGTCATCCGATCCAGCTATACGTGTCCTCTCCATCTGTGAGAGAATAGAAAGATAGAAATTTAGAATCCCAAAGTCAACAAATTCGTACGACAAGGAATCAATGAAGTAAAACTTTTACTATCAGTTCCATCGCCTCCCAAAGATAAGTACAGACGTCTCTGTACCGATCCGTGAGACTCTACTAAACATGCTTGTGACTCGTAACACCTATGAACCTAAAGCTCAGATACCAACTTCTCACGGCCCCAAATTTCCCTCCGTATGATGTCATGACAGCACCTAGTCTCTAAGACTAGGTAAGCCTAATAACATGCAGAATAACTGAAATAATAATTAAAATCTCAAAACTTCAATAACTACATAAAATATAACCCGTAACTCAACATGTACAGCTCTCGAAACCTGGTAAAATATAAGTCACAAGCTCTAAGTAATAGTACTGAACAATCCTATACAACATTGTCTATAATAGGGTAATGAAATAATGAAATAAGGATAGAAGGGGGACTCTGAGGCCTGCGGACGCAAGAAGGTATACCTTGAAGTCTCTACGCTCAGACTCAAATCACTGATGCTTGGTCTAGTAGGATGTACCTGGATTTGCACAAAAGGATGTGCAGAAGTGTAACATGAGAACACCATAACCAAACCCAGTAAGTGTCAAGCCTAACCTCGGTAGAATAGTGACGAGGTCAGGTCAAGGCCCTACTGGAAATAATAAGAAACAGAATGAAAGATATAATAATATAATGACAATGACAACGGAAATGAGACAATAAGGGGTTTACCAAAAGTTAACTACACAAGATCAAGGAAGATAATACAACACGGAAGGAAACAAGGATTTATATGTCAAGGAAAAAAACAACAAAAGACAAGCACAACAAATAGAGAAAGATCAACAAGGGCCACCGCCGAGGTACCGCTTCGTAGTCCCAAATCACAAAAGTAACTCACAGTCTTTCCTTATATCTCTGTGGGAGCCTTTACATTTAGTTTTAAAAAATCATTTTTCTCGAAATAGCATCTCGCGTTTTAGCCCACCTCGTCACACTGCATTGCATGTAGTAGTTCCCCTACTAGCCACCCGTATTAGGCCCACCTTATCTCACCGCATGCATTTCAACACCCAGACCTTATACCATCGCATGTGTATCAATATCACAACGTATCACAAATAGCACCTCAAGTGCCCAAATCACAACTTGCTAGAGAAATCGAACAATAACAGAATTCCACAATAAGGACCCACGGCTCAACCGCAATGTACACAATGTCTCAACAACGAAAATTGGAAGAATAACTTAATAGAATGATATTTCACAACTTAACACTTTGCCTCAATTGGAATCACGGTCTTTGCAACTCAATACCAATTTCAACAATAAGATATTCCAAGAATAGCAATTTCAAGTAAAGAATTCAACATTAAATAATGAATACAGATTAAAGTAAACAAGAACTTCAACTAAACATGCAGAGCAATTAGTAAGTAAGAGATATGACAAGTGGACATGTGTAATTAGACTAAAAATGATGACTATAACATGTTAAGGCAACTTAATTAAAGCATGGAAGGGATCTAAATAGCTAAAAACGGAAATTTCTACATTTAGCTCGTGTACACACTCGTCACCTTGCGTACAGGGCTTTCACATATCACAATTATCACAAAAAACACCAATCCTAAGGGGTAATTCCCTCACACAAGGTTAGGCAAGCCACTTACCTCAAATCGCGCTAACTCAATCAACTAGAAGGACTTTCCCTCAATTATCCGACTCCAAACAGCTCGAATCTAGACAAAACAATTTCAGACTATAAATATAACTATAGAAAAACAATTCAAACAATGAAATAACGATCTTTGTAAAGAATTAAAAAAATTCAACCAGAGCACGTGCCTCGGAACCCGACAAAAATTAGAAAAATCGAACACCCATTAGATAACGAGTCCAACCATACAAAAATTACTCAAATCCGACCTAAACTCGCATTTCAAATCCTCAAAATTTAGCCTATGGAGTTTCTACAATTTTCTCCCAATTTCCAACTCCAAAAACCTAATTAAATAAAAAAATTATAAAAGGACACCATGCGGACCACACAATATTGAGTGCGGCTGCAAAACATGAGGCAGCCTCTGTCAGTTTTCCTTTACAAAGTGCGGGCTGCACAATTATAGTGCGGCCCCAGAAGATGAAGTTCAGAGAGATGGGATTTTAGAGTCATGAAGAAATGCGGACCGTACCATTATTGTGCGGCCGCAGAATCAAGAGCGCGGCATCACTCAGAAATGTGCGGTCCGTAGAAGTCCCTCATGCCAAAGCCAAGGTCAAGAATTGCGGACCGCACCATTGTTGTGTGGACGCAGAATCAAGAGTGCGGCCGCACTTAGAAATGTGCAATCCGCAGAAGTTGAAGAAGTGCGGCTGCAGGAGCCCAACCTGTCAAGCCAAGTTTCAAAATGCGGACCGCACAAAGAATTGTGCGGCCACAAAACCTCTGCATGGGCAATTTTGTCCGACAATTTTAGCTGGGTATAAATAAATCTTTTTGTCATTTTTAGGTTAAGTTTTGTGCACCTGCGAATTGAGAGTCGTTTTTCTTTACTGTATTGGGTAGCATTGTATTAGTTTAATATTTTAACATTAGATTTTCTTCGCTTAATTATCTATTATGAATTTTATCTTAGTTTCTTCTTTAATTTTTTCATTTTCTATGAGTAGCTAAATTTTTAGCTAGGGTTGTGACCCAACCCTAATGTGGGTATCTAATGGGTGTTTGATTTAGGGCTTATTTGTAATTGGGTGAGTGATATTTAGCCTAGTTCTTGCTTGAATTTAAGAATTAATGGTTGCAAACATTGATTCATGCCTAATTGACTTAGTCTCTACTTGAGAAAGAGAGACTAAGTTTAGGAAAACTTGGCTAACAAGGAATTGGGGTGAACTCAAGAAATTGATAGCCCCAAATAAAGGGTTGAATCTAGAGATAGTAAGACACGACTCGAACATTTATCACTTGTTTTGTGCAATACCCATTTGGACTTGAGAAAGCCAAATTGGGCAAAATCACTCTAACTACCGAGAGGTATTGAGTGGGTAATTGCGTATGATTGCTATATTACAACCCCGACCAAGCAAACTTGCCCTAGAGTTTACAATCCGTTAGGTAACCACCTAGGTGGAAGTCACAACCCTAGATCTTTTATAACCTTGAAAAACAACAACACTAAAAATATTGTCTCTTAGCTTTTCAATTACAAGCATTAGCCTAATCAATAGAAGTAGAAAGAAACAACCAAATGTGTGGAAGTGCAATCTTGGGCACGTTATACACTAGACTCGGTATATACCTAATCCCACAATAAGCTCTCTGTGGAATCGACCCCGACTTGCGTTGGGTATTTATAACTGCATCGACCGTCTCACAAACCCAATTAGTGTTGTGAGTTTGGGCGACATCACTACCTTATTTATATGGAGCTAAACTTTACGTTCTAGGGTTTTGGTTCTTTCATGACTATTGTTATTTGAATACTGATTTTGATTTCTTGATATATATTACTTTATTTATTCAATCATGTGCTTAATTATTTAATTACTTGATCACCAATTGAATGCTATCTATGAATCTAGAATAGAACTCAGCAGAGAAACTTCTAGATTGCAAATAGGATTGAGTAGAGCTTGTTTTTTAACACGTGCCTCGAAAAATAATTTCGCGGTTAGGATATGGATATACCAACATTCTTGCTCAGTTGAATGTTGTGTTTCATTTGTTCTTGTTAGTTCAGTACCATAGGGATATATGATTGATATATCTTCAATAGGCAGGTAGTACTGCGGGAGCATGCTAGTCATATGTACGATCCGATTAGCCAATAAACTAGATAAATTAAGAAGTTGAATAAGTTAAAAAATACGATAGGAATGTCGGATAGCTCATAACCCTAGATAGGAATGTCATCACATTGATAACATAAGAATTTGTTCTTCCTCCGTTTAGAGTTTATTAGTTATTTTCTTTTTAGTTTAATTAGTTTAGAATCAAATACTTTTGTGTATTCTCTTTATTCAGATAATTATGATAGTCTAATATAATTAATAATTGATAATAAAAACTCATAGGAATGATACTCTACTTATAACTTGATGACCGAGTTTACTTGCATGTGATTTGAGAATCAAAGTAAGAATACTTAAAGTAATGTCATAAGTTCGAATTTGCAGTATCAATTATCGTTCATGAGTTGGCCTCTGCATACTCACGTATAACTAAGTAAAAAAAATTGCAGAATGGGAATATTACTTATATTAAGAGACAACGCAGAACTTCAATTTTAAGGATTCTGAAATTTAGAATGACAATTTCAAGTGTTAATAACTAAATTTTAAATTTAATATGTGTATATATTTAATAAACTTTGCTTATATTGGTTATTGAAGGGGGAAAAGTAGGATTATACTATTTTCCTGAAGCCACAAAATGAAGATTTAAGAAATGTATGAAGTTTTTAAATAAAAAATTTGGAAGGGAGAAGTGTTCAAATTTGGGCCGGTCGCCACTCGCCACCCCTTACAAATTGGTTTCTGGTAAAACAATACTTTTGTACTTGAAATTTTAATGAAGTCACAGATAGAGCCTTGACAATTTTGCTTATTGACTCAGCCTTGTAATTTGCTTATTGACTAAGTCAGCCTGGTACTTAGCCAGAAACCATTCTTACGAATCAATTCTAGGCTTGCTCTGTGATCGCAGAATTAATCCGTCGGTTACAACAGCAACAAACGGTTAAGAAGAACTAGGTTAAAATTTAAAATAATATTTTATTCAAGTTTATTTATTGTAAAATTATACACTTACTCCCTTTGTTTCCTTTTACTTATTCGTTATACTAAAAACAAATTTTTCTTTTTACTTGTCTACTTTAGCAAATCAAAAAAATTTATTAGTTTCTTCCAATATATATTACCATTGTATTAAGTACCACATTCCCTAAATTGTTGGAGTTACATCTTTAATAACCATCAGCAAAGGTAATTAGTAAAATAGATCCTTAATAAATAATTTTTTGAGTGGCATGTTTAGTTAATGAAGACTAATAAAGGAGAATGGAGAGAGTTGTTTATATTTTATTCCGAACTAAATACTTAAAAAAATCTACTCACTATATAGTTCTATCATTTTTTTAAATCTTGTATTATTATCATGATGTTATAATTCTGGTATAACTTGTTTGATAATTAAACGATTCCTGAAGAATAGGGGTATACATAGGTCAGGTTGGTTCGGATTTTTAATTACCAAACCAAACCAATGGTTTCGTATTTTTAAATCTATAAACCAAATTAAACCAACAAAGTATGGTTTTTCAATCTTGGATTTTCTTGGGTTTTACGATTTTTTTCGAATTTTTGAGTTTTTTCCGGTAAAGTCTTCATAGCACAAAATATTTATGCTCCGAATATTTCTTTAGTCCTAGTAGGATACAACTATATAATATATATTTTCAAAAAAATAATACAATAATATGAGATGAGTCATAGCATTGTACTAAACATTCAAAAATAACAAATCGTATAAAATAAATATTGCTAATTAATAAGCCATAATAAAAATAAACATAATCTAAAAGTAATATATTAGTCATGCTAAAATAAATACATCTAATAATTACTATTAATTACATAACTAAGCACTAAAGAAAATATAAACTAAGTTATGCATTTTTATTATAAACTAATGCTAAACTAAAAATAGATATCAAACACTATTATCATTTCCAGCGTTGAATTGAATTTATTTTGTTAGCATTAGTATTGATTTGAACGTTATTTAAGTTACTATTTTTAGGGATTTTTTCCTTCCTATACCATATATGAAAGTTTATTATCAAAAATGTGCATATTTTGTATATTACCCGCCCAGTCCACATTTTACCTACAAAATTTGTACCATTCGAAAATCAGGCATTAATGGATCAGAATATTCCTTAAAAACACGCTAAAATTAAGGCGAGATTCTTGGTGATAATTGATTCTACATTAAATTCAATCTTTAAAAAGGGAAAGGAGATTTCATATATGCGATTTTTTCTCCAGAACTATAATTCAAATTCTGAAAAAAAAGAACGAACAGATATTGAACTACTAACAGCTACAAAAACTACGAAAATATTCAACTACTAACAGCTTCTAAGATTTACCAATTAAATGGACATAAAGTGGAGAGTTCAAAGGCAGATCATTGACAATAACTTAAAGAAGGGAGAAAAAAACAAAAATGAGAAGAAAAAAATAACAGCAATTGTTCTTCTTAGTTTTATGATATTATCTACAAATTTACTACATATATCTACAATTTGACTATAATTTCTTTATTTGGTGCAGGAAAAAAATATTTTAATATTCAGTGTCTCCAGATTGTAGATAAATTATATGCAAATTGTAGTTTACTTATAGTTTGTAGTTAATTTGTAGATAAATTGTAGATAAAATGTAGATATATTGTAGATACTATATTTTTAATATTGTAAATTTTTTTTCTTTGTGTTTATTCTGAAAATGTAGGTGAGGGCTTTAACAGATCATATACATACTGTGTTGGATGGTGTAAAGCGGTACATTGTGTGTCTAGAAAACAAGAAATGTAGTTGTGGCCAATTCCAACTTGAAGAACTTTCATGTGTAAATTGTTTCCAGATTGTAGTTATAATGTAGGTTAAATGTAGTTAATTTGTAGTTTTTGTAAAATTTTGCAGACAATTTGTAGATTAATTGTGGATGTCACATTTCTACAATTTCTCTTCATCTACAAAATTTCTACAAAAAACTACAAATATTTACCTAGTTTTTTGGGTGATTATATTTTTTTCAAAGTTGAAGTGTTTGGCCAAGGTTTTAGAAGAAAAAAAAATATTTTTGAGGAGAAGCAGAAGCAATTTTGGAACAGAAAAAATAGCTTTCCGAAAAATAATTAGAAATAATTTTTAAAAGCCTGCCCAAATACTAATTGATGGTCAAAATGCTTTTCAAATTAATTAATTAAAAATTAATTATTTTTCACCTAAAGTATTTTTAATAAAAATAGTTAAAAAAAAAAACTGATTTCGATCAACATGAGAAAGTAATTAAAAATCAATAACAAAATAAGCCAAATGAAAGTGCAAAACAGAAAAGAAGAAGAAAATAGATCAACGAAATCTGAGTCTTTGACTTTCTTCAATCCCGTTTCATTCTCTCCTCAGTTTGTCATCTCTAAGATTCAACTCAACTTCTTCCCTAAAACAAAGAACGTGGAGGGGTATGGGGATGAAGGGTTAGGAGAGAGAAAGTGAGGATTAGTACTTAGTACTGTCAAATAACGGAAGTGCTTAATTTAAGGAGTATAAAATATCACATTAATTATAACCTTAATTAGATATGGTATATAAATGATAATTTGGTATGCTAAATGTAATTAAGTGAAGCCTTAAACATGTAGGGTAAAAAGGTTTCATAAGTGGGATAGGAATGTAAAAATTCCCTATTTTTATGGACTATAAGACTTATTGGACCATTCAAGAATGTTAAGTCCAAGTTTAAAACAATACACTAAAAGATAAAAACTGTGAAAAATTTAAGAAATATTTATAAATTACATTACAATAAATATTTACATGTATAAAATATTTTTTAAAATTGTACAAATGTAATGTCCGATTGGTTTAATTTCAGTTTGACTTTTTTTTAGATAAAATCAAATCAAACCAATTATGGTCTGCTTTTTTTTTTTTTCCAATACCAAACCATATCAGATTTTTTTTTTTTCGATTAGACTCGGATTATCGATTTAGTGCGATTTATCATTTTCTTTGTACCCCTATTGAAGGGAAAGTAAAATAAAAAAAATAAATTAAAAAAAAAATAGTGTTGGTGCTGTATTTTTATTACGGTACTCCCGTTAGTATTTATGCATTTGACTTCCCTCTCTCTTGCTATATTTATTCTTCCTTCCCTCTCTCCCACATTTTCCAATCCCCGTCTTAATTACTTCCCACCTTCCCCTCCATCTCTCTCAGAGATTTATTTTCTCTCCATCCGTTTTTTTTTTTTTTTAATTTTCTCCACCAAATCCTCTCTCTGAAATCTTGCTCATTACATTGTACTATATATGTATCTCTCATTTTCCGTCCGTTACTTATTCCAACATTCTCCCGTTTTCTTAGCTACAACGCATCAACTGAACCATAAGTCTTGCCTCTTACTATGCTACATATACCATCTTTGATATTTCCTTTTCGTATTCCACTCTTTAATTCCTTTATTTATAAAATATCTTCATCATTATCCATTCTTCTTGGTTTTCTTAATAGATCATATTCTTCTTCCTATACATACTAGTAACTCTTACCACTTCCACCGCATCATTTTCTACTTAGTTCTTAGTAATATTATTATTAATATCGCTTCTTATTACAAGTACTTACTCGTGTGATTACTAAAAACCATTTATATGACGGGAATAAGTACTGAATTTCATTTCAAGTACAATATAACAACGACTACTACTACTACTACACGACCGAGTTATTATTTTATCCAAGGTTTTATTGATTTCTCCCAGTAAAGATCATCAATGGAATACGGCGGCGTTACCTCCAGCAGCGGCGGCGGCGGCGATGCCTCTGAAACTCACCGGAAAAAGAAACGTTTCCATCGGCACACAGCGCACCAAATTCAAAGGCTTGAAGCGTAAGATACTGCAATTTCAGAACCACAAAACCATTCATTTTGCATTTCTCACTTCTCCTTTTGAATATTATTGGAAAAATGATTTGACTTGTATACACTTAAGTGTGAAACTCTAATAGTATTTTAACTAGGTGCAGCTAGTAACTAGTTAGCTAGTTCCACTTTTAGTGACATTATATTTTGTCATTCTATAGAATTAAGTTAAAATCTATAGGAAAAATATATATAGCCATGATATGGTTGTGCTTTAATTCCCTTTAGTACTTAATAAAGTTTGGTGTTTGTACTTTCTAGCGTGTTCAAAGAATGTCCTCATCCAGACGAGAAGAGCAGATTGCAGTTAAGCAGGGATTTGGGTTTGGCTCCTCGTCAGATAAAGTTTTGGTTCCAAAATAGAAGGACTCAATTGAAGGTGAAACATCTTTTTATCTGATTTAGTAATTGTTTGAAAGTAGTACTCCACTATATTAACAAAGACAGCCTTCTTTGTGTGTGTTAAATTTGTTTTTGAATTTTAGAGTCAACATGAGCGAGCAGATAATTGTGCGCTTCGAGCAGAAAACGATAGAATTCGATGTGAAAACATAGCAATAAGGGAAGCCATCAAGAATGTGATATGTCCATCTTGTGGAGGCCCTCCAGTTACTGAAGATTCTTATTTTGATGAACAAAAATTGAGAATGGAAAATATGCAACTAAAAGAAGAGGTCCATAGTCACTCTCTTTATGTAACTAATTTCTTGTCCATATTTGCTTATTGCCCTTTTTCTTTATCTTATTTCCTTTTCTTGGCATATGCAGCTTGACAAAATTTCTAGCATTGCTGCTAAGTATATAGGGAGGCCTATTTCACAACTGCCACCAGTACAGCCTATTCATCTGTCGTCGCTAAACTTAATGTCCATGTCTAGTTTTGGAGGCATTGGTCTAACTGGCCCGTCCCTTGATCTCGATCTTCTCCCAGGAAGTTCAACGAGTAGTACTATTCCAAGTTTACCATTTCCTACATTGAACATTTCAGACATGGATAAGTCCCTTATGGCTGATATTGCTGGCAATGCCATGGAGGAATTGATTAGATTGTTGCAAACCAATGAACCATTGTGGACAAAGTCCACAACTGATGGCAGAGATGTACTTGACCTTGATAGTTATAACCAAATCTTTCCGAGGGCTAACAGTTCGTTGAAAAATTCAAATGTTCGCGTTGAGGCTTCCAGGGATTCAGGTGTTGTGATCATGAATGGTTTAGCATTAGTCAACATGTTTATGGATGCGGTTAGTTTATCTTCTCTCTCTCTAGTTCTCCTTTTTTGGATTTTGAATTTATACTGTTAGTATATAGAAGTTAAACCAATCTCATATTTATCGTTGTTTTCCTTCTTTTGTTGTTGTAATTTTGTAGAACAAGTGGGTGGAATTCTTTCCAACGATTGTTTCAAAGGCAAGAACAATTGAAGTAATATCATGTGGTGTAATGGGCGGCCAAAGTAGTACATTACAATTGGTAAAGAAGATATACGTGTTTTTCACTTGAAATCATGTTCATATTCATATTTTTTTGTTCAAGAGGCTGAAACACTCAATCTGGCTACATGCAGATGTATGAAGAAATGCAAGTGCTTTCACCTTTGGTCCCGACGCGACAATCGTTTTTCCTTAGGTTTTGCCAGCAGATTGATCAAGGTTCATGGGCAATTGTTGATGTTTCCTATGATATTATTCAAGAAAATCAGTATCCTTCCTCTTCATGTAAGGTTCATAGGCTCCCATCTGGATGCTTGATACAAGACATGCCCAATGGTTATTCCAAGGTTGTCTCTACTCTCTACTATCATAATTTTTGTGATTGAGTTCTATCTTTCCATTCTAGTACAACATCTAATTGGTTAATTCTACTGTGGAATAGGTTACATGGGTGGTACACGTAGAAGTGGAAGAGAAAGGTTTACTTCATAAGCTATATAGCGATCTTATACATAGTGGCATGGCATTTGGAGCAGAGAGATGGCTTGGTTCTCTTCAAAGATTGTGTGAGAGATATGCTTGTCTAATGGTTAGCGGCAAGTCTTCCCGTGAACTTGGAGGAGGTATTATGAATGGAACATGTGCTTTTATGTGGATTATTTTAATGTACGAGTTCAAGAAACCACAACTAATACTTAAATTAGTTGAAGTCGGATATATGAGTCTTTGTATCAGTTTAACTCTATTCAGTCTTAAACCCCTGACTAACTCTAGAATTCATCCACCTTAGACTAGTTTACTCTATCCGTCAACCTATGTTTTGTGAAGCTCACAGAGATAAAATTTCTTATCAAATGTACTAAGAAAAAATCAATTGCTTGACATGAAAAAGCTTGATGTAATGGTTGCAGTGATTCCATCACCAGAAGGGAAAAAGAGCATGATGAAATTGGCTCAAAGAATGGTGAGCAATTTCTGTGCCAGCATCAACCCATCCAACGGACACCAATGGAACAACATTTCTGGATTGGATGAATTTGAAGTCAGAGCCACCCTTCAGAAGAGCACTGACCCCGGCCAGCCCAATGGCGTAATCATCAGTGCAGCTTCCACCATTTGGCTCCCGCTTCCTTCACAACATGTCTTCAATTTCCTCAGGGATGAAAGGACGCGACCTCAGGTGTGGATATATTTACTAAGCTCCTAGAAGTTGAACAGAAACCATTATTCATTTTTTTTTAGTAGTACATTGTAGATTGTTTAGAAGGAAAAAGTAAAAAATGGGATGACTTCCTTGCGACTAGAACTCTGCACCATGTTGTGTTATTAATTAGAAGTTTAAATTAGTATAAAAAATTGATTTACTAACTTAACTACATCTATCTTGATTTCTTGGTGCAATAATAACTACACCTGCATAAGTACATTTTGCATTGCACTAATCCAAACATATTCGTTCTTTTGAGAATTCATCAGTTTGGTATTCTTTTTCCTTGACACAGTGGGATGTTCTTTCCAACCAAAATCCAGTACAAGAGGTAGCTCACATTGCAAATGGCTCTCACCCAGGGAACTGTATTTCTGTGCTCAGGGTAATTTGCAAAATCCACCCTATATATATAACAAACAATGAAATGATTTGGTTTCCTCCTTTTTTTTCCTCTTTAAATTACTCATTTAAATTACAATGCAGGCCTATAATACTAGCCAGAATAACATGTTGATACTTCAAGAAAGTTGCATAGACTCATCAGGTTCACTAGTAATCTACAGCCCTGTGGATTTACCATCAATCAATGTTGCAATGAGTGGTGAAGATACCACTTACATCCCATTGCTACCTTCCGGTTTTACGATTTCGCCGGACGGACGACAAGGCCAAAGGTCCAACGAGGCATCGTGCAGCAGCACAAATAATGGTACAATGGGAGACAATAGGTCAGAGGGGTCACTTGTTACAGTTGTGTTCCAGATTTTGGTGAGCAGTTTGTCATCATCAGCCAAAATGAGCCCAGAGTCAGTAAACACAGTTAATAACCTTATAGGCAACACTATCCACCAAATTAAAGCTGCCTTGAATTGCTCCACTTCCTGATCCATTTTGAATTTAATTCAGCTGCTTCTGCTGCTGCATTTTGTTTTCTCCCCCTTCACTGCCATATTTTAATTACATAGTACAGATGAGAAGTTAGCTCATGAATTCAATGAAGAGATCTATTTGGAGTTAGTTGAGAATTATCAATGCTATGCTCCTTCATCAATAGCCTGGAGCTGACACAATGCTTAATACATCCATATGCTGCTGCTTACTGCTCCTGCCAAAAGCTTTATTACAGTTTGACAGCTCATACTCTTCCATATTTTATTTTTTTTCTTTCTTTTTCAATGGCTGTGTTCGAGCCAACTTGGGCGCACTACCATTATTCCACTAGTTACTGAGCATAAGCTGATTCGGACACCAGAATTTTTTTTCTTCCCAATTCTTGGTTTTCTTGAACCTCCATTCTGCTTAAAAGAGGGAGTCAAGAACGCACCATACTTTTCTTTCTCTCACAAATCACATCCCTTTCAAGAAGATTTCTTGATTGTACTCTGTTCGGCAAGAAAATTGTATGGTTCGGGTATTGACTTCCATGCATTAACTTACTTTCATCAATCTAATGGATTTGAATTTTCTGTAAGATAGAGTTTAATTACATTCTCATCTGTCTATTTCTCTCTATCCATATTTGTATATTTCTTTCTGGAGTTGTACATTTATTCAAATTGTGGTCCAATGTGTGAGGAAAAAAGGACAGCCATGGGCCACTGAGGTGGGGCCGAAACAACGAATATATGAACTCTACTAATTATAATTTGCTATTGCTGTGATGTTGAACATATTCAAAGAGCTTGTAAGAGTTTAGGGTTCATATCCTAAACTGAACATTCTTAATTACTTATAATCTTATGCCTGGCATAATCAAAGTTACTTAACTCAATGAAGGATACTTTGAGAGTTGCGTACATGGTTGGACCACTGCAGACTTGAGAGAGTTAGTTACCAATAAGAGGTCTTCAACAATTTTTTTCTTATGTATTTTCCTCTTACTTTAATTTTTATTTTCCAATTTTTTCCATAAATGACCCCGTTTTAAAAGAAATCAATTATTCAACACATTGTAATTGGGCGTGTTGGATGAATACTTGCTTTTTTTTTTTTTTATTCACTTCGCAGCACGAGCTAAAAATTGTACCCCAGAGAAAGAGAGAGAAAAAAACTAGCCTAACATAGTGTGAGCAGTCTTTTATGTTCTCATTGGTGTAGTCCGGGACAGAGCTAGGTGGGCGGAAAGAGTTTAGCCAAACTCTCTTCGTCGAAGATTACACTATATATAAAGTTTAACTTTTCTATATATGTATTAGATGTTGAATCCCTTTAGCTTCTTCGCGTGTTTACATTTTTTATTTTTTGAATACCCTTCGTGAAAAATCCTGCTTTTGCCACTGAGATTGTAGCCATTTTAATATTTGATTCATGAGGGACATATTAAAGCCATGGTGGTGTCACGACCCGAAATTCCCCACCACGGGGTCGTGATGACATCTAACATCTAACTAATCAAATTCCGGAATCTGGTGTTACAAGTACACGAGCATACTAAAAGCGCTACAACCAGATGTCTGAATGAAAATACAACTGTTTGAAATAAAATAAACAGTAGAACTAGATAAGGAAGGGGACTTCAGAGCTGTGATCGTCGTGCAGCTATATCTCAAGTCTCCGTGAAGAAAGCTAATCCGAGCGAGCCTCCACTAGTTGTTGTTGGGACCAACACCAGAATCTGCACAAGAAGTGCATAAGTGTAGCATGAGTACAACCGACCCCATGTATTCTGTAAGTACTGAGCCTAAGCTCGACGAAGTAGTGACGAGGCTATAACAAGGCACTCACTAAAAATCTGAACGTATATAAAAACAATAATAGCAAAAATAGAGAAAACGAGCATTTAACATAAAACCAGAACTGAAAATACTTAACTGCACCGACGGCCTGCGATGTTGCGGATGGTCTGCGAAAGGTTGTGGATGCTTGATTACTGTCGCGATGTGTTGTGCAGTCCTTCATGCAGATGTGTAGGTAGATCTTCCAGTTATTCATTTGTGGGATGAAGCAAATTCTTATATTTTGACGGCGAGTGGACTCAAGTGGATTAATCAGTCGCCTAATTGTTGTGACCATGGAGGGGTCATGGGAAGGTGTTGATTTGAGTCCAGCATGTGGGAGATCTACTTGAAGATTTTAGGTCGCACATTTCGTATGAGGTCTCTATTTAGTGGAATGCATATACAGTCATTTTGGAACATTGAGCAAATCGGCGTGACCTTCACAAGGAGTAGTATGCGCTCGACAAAGTCTTCGGAGTATTTTATGACTAGTGTTACATAAGTGTATGAAGTATTGAGCTGATTAACAGTGCGAGACTTAGGCAACTACGAAGGAATGGTGCTATAGATTATAGACAATGTGTTCTATGGCTTTGAGTTAAGTGAGGGAGCCTGCTATCGACGATCTGATTGCGTGGTCATACGTTATGTTAGTTCTTGGGCTAAGGTGTACTCGCGGATTGGCTGTGATTTGAGAAGGGTTTCATCGAGGATTATTTAGAGCAAGATGGGTGACTATCGAAAAGATTCTGACGAATTCAAGATTTATATGTGGTACTTGAGGGTTTTCAGCTTTGTGTATGGTTAGAGCTCGAGATCAATAGCAGATGGTGTCTGGTTTTGTGGTACTTCTATATCTAGAACGATTCTACATGGCAGTTGATGTTCGGCCAAAAGCATGTATTTTTGTATATGAATCGCCTCACATTTTGCTCTATACTTGCTGGATCTAATATGTTATATTAGTGAGTTGAGCTAATTTTTTATATGTGTAAAAAGCAATTTGGAGTGAAAAGGATTGAATGAGCATGAGTTGGAGCTAAAAAGGATGAAAAATAGCCAAGTGCCGAATTCTAGCGTCCAGGGTAGTGCATCGTGCTACCTCTGGCACAAATTACAAACCTGAAATTTTTGGCCAACAGGCCAGCGCCAGGACTAGTGCGACGCACTACCTTGGATGCTGGGTGATAGGGTACTCTCCTATTTCGCTCGGGTCAAAGTTTTGACGGCCCTACACACCCCTAACTCATATAAAAATAGTCAAAACCTATTTTAGTGGGAGAGACGCCACTTTGAGAGGAAAACACACACACGGAACACTCGGGAGCTAGGATTCTCAGTTTTTCTTCATCTTTTTAGTATTTTCAACTATTCAAACACTTGTGAAATTATTTAGCTTTATCATGAGTGGCTAAAACCCATAAGTTTTGGGGTTGTGATTTAGCCATGAATACTGTTGTTCGAAGTTGACTTTACCTTGATTATAGTTCACTAATATATGATTGTTTCTTCAATTTTGTGATTAATTGCTTAATTTTCTGGCCAATTGTTAGGTTCTATTTATTATCTATGCTATGATTGGGAAAGCTACGTCTAGATTAGAGAAGAATTGAAGAGGGCATGATCTTAACTCTGAGTGGGGGGCAGATTTGTGTTAGGATAGGAATATACCTAGTCACCATGCTCAATTGAATATCGTAATCTTAATGCGTTCTTTATTAATTGATTGCATAGTAATATAGGCGTTAATCTATTTTGAATAGGCGAGTAGTAATTTGGGAAAATATTACGAGAGCAATTACTCAATTAATTAAAAACCATGAGCGAATTTTATGAAGGGGAGAGTTAATTAGAACACAATAGGATTTGTAAATCGATCACAACCCTGGAATGTTCATCTCTACTGAATTCTCAACAACCATTTTCTGCTTGATTAATTAGTTACTTGTTACATTTATAGCTCAGTTATAATCACACTATTCAACTCTGATTGACTCGACTAAATAACAATTTGAGTGAAATTAGTAGTAGTTAAACAAAATTCCCTGTGGGTACGATATCTAGACTTACAATTCTATATTACTTGTACGACCACATAAACTTGCGTGTGCATTTGGGAGAAACAGATGTATTAGAGATGCAAGAAACAACTTTGGATTTGCAGAAGGTTCCTTCAGAGCGAGCATATCGGGTTGAGTTACTTTTGGTTTTGGTAGTTTGCGTGACTCGGTTAAGTTAGAGACTTGACTCGACTGAATAACGATCAGTTCTGATGACTATATTATGTGATAATGAGTTCCGAAGAATTCACTATGGCTATGATCGCGAATCGAGTTTGGTGTCATCTACATGTATAAGAGGTGTGTGGTGTGTGGTGATGTACTCCTAGATTGAGCTAAATGGAAGGTTCTTAGTTGATGAGGTGTTCGGCTTGCTTGTGGTCCATAGTTGATGATGAGATTTTTGTATTTTCGCTAGTTAGCATGATGATTGCGGTGTGCTGTGTGGAGTTGAAAGTTGCGAGTTCAAGGTCGTGGTTTATCTTGGAAGAAAGGTCATGATTTGTAGATAGCACAGTCGATTTCAGGTGTTTAAGAGAATACAATCTCTATTGGGTATCGCTTGGGAAGGGTGTGCATTTCAGAAGGCACATTGTGTTTTGACTTGCGGATGCTTGAGTAGCGTTGTGGTGATCGCCTAGGTTTGGGCACAAAAGATTTATGTGGGTATCTTCTGTGAGATGATTGTATACAAGTGAGGTGTTAGAAATTTTAGTAGTGGAGTTGGGATCGGGTACGGAGATTTTGTTATTCTCGAGGTTTAGAGATGGGATATTCTCGAGGGCAGACCATTCCTTGGTCACATGATGTGAAGATATGTAAAGAATTGGTTAACGGATGGTATGTGTTATAGTTAGGTTGATCTAGACTTTTAAAGGATATATATACCTGTATGGTAACGATCAGGAAGGGTGTGGGGGCTATTTGTAAGCCTTATGAGAATGTGCATTCTATATCAGATCGGGTTTGCTTATCCTTACTCAATTGCTTCCGTGGGTACGTCATCGGGCAAGATGGATGTTATTTGTGCCCTGGTCTATGTTATGTGTTTCTCTCTTATGATGTGACTGGTTGTGAGGTTGCATGCTATTCACGCATGTTTTAATCTCATTTAGGCCTTATGGCAATATGGGCGAGATGGACCTCGTGATGTTGATTTTCTTATTGCACCCTAGTTGTGCTAGCCTCCTTTCGATACTGTGTTATGCCTATCCACCTTTCCAAAGTTATATTGGTCCAATCTATTGTGTTTGATGTTGATGCACATGAGTTTAGGTAGCACGAGCACCATGGCTCGATGAGTATCCCTATGTGGATTGATATGCTTTGTATCGTGTTGCGCGTCACAACGGAGTTATGTGGGATACCCTTCTTTGTGTTTATTTCATGTGTTTTGTTTTCCCTTTGTGGGTTGAGTTCATTATTTATGCTTTTGTTGTTATATCAGCTGTACTTGTTGTGTAGTCCTCGTACTTTGTTTTCTTTTTATTTTTAGATATATTTGAGTTATTACTTGTCTGGTGTTTGGACCGCGTTATGTGAGGTTCCATGTGGATTTAGTGTGAGTTATTAGTTGGGATGCTTATATTGGGTGAGACGAGGTTTCTAGACACGTGATTTTGCACTATTATGGAAGGAGATAAGGAATGCTGGTAGAATAATATCATATTTCCGCTCAAAATTTGGCGATAGTCCTTAGTGGACCAGAGAGATTCTTGACTGGATGATTCCATGGGTGGTTACAAGTTCCCACGTGCTTTCTTTATCATTAGCAACGTCGTGAAGGTCCAAAACAAGTTTCATTTGATATGAAATGTAATACCGGTACCGGGATTGCTATTGGGCAGCTATTATGGTCGGAAGTTATTGCTACAGATGTCTGAGTTTTGTGTAATATCATGTGGTTATACCTTGGGTTATGGTTATGGCTCGATTCAGCTTGTCCGGGCTTATACAGTGTATTGATGTGAGATTAGAGTCTTATGATGAGATTCAGATGTTGAGGATTGAGTACTAAGGTTTATGGGCTAAGGATGAAGTAAGATCTTCAGTTAAGTTGTGTTGTCATGCTTACGTGGATTAGGGTGACGTAAGATCACCCATGGGTATGATCATGGAGAGGTTAGGCGGTGATTTGATGGCTTTGGAACGGTAATGACCCAAGATCCACTAGTCGTGATGACACCTACCCAACCCGCTAGGTAAGCCAACAGCCACAAAATCACAATGAAATCGAATAAACACAGTTTAATATACTATATAGTGAAAAAAACATCATGAAATATATGAGAATATAGTCATGTCACGACCCAGATTTCCCACCATCGGGATCGTGATGGCGCCTAACCTTTAGAATGCTAGGCAAGCCAACAGATAAAGATCTAACACGCTAATCACTAATCAAAACAGTAATTAACAATAATTTAAACTAAAACAAGATAAAAAGAGCGGAAATTTTATAACAATCTAAACACTAATACACGACTACCCAAAGATCTGGTGTCACAATCCACGAACTACTAAGAGTTTCTACAAATACTGGTTTAAAGAAAATACATCTGTTCTCGAAATGAAAGAAAAAAAGGAAACTAAGATAAATGGAAGGGGACTCCAGGGTCTGCGAATGTCGGCAAATCTACCTTGGGTCTCCTGATGGACTGAAGGCAGCAACCCAACTCTGGTCAACGAGGTCCGATACCAAAATCTGCACAGAAAGTGCAGAGTGCAGTATCAGTACAACCGACCCCATGTACTGGTAAGTGCCGAGCCTAACCTCAGCGAAGTAGTGACGAGTCTAGGACACGACAATAATATGAACCTGTGCAGTTAAATCATATACGAGAAAATAACAACAATTGGAAGCTAAACGGATAATAATAGGAAGGGGGAAAACAGGCTGAGGGGAACATCAAATCCTGAAATAGAACAGTAAAGAGACACAGTAAATAACATGCTTTTACACCAACGAAAGTAATAACAAAGCAAACCAGTGCACGGCATCACCCTTCGTGCTTTTACTCTCGTCCTTACCATAAGAAACAACAGAAATGGCACGGCGTCACCCTTCGTGCATTAAATCTCTCATAACGTGGCACGACATCACCCTTCATGTATTAACACTCTCAGAATACGGCACGGCATCACCCTTCGTGAATTATCACTCACTCACAATACTTTGCACGGCATCACCCTTCGTGCTTTACACTCTTCCTCACCCAAACAAACATAACAATAGCAACCCAGCAAGGGAATCATCAATAACCAACCTCATTTCAATATTTAACTTCACAATATAAATCTCAACTTGAGTCAATACTCAACCAATATCCAATACCAGGAAAACATGATAAGATTTGTTTAACATAAAGAATAACAAGTTTAAGCATGAATAGTACGTATAAAGAAATACAATAGTGACAAGTATAAGACTCACTCGCATGCTATGACCCGATAACAACGTATAGATACTCGTCACCTCACCTATACGTCGTACTCAACAACTAATCACATAGCAAATAAGGCAAAAATACCTAATCCCTCAAGCTAAGGTTAGCCACAACACTTACCTCGATTCCACGGCCGAACTCAAGCCTCAATCACCGCTTTTCCTTTAGTCTCCACCTCCAAGCTACTCGTATCTAATCATAATTAACTTAATAATATATTTTATCGCTAAAGAAATCAATTCCAATGCATAATTACATGTTTCCCTACAATTCCCCAAAAAAGTCAAAAATCGGCCCCGGGGCCCGCTTGGTCAAAACTCGAGGTTCGGACCAAAACCCGTTCACCCATTCACCCACGAGCCCAAATATGTAATTAGTTTCGAAATCCGACCCCAAATCGAGGTCTAAATTCCAATTATACAAAAATCTCTAATTCTACCCAAACCCCCAATTTCTACCATGAAAACCCTAGATTTTAGGTTGAAAATTGATGAAAAACAATGGGTAATTGGAAGAAAGTAATTTAAAATCATTTACCAACACTTTGGGGAAGAATTTGTCTCTTGAAAATCGCCTCTAAGCCTTCTTGGTTTTGAAAATATGAGAGAATGGCCAATTCCCATTTTTGATTCTGTTTTTAAAATACTGGACAGGTCTTCTTCGCGTTCGCGAGAGACCTGTCGCGTTCGCGATGCATTGCGGCCAGAAGGGCCTTCGCGTTCGCGAAGAGCTGCTTGCATTCGCGATGGTCTGCCCCCCTGACCATTGCGTTCGCGATGGTCTTCCCCCAACCTGCTGTGTTGTTGAGGTTGTATTGTTAGCTAGGACCTGCTTCCATGCTATTTGTAGTTCTAGTGTATGCTTTTGACTTGTGTAATCATGTGCTCTTCAGTACTACTTGAGACCTTAGGATAAATCTCATTTCTAGCCTTTTCTTTTATATGTGGCCAACTAGCACAAGGTTTGATGCTTGCATGTTCTGTTTATCTGAAAGTCAACATATTATTTGTTTACCATGAGTTCTTCTAATATTGACTGATACTCAGCATGTTAAAATTGTCTCATGTTCAACTAAGTATTTGCTCATTGAACTTGTTCTACAATGCTACTTTCACTAGGCTCTCATGTTAGACATTCGATTGTACCCCCACTTGTTCTTGTCTATGACTCTACCAGATTCTTATGTTTAAGTCTCTTATCTAAAGTCCTTTTAGGTTAACCCTAGATAATTTTACTTCTGAAACTCTTGTTGGAATAATTCACTAGCCTTTGATGGTCAATCCTGTCATTCTAACTTTGTTTCTAAGAATACAAGTATGAACTTGCCCTACAAACTTGTCAATATTTCATGTGATCTTGTCTATGTGCTTTGGTTGAAACTGTTGTTAGATACAACTTTAAGATTTAAGTATGAAAAGTTGTTTAATTAATTCCCTGAGTAGTTATCACATGCATGGTTAAATCTGGCATCAGTTGGGTTAAGTAAGTCATGCATCTTGGGCCTGGTATTGGGCCATATATGTTGTTGGACCTGGGTGCCGGATTCATGCATACTCTATTGCTCCGCTTAGCCTGGGATTTGGATCTGCTGGTTGTGTGAAGAATGAGGTTGTTGAAGGCCCAGTCAGTGCTGGGTTACTTTCGTTTGGGGCCTGTTGTTAGGCTTGCAATTGTTCTTTGTGTAATATTTGTACTTGTACTCATTATCTAGGCCTGTAAGAATTTGTAAACAAACAATTGGGGAGTTAGTGAAATTGAGGGAACAAGTATATTTTAGTTTTGCATAAAGGGGTATAAAACATGCCTACAAGCTCTACATGCTTTATTTTCTATTTTGTTTGACATGCTCTATTTCTACAATAGAAGCCATACCTATAGGAATCACACTTCACTTAACTTGTCTAATACCTGTACACTGTTCAAAGCATGCTGGTTTGAGTAATTGTTATTACCTGTTTCCATGCCTACTGTTGTGCGCTATTAGTCAGCATGTCTATAGGAATCAAATGCCAATAATGACTTGTTTAATTGTTAGACAACATTCTTATAGGATGCAATAAACATGCTTTCGCTAATACTCGTCTAGATATCAAGATTATAGGGTTTTAATTAATTAATCGACTACTTTTTGTTGTTTTCATTATACTGCCCCACCTAGATGCCATGCCTATAGGATAAATATGATAAAATCAAGTTCGAATGCCAACTGTTAGAAATCCTGCCAATAAGATACTGTTACTCGCCTAAGAAGCATGTCTATAAAATCAAATACTGGTAATTCTAAATTCTTGAATTGTTTTAATGCCTCGTTGTGCGAACAATTTAGAGATCATGCCTATAGGATTTGCAATATCTATAATTTGTAAATTCGTTAGTCTAGAACAACAACGCTTCATGTACGATGCTTGCAATCAGAATTGCATAGAAGCCATGCCTATAGGACTTAACGACTCTAAATGCGTCTTGATTCTGAAACTGTCTACTACCTAATACAAATATCAGCCCGCGTGCCTTTGTTGCTTATGTGTGGAGGCTAACTTGAGCCACTTATTGTCTTTACGTGTAGTCCTACATATTTTGAATGTGCGCATAGTTTTATCATTTTTAGCACCCTAAGTAAATTCTAGAACTACCAAATAGTAGCTCTAAAGCCCCTTGGACCATAGGCATGGGACGGGTAATATACGCATAGGATACAATTTAGAATTGAATTAGAGCGCTATAGGTAAACAACTCTAACATAGTAATGGGGTAGCAGGAGATGATAATCTGTATCCGCTGAATAATATGAGAAACCCCTATCCTAAGGGAGTTGCGAAGTATTATTTATATTGCACGGGGTGATACTTTAGGCTAAATAAGTTAGTACCCCCCTCCTTTGTATGTTTATTGTTCGCACTTCATCGCTTGAACTTAGAATAATTAAGTTGTATCCTGTAACCTCCAAAGACTTGTACTGATTATTAACAGTTTAATTCTTGCGCTATTTTCTTTACACTTGTTTACATCATAGTAGAACTTTCAAATTCCTTACACGATTGATGGTAGGCTATAATCCCATATTTTAGTCGCTTATTGCACTCTAATTCACTACACTTTACTTGTGTTTGAGCTTTAATTGGTAGTGTTTTGCACTTATTATGTGTTTTATGTCTTGTAGGAGTGATTCCGAGTTATGTAGATGTTGTGGAGCTAATTCGAGTTATTTGGAGCTTTGAAGTCTGAGCAAAAGCCCGAGGGATTAAGACGGGATCGTGTTCGGGGGTCGAGGACCAAGTCTGGACATAAAAAATCAAGGTTGAAGCTGGACTCTGAAGAAAGTACACTACTAAGGCGCATGGTGCGCCGCAACAGTGTGAATCCTGTTGCTTGACAAGTTGCCTTCTCTCTGATAATCTCCACTAATGCCTCGCGTGGTGCGTGGCGCGTGGCGCATGGCGCATCGCCCCATGCTATGCGCCTAAGCATTTTCCCATAGCTATTTTCCTATTTCGGCTGCGAAAGGGTGGTTTTTTCCGGGTCCGACCCTACTTGGTATTAATACATGGAAAATATTATTTTTTGGACTTTTGACACACTTTCGACCTAAGGAAGCTAAGGAGGAGTTGGAAGAACACAAGCACAAGGATTTAATCATTCCTTCCTCATTCAAGACTCGAGTTTGGATCGAATCTATGTTTTTCTATACTTTAATTATATTTGATGAATTTCTCCATGTCTATGGAGTAGTTCCCTTTAGGGTTTGATGGATTTGGTGTGTTGATGATTGTTTGTGGATTATAACTCTAGTTTTATGTATTGAATTGTTTTGGAAGATTTAATTGTTGCGTTTATATTCACTAGTTCATGTAACCGAGAGAGGCATAATTTGTGATATCTTTGCATTATATTGTTGGTTGAGTTCATAGATTCTTCTAAGTAATCGAAAGAGGCTAGTTGAATCATTGATTACACCTAGTTAGGAGAATAATCAAAAGAGGTTTTCCTAAAGACCAATCCACTACGCATTCTTGCATATCTTAACAATGCTTAATTTGGTTCACCTTGTGAGACTAAGACTTAATCGAGAGAGGAGTTTCTGCTGAACGTTTGAACTAATAATTGAATGAATTCGAGAGACTCACTTGAACATTAGAAATAAATTATATAGAGTTAGATCTCGAACAATTATCTTGCACATATCCTATCAAAACCCTATCTTCTCCCACTGATAACCTTATTTGCTTAATTTTTATCTCGATAGTCACTAGTCAATAGCTTTAGATTCTTAGTTAATTTTAATTATTAATCATATAAATCTCAATTGTTGAATAGCAGTCAATCTAGAAACTACAAGAATACTATTTAAATTCAATCTTTGTGGATACGATATTATACTATACTATCTTTGATTAGCGAGCATACTTTAGGTGTGACTTTTGCGCTCGTCAAGTTTGGCACCGTTGTCGGGGAAAATTATAATCCGATAATCCCACATAGCTTAAACTTTGGCCGGGACCCACAGTTGTGGACCTGTAACGACCCGGCCAGTCGTTTTGAGAATTTACACCCCGATCCCCTATTAACTGCTTTCCCCGTGTTTCTGCTATTGTGATTTGCCGGGATGGTTTATCTTGAGTTTCAGAGTGTTTTGGGACACTTAGTCCCTAAATGAGAGTTTAAGTCTTAGAATTTGGACCATAGTTGGAGCAATGTGAAGACGGCTCTGTAATGGAATTCCGTCAATTCCGTTAGCTTCATTGGGTGATTTCGGGCTTAGGGACGTGTCTAGATTGTGATTTGGAGGTCCGTAGCTTATTTAGGCTTGGAATGGCGAAAGTTGAATTTTTGGAGTTTCGAGCCGATAGTGGAATTTTTGATATCGGGGTCGGAATCCGATTCCGGATGTTGGAATAGGTCCATAGTGGTGAATATGACTTGTGTGCAAACTTTGGGGGTCAGTCGGACGTGGTTTGGTTGGTTTCGGCATCGGTTGTAGAATTTTTGGAAATTCAAGTTCATTAGGTCTGGATTGGAGGGTGATTCGTGGATTTAGCGTTGTTTGATGTGATTTGAGGGCTCAACTAAGTTCGTATGATGTTTTTGGATTGGTTAGTATGTTTGGTCGAGGTCCCGGGGGCCTCGAGAGAGTTTCGGATGCTTAACGTATTTGAATTTGGACTTGGGCAAATTCTGAAGTTGGCTACTTCTGGTGTTTTCGCACCTCGGTGGGAAGCCTGCAAGTGCGGCCCGAAGAAGCGAGGAAGGAGGTGGCAGGTGCGGTTTGAGGCAAGAGGACCAGTGGCCGGAGATGCAACTCAAGAACCGCAGAAGCGGAGCCGCATCTGCGAAGAAATGAGCGCAGGTGCGGTGCTTGGGGAATTAATCAAATTCCATAGATGCGGAGCCCTAGCCGCAAAAGCGGGATCGCAGGTGCGGTCTTGGGAGCGCAGATGCGGAAATCGCTGGGCAAAAAAGATGGCTTCGAGGGTTTGAAATTTCATAACACAAAATTTGATTTGGATCTTGGTGGGAGGCGATTTCTTGAGGGAATTTGAAGGAGAACCATTGGCAACGAGTTCTAACTCTATTTTGGATCATATACATAAATCTATTGTTGTTTTCCTCATTTAATTAAGGAGTTTGAGGGTGGAAATTTTGAAATGAGGGAAAAAGTTCCCCAATTGAAAATCTGAAGTTTGAATATGAATTTGATGTCGGATTGGGATGATTTTTGTACGAGTGAACTCGTGAGTGAATAGGTGTTCATAATTTGTGATTTTTACCAGATTTCGAGACGTGGGCCAGGGGAGGGCGTTTTCCTATTTTCTTGCCTTAGCTTGGAATTAATTAGTTAAATTAGTTGCTTGTAGCTATATTTACGTTATGTAATTGATTTGATTAGATTTGAGCCACTCGGAGTTGGATACTCATGGCAAAAGCGTGATTTCGGATTGATTTTTTAGCTTGGTTCGAGGTAAGTGGCTTGCCTAATCTTGTGTGGGGGAACTCCCCTTCGGATTTTGGTACTGTTGTTATATGAATGCCGTGTACGTGAGGTGACGAGTGCGTACACGTGCTAATTATTGAAAAACCCCATTTTCATTAAGTAATTAACTGTGTTTTCCTTTAATTGAGTAATACTAGTATACGTAGCCTCTTGTTTAGCTTAGAAAAAGCATGCTTATGTGCCTTAACTATCTTATCTGCTTTAACTGCTTTAGCCGGATTCTGTGTAGCATGTTTAGAGTAAAATTTCCTGTCTTCTTTGCTACGAACTTGATTAGAACTGTAGATCTTTCCTAGCTGGAACTGTTGTGTATATTGAATGAGTTGTGTATTTATTTTGGGACTACGGAACGGTATTCCAAGAGACCCCCCTGTATGTTTATGTTCGGGACTACGGGACGGTATCCCGGGAGATCCCCCTGTACTGGATATTTACTTTGGGACTACGGAACAGGTATTCTGGGATATCCCCATGCACATTTACGATTTGGACTACGGGACGGTATCTCGGGAGATCCTCTGTACATTTACATTTGGGACTATGTGACGGTATCCCGGGAGATCCCCTGTTGCTATTTCTGTGTACTGAGTTATTTCTTCCTATGACTTCATTTTCATTGATTGTTAGCATTTTAACTCTACTACGATATTTCATACTATTTTTATCTTAATATATGTATAAACCAGTAGAGCCCTGACCTGATCTCGTCACTGCTCGACCGAGGTTAGGCTTGGCACTTACTGGGTACCGCTGTGGTGTACTCATGCCCTTTCTTGCACATGTTTTTCGTGTGCAGATCCAGGTACTTCCTCTTAGCCATACTTCTAGTGAGGCGAGGCGATCTTAGAGACTTCGTGTATATCTGTCGCATCCGCAGACCTAGAAGTCCTTCTCTATTCCTCCTTCGTGTATATCCGAGCGGCATTTTAAACTCCCTTATTGTATTTACCTGTTAATTGTTAGTTTCGTGTCTTTATTTCATTTTCATAAATTGTTAGGCTTACCTAGTCGTAGAGACTAGGTGCAGTTTATGGAGGGAGAACTTGGATCGTGACAAGTTGGTATAAGAGCTCTAGGTTCATAGGAGTCATGAATCACAAGCCGGTTTATTAGAGTCTCGCGGATCGGTACGGAGACGTCCGTACTTATCTTCGAGAGGCTATGGAACTGTTAGGAAAATTCTACTTCATTTGATTCCTTGTCGTGCAAGATTATTGACTTCGAAATTTTAAACCTCTGTCTTCTATTCTCTCACATATTGTGAGGACACGTGCTACCGGAGATGACCAGGCACCCGCGCCCCCTGCTAGATCTGCCAGAGGCTGGGGCCGGGGTAGAGCCCGAGGACGCGCACGTGGTGCAGCCATAGCACCCGCGCGAGCAGCTACAGAGTAGCCGCCAGTAGCTCCAGCCAGATCCTAGGCGCCTAATACGCCTACTACTATTACTCCAGATCTCCAGGAGACCCTTGCACAGTTCATGAGCATGTATAACACTTAAGCTCAGGCAGGGTTGATTCCCCTTGCTGTAGCCACATCTTAGGCCAGGGGAGGAGCACAGACTCCCGCCGCCCACATCCAGAGCAACGGGTTCAAGTTGATCAGATCCTAGAGGTTATAACGGTACCACCTGTAGCCCCAGCTCTGCCCGAGGGTAGGGCAGTAGTTTCAGAGGAGGAGCATCGGAGGCTTGAGAGGTACAAGAAGTACGACCCTCCTACATTCAATGGTCTAGCATCAAAGGATGCTCAGGGATTTCTGGAGGAGTGCCACCGTATCCTCCGCACTATGGGTATAGCAGAGTCTTTCCTTCACTGCCTTCTAGCTTCGAGGGGCAGCCTATCAGTGGTGGCGTACTTTTGCGTTGGACAGTCCGGCTGAGGCAGCTTCCCTTACATAGACCAAGTTTTCAGTTATGTTTTTGAGGGAATATGTCCCTTAGAGCCTCGGGGACGCATGGCGCACGAAATTTGAGCATTTGCTACAGGGTATTGTGACTGTTTCGTAGTATGTTGTCCATTTTAGTGACTTGACTAGGCATGCACCGGCCTTGGTTTCTACGGTTCGTGAGAGCCTTATTATGCACCTCTAGTATCTAGTGCACCTCCTACACGGGTGCTTTCAGTGGTCAGTCCAGCAGACCTGGCCCGAGCCAGTCACAGCCGCCATGTCCTCCAAGAGCTTGTTTTGAGTGTGGCGACATACGTCATTTGGTGAGGGATTGCCCTAGGCTTAGGAGGGGTGCACCTCCACAGACTTCTCAACCACAGCGTGCTCCACATGTTTCTCAGGCTATGTTTACAGCACCAGTTCCTACCCCACCTGCTCAGCCAGCCAGAGGTGGAGGTCGGGGAGGTAGAGGTCGCCCTAGAGGGGGAGGCCAGGCCAGATACTATGCCCTTCCTGCCCGTACTGAGGTTGTTGCCTCCGATTTTGTCATCACAGGTATTGTTCCGGTTTGTCATAGAGATGCATCAGTTCTATTCGATCCAGGCTCCACTTATTCTTATGCGTCCTCTTATTTTGCCTGCATTTGGGCGTATCTCGGGATTCATTGAGTTCCCCTATTTATGTTTCTACTCTTGTGGGAGATTCTCTTATTGTAGATTGCGTTTATCGGTCGTGTTTGATTGTTTTTAGTGGTTTTGAGACCAGAGCCACTTTATTATTGCTCAGCATGGTAGATTTTGATGTTATCTTGGGCATGGACTGGTTGTCGCTCCATTATGCTATTCTTGATTGTCACGCCAAGACCTTGACGCTGGCTATGCCAGATTTACCGCGGTTAGAGTGGAGGGGTACTTTAGATTACACTCCCAGTAGAGTTATTTCATTTCTTAAAGCTCAGTGAATGGTTGAGTAGGGGTGTGATGCGTATCTAGCTTATGTGAGAGATGTCAGTATTGATACCCTTATAGTTGATTCAGTCCCAGTAGTGCGGGATTTCCCTGATGTGTTTCCAGCTGAGATCTTCCACCCGACAGAGATATTGATTTTGGCATTGATTTGTTGCCGGGTACTCAGCCCATTTCCATTCCTTCTTATCGTATGGCTCCTCCTAAGTTGAAGGAGTTGAAGGATCAGTTACAGGAATTGCTTGATAAGGGATTTATTCGGCCTAGTGTGTCACCTTGGGGTGCTCCTGTCTTGTTTGTGAAGAAAAAGGATGGTTCTATGCGTATGTGCATTGATTGTCGCTAGCTGAACAAAGTTACAGTGAAGAACCGGTATCCTTTACCTCGTATTGATGACCTGTTTGATCAGTTATAGGGTGCCCGAGTGTTTTGTAAGATTGACTGGCGTTCAAGTTATCATCAGTTGAAGATTCGGGAGCCAAATATCCTGAAGACTGTTTTCAGGACTCGTTATGGTCATTACGAGTTCCTTGTTATGTCATTTGGGCTGACCATTGCCCCAACAGCATTTATGCATTTGATGCACAGTGTATTCTAGCCATATCTTGACTCGTTCGTCATTGTCTTTATTGATGACATTCTGGTGTACTCCCGGAGTCGGGAAGATAATGAGCAGCACCTGAGGACAGTGCTTCAGACCTTGGGAGAAAAGAAATTATATGCGAAGTTCTCAAAATGTGAGTTCTGGTTGGATTCCTTGGCATTCTTGGGTCACGTAGTATCGAGTGAAGGGATCAAGGTGAATCCGAAGAAAGTCGAAGCAGTGCAGAGTTGGCCCAGACCATCCTCGGCTATAAAGATTCGTAGTTTTCTTGGCTTGGCGGGTTATTATCGTCGATTTGTTGAGGGATTTACATCAATTGCAGCACCTATGACCAGGCTGACCAAGAAGGGTGCTCCGTTCAAGTGGACGGAAGAGTGTGAGGAGAGCTTTCAGAAGCTCAAGACAGCTTTGACTACAGCCTCAGTGTTTGCCTATAGGTTCGGGGTCTTATACTGTCTATTGTGATGCCTCGAAGAATGGCCTTGGAGCTGTATTGATGCAGGACGGTAGGGTGATTGCCTACGCGTCCAGATAGCTGAAGGTGCATGAGAAGAATTATCCTGTCCATGATCTCGAGTTAGCTGCTATTGTTCACGCCTTGAAGATCTGGCGTCATTATTTGTATGATGTTCCTTGTGAGATCTACACTGGTCACCGGAGTTTGCAGCATCTGTTCAAGCAAAAGTACCTTAATTTGCGTTAGAGAAGGTGGTTAGAGCTGCTTAAGGATTATGATATCACTATCTTGTACCACCCGGGGAAGGCCAAAGTGGTGGCCAATGCTTTGAGTCGCCGGGCGGAGAGTTTGGGGAGTTTGTCTTATCTACCAGCAGCAGAGAGGCCCATGGCGATGGATGTTCAGGACTTAGCTAGCCAGTTTGTGAGATTGGATATTTCATAGCCTAGTCGGGTCCTAGCTTGTGTGGTTTCTCGGTCTTCCTTATTTGATCGTATCAGAGAGCGTCAGTATGATGACCCTCATTTCCTTTTCCTTAAAGACAAGGTTCTGCATGATGATGCCAGAGATGTGACCATTGGTGATGACGGGTATTGAGGATGTAGGATCGGATCTGTGTACCCAATGTTGATGGGCTTCGGGAGTGAATTCTAGAGGAGGCCCACAGTTCGCGGTATTCCATCCATCCGGGTGCCGCAAAGATGTACCAGGATTTGAGGCAGCACTATTGGTGGAGGAGGATGAAGAAAGATATAGTTGGGTTTGTAGCTCGGTGCCTCAATTGTTAGCAGGTGAAATATGAGCATCAGAGACCGGGTGGCTTGCTTCAACAGATAGAGATTCCAGAGTGGAAGTGGGAGCGGATCACCATGGACTTCTTAGTTGGAATCCCAGGGACTTTGAGGAAGTTCGATGCTATTTGGGTGATTGTGGATCGGCTGATCAAGTCCGCACACTTCATTCCTATGTGTACTACCTATTCTCCGGAGCGGTTGGCGGAGATTTATATCCGGGAGATAGTTCATCTGCATGGTATTCCACTTTCCATCATTTCATATAAAGGTACTCAGTTTACATCACGATTCCGGAGAGCTGTACACCACAAGTTGGGTACTCGGGTGGAGTTGAGCACAGCATTTAACCCCCAGACGGACGGACACTTCGAGCGCACTATACAGATTCTTGAGGATATGCTCCATGCGTGTGTGATGGAGTTTGGAGGTTCTTGGGATCGGTTCTTGCCACTTGCAGTGTTTTCCTACAACAACAGTTATCAGTCCAACATTCAGATGGCACCGTATAAGGCTCTGTATAATAGGTGGTGTAGATCCCTGGTGGGTAGGTTTGAGCCGGGCGAGGCTAGATTATTGGGCAAAGACTTGGTTCAGGACGCTTTGGAGAAGGTTAAGGTGATTCAGGATAGACGCCGCACAGCACAGTCCAGACAAAAGAGTTATGCGGACCGGAAGGTTCGCGATGTTTCATTTATGGTTGGAGAGCGGGTCTTGCTTCACGTTTCGCCTATGAAGGGCGTTATGATATTTGGAAAGAGGGGCAAGTTGAGCCCAAGGTTTATTGGTCCCTTTGAGGTGATGCGACGTATTGGGGAGGTTGCTTATGAGCTTGCCTTACCTCCCAGCTTGGCAGGAGTTCATTCGGTATTTTATGTTTCGATGCTCCGGAGGTATCACGGCGATCCGTCTCACGTGTTGGATTTCAGTTCAGTCCAGTTGGACAAGGATCTATCTTATGTTGAGGAGCCAGTGGCTATATTTGACAGGCATGTTCAAAAGCTGAGGTCAAAGAGCATTGCATCAGTAAAGGTTCAATGGCGGGGTCAGCCAGTCGAGGAGGCGACTTGGGAGACCGAGTAGGATATGCGCAGCCGTTATCCTCATCTTTTTACCACTTAAGAGGGGGAGGATGTAACGGCCCGGCCGGTCATTTTGAGAATTTACTCTTCGATCCCCTATTAACTGCTTTCCCCGTGTCTTTTTCTGCTATTGTGATTTGACGGATGGTTAATCTTGAGTTTCAGAGTGTTTTGGGACACTTAGTCCCTAAATGAGAGTTTAAGTCTTAGAATTTGGACCGTAGTCGGAGCAGTGTGAAGACGGCCCCGGAATGGAATTTCGTCAATTCCGTTTCCTCCGTTGGGAGATTTCGGGCTTAGGGGCATGTTTGGATTGTGTTTTGGAGGTCCGTAGCTTTATTTAGGCTTGAAATGGCGAAAGTTGAATTTTTGGAGTTTCAGGCCGAAAGTGGAATTTTTGATATCGGGGTCGGAATCCAATTCCGGAAGTTGGAATATGTTCATAGTGGTGAATATGACTTGTGTGCAAAATTTGGGGTCAATCGGACGTGGTTTGGTTGGTTTCGGCATCTGTTGTATAATTTTTGGAAATTCAAGTTCATTAGGTTTGGATTGGAGGGTGATTTGTGGATTTAGCGTTGTCTGATGTGATTTGAGGGCTTGACTAAGTTCGTTTGATATTTTTGGATTGGTGGGTATGTTTGGTTGAGGTCCCGGGGGCCTCGGGTGAGTTTCGGATGCTTAACGTATTTGAATTTGGACTTAGGCAAATTCTGAAGTTGGCTTCTTCTGGTGTTATCGCACCTGCGGTAGGAAGCCCGCAGGTGCGGCCCCGCAGAAATGAGGAAGGAGGTCGCAGGTGCGGTTTGAGGCAAGAGGACAGGTGTCCGCAGATGCGACTCAAGAACCGCAGAAGCGGAGCCGCATCTGCGAAGAAATGAGCGCAGGTGCAGTGCTTGGGGAATTAATGAAATTCTGCAGATGCGGAGCCCTAGCCGCAGAAGCGGGACCGCAGGTGCGGTCCTGGGAGCGCAGATGCGGAAATCGCTGGGTAGAAAAGATGGATTCGACGGTTTGAAATTTCATAACACAAAATTTGATTTGGAGCTCGGTGGGAGGGGATTTCTTGAGGGATTTTGTTACACCCCAAGTTTTCATACGTGAGAGTACGTCGTAAGTCATTGATGTAAGCTCGAAAATGAGATTATATTTGGAAGCAAATAAAGTAAGTTAATCATATTACCTTGGAGGTTACAAATATTTAAGATCATGAATAACAAGTACCAAAAGGGTTGGAAAGCTTAGTCGCTAAACGAATTGAAGAAAATAAGTTTCGTCGAAAATCGACAAGTTTGGAATGTAATAACATATTCTTTTGGGGAGAGACTAGGGTGATTAACATGATGAGGAGGTTAAGTTATGAGTTATTGTAGTCGTAGGATAGTCGTGTGTTATGTTTTGAAGTCAAGCGAGTTGTGGAACAAAAGTTGGAAAAAGGTCATCACAAGTTCCATTCATAAATGTGCTGAAAATTAGGTCAAATGTAACTGAGCTTTTCTCCCAATATACTTGGAATTAGGGGATGATCTACATATCAAATTGAAGATCTACGAGTCTAGTTTCCAATGCATTAAACCGTTTGTCGATACGATATTGGAGTAGAGACATATTTGCATTTTCACGAGACAGCGCAGACTGGTAGGTGACAAGTAGGTGCATCACCTACTTGCCAAAATGAGAGGACTTAATTAAAAGCCCCAAAGTCGGCCAAGAGGGGTCTTTTAAGGGAATACAAACTGAGTTATTTCACCTGTATTTCAGACCAAGAAAACCTAATTGAACCCCTGCAACTCCTCCCCCAAAATCCCACACAAACCCTAGGTATTCCGGGTGTTACGACGCGATTCTAGTGCTGAAAAGTCCGGACAGCATGCTAGTTTTTCTTTCTCCTTCTTGTATCCGTGTTGAGGAACTTATTTTTGATGAAAAAGGACCAGGTTTCGTGGGTGATACTCAGTACAAGGTAAGTTTATGCTTCTCCTTCCATTATCTATGCGTTTGCGAGTTGTAACTCGATCGTAAAGAATAGACCTAGCTAGTTTCGGAAGAATGGTATGTTGTTTGATCTTGTGCAATGGTTGGCTGGTTGTGAACTTATTTTTAAGTTAAATTCATGGCTGGTTTATTTTATAAGAGGTGTAATGATGTACTTTTGGTTGTATTTCTCAATTTGAAAGAAACGACAAGTCGAAACGTGTTTAAGTAAACCGAAAAATTATGTTTGAGTTGATGAACTTGTGGGACTGTTTTTGGGCTGTTTCGTGTTGGTATTGGGTTGTCTCTTTTACTACTGTTTTTATGGAGTTGAGAGGAAGAAGGGTGTGGAGAAACACCACATAATGGCAAGGTTGTTTGTTGGTCGTTCGTCATAACATTTTCGGATTGTTTGACACTATTATGGTTGTCGTGTTGTGTATGAAGTGATAGGGGTATGTTGGGCTGTTTGTGATTGTTTTGACTAGTGTGAAGTCATATATATAGGGGAGGTGCTGTCCATTTCATTGTAAAATAGATTGTGGTTGATACATAATAGTTACGACGCTTAACGATAACGAGAGTGTCATTTCTCTTATTGTAGACTAAGGAGCCGTGAAATTGCATAGCTTGAGGTTGGGAAGAATATACAAGGTATGTTAAGGCTCTTCCTTCATTCTTTTGGCATGATCTAAAGTGAAACGAACATAAACGATACGCTATTTCATAATGAATCTACTCCTAGCAACTAAGGTTGTCCATGTTATTCTTTCCTTACAAAGTTATTCCAAGAAAGTATGTATGATCCTTGAGTCCTAGTGAAGTTCATATTGATGGTATGATGTCCATAATGTTAATCGATGGTGCAATGACCTTATGTCACTCCAAAAGGTTTAGAACGTGACTCCATGAGTCCAGCATGCATTATATATGTATCTATTTTACTCTACCGAGCCGCGCTATAGTCGGCCGGGTATGGCACCTATTGTGCAACCACTGATCAGTTGGGTTTACCGAGCTCCACGTGGCCGGGTACGTTTTTACCGAGTCCTCTTTGAGGCCGGGTATGATATGATGATGATGATGCCCACAGAGGTGTATGTTTTTAAAAGTTTATATATATATATATGTATTATGCATTTCATGTCAGTAGCCCCCAGAGGCACTCAGATGTTACAGGTTGTATCTCCTCTATCTCTCTTTACATTACTGTTCTTATTTATGCTTTTATGCCTTACATACTCGGTACTTTATTCGTACTGACGTCCCTTTTGCCTGGGGACGCTGCGTTTCATGCCCGCAGGTCCCGATAGACAGGTTGACATTCCTCCTAGTAGGCTATCAGCTCAGCGAAGGTGTTGGCGTACTCCACTTGCTCCGGAGTTGCCTATTTGGTTAGTATGCTTTGGATATGTATTGATTGGTATGGCGGGGCCCTGTCCCGACCTTTACGATTTTATGTACTCTTAGAGGCTTATAGACAGATGTCAGGTGTATGGATACTTGTATGGCCTTGTCGGCCTATGTTTTGAGTTTACAAATGGTCATGTCGGCCTTATAGGCCCGTATGTCACATGTATAAGTTTGTATATCATGCTGGGTCATCATACGTTAAGTATTCCCTTATGTTTTATTCTTGTTATCTTATGAAGGGTTTTCTAGCTCATTTACCCATGATAGTATGATAAGAAAGATATGTTACGTTGGTACTCGGTTGAGTAAGGCACCGGGTGCCCGTCGCGGCCCTTCGGTTTAGGTCGTGACAGATTTTGAAGGAGAACCATTGGGTAACGAATTCTTACTCTATTTTGGATCACATACATAAATCTATGGTTGTTTTCTTCATTTAGTTAAGGAGTTTGAGGGTGGAAATTTGGAAATGGGGGAAAAAGTTCCCCAATTGAAAATTTGAAGTTTGAATAGGAATTTGATGTCGGATTGGGATGATTTTTGTACGAGTTAACTCGTGAGTGAATGAGTGTTCATAATGTATACGGTAAAAATCAAAGGGCTCGATTTTGTGACTACTAGGGCGCCTAAAAAAAGACCACCTCCGGGAGGATCGAAGTCTAGCTCGGTGTTTTCCCCCGAGGGTTTGTGATGAGCGACCTCGAGGCAGTACAAACCAACGGCTGCGACGCACCAGCGGGAAGTTCCCAAGGCACATGATCAAGACTGACAAAGCCTGCAAGGAAAACATTAGTCTATACCAAACTAGTAAGTAGCTGTTCCAGCTATGTTTCTTTGTAATAATTACTCATGTACTATGTTGGGATTTCCCTCCTTATATAAAGGGGATCCTTGTCATTTTGTAAAGGGATCTGAGACACAAGATACTTCATTCAATATAAGAACATTCTTTCTGCTCTCTAACTAAAACATACTCTCTATTTGGCTCTATTGCTTACGTTTATTGCTTTATTTACATTTATTATATCTCATTAATTGTTCTTCATTTATTGCTTGTTATTGGTCATAAAAAGCCGCAATCACAGCACTGATAGCTGTTAATCCTTCATCGGCTACCCTTAACTGGGTATCAGATTCGACTTCGGGGCCCCGTATATGCAAGCTCAAGGCCTCAATTCCTAGCCATTTCGGTTTGTTTATTAAGCTATCTCCAAGGAACCATCTTAATTTCCAATCCTTCACTTAGCATACATTACCTTACAACTAGCATAAAATAGATCACATATTTTTATAACCACAAAATCAAATTTAATTGTTATTACCATTTTCAAGGTAAACAGTTTGGCGCCCATCGTGCGGATAAAAATAATAGTGATTGTTTTCTTGCTGGTTTACTACATAACGTAAGTTATCTTTCACACTTTTTCTTTCCCAAGATCTTTGATTTCAAGTCAAAATGTCCAACTCAGTAAACGCACGTGAAAACAACAATCTTGAGGACCATGGAGAAAATGGTGTAGCTGTTCCAGGTGTTGGTGTACCACCAGAAACCCTGGGGATGCGCAAGAACCAATTCCCGTGGACGCGGTCTCGCGCGACGCTCAACACGTCGAAATAAGCTCCCACACCAAGGAGATCAACAAGAAGCTCAGAGAACCCCAGCTAGGGAAGAACAAGAAGTTAGCCTTCACGTTATTTTTAAAATATTACAGGCACAACAGCTGGCGGTTGCTCAGATGCAAAGTCACCAGAAAACTCCCAGCATGGTAGCACCGGAAACAGCTCCCCAAGCCGAGCAGGTACCGGGAAGATCAAGCAATAGCGGGTCGGCAACCGACCCCGCCATCATAAAAATGCTCGAGGACCTCACAAAGAGGGTGGAATCGGGCGAGAAGAAGATAGAAGCCAACAACAAGAAGGTGGAGACCTACAATTCTAGGGTCGATCAAATTTCGAGCGCACCCCCGATCCTGAAAGGTGTCGACTCCAAGAAGTTCGTGCAAAAGCCGTTCCCATAGGAAGCGGCTCCAAAACCCATTCCAAAGAAGTTCAGAATGCCTGACCTTCCGAAGTACAATGGAACCTCGAACCCCAACGAGCACGTCAGTACTTACACTTGTGCATTAAAAAGCAACAACCTGAAGGACGACGAGATCGAATCCGTCCTACTGAAGGAATTCGGAGAGACGCTCTCAAAGGGGGTGATGATGTGGTACCACAACTTAGCCCCACACTCGATAGATTCGTTTGCCATGCTGGCAGATTCATTCATAAAGGCACATGCTGGTGCCATCAAGGTAGCTACAAGAAAATCCGACGTCTTCAAAATCAAGCAAAGAGATAACGAGATGCTGCGAGAATTCGTATCTCGCTTCCAAATGGAACGAATGGAACTACCACCGGTCTCCGACGACTGGGCAGTGCAGGCCTTCACTCAAGGTTTGAACGAGCGAAGCTCGGTGGCTTCGAAGCAGCTGAAGCAGAACTTAGTCGAATATCCCCCCGTGACCTGGTCGGACGTCCACAACCGATAACAATCAAAGATCAGGGTCGAAGACGACCAACTAGGAGCCTCCTCGGGCTCAGTATATCCTAACAGGCTTCCGACAAAGGATCCAAAGCCAAACAAAGACAGATACCAACCATACACTAAGGATAGAAGAAATGCCCCGAGGCGCAACATACCCCGCAACGATCGAAGGATGGATCGAGGTCAGAACCCTCGAGGACTTGTTAGCAGAGCTGGATTCGATAGGCACACAGGGCCAACGGAGGCACCCCGCCTGTCGGAATACAACTTCAACACCGACATATCAGACATCGTATTCGCCATCAGCAAAATCAGAGACACCAGGTGGCCAAGGCCTGTACAATCAGATCCTTCGCAAAGGAACCATAACTTAGCGTGTGAATTTCACAACACACATCGTCACAAGACCGAGGATTGCCAACAACTCCAGGAAGAAGTAGCCTGACTACTCAGCAAAGGTCACCTCCGAGAATTACTCAGCAACCGAGCCAAAAATCAATTCTCGAAAAGAGAGGCGACCAAGAAGAGTGACACAGGCGAGCCACAACATGTCATCCATATGATCTTCGGAGGTATGGATGCTCCACAAGAACCCATGGTTAGGAGAACAAAAATTTCCATCACCAGGGAAAAGCGAACTCGAGGTTACATACCCGATGACGCCCTCACGTTCAGCGACGAAGACATCGAGGCTTTATCTCAGCCCCATAACAACGCATTGGTAATTTCTTTTCTTGTAAATACATTTCAAATGAAGCGTGTGCTTGTGGATCCAGGTAGCTTGGCCAACATCATCAGGTCGAGGGTGGTGGAGCTGCTCGGACTGCTCGACCAGATCGTGCCCGCTTCTCGAGTCCTCGACGGATTCAACATGGCAAGCGAAATGACCAAAGGAGAAATCACCCTCCCTGTCAACGTGGCAGGCACAACCCAAAATGCCAAATTTCATGTCATCGAAGGAGATATGAGGTATAAGGCCTTGCTCGGAAGGCCATAGATACACTGCATGAGGGCAGTACCGTCCACCCTCCACCAAATGATGAAGTTCCCGACAATGGACGGGATAAAGACTGTCTGTGGAGAACAACATGCATCAAAAGAGATGTTTGCAGTGCACGATGTGGCTCCGGCACCAATACCCCCATCGTCGAAGGAGACAAAGGATAAGCAAACGGTAAAATAGAAATAACAAGCTAGAACTTTTGGTTACACCCGACTAAAACAAGTAACGGACCGTACCGCGTTCTCAAAGCAAACAATCGAAGTATATCAAGGCTCAAGGCATCGCCGGCACTAAGGTATGATCATCTCCCTTTTTCATTCGGTTTTTGCTCTAACCGTGTACGCAGGCACTCGATCGATGCTGCCAAAGCGCTTTCCAACCTGAAGGCCTTAGGTTTCGAAAGCATGCATTGCACTCTTTTCCTTCGATCGGGTTTTATCCCAAGAAGGGTTTTTACCGACAAGGTTTTTAATGAGGCAACATCTATATGCTACCTAAGGAAGTCTTAACATGTACTCAAGGCTTCTCTTCAATCAACCTCGAATATTGAGGGGCATCCCCCCAGAAGGTCGCCTCCTCGGAGAAGCCGAGATGTGCTGAACGGGGTCTCGATAGGAAAATGATGTACCGGACCAAATGGTCGAACGAACCGTATCCGTATTGAATAACCGAGCCCGTGTCAGCAAAAACGTGTATACTTGTACCAAGCAATCAAAGAATACTTTCCCCTCCATCAAAGCATTTCGCGTTCAAAGAAGCTTGGTATTTTTTACAAAAATGGCTCTAGAGCCAAAAAACGCCCCTAACACTCGGGGACTAGCGTCAAAAACTTGAAGCTAAGCCCTCAATGAAGCAACTTTAATATCACAAAATGGCCCCAGAAGCCAAAAAACATCCCGAGCACTCGGGGACTGGCATAAAAAACTCAAGGCCACATGACCTCCGGGTTGGAAACTCCAAGCTCGTAAGCCCTCAATGAGGCAATACCAAGTTTACAAGGAATGGCTCCCGAGTCGAGAAGCTTTCGACGACTCGGGGACTGCCGCCAACTGCCACCCCATCAATCTGTCAAAACCTGAGGCTGTAAGGCCCCATGTGGGCAACCTCGAGCGCATAAGACCTTCATAAGGCAATATCAAAACTATAAGACCTTCATAAGGCAATATCAAATTTATAAGACCTTCATAAGGCAACATCAAATCTATAAGACCTCAAGCAAGGCATGAACCATACTTGTACCAAGTAACTAAAATTGTAAGACCTCAAAGGCATGCAAAGATTTATAAGACCTTACAAAAGGCATAATCCCGATCTTAAAGCTAAGGCTATATATAAACTTATAAGACCCCTAAAAAGGCATACCCTCGATATATACGCCGAAACTACCTCACTCGGGGACTGAAAGGCTCCGTCCAAACGCAATGAATACGGTCACAAGGCTCTACCAGCCAAACTAACGCAACTCGAGGATGCCCGACCATCACTACAAAATCACAGGCCTTCAATTACTTCGAAAAAACTTCAGAAAGAACCGGTTAAAATAGTCTACCCTCGACGTAGGCAAAAGGGCTTCGACCATGTTAGCTCCAAAACTATAGGCTTCGAAACACTCAGCCACCGAGCAAAACCTCCCGAGATGCTCGATCAACGCCACATGACGACTCACGATCGAGGTTTTACCGAACTGTCGAAGAGTCAGGCAAACACAATTCTAAAAAGTCCTTAACGAGGGAAAAATGAAGCCCATATAAAAGGTCGTACCGACCCTAATGTGTAAGAGCCACTATCGCCAGCCCATATAAAAGGTTGTACCGACCCTAATGCGTAAGAGCCACTGCCGCCAGCCCATATTAAAGGTCGTACCGACCTAACGCGTATGAGCCTAAGGACCAGCCCTAAATTCAAAAACTGAAGGGTCAATAAGCTCGAGTCAAAAACCGACTCGGAGACTGAATATGAAACAGTTAACTGAATATTCATAAGAGCAAAAGCATAAGAGCTTAAACGCCGGCTTATACTAAAAGGTCACACCGACCTCAATGTGTAAGAGCCAGTGTCATCAGCCCATACGAAAGGTCGTACCGACCCCAGCGCATAAGAGTCTACGGGTCAGCCAAACGAGCCTCAAGGCCATATTATAGAACTAAGGACCCCCTTCTACTAAAAAACTAGTTCATCTGGCCAAACAACTGACAAACATCAAAAGCAAGAGGAAGTGCTTGAAAATTAAAGCCCACAGGGTTTCCTTTTATACAGATGTATGAAAAAATACAAAGCTTCATTTACAATGTTCTTTGAAAGCACTATACACAGAATCAGAAAAGGAAGGCCTAATCTGTGTCCCCCTCGGGGTCTATGGCCTGTCGGCCTCTTTCTCGCTATCCTCGGCATCTGACCAAAGGGACTTAGCATCATGTTCGTCCGCCTTTGCCTGCTTCACCTCTTATAAGAGGTCAAAGCCTCTAGCATGAATCTCCTCGAGGGATTTCCTTCGAGATTTGCACCGAGCATACTCCTTGCTTCTGCCCTTACGGTCAAGATCTCTCCTCAGCTCAGCTCGAGCATCGGCAACATCTTTCAAATAAACGACCACTCTCTTATCGGCCTTAGTTCGACTCGTTACGGCTTCGGCCCGGGCATCCACAACTTTGGCCTTCACCTTCAGAAGCTCAGACTCGAGCCTTGCAATCATGTCCGCTCGGACCAAGCTGTTTTCGCGTGCTACGCGAAGTTGAACTTCGAAGGTGGAAGCTTTGGACAAAGCGGCCTTTTCTTCCACAACCTGAGCGTCCACCCGAGCCTTTAATTCATCGCACTGGCACTTAATTTGGCAATTTCACTCTCGAGGCATTCCAGGTCCTCCGACTTCCTCTACAACTAGAATGAACGAGCCATCAACCTCAGGGATAAAAAAAGGGAACATGCACCCCTTAGAACAAAATTTACCTGCTCCTCGAGGTAGCTTTCATAGTTCAAGCTTCGACTCGCCTCATATCGCAAGTGCGCCAACTCATTTTCCTTTTCATCGCAAAAGAGCCTAAGGGATTTCTCGCTATCCATGGCTTTTTGCAGCCTGGCCTCACGACGAAGCAGCTCAGATTTGAGCTTATTAAAAGCCTATGAAGAAGAAACTCAATAAGAGAGAGAAAAAGCTTCGTAAACTAAAGAACCGATACGATCGGCCAGAACTCACCTTAGAGTAGAGCCACTGAGCTTCCTCGAAACTCGAGCACACATATACTAGTCTGGTTCCATCGGCCCCAGTAAAACCGCTCCCAGTTGGGACACGGTCGCTCGATGTATGTGGCCCCTGGCCTCGAGCATCCCTCGAAGTACCTTCGACGGGAGAAGAAGTTGGCGGCTGAGAACCCTCGTTCCTCGAGGTACCTCCGACGGGAAAAGAAGATGGCAGCGGAGGAGGGATCTCTTTTCCAAGGCCAGAGATCTCGAGCGCTGCAGGCTCGGTTCAAGCATCCTCTCTGAGCCTCCGAGATGGACTCATCCTGTTATAGACATCGTTGCCCTACGAAGGCTCTTTTTGTTTATTATTATTATTCGGCCCTAAAGCTGGTGATTCTTCTCCCTCCCCGGGAGGGCATGATCTCGCTTCAGAAAGCCCCATAATGCCTACACAGACGGAATCAATACGCTTAAAAGAAGGGTGCTTTCCAAAAAAGAGCAAAGTTGCATAGCACGTACCGTGGTGTTTTGCCTCCCATCTGCCCTTAGACAGATCTCGCCACTTACGACCATCATGAGTTGAATGGATCGCCAACTTCTGATCCCAATCCGTCATGTCGGGGACCTCGTGTGGCGTCCATGAAATTGCTGCAGAAAGGAAAGGAGAAACGCATTTACGGAGCCCGCCTCCGCTATGAGTAAAACAAGCAAAACAACAATGAAATAAGTATACCACTTACGTGCAAAATTCCATTCCTCAAGAAAAGGCAGGAACTCTATCGGGATAATGTCAGCAGTCCGTACTCGGGTGAATCGACTCATCCATCCCCGGCCCCCATCTTCTTCGTCATCAACGACAAAAGGCCTAGTGGATCGTCATAGCAGGGTTCGGAGGCCTCGATGGTGAAAAGGCCGGTACATCCTGATAAGATGACTGAGGGTAAAATCGAGCCCTGCTCCCTCTACAAAGAATCACATCATCAGTACTATACGCCAAAACGACGGGTGAACCTGTGCCAAGGTAGCCTGATATTTCCGACAGAAATCGAGCACAACCCTATCGAGAGGGACCAGCGTGAAGGGGTACGTGTATACGTTCAGAAACCCCTCGGCACGGTCCATAATTCTCTCTTCCGGGGAAGGTACCTGCAGTACTACTTTCTCCCTCCATCCACAATCTTTTCTCACTAACTCAAGATGCCGCTCTCCTATCATAGAGGTAAGCTTTGAAGCATACTCCCAATTCCCCTGGGAATTGGGAGGTTTTTTTGTAGGAAAATTCCCCCTCGAAGCAAAATGTCTTAAAGGCAGCTCGCCTGACTCTGGCGACGCACCACCAACCAAGCAGGGATCAGAGGCGAAACTCCCTTCTCCTTGCCGAACGAATCCTGGCGCAGCAACTATAACTATGGCAAAATCAGTGAATTGAAGCGGAAATCTGAGCAAGGATTCCCAAGTTAAAGTAGTGAAGAACCTAACACAGAGAGAAGAACTCTATACTAAAAATAACGGAATCCTCAAAAAAGCAAACCTATATGTAGAAGCAAGAGGTGACTGTCCGCCCGCCTCAAAGGCCAGTTAAAAATACTAGCTAAGCCATTATCACTTTGGGAAGACGTATCGGCGCGATCGCCTCGGTCATTTTATAACCATGTCATACAATTTATGCGGTCGAATGGCATTTCGGGGATTAAAAACCCCCGCATCAACAAGCCTCGAGATGGTACCCGATCTCGATGACCTCTATCAAAAGGAAGATAGGCTCTAAGGAGCCCTTAACATCGTTACAAGCCTCGAGATGGTACCCGATCTCGAGGACCTCTATCAAAAGGAAGATAGGCTCTAAGGAGCCCTTAACATCGTCACAAGCCTCGAGATGGTACCCGATCTCGAGGACCTTTGTCAAAAAAGATGATACGCTATAAGGAGCCATTGATATTGCTACAAGCCTCGAGATGGTACCCGATCTCGAGGACCTCTGTCAAAAAGAAGATAAGTTCTAAAAACCTACTCATATGGGCTTGGCCTCGAGGTAGTACCCTACCTCAAAGATTTCTGCTATTGCAAGTACGGTTCATTTGTCTGATCCTCCGGCCCCCGAGCTATCTAAGCCTGAGCCAAGTTTCACTCAAGAACTACCAGTAAAACCTTAAGGCTATTTCTCGCCTTCGGGTCCAGTTAAATGTCCTCTCGGTTACTTTAATCCAGGGGCTATCTAAACCCAGGCGAACCCTCGTCCGGGATCTATATGCAATGCCTTAAGGTTATCTTTGCTCTAAGTTCAAAGCAAGTTTTCAGGTCGCCCGAGCTCGAGCAAACTCTCATTTGGGGACTGCTTTCGAAATCCTAAAGGCCATCTTTATTCTCGGGCGTCCGAGCGAATTCCCCCTCGAGGACTATCGACGAGGTCCGAAAGGTTAGGTTTTGTTCTATAAATTCGAAGCCCTATTTTCACTCGGTGGTCCCGGCGGCCTAAGCTTGTATCTATTCGACCCGGGTTTAGTCCGAAGGATGACAAAAGGGCTCCACAGTATATCGTACTAATCAATCAGGAACAGAGGAAATACCTACACCCGGGACCGGTATTCGGACCGATCGGTAGAGTCATGCACTCGGATTCTTCACAAATGCAAATGAAGGAAAATCCAACATAAATCAGAGACAAATTGAAGAAACTTCTTTGCATTAATAAACGTTGATTACAAAAAGCCCATGAAGGGACCTTACACATGATTACAAAAGCCCACGAAGGGTCCTTATACAGAAACAAAGGAGCAAAGATAACGGCTAAAAGTCTAAACTACTCTCGGGGGTACATCCTCGGGAGCAATGGCTTCGAGAATCGTTTCTTCGGGGCCCCGCCTCGACCTTCCAAACGGCACCTTCAAGGATGAGGAAGAAGCAGAAAATGATGAAGAAGCAGAAAAAGATGAAGAGGGGGCCGTGGCTCGTCAAAGAGCAAAAGCTCTTAGCCTGCCTTGCCGGCACAGCTACTTTGAGTCCACTTCTTGGAACATTGTGCCATGCAGGTTAGTATCTGGTAGAGCCGCTTCACTCCATGGAAAGAAAAAGGGGTGAAGCGCCACACCCAACCAAAGTAGGGAGGTGAGCAGCTGTGTAAAGTTCGAACATCCTCCGGAGCAGCAGTGTAAAGTTCGAATATCTTCCTGAGTAGGAAAAAAATCCAACACCCCCTCCCCTTATCGTCTCGAGCCAACGACGATAGAAATAACAACAACAATGACAACAACAACAAACCAGTGCGATCCCACTTAGTAGGGGAAAGCTCTAATAAAGAGCCATAAAACAACTGGCAAGAACGTCGTCGTATGACCTTGCAGCCACAGGCTTTAAACATGGGAAATAAAATTGGATAAAGATGAAGAGAAGTAAGGAGCCGAAGATTGTTGAAGAATGACTGCATGAAGTTTTGGCTCAAGAAAGCTTCCACTTATAGAAAGGAGGGAGCGCAACCAACAGCGCAATCAATGCCTCTGGGAAATGTGCCGATGGCGCAATCAATGTCTTGGGAGAACGGATCGGCAGACGCAATCAATGCCTATTGGAAAACGGATCTGCGGCGATATTACGCCTTGAGAAAGTAAACTGGCGCTACATCAAGTTATTCTTAGAAAGACATGTCGACGGGACATCTCAGTTATCGGAAAAGCTGACGTCATGGGCATGAATCATCACAAGAGGCTCGAGGGGATCGGTGTCAAGATCATTTCTTATCATTTTATTCTAAGAAACACGAAGACTATCTGTATACGGTAAAATCAGAGGGCTCGATTTTGTGACCACTAGGGCGCCTAAATAAAGACCACCCCCGAGAGGCTCGAAGCCTAGCTCGGAGTTCTCCCTCGAGGGTTCATGATGATCGACCTCGAGGCAGTACAAACCAACAGCTGCGACGCACCAACGGGAAGTTTCCAAGGCACATGATCAAGACTGACAAAGCCTGCAAGGGAAACATTAGTCTGTACCGGACTGGTAAGTTGCTGTTCTAGCTATGTTTCTTTGTAATAATTACTCATGTACTATGATGGGATTTCCCTCCTTATATAAAGGGGATCCTTGTCATTTTGTAAAGGGATATGAGACACAAGATACTTCATTCAATACAAGAACATTCTTTCTGCTCTCTAACTAAACCATACTCTTTATTTGGCTCTATTGCTTACATTTATTGCTTTATTTACATTTATTATATCTCATTAATTGTTCTTCTTTTATTGCTTGTTATTGGTCATAAAAAGACGCAATCACAGCACTGATAGCTGTTAATCCTTCATCGGCTACTCTTAACCGGGTATCAGATTCGACCTCGGGGCCCTGTATATGCAAGCTCGAGGCCTCGATTCCTAGCCATTTCGGTTCGTTTATTATGCTATCTCCAAGCTATCATCTTAATTTCCAATCATTCACTTAGCATCCATTACCTTACAACTAGCATAAAAATAGATCACATATTTTTAGAACCACAAAATCAAATTTAATTGTTATTACCATTTTCAAGGTAAACACATAATTTGTGATTTTTACCCGAATCCGAGACGTAGGCCTGGGGAGGATTTTTGGGCGTTTTCCTATTTTCTTGCCTTAGCTTTGAATTAATTAGTTAAATGAGTTGCTTGTAGCTGTATTTACGTTATGTAATTGATTTGATTAGATTTGGGCCACTCGGAGTTGGATACTCGTGGCAAGAGCGTGATTTCGGATTGATTTTTGAGCTTGGTTCGAGGTAAGTGGCTTGCCTAACCTTATGTGGGGAAACTCCCTTTAGGATTTTGGTACTGTTGTTATATGAATGCCGTGTACGTAAGGTGACGAGTGCGTACATGTTCTAATTATTGAAAAACCCCATTTTCATTATGTAATTAACTGTGTTTTCCTTTAATTGAGTAATACTAGTATACGTAGCCTCCTGTTTAGCTTAGGAAAAGCATGCTTATGTGCCCTAACTGTCTTATCTTCTTTAGCTTCTTTACCCGGATTCTACGTAGCATGTTTAGAGTAAGAATTTCCTGTTTTCTTTGCTACGAACATGATTAGAACTATAGATCTTTCCTAGTTGGAGATGTTGTGTATATTGAATGAGTTGTGTATTTATTTTGGGACTAAGGAATGGTATTCCGGGAGATCCCCCTGCACATTTACGATTTGGACTACGGGACGGTATCCCGGGAGATCCTCTGTACATTTACGTTTGGGACTACGGGACGGTATCCCGGGAGATCCCCTGTTGCTATTTCTGTGTACTGAGTTATTTCTTCCTGTGACTTCATTTTCATTGATTGTTAGCATTTTAACTCTACTGCGATATTTCATACTATTTTTATCTTAATATATGTATAAATCAGTAGAGCCCTGACCTGATCTCGTCACTACTCGACTGAGGTTAGACTTGGCACTTACTGGGTACCGCTGTGGTGTACTCATGCCCTTTCTTGCACATGTTTTTCGTGTGCAGATCCAGGTACTTCCTCTCAGCCATACGTCCAGTGAGGCGGGGCGATCTCAGAGACTTCGAGTATATCTGTCGCATCCGCAGACCTAGAAGTCCCTCTCTATTCCTCCTTCAGTTAAAGACTTCCTGTATTTTTCTTCGATGTTAGATTTCTGGAGTTAGAAACACTATGTACTTCTGTAGCTTGTGATTCATGAGATTCCGGGTTTTGGAAGTGCTATGTTCAGTTCGAGAGTGGTATTATTTTATATGCCGAGCGGCATTTTAAACTCCCTTATTGTATTTACCTGTTAATTGTTAGTTTGTGTCTTTATTTCATTTTCGTAAATTATTAGGCTTACCTAGTCGTAGAGACTAGGTGCCGTCATGATAGTTCACGGAGGGAGAACTTGGGTCGTGACAGGACCTCGAAGAGTGCCTAACACTTTCTCTTTGAGGTAATTTGAACCCTTACCCGATCTTTGGTGACATCGACTAGTTAAATAGAGTTATTTGCAAAAAAGTGCCCTAACACACCTTAAAAATCGTTAGGTGGTGACTCTTCTCTTTTAATATCCATTTAAAAGAGTTGTCACATGTCGAAACCCGCTTTCACGAGAAAATAGGGCGCATTAGCATGGAGACTCTGCTGGGGATATACTTAGGCTCTTACCATAATAAAGTTGACTTAAGTGGATTAACGGATTATTTGATGACATGTACATCCCTTCCCTTATTTTCCTTTATTTGTTTAAATTGCTATGATATGTACTTCCCTTCCCTTATTTTCCTTTATTTGTCTAAATTACTTTGACATGAACATCTCCTCCGTGTTTCCCTTTGTTTAAATTGCTATGACATGTACATCCTCTTTCTATTTCCTTCATCTTGTCTAAGACTGCTATATCATGTACCTCCTATCCCTATCTCCTTATTTTCTTCATTCAATTATGTTCTCGTACATTTTCATGAGTACATTTGGCAACGTGTTACTATTTTTGGATAAAGCATGCTTTCTACATCATACTCCACTCGCGCTTATTATCAACATAACAGTGCTTGATGAGTGTCCACGCTTTCCTAAAAATGCCCTTTAAACCGGAATGTCTTATTAGCGGCAGACTAATCAATCATTGGTACAGTCGACGGTCCCGTTTTCCTCTCAAGTTTTCCACTTGAGAGTACTAGTCTAGACCCTCGGTGAAACCACACTGTGATTTGAAATGTACATGCATCATGCTAAACCTAGTGTGGATTGAGACGTCATTGACATATCGACCCGCTTAAATGAACCTTGTCCAACGTCCAATGGAATTTCTATAATCCTAAAGGACACCATCATATTATGTGCATTACTTGGAGAAAACGTGCTAACATGTGGATCATTATTGAGTAAATAGTCGAATCTGGAGGGGGGAAGTGCTAATTTTTATTCATTTGCAGAAACTGAAGACGAAATCCCCTGGTTTGGTATGCTCCAGAATGTCCCGCCTTTGCTAATTGACTGGTGGAACAACCTTGCACCATGCGATAGAAATCATGTGAGGAGAGTACTGGGTAACTTGCCATCTTTGCTGAATATTCAACCCAACATGGGACTAATTGAGGCAGCCACCATGTTATGGGTTGAAAATAGAGTTGTTTTCCAATTTGGCAATATAGAAATGACTCCTCTCCTGGAAGAAATAAGAGGCTTTGCCAAGTTACCATGGGATCGTCCAGGTCTATTGGTGCTAGAAAAATCGCATCCCACATGGTTTTTTGAAGATGTTGGGTTTTAAGAAGAATGCCGAACTGTTCTGCCTGTAGAAATCATACATACCTTTTGAATTTTTATACGAGCAGTATGGGCATAGCAAGTCATATTGCCTGCATCATGAGGAGCTAGCCATTACCTTTTTGGGAAGGGTGCACCGCCGGGTCTATATCTTCAAAGTCTGTTTCTTGGGTTTGTTGATCTTTCCAATACAAGGGGGAAGGATTCACACTCGCTTAGCCATGGTCACCAGGACCGTAATGGAGGGTATCGAAGGGAAAAATACACTACCATCCCGATAATCTTAGCTGAGATGTACCGTGCTCTGGATCGGTGGAAGCATGGGTTCGGACACTTCGAGGGTTGTACTACTCCAAATCATTCAACAAAAATTGTTTCTCAAGATTTAGCGACCTCACTGGCCACCACATACGGAATCTGGTGAAGGCGGCCAGGATGACAAAGCAATCCTCCCAAACCTATTTCTTCTTTGATCTTTCAAGCCCTGTGGTTGTAGAATCTCCCTCTCTACCATCATCAGGGATTCATGTTTAACATGTGCCTCAGGGACTAGTGTAGCTGATGGCTCAGTAGCCTGACTAGCACTCTCCGTGTAAGGCCCCATAAAATTTTTCCTAAAAACCCAAAATTTTGTGGTACCCAGTTAGGCTTATTTGTAAAAGGTTATATATTCACGAAGTCGAGAGGACCATGCCGATCACCTTAGGGCAGTTCTGCAGACTCTTCATCAGCACCAATTGTATGCAAAGTTCTCGAAATGTGAATTTTGGCTTGAATCTGTAACATTCTTGGGTCATGTCGTCTCCAAGAAGGAATAAAGGTTGATCCTCAAAAGATTGCAGCAGTGAAGAATCGACCTAGACCTACAACTCCAACAGAGAATCGTAGTTTCTTGGGCTTGGGTATTATAGGAAGTTTGTGGAGTGGTTCTCTACTCTTTCCTCCCCGTTGACTAAATTGATGCAGAAAGTGGTTAAGTTCCAACGGTCCAATGCTTGTGAAAGGAGCTTCCAGGAGTTGAAATCAAGATTGACTACTGCGCAGGTGTTGACTCTACCAGAGGGACAGATGGGTTCGTGGTATATTGTGATGCTTCAAGGATCGGGCTTGGGTGTGTGTTGATGCAACATGGCAAGGTTATAGCTTATGCTTCTAGACAACTCAAGAATCATAAAAAGAACTATCCAACACATGACTTAGAGCTTGCGGCAGTGGTTTTTGCATTGAAGATTTGGCGTCATTACTTGTATGGGGTCCACATGGATGTATTTACGGACCACAAGAGCCTTAAATATATTTTCAAGCAAAAGGAATTGAATTTGAGGCTGAGGAGATGGCTTGAGTTGCTCAAAGACTACGACATCAATATTCTATATCACTCGGGAAAAGCCAATGTTGTGGCGGATGCTCCTAGTCAGAAATCTATGGGTAGTTTGGCTCACCTGAAGGCATGTCAAAGGCCGTTGGCCAGGAAGGTTCACCAGTTGGCTAGTTTGGGAGTTCGTCTTGCGGACTCTAATGAAGGAGGGTAATTGTGCAGAATAGGGCCAAATTATCGCTTGTGGCGGATGTCAAGGAGAAGCAATTCAATGACCCATTGTTGGTACAGCTGAAGGAGGAGATTCATAAAAATAAAACTATGGCTTTTACTCTTAGATGAATGATGGTACACTAAGTACAAATGAGCGGCTATGTGTTCCAAATGTAGATGGTCTCCGGGTAAGAATCATAGCTGAAGCTCACGCTTCCAGGTATTCATGTAAGGCCCCGTGAAAATTTGTACTCAAAACCTAGTAGCTCGTAGTGCCCAGTTCTGAGTATGTGTTAGGAATGTGTAAAATTCTTTGCGGCGAGCTAGATCGCCGCGGTTCGGACCCTTTGTACTGATCTAAGCATTTAAAAATCAAAGAATCAAAGTTTTCCAGAAAAGTGCTATTATGCGGTTCAGAGTGCGGTCGCAAATCAAGTATGCGGGCCGCATTTCTATCGCAAAGTGAGTCAGTGTGTTAGTCAAATTTGAGGTCAAAATGCGGTCATTATGCGATCGCATAACTGATATGTGGACCGCATAGTCGTCGTATAATCATCTTGGAATTTTCGTAAAGGGAAGTTATGCGGTGCATTATGCGACCGCAGAACCTGTATGCGGACCGCATTTGTGCCACAAACCCAGATAGAAGGGTCAGATTCTTGGAGCACTTTTGCAGTCCATTCTGCGGGCCGCATTTCTTCTTTGCGATCGCATACCTGACTCGGGGCTCCTATTTTTCTAAATTTAAACCCGACCCCTTCTTCAATAAAACACCCCAACCCCTCATTTTAATATATTTTTTGAACAAACTAGAGAGAGGGGAGAGAGAGTTCTTGAGAGAGGAAGTCCTACCTTCATCAATTTGGTTCTTCAAGGTCACCCGACTGGGAAATTTCGAGTAATTATCTTCATCTTCGTTCTTGCAGGTAAAATCCCCAACCCTTTTTCATTGATTTTCAGATTTAAACAAAAAGGGGGTTCTCATGAATTGATTCTTGAAAATATGAGTTGAACCATACATGCATGTTCTTTAATACCTAAAATCTAGTAAAAAGAATTGGGTAGGAGTATAAATTTGCAAAAGGGGCAGTTGATAACCTAAATAAGTTCGGGTAGTAATTGTGAACTTCAATTCCAAGATATATGTGTTAACTTGTGAACTAGATTGTCGGTACTAGGCAACAGTGAGCCGAAGTAGAAGTAAAAAGGGAAATTCGATGCCAGGTATGTATGGCTAACTTTGACCTTTGTAAAGTCACCTTGTTTGGTGTACGAGTATTTGGTATGTGATACCTATGTGGACTATTTATGAATTCTTGTGATTGATATGCCTTGAACGTTGTGGTTTAAGTCTCCCGATATAATGGTGTAAGTAAATGGCAACAAACCAAGTGTGTGTATGTGAATGTGTTTATGTGGTAAAAGCTGTGTAACAAATGATGGAAAGAAATCGTGATTGATGCAATTGAAACAACTGTGGTAATATCGTATGTGACTTGTCGTGGGCAATTATCGTTGTGACTTAAATTGTATGCGGGCTGTTGTATATAATGGAAATGGTATTGATGGTTATGAAAATTCTTTGTGATTTGTTGTTGTTGTTGTGTGAAATGTGATTTGTTGTTGTTGTTGTGTGAAATGTGATTTGTTGTTGTTGTTGTTGTGTGAAGTGTGATTGTTCGGTGGGATCGGGTTGCGCGCCGCAACACGAAGTAATAAGGTGTGGGTTGTGGTGATAAGGGTAGCCGAGGTAATAAGGGTGGCCGAGGTAATAAGGGTGGAAAAGTGATCAAAATCACTATTGAAATGAAAATATGAGAAAGTTGTGAAATCATTGATGTGATGAAATAATGTTGAAAGGGGAAAAGGAGAGATTGTGAAACTTGTTTGGCTTTGGTTGTTCCTTTCATGTGCATTTGATTGTTGCTTTTATTACTGTTCGTTACTTGTGTATTGTTTGAGTTTACTTGGGGTAAAGTTTGTTCATACATACCAGTACAATTCAAATGTACTGATGTCCCTTTTGCCGAGGGCGCTACATTCGTGTTATGATTGTAGGTGGATCTATAGCAGGTACTCCAGTCCACCGACAGTAGCACTCCTTCACTTCCCGACAGCTGAATTGGTGAGCCCCTTTCCTCTCGGGGCCCTGCGTGGCTCGTGCCGCTTTCCTTCCCGGAGTCTTATTTTTGGTATTTGTGTAAGGTATACCCGGAGCCTTGTTACCGGCAAGTATTATAAAACTCTTTTGTATCCTTAGAGGCTCCGTAGACAGGATACGTGGGTTAAGTACTTATGTATCTTGTATTTGGACAGTGTAACTTGTAAACCTGGCTAAGTAACCATGTATGTTATGTATATTTCGTAAAAAGGTGTTTTAATTATAAATAGCCATTCCTTTGATAAATGAGTAATGAAAACACGGGGTAGCACGTTGGATAGGAAAGGCACCCAGGTCCGCTTGACTGGGGCTACCCGGTCGAGTTCCGGTTGCGCCCCTCGATTTTGGGGTGTGACAATTCCGTGCACCCAGGTTCTACAAAAATGTATCATGATCTCAAGGAAGTCTATTGGTGGAATGACATGAAAAGGAATGTGGCAGACTTTGTGGCAAGGTGTCTGATTTGTCAGCAAGTGAAGGCCGAACATCAACATCCCGGTGGGTTGGCACAAAGCATAGAAATTCCAATGTGGAAATGGGAAATGATTAATATGGATTTTGTGGTAGGGTTACCATGCACTCCGTGCAAGTTTCACTCAATTTGGGTTATGATGGACCGACTCACGAAATCAGCACACTTCTTGCCAGTTAAATCTACCAACACAGCAGAACAGTAAGCTCAGTTGTATATCAAGGAAATAGTCAGGCTTCATGGCACTCCAGTTTCCATCATTTCAGATTGAGGGGCTCAGTTCACGGCCAATTTTTGGAGGAAATATTAGCAAGGTTTGGGTACTCAGATAAATCTTAGCACAACCTTCCATCCTCAGATCGACGGGCAAGCAAAGCGGACCATTCAGACACTTGAGGACATGTTACGTGCTTGTGTTCTTGATTTCAAGGGTAGCTGGGATGATCATTTGCCACTCATAGAGTTTGCTTATAACAACTATCATGATAGTATTCAGATGGCACCATTTGAGGCGCTATATGGTAGGAGATGTAGATCTCCCATTGGGTGGTTCGAAGTTGGAGAAGCTGAATTGATAGGACCAAACCTCGTGTATCAGGCTATGGAAAAGGTTAAGATCATTAAGGAGCGCTTGGAGACCGCCCAGAGCCGTCAGAAATCCTATTCGGATGTTCGTCACAGAGACTTAGAGTTCAAAGAAAATGATTGGGTATTCTTGAAGATTTCCCCCATGAAGGGTATTACGCGGTTTGGAAAGAAAGGGAAATTGAGTCCGAGGTATGTCGGGCCATACAGAATCATTCAAAGGATCGGTCAGGTGGCATACAAGATTGAGCTACCACCCGAGATGTCATTAGTACACCCGATATTTCATGTGTCTATGTTGAAGAAGGTAGTGGGAGATCCATCAGCTATTGTGCTAGTTGAGACCATTGAGGTTAATGAAGAACTGTCATATGAAGAGATTCCAGTGGCCATTCTTGATAGGCAAGTCCGAAAGTTGAGAAATAAGGAAATTGCCACCGTGAAAGTGCTATGGCGAACCAACAGGTTGATGAGGCCACTTGGGAAGCCGAGGAAGAAATGAAAAAGAAGTTACTTCCTATAAATTTTATATCACTTGTTCAGTTAATGTGAAGGTGTTCCTTTTAATTATATGTTGCTTGTGAGACCACGGTTGGTATTGTTATGAGTTTTGTTATGTCGTTGGGTTGTGCATACACTTGTAAGATGTGTTTCGTGGGATCTCTGACAGGTGGATAGGCATATCTACAAAGGAAACTCTGGTGAAGTTTTTGGAAATTCAGGGAGTTAGCTAAGTTTGGGGCTACTGGTGTGTGGTATGAAAATCGAGCTGCATAAGTTGCTAATAGTGGACCTTGATCCTCATTCAAGGACGAATGATCTTAAGTGGGGCAGGATGTAAGGCCGTGTAAATATTTTCCTAAGAACCCGTAATTTCGTGGTACCGAGCTAGGCTTATGTGTTAAAGGTTATTGAGATTCTTCGTGGCAAGCTTTTTGGACTGAACAGTACGCTAAAGAGTAAAAGGAAAATGTTTTGCAAAAGTGTGCATTTCTGTGGCTCATTATGCGGCAGCATAATCACTCTGCGGACCGCAGAATGGCCGCAGAGTGAGGCAGTCTTTTAGGCCAATTTTGATGTCATTTTTGCAGCCCCTTATGCGATCGCATATCTATTTCGCGGGCCGCACTTCGGTCGCACAACTGTCCTTGGACTTTTGCGGAGAGAGGTTCTGCGACGCATTATGCGACCGCAGAACAGGTCTGCAGGCCGCATAACGACCGCAGAGTGAGGCAGACCAGCCCAGTTCCCAGGGCCACTTTTAACAGTCATTTCGCGGACCACATAACCATATGCGTTCGCATATGCAACCGCCAGATCCGTGTCGGGGCTCCTATTTTCTAATCTTTATACCCGACGCTATTCCGTTAAAAATACATATCATACACCATTTTAAGCTATTTTTTGATATTTCTAGAGTGAGGGAGAGGGTTCTTAGAGAGAGAGTTCAACCTTCAAACTAATATCCATCAATTCTTGCTAAATCCTTGAAGATTATCAAGAAGGTCCTCATATTGAAGGTAAGAATATATGCCCTAGCCTTTAATTTCGAAAATTTAGTAAAAGGAGGGTAATTAGTAAGATAATTATTGAGTGTGGGGATGGATATATTGCATGCATGTATTCTTAAAGTATGTGGGGAGGTTTTGGACTAAGAATGGGTAGAGGAATGGTAGAATCTTTCATAAAAAGACCATAAAAATATTAATGCACCCATAGTGTTTGATGAAATGCTCAAGTGAGCTAGAATTATGATCATTTTCCTAATTTTTAGTTCAATTTCGCCCTATTATTAAAATAGATTGAAGTTGCTAAAATTCCGGAGCATCTTAATATTTAGGGGAGCTCAATTGGGGTATGTATGGCTAAACCCCCTTCTTCTTAGAATCGAAACCCCTGGTGTTCGTGTAGTTAGTGTAAGTCTTGCTCATACTAGAATTGATTGCCCTAATGTGTTGTGTTGAAATATGCATGTTCAATATTTGCTCTAAATGTTATCATGTCATCATGCCATTTGAGGATATGTTTAAAATGTTTAATATGTGTTGAGAAAGGTTAAGAACTCATAGAATTCATGTCAAGAATCGAATTACGGTTGTATGCCAATTTGTATGAAAGCCTCTATGTTCTTAGGATTTTCCAAGTTTTCCCCTTATGTGTGCAAATTCCATATATGATAGGCCTTATCCTTGCCGAAGATAATGATATTGAATGTGTAAAAAGGGGAACTTGAATTGTAAAATACGACCAAGTGCCAAGAACGACTTAATAAATGAGGCCACTCGTGCCAATATATTGAAAGATGGGAAAGAAATGTGAAGTGAGACGATTGATTGAAAGGATGATGTCTCAAGTGAGATGGCCTAGCCTATCGGGCCCTGATTAGATGCCATGCTGCACACATGGTAGTAATTGTGCTGGAAATGATGATTGAAATCGTGGATATGGTTGATGTCTCAAATGAGATGACCTAGCCGATTGGGTCGAGATCGGACTCCGTGTAAGAACATGATGGTATTGTGGATTGTGGCATATGGCACTAAAGATTACCAACCTAATAAGATGGAAATTGATTAAGATCTTACGTGACCCTAACTGGATGTTTTAGTATTGTTTGAAGCTCTTATTGAACTCATGATTGTTTTTATTCCTTGTATTATTGTTCATTCTATTGAGATGGTGTTTTAGCTTTACATACTAGTACTATTCGACAGTACTAACGTCCCTTTTGCCGGGGGCGCTACATCTTTAAATGGATGTAGGTGGTTCCATAGCAGACAGTGTTGATCGCAGCTAGTGGAGCATCCTCTTCTCAACAGTCTTGGTGAGCCCCATTTCATCCCCCGGTCATATATTGTATCTCTTGTGCATATTTTTACCATGTTTTGAGGTATAGCCGGGGCCTTGTCGCCTGCACTATCATAACTATCTTTTGTATCTTTAGAGGCTCCGTAGACGTTATGTGGGTTGTGTATGGGTGCTAGAAAGGTCAGACGGATTATTGTTTGTTTTGGACTCTTGTGACACTAAATCGTAAAGTGTATGTATTTTGGGAACTTAACTATGATGAACTAATGAAATGGCTTAGTAATGTATAAATGATCTACTATTGTTTAATTAATGAAAACATGCCTTCTCGGGATCGTAAGTGAGTTGGGTAGAAAGTGTCTAACAGGCTTGCTCAGCCGGGTTCACTCGGTTGAGTGCCGGTCGCGCTCCCCGAGCTTGGGGCGTGACACTCCGATCCCTCGGAAGTGCTGGGAGATAAGATGGCTCGTCCTTGAGCTGGTATCTCCCTTGCAGCCTTGACTGTGTGGCCGGTTGCTCCTCCTGAACAGAGGCTGAGTTATCCTCTAACAGTTTCCTAGACGGTACATATGAGCTAGACTTGGAAAGGTTTGCACCTCTCCCTTTGCTGGCAGTTTCTTTCTTTCCAATCGTCTTTGGTTGGCCAAGGAGCAAGGCACTTTTGCCTCGACCCCGAGAAGATTGACCTCCCCCTTTTGAAGTGTCATCTCGTCCTCTTGATCGAACTATTATCTGTGTCAAGAAGAGGAGATTATTAGTTGCAATTCGATGTTCAAACACATACAGAAGACATGTAAGTAAAAGGGAAACCATAAGACACAGTGGGGTTTTTATAGTTGAATCATGCTTGTAGGGAAAAGTGTATGCGGACTGCACAATTTTACCTGCGGCCGCAGATGGGGACTGCGGTCCGCCACATTTCTGTTATGCGGCCACAGACTGGAGGTGTGGTCCTCACATTTAAGATTGTGGACGCACTTCTAAGGCTTAAATATGTGCCCTCTCTGATAACAGAGAAATGGTCAATCTGCGGCCGCAAGAGGATTTCTGCGGTCCGCACAATTTGACTTGCGACCGCACCTTGGAGTCTCAAAGTGAGTACTCTCTGATGACAGAAAATGTGTTGATTTGCGGCTGCAAGGGGAAATCTACGATCCGCACAATTTGACCTGCGCAAATTCCTATCTCATATAAGTTCCTAGCAAATGCATATCTGCGGACCGCACAATTCAAGTGTGGTCGCAGAATTCAAATCATTACGAACAGACAACTTTTTTTAGTGTAAGATTATTCAATTTCTTGCACAAATAGGCATCGCAACATTGCAAAAGCATGAAATTTCACTAACCCAGTCCCCGTAGAGCATGTATCAAGTTATACCAGTTCAGATCTACCCCCACATATACACACAATGGAACTCTAATAACAGATAGCCTAAAAAGAACTAAAAATCTACAAATTAAATTAACTAAAAAGATTATTATGAAATTGAAGCATACTAGATAGACGGAGTGCAAGAGTAACTAAAAGAGGTGTTGTGTGTGGACAATTGAAATCTCTAAGAAAAATTAACAGCGCAACGGTGTTTTGTTCAAAGAGGAAAAATGTAAAATGAAGTCTATAGTTCTATTTATACCAACATTTTGAGAAAGGGAAGAAGGATGAGTGCGGCCGCACATTTTCATGCCGGTCCGCACTCTTTCACCTGGGGGCCTCATCTCAGAACTCCATCTGCAGTCCGCATATTTTTAGGTGCAGTTGTAGATTTGACGTACGGTCGCAGATCGACCTCCACACTAACAAGCTTAAACTTTAGAGAGTTGGTATTTTTGACATTCAAATGTGCGATCCGCAAGAGAAATGTGCGGCCGCAACGGTCTTCTGCTATGGCACAGAGAAATGTGCGGTCCGCACAAATTTTGAATACTTAGCTATATTTTCGTCCACAATTCCTTTAAGTCATACTCATCCCTATTGAACACTTCAATTCAAGTCAAAACACAAATAACACCTAACAATAAAAGAAAAAAGAAAAGAACATGGGTTGCCTCCCAAGAAGCTCCTGATTTAACGTCGCGGCACGACGCAAATACCCTCAAGTGAAATGAATGACTGCCACAACGTGGCTATCTCAAATCTTTCCCAAGTAATGCTTCACCCAGTGACCATTGACTCAGAATACTTCATTGTTTTTGTTCTTCAAGTCTAATGCACCAAAAGGTGTCACACCCACAATTTTAAAAAGACCACTCCATTTAGATTTTAGCTTCCTCGGAAACATCCTCAACCTTGAATTAATCAACAATATAAGACCGCCCACCTTGAACTCTTTGTTCCAAATGTATTAGTCATGAATATATTTAATCTTTTCTTTGTACAAGGACGAACTTGCATAAGCACGATACCGGAACTCATCCTATTCTTTCAAGTGTGCAACCCTCAAATTAGCGGTTACATCCCAATCAAGATTCAACTTCTTTAGAGCCCACATGGCCTCGTGCTCTAGTTCCCCCGGAAGATGACAAACTTTTTCGAACACCAACCGGTATGGTGAAATTCTGATAGGTGTTTTGTAAGCCATCCGATAAGCCCATAATGCATCATCAAGCTTCTTGGACCAATCCGTCCGATTAGCGTTCACTGTTTTAGACAAGATACTCTTTATCTTCCGGCTGGAGACTTCAACATGACCACTAGCTTGTGGGTGATAGAGAGTCATGACTTTTTGAGTAACACCATACTTGCTAAGTAAAGTGTCGAAAGTATTGTTGCAAAAATGTGACCCCCCATCGCTTATAATTGCACGTGGAGTACCAAACCTTGTGAATATATTCTTCTTCAAGAAAGCCACCACACTTCTCGCCTCATTATTGGGTAGAGCAACGGCCTCAACTCATTTGGACACATAATCCACCATGACCAAGATGTAGGTGTTTCCACGAGAACTCACAAAAGGGCTCATGAAGTCAATACCCCACACGTAAAAAATATCAATCTCCAAAATGGTAGTGAGAGGCATTTCATTTTTCTTTGAGATTCCACTGGCCCGTTGACATTCATCACATCTTTTCACTAACTCACTTGCATCCTTGTAAAGAGTGGGCCAATAGAAACCAAAACTAAGCATTTTGGTTGCTGTTCTCGCTCCACCATGATGACCGCCATATGACGAAAAATGACTAGCCCCAAGAATTTCACCTTGCTCTTCTTCCAGTACACATCTTCTAATCACCCAATCCGTACAAATCCGGAAAAGGTATGGTTCAACCCAATAATAATCTTGATAATCCTGTTTGAGCTTCTTCCTTTGGATTGAAGAGAATTCATCCGGGATGATTCCACACACAAGAAAATTTACTAAATCCGCGAACCATGGAACCTCTTTCATTGAAATAGCCAAGAGTTGCTCATTGGGGAAGGAGTCATTGATTTTGAGGCCATCATGCGGCCTACCCTGCTCCTCCAAACGAGACAAGTGGTCCGCCACTTGGTTTTCACTACCTTTTCTATCTTGGATGTCAATATCAAAATCTTGCAAGAAGAGCACCCATCTCATCAACCTAGCTTTGGAGTCCTTTTTGCTCATAAGATAATGAAGCGCCACATGATCCGTGTGGACAATGACTTTTGCACCCATCAAGTACGGGTGGAACTTCTCAATTGCAAACCCAATAGCAAGGAGCTCTTTCTTCGTAACGGTATAGTGGACTTGGGCACTATTCATGGTCTTACTAGCATAATAGACCAGATGAAAAATCTTGTTGATGCCGTACCCCAAAACAGCCCCAACCGCTACGTCACTTGCATCACACATGAGTTCAAAAGGCATACTCCAATTTGGAGCGGTGATGATGGGAGTAGTTGTCAACTTGAGCTTCAACAATTCAAAAACTCCCATGCAATCATCATTGAAGTTAAACTTAGCATCCTTCTCAAGAAGCTTGCACAACGGTTTCACCACCTTAGAGAAATCTTTGATGAAAACCTGATAAAAGTCCGAGTGGCCTAAGAAACTCCGCACACCCTTCACCGGAGTTGGAAGTGGAAGTTTGGCAATCCCCTCAATCTTTGCCTTGTAAACTTCAATTCCATTCCTTGAGATTTTGTGGCCAAGGACAATGCCTTCCTCGACCACGAAATGGCATTTCTCTCAATTGAGCACCAAATTGGTTTCTTCACATCTAGCCAACACTTTGTCCAAATTTGTAAGACAATCATCAAAAGAATCTCCTACCAACGAGAAGTTATCCGCGAAACTTCAAGGTAGTCCTCCACTATGTCCGTGAAAGTAGCCATCATACACCTTGAAAAGTCGCCGGTGCATTGCCCAAACCAAATGTCATCCGCTTAATTGCGAAAGTACCGTAGGGACAAGTAAAGTTGTTTTCTATTGATCTTCCGGAGCAATGAGAATTTGGTTGTAGCCTGAGTACCCATCAAGAAAGCAACAGAAAGCACGGCCATCCAATCTGTCAAGCATTTGATCTAAGAAAGGAAGTGGAAAGTGATTCCTCCTCATGACCTTGTTAATCTTGAAATAGTCCATACATACCCTCCAACCGGTCACCGTTCTGGTAGGAATCAATTCATTCTTATCATTGGTGACCACAGTCCTGCGCTCCTTCTTTGGGACACATTGGACCAGCGAAGTCCATGAACTATCGAAAACGGGGTAGACAACCCCGGCATCCAACCATTTGATAATCTCCTTCTTGACAACTTCTTGCATAGCCTCGTTCAGTCTCCTTTGATGTTCAATAGATGTTTGGTGCCATCCACCAACTTGATCTTGTGCATGCAAAAGGCGGGGCTTATTCCCTCGAATATCTGCCAAGGTCCACCCAATAGCCTTCTTCATCTTTTGTAGCACCTCCAATGTGGAATCTACCTGCACGCTAGTCAAACAAGAGGAAGAATAACCAGTAAGTAGAACAAGGACCAAGAAATTCATACCGAAGATGTGGAGGCAATGGCTTCAACTCCAAGGTAGGAGGCTCTTTAATAAAAGGCTTTGTAGGAGGAGTTGTCTTATTTTCAAGATCCAAGGACAATTTCCGAGGTGCATAACTGTACAACCCCATTCCTTGCAAAGAGTTCACACATTCCATGAAGCCATCCATCTCGTCATCATCAAAGTTGAGCAAGACGGCCTCCAACATATCACCAACATTAATCGTAGCACTTGTTTCATCAACAATAACATCAGTCACCAAGTCCACAAAAGAACACATTTCATTGCTATTTGGTTGTCGCATGGACTTACACATGGAATACCACTTTTTCATCACCAACCCGGAAGGTAAGTTCTCCAACTTCAACGTCACAAAGAGCCTTCCCCGTAGCAAGGAAAGGTCTCCCAAGAATAATCGGCACTTCATAATCAACCCGACAATCTAGAATGACAAAATCTGCTAGAAAATGAATTTATCAACACGAACCAAGACATCTTCAATCACTCCCAAGGGCCTCTTCATAGTACAATTGGCCATTTACAATCTCATAGAGGTGGGTCTTGGTTGCCCAATTCCCAAAGTCTTGAAAATCGAATAGGGCATCAAATTGATACTAGCCCCAAGATCACAAAGAGCTTTAGCAAACTCGGTACTTCCAATTGTACAAGGAATCGTGAAAGCACCGGGATCCTCCAACTTAGGATCCATTGAATGCACAATTGCACTCCCTTGATGAGTGTCGTTGATGGTCTCAAAATTCATTGACCGTTTCTTTGTTACAAGATCTTTCATAAGTTTTGCATAACCGGGCATTTGTTCCAAAGCTTCAACTAATGGCACATTGATTGAGATACTCTTCATCATTTGAATAAACTTCTTGAATTGATTCTCACCATTTTGCTTGGCAGGTCTTTAAGGGTATGGAGATGGAGTCTTAGGCAATGGTGCCTTAGCCTTTTGCAGTATCGGCTCCGGTATGTCAATAATGTATTCCCTAGACGGGTTCACCTCCTCTCAAATCTTTTCCACACTATCATCAATGTCAATCCGAACTTTATCATTAGGCTGCACCACATTGTTCGGGATATTTTCTTCTTGCATCCCTTGATCGTCATTAACAAGTTGCCTTTGACTTGAGGTGGGTGCATTCCCGCCTCTTCCACTTCTTGTGATAACTGCGATGGAATGCCCTGTGTTGTTTCCACCCTTTGGGTTTACCACCGTGTCACTTGATAGTGGCCCCTTAGGACGAGAATTTAAAGCTTGAGAGATTTTCCCCATTTGAACTTCTAGGTTGCGGATTGATGTGTTATGTGAGGGAAGTTGGGCATGCGAATCGACATTCTTTTCTATCATTTACTTGAACATATTTTCAATACGCCCCATCTCATTGTTTGAAGAACATGGACCTTCGGAAGGATAAGGAGGTGGGCTGCTCGGTTGTTGGTACATTGGGGGCCTTTGAAAACCCAACTCCGATTGACTTGATTGTTGCTTCATCCTCCTTAATTGTTACCCCCAATTTCCTTGGTTATTTCCACTCCGAATTCCTTGATTGTTGTTTCTGCTCCAATTTCCTTGATTGCTATTGTTATGCCAATTCCCTTGATTGTTGTTTCCACTCCAATTTCCTTGATTATTGGAATTCCAATTGCCTTGATTGTTTTGAGGTCATCATTGTTATTCGTTTGGGCCTCAGAAGTTGTTTCTTTGCCCTTGAAAATTGTTCACATATTGCACTTCCTCTTCTTGTTTATTATAGGAATCATCTTGCTCAAAGCCACTATCTTCTTGTACATAGTCTCGAGTTTGCATTTGTGGACCTTTTAGCCCTCCTCTTGTTCACCATCATGTTCACTCCTTCCATAGCATTGACTTTCTTGGGAGCATGCACTTGACTAAGTTGTGCCTTTGCTAGTTGATTCATGGTAGTAGTCAATTCGGCATTGGCTTGCCCATGGTCCTGCAATTCTTTGTGAAGGTGGATCATATTCGGATCACCTTGTGGAGTATTGGCCCGGGATTGCCAAGTCGATGACGTTTCAGCCATCTCACCCAAAATGTCACATGCCTCCACATAAGGCGTAGTCATGAAGTTCCCACCGGCTGATTGATTCACTCTAAATTGGTTGGTTGTGTTAATCCTAAGATAGAAGGTTTGTTAAATCATGTTTTCCATCATATCGTTGTTGGGACATTCCTTAACCATTGTTCTATAGCGCTCCCATATCTCGTGTAGTGGTTCACTCGGCTCTTGCTTGAATGCCAAAATCTCATCTCGAAGTGTAGCCATCTGCCCGGGAGAGAAAAACTTAGCAATGAATTTTTTCACCAACTCAACCCAAGTGTGAATGGAATGGTTCGGTAATCGTTCCAACCAATCTAAAGCTTTCTCCCATAGAGAGAAGGGAAAAAGCCTTAGCCTCAATGCATCCTCGGAGACATTCGTTTGCTTGCTCCCAACAAGTATCCACAAATCCCTTCAAATGTTTATAAGCATTTTGAGTTGGAGCACCGGTGAAGAAACCATGTTGCTCAAGCAAAGTGAGCATCACATTGGTTGTTTGGAAGTTGCCCGCCCTAATACGGGGAGGGACTATTGCACTAGCATATCCTTCATTGGGTAATACCCGGTGTGGAGCCGCTCGTGGTGGAGGTGGGGGTGGAGCGGGTACATTGTCATGAGGCACCCGGCCTCTTCAATTGGCTTGAGGTTAAATAGGTACCTCCCCAACTTGCTCATCCTCACCATTCACATCCCCGAAAGGCATATTTCTGAGATTATTGTTTGCCATCATGGTTGTACCTAAATTTTTTTGCACAAGTTAGTAACACGGAAGGAAAAGAAGATATTCCAAAAACAAACCCAAATATATAGCTAACACCATTTTAACTCCCCGGCGACGACACCAAAAATTGATCCACGTCCAATCCGCCCTCAATGGTGAGTGGAAACGGTCGTTGGAAGAATACTACCCAACAAGAGTCGGGGTCAATTTCCACAGGGAGTTACAATGGGCGTTAGGAGTATACACCTGACGAAAGCAAATGGATTAACTAAATTTGCACTTCCACAAAAGGTTTTGATTTCTATTTCTACTTTTACTCTAACAATTGTGAGGTACGAAAAGAAACTAGAAACGAATGATTGTTTTTGGTGTTATTCCAATTAGTTAAAAAGCATAGGGATGTGACCATACCTAGACGTTCGCCTAATGGGTTAAATACGTTAATACTTAGTTTGTTGATTGGGGTGTATAACTCTCAACTCTATGTTACCCACTCTACCTCTCGGTCAAAGAGTCATTTTGCCCAATTCGTGTTTCTCAAGTTGAAATGGGTATCAAACAAAATAGTTGATATGAGCTCAAGTCGGGTTCTCACTATCTCTAGTTTGAACCCTTTAATTAGGCTAATCAAACTCTCAATTAACCCAATTCCTTGTTAGCCAAGTTATCGTAGACTGGGTCCCTCTTTCTCAAGTAGAGACTAAGTAAAAAAGGCATGGATCAATGTTTGCAACCGTTAATTCAAAAATTGAAGCATAAACTAAGCTAAATAATCAACACCCAATCCTAAACAAACATTAAATTAAGTACCCATAAAGTTTACACACTAGCGTTGGGTCACAACCCTAGTAAAAATCTAGCTACTCATAGTGGAAATTGAAGAAAATAAAGAAGAAATGCTAATTAAACTCATAATCAAAGGTTAGAATGATAAAATATAATGTTTAAACACTAAGATAGTCACAAATTTTCTAAAATGGCAAAATGTAACGGCTACAGCAGCTCAAACATCAAAACTTGACCTAAAAATATGAAACTCGTCTATTTATAGTGGCCCAAAATTCGCTAACAAAAATGCCCCTCGGGAGGTTCTGCAGCCGCACAATTCCATATGCGGTCTGCAGATTTCTTCAGTTGGCAGGAGCTTGGATTCTGCAGCCGCACAGCTTTGGGTTGCGCTTGCAAAGCATCTTCTGCGGCCGCACAATTCTTGTGCGGTCCGCGCTTAGGCAAGGCTTCAGGACTTGTTCTTTTGCACACTCTCTGAACTTTGAATTATTTGTCAATGCAGACCCTGTTCTGTGGCCGCACAATTCATGTGCGGTCCATACATTGGCCGAAGTCCTGCTGGGTTCTTTCACTTGGTCTGCGGCCGCACATGGAATTCTGCGGTCCGTACTTTCTTTTGCGGCCACAGATATCCTTCTCCGGACTGCACTTCTTTGATTTTGCGCCCTTTATTGCCTTGTGATTCAGTTCACTCCTTTTTAGTCGAATTTCATCATGGGAGACCAATGTTAAAATTCCTGCAATTTACACACTTTCATTAGTTTTGGGAACATAAATCAATACTTTCGGACTAAATAAAAGCAAAAAGGTGTTAATAAGTAGTCAATACCTCCACTTATCAACTCCCACCCAGATATCCATCTTATCGCTGTTGCAAAATATAGACGCGCACAAGAATGCCTTGAGGAAGGTATTAAGTGAAGCTTATGTGCCTACCAGTATCACTAGTGGGAAGATGGCCAATATGGTAGGACAGGTACTAGAAAGCCACAAGATTACTTTCCACGAAGATGAGCTACCGCCGGAGGGTTAGAGTCACAACAAAGCATTGCACATCACTGTGCAATATGAAGACAAGTTATTGCCATGGTTCTGATAGATGGGGGTTCGATTATGAACATATGCCTGCTGACTACTTTGAAAAGACTAGGTAAGGGACTGCGTGAGATACGGATAGGAAGTATGAATATGAAGGCGTTTCATGGGTAGCCACTATCGGTGAAATCAACCTTGATCTGCAGATGGGCCTAACCAGGTTCAGTGTTAAATTCCAAGTGCTAGACATATTCGCAACCTACAACTTGTTATTGGGACGACCATGGATACACTCAGTTGGGAGTCGCTTCTACACTGCATCAGGCTGTGAAGTTCGAGTGGAATCATCAAGAGGTGATTATTCACGGAGATGGAAGTAACCCTATCTACACCAACCAAACTGTGCCAGTTATCAAGAATAAGAGGAAAAGTGGGAAGAGAAACATACCACCACATTGAGCGATTAAACGCAATTGGGAAAGGCCGATGGTGGAGCAATAAGATAGAAAGCATGATGATGTGGTTAGGGTATGAACCAGGCAAGGCTCTTGGCCCAAAGCTTCAAGGGATCATAGAACCAATAGAACTACAATATCATGGAACAACCTTTGGTCTCGGGTATGAATATACAATGCAAGAATACCAAGATTGGACACCGACGTGGCGTGACTCTTGCTATCCATTGGAACAACCCATACCACTGCTGCACAAGACATTCCGCCATACTTATATAATGTGGGGATCCGAGGAAGATGAGGTTTTGGCCGGTATGAGGAAGTTGTTTCTGGCCGAGGAGGACATGGACTGTAGTGCAATCTTAGAGGAAGAGGAGGAGGAAGACCTTACCATTCAAACAATGGGAGAAGGAGTCATTCTCAGGAACTAGATTGTTGCACCATCCCGGGCTCGCCGAGTACCTGGTAGCCTTGGCAGAATTAGTATGATTTATTTTAAAATTGTTTTTGGTCATTTAAGACATTTTTTAGTGTTTTGTTTTGAAATAATTACTCGAGACATCGAGTCGTACTTGTTGACAATTTTAAGTTTTATTAATTCATTATTGCTTTTATTTTATTTATTATTATCTTTCTACATTCTTTTTCTATGTAATTATTACATATCCTGATGAACCTACGACTCTGACATGTAATGAGACAAGGCAATATAAGGAAAGTGACTTGGAAGATTTGGAGGATAATATCATACCTGAAGAAATTGTCAAAGAGGTAGAGAATTTTGAGAATAAACCAAAGTCCAATCTAGAAGAAATTGAGGCAGTTAACTTAGGGGATTCTAAAACAGTCAAAGAAACTCGCATTAGCATTCATCTATTGCCATCAAAGAAGGAAGAGTACATCAATTTCCCAAAAGAATATGAGAATATTTTTTCATGGTCCTACGATGACGTCACTGGGTTAAGCACGTCCATAGTAGCTCACAAGCTACCTACCAACCCCATGTGTTCGCCAGTAAAGTAGAAGCTCAGGAAATTCAATCTAGATATGAGTCTGAAGAAAAAGGAAGAGGTTACTGAGCAAATCAAAGCCATGGTCCTTCGAGTGGTCGATTACCCAACCTGGCTAGCCAACATTGTGCCAGTTCCAAAGAAAGATGGGAAAGTCAGAGTGTGCATTGACTATAGAGATCTGAACAGAGCAAGTCCCAAGGGTGATTTCCCATTGCCCAACATACACATACTAATCAACAAGTGCACCAACCATTAGCTCCAATCCTTTGTGGATTGCTTCGCAAGATATTACCAGATTTGGATGGATGAAGAAGACTCCGAAAATACAGCCTTCATCATGCCATAAGGGATATATTATTACAAAATGATGCCATTTGGTCTAAATAACACTGGGCTACCTATATAAGGGCCATGACTATTCTTTTCCAAGATATGATACACAAGGAAATAGAGGTGTACGTGGATAACATTATTATCAAATCTAGGAGAAGTTTAGATCATATAGGAGACCTGCAGAAGTTTTTCGATCGACTTCTAAAGTATAATCTGATCCTAAATCCTGCCAAATATGCTTTCAGAGTCCTTTCCGGGAAGTTTTTACACTTCATCATCAGTCACCGCGGTATTGGGCTAGACCCATCAAAAATCAAAGTTATTCAAGACTTGCCACCGCCAAAGAACAAGAAGGATGTGATGAGTTTTCTCGAACGCCTCAATTACATCAGTCATTCTATAGCACAGACAACGGTGATATGTGAGTCGATCTTTGTAATGTTGAGCAAAGATGTTGCGACGAGCTGGACCGAAGAATGTCAAAAGAATTTCGATAAAAATCAAGGAGTACTTGTCTAAGACGCCCGTGTAGGTCTCACTAGAGCCCAAAAGGCCTTTACTGTTGTACTTGTCCGTGTTGGATGGAGCTTTTGGCTACGTCCTGAGGAAACATGATGAAACTGGGAGAAATGAGCAGGTGATATATTATCTGAGTAAGAAGTTCCCACCTTACGAAGCCCGGTACACTTTGTTTGAAAGCACCTCTTGTGCCTTGACATGGATAGCCCAAAAATTGAGGAACTACTTTTGCACATACACTACATATCTCATATCAAGGATGGATCCACATAAATACATCTTTTAGAAACCCATGCCTATGGGTAAGCTAGCAAAGTGGTAGATATTGCTGAGTGAGTTCGACACCATCTACGTGAATCAGAAGGCGGTCAAGGGGAAGGCATTGGCCGATCACCTGGAAGAGAACCCCATTGATGGAGAATACGAACCATTGAAGATGTATTTTCTGAATGAGGAAGTATCGTTTGTACGGGAAGTTATTGCGGCAACATACGATAGTTGGAGGATGTTTTTCGACGGAGTTGCAAACTTCAAAAGAGTGGACATCGGGGCTGTTTTGGTATCAGAAACCAGTCAACATTATCCTGTATCTGCAAAGCTCGGGTTCCCATACACCACCAATATGGTAGAATATTCGGCTTCCATCTTGGGACTTAGATTGGCCATCGACATGAATATTCAAGAGTTACTAGTAATCGGAGATTTAGACCTGCTAGTACATCAAGTACTTGGAGAATAGGCTATCAAGAACACCACAATATGGCTACCAAGAACACCAAAATATTGCATATTTGCATTGTGTGCAAGATTTGATCAAAATGTTCACAAGGATAGAATTCAAACAAGTTCCGAGGATTAAAGATGAGTTCGCCGATGCATTGGATACCTTGTCTTCCTTGATACAACATCCAGACAAAAATTTCATTGATCCTGTCCCGATAGAGATTTGTAAGCAGCCAGCTTATTGTGCTCATGTTGAAGAAGAGTTTGACGGAAAGCCATGGTTTCATGATATCACAGAATATTTGGAGAAAGAGGAATACCCAAAAAACGCCACACATACTCAGAAGCGCACGCTTCAAAGATTGGCCAACCATTTCGTTCAGAGCAGAGGAATTTTGTATGGGACTCCTAACTTGGGATTGATGCAATGTGTCGATGCCAAGGAGGCATCTAGATTGCTCGAAGAAATACACACGAGAACCTGCGGACCTCACATGAACGGGTTCGTTCAGGACAAGTATATATTAAGGGTAGGGTATTTCTTGATGACTATGGAGACAGACAACATCAAGTATGTACAGAAGTGCAACTAATGCCATGTACATGCTGATATGATACGAGTGCCAACTAACGAACTCAATGCAACGAGTTCAACCTGGCCTTTCTCTGCACAGGGCATGGATGTCATCGGACCAATTGAACCTGCTGCTTCAAACGGACACAGGATCATTTTGGTGGCTATAGATTACTTCACAAAATGGGTCGAAGTCGCTTTCTATGAAGCGATGACTAAGAAGGTCATAGCAGATTTTGTTCGAGATCGTATTGTTTGTCGGTTCAGAGTACCTGAGTTAATTAGTACCGACAATGCTGCCAATCTCAAAAGTGATATGATTAAAAGCCATGTGTGAAACACTCAAGATCAAGCACAAAAATTCTACAGCATAGAAGCCGCAGAAGAATGGAGTCATGGAAGCCGCCAACAAGAACATCAAGAAGATATTAAGGAAGATAATGGACAACTACAAGCAATGGCATAAGAAGCTACCATTTGCTTTGCTTAGGTACCGCACAACAATTCGTACGTCAACTGGGGAAACCCCCTATCTACCGGTCTATGGTACTGAAGTTGTTATACCTGCCAAGGTAGAGATTCCTTCCATAGGATCATAAAGGAGGTCGAGCTTAGCGATACGGAATGGATATGGATCCGGTATGAACAATTGGCTCTCATTGACGGTAAGAGGATGAATGCATTGTGTCACAATCAACTCTACTAGAATAGAATGGCAAGGGATTTCAACAAAAAGGTTGGATTGAGGCAATCACACGGGGCAATTGGTGCTGAAATGGATCTTCCTGCATCAGGATGAAGAAAAAGGGAAATTCTCACCTAACTGGTAAGGCCCTTACATGGTTCACCGAGTACTAACAGGAGGAGTGCTTATACTTGCAGAGATGGATGGAGAAATATGGCAAAAACCAATCAATTCGAACGCAGTCAAAAGATATTATGTTTGAGATTATGTTTGCACTTTCTTATGATGTAACATGAACTAAGCTTGACCTGATTCCCGCTTAAGAGAGGATACGTAGGCAGCTCTGTGGGTTCAGTCACATCATAATAAAATCTTCACTCCCCTCAACGGACAAGAACCGAGAAGAATTTGAGTTTTGTCAATCTCATTACGTCAAGGATCCCCAAGAAGTGCATTGTTAAAAGTATGTATTTAAACAAGGGCAAAATTTTGAGGAGGGTCCTCAAAATTTCGAGTTTAGAAGGTTGCAATGTTTCAAAACATGTCGCAGTCTCGGATTCTACAATTTTTTTTATGCATGATCACATATTTTGAACAACTGCATTTTTCACAAATGATTTATCACAAACGCAAATTTTCGAAAATTTCATTTTTCTGTAGTAGCCAGATGTTACCCAGGGTGATTCGAACAAGGCATCAAGACAAGGACCAAAGGCGAAATGAAGAATCAAAGGCACGGACCAACCTCCCACCCTCCCACCCCAAACTCACGATTTTTCTTTAGATGCAGGCATAACGGACATGACAAGCATGTCCACAAATACATAACAAGAAGGTTTTCTTCACTGACAGAATTCACTAAGCACAAATGGGTCAAGCTAAGGATCACTTTCCCACTCACATTTCATCATGGGCTAAACATTGCCTTCATTATTGTCTATGGCTAAGCTCCCTCATTCTTTGCATAGGTCTAAGCACTGTCCTCATCATTGCATAAGGCTAAGCACTGCCTTTCTCCGCGTAGGGCTAAGCATTGCCCTTATTCATTGCATGAGGCTAAGCATTTCCTCTAGTATTGCATAAGGCTAAACGCTGCCTTATCTTTCATGAGACTGAGCAATGTCACCATCACATTACATGAGGCTAAGAATTGCCTCCACTATTGCATAAGGCTAAATGCCGCCTATCCTTCATGAGACTAAGCACTGCCTCCATTAAATTGCATGAGGCTAAGCATTGCTTCCACTATTGCATAAGGCAAAACACTGCCTTTCATTGCATGAGGCTAAGCACTCTCTCCATTACTTTGCGTGAGGTAAAGCATTGCCTCCATTATTTCATAAGGCTAAACACTGCCTTTTCTTGCATAAGATTAAGCACTGTATCCATCACATTGCATAAGGCTAAGCATTACCTCCACTATTGCATAAGGCTAAACGCTGCCTTTCTTTGTATGAGACTAAGCACTGTCTCCATTACATTGCACGAGGCTAAGCATTGCCTCCACTATTGCATAAGGTTACCTTTCTTTGCATGAGACTAAGAACTGTCTCCATTACATTGCATGAGGCTAAGCACTTCCCCCACTATTGCATAAGGCTAAACGCTGCCTTTCTCTACATAGTGCTAAGCATTGCCCTCATCACATACAAGGCTAAGCGCTACCTTGTCTCGTTCTCGCGTAAAATAAAGCATCACTTATTCCCTCTATCAAACGATCGATATCACCGCATTTTTGCGTTTCATGGGCTGAACATCGCCACATTGTCCGAAGGCGTCATAGTTTGAAGGAATCATCCTCATAGCCCGAAGACATCATTTCATGGCCTGAGGATCTCTCAAAATTGCATATCATTATTCAAATGCGTCATAGTCTGGAGGCACCATCTTCATGGCTCAAGGACACCATTTAATGGCCTGCGATTCCCTTATCATACACTTCGTGGCCCAGGATGTCATAGTCTAAGGACATCATCCTCACCGTCCAAAGTCAACTCTCATGGTACGAAGGGAATTTGCATTATGTTTAAATTTCCGCAATAACCATATATATTCGTGTGCGTCATGTTTTATGTTTTGCAAGTAACTCAGGAGGTAGCTATTCTACAAACGAGAGCAATTCTCGCTCCGGTTTCCGTTCACAACGTTGACATCCTTTTATTATCTCAAACGCAACTGATAATCAGCAATCGTTTGCTCTTTGTCCCGTAACCACCCAAACGTTTATCTCGAATATCCATAATGTTCAAATTCGCATTCGTAGCACCACAAAAATTATCAGTTGCTCATGACACCATCCTATACAAAAGATCTTTCCTCGAAACATATGACCATCCTTATAACAACTCCATCGGTTTCGTTTGCCGTTAGATCTAGAACTATACGCGGCCTAATGTCTGTAACACCAAAGATATGTAGGCAACTCAAGAACAAGGGTTTGGCCCCCATTTCTCATAAACGCATCATCCTCACACATTTCAGACATAATTGGTCATCATTTTCTTTACCCGACAAATCTTTCATCATTCCCGATAAAGAGGGACAGTTGTTGATACCCAATTTTGCCCTCATATTTTATAAAAATTACATATATACTTTCAATACATCATTTTTGTTTTATTACCCAATTTACAAGAGCCATACAAGTATTTTCTATAATTTTTCATAATTTTTAAAGCTTTAAAATTTATTTTTTTGCATTTAAATTGTTCAAATATTTATTAATTATCCTTTCAAATTATTTTGTGATGATTTAATCATCCAAATTTATTACTTACACCTACATGTATGTTTTGTAACATTTTACTTCATTTCATATAATTACAACGGTATTTTTAAGTTATTTACACAACTTTTGCAATAATAGCCTATATTTTATACATAATAATAGTTATTACATTATTTATGCTAAAATATCATTTCTATATTTTTATAATGTTAAGCTATTACTTTCAATCATTTTACTGCATAAGTAATACTTTATTATTTTATTAATTACTATGTATAAATTATTTTTAATAAATTTTGTATATTTAATTTTAGCCCAATACATGGCTAATTTCGAACCAAAGCAGGCCCAAGACACTTGACCCATTCCATTTAACCCTTCAGCAGCCCAAACCAAATGACCTCTTAATTTAACCTGGTCGCGACCCGTCTCACAACCCGGTTTGCTTCCCTTTCAATTCTGACCGTTGATCTTAAATGATCAACGACCCATAATAGCCCTTCCCCTCTCTTTATAACCCTCGCCCCAAACCCTAGAAACTAATTTCCCCGCCCAGCCGTCTCTGTATTCTCTCATCTCTCCACTCTCACACTAAACCCTAGCCGACCATGGAGATTCTATTATTCCTTCCTTGTACGCGTTCATACGCGGATTCTACTTACCTTTTCTTCTATTATCACTCATTCATGGTAACTTTCATTACCATTACACTTATGGCAACTTCGGTTCTCACATATTTGGCTTTGATTCTATGGTTCTGGGTGCGATTGTGGTTCTATACACTCAAGAAGAAAAATTTCTCTTGTATATGGTATGTCTCCGGTGATTCTGTCGTAATAGGGACTTGTGAATGATTTTCCCTAAATCCGACTCCAACTAGGGTTTAGAGTTCTTACTTCCTATGTTATTTTGAGTATGCATGATATATTCTTTCCTTTTTTTTGTGTTGATTGATTATATTTCCTTGTTTATTCGCTCAATTTCTACTACTTAAACCCCCTTCCTCGTTCCCCTTCTAAGTCTTAAATGTTATCACTGAACTACTGCTATTACGCTCTCACTATCACTCATTCTACTATTCTAAACTTGAGACCTTGGCCGGCCGAAAGCCGAGGCCACCAGAATTCGATTGTTGCTCTTTTCTCAATGCGAGCACTGCTCAGGGTTCACTTGAAATCCTTGGGAACTCTGACGCACTAGGATTTTGGGGTTTTGCTGCTCTTTTTGCTTATTGATGATTGGAGTACTGTTGAGATTGTTCTTCTTACTTTTCTTGTGTTATAATTTGCAACTGGTAAGTCTCTCTGCCTTAGAAATATCATTCTCTTTCGTTCATATTCATGCTTTGTGACACTGAAACTTGTATGAATCAATGTCCTAATATTTCATCTTGTTTTTAGCCTTGTCTTCTCTTAAGTATACTTGTGACTCTACACTCTTAGCATCTGAACTTGCCTAGGTTATAATTATGGTGTATGCTTATCACATGTGTTTAGCATAAACGATGTCTGGTTCTTTTAAATTTCTTTAGCCTGTCGTGTCTATGTTGATACCTTATGCTTTCCCTGAGTTTGTCTCTCTGCTTTGTTCTGGATTATTATGATAACCAACTCATGTGTTCTAGACCTTGTTGAGTCATTCATGCCCAACTTGCAACGTTTCTATGGCTGTATTGTTAACTAGGACCTGCTTCCATGCTATTTGTAGTTCTAGTGTATGCTTTTGACTTTTGTAATCCTATGCTCTTCAGTACTACTTGAGAACTTAGGATAAATCTCATATCTAGCCTTTTCTCTTATATGTGACCAACTAGCACAAGGTTTGATGTTTGCATGTCCTGTTGATCTGAAAGTCGACATGTTATTTGTTTACCCTGAGTTCTTCTGATATTGACTGATACTCAGCATGTTAGAGCTGTCTCATGTTCAACTAATTATTTGCTCATTGAACTTGTTATGATATGCTACTTTCACTAGGCTCTCATGTTAGACATTCGATTGTAACCCACTTGTTCTTGTCTATGACTCCACCAGATTCTTATGTTTAAGCCACTTATCTAAAGTCCTTTTAGGCTAACCCTAGATAATTTTATTTTTGAAACTCTTGTTGGAATAATCCACTAGCCTATGATGGTCAATCCTGTCATTCTAACATTGTTTCTCAGAATACATGCATGAACTTACCCTGCAAACATGTCAATATTTCATGTGATCTTGTCTATGTGCTTTGCTTGGAACAGCAGTAAGATACAACTTTAAGATTTAAGTGTGAAAAGTTGTTTAATTCCCTGAGTAGTTGTCACTTGCGTGGTTAAGTCTTGCATCAGTTGGATTAAGTAAGTCAGGCATCTTGGGCCATACATGTTGTTGGACCTGGGTGCCGGATTTAGGCATACTCTATTGTTCTGCTAAGCCTGGGATTTGGGTCTGCTGGTTGTGTGAAGAATGAGGCTGCTGAAGGCCAAGTCGGTTCTGGGTTACTTTTGTTTGGGGCATGTTCTTAGGCTTGCAGTTGTTCTTTATGTAATATTTTTACTTGTAGTCATTATCTGGGCCTGTAATAATTTGTAAACAAACAATTGGGGAGTTAGTGAAATTGGGGAACGGGTATATTCTATTTTTGCATAAAAGGGTAGAAAACATGCGTATAGGGTCTACATTCTTTGTTTGCTATTTTGTTTGACATGCCACAGGCATGGGACGGGTAATGCACGCATAGGATACAATTTAGAATTGTATTAGAGCTCTTTAGGTAAAAAACTCTAACATAGTAATTGGGTAGCAGGAGAAGATAGTCTGTGCCTGCCGAATAATATGAGCAACCCCTATCCTAAGGGAATTGCGAAGTATTATTTGTGTTTCACGGGGTGATCCTTTAGGCTAAGAAACTTAGGACCCCCTCCTTTATATGTTTATTGTTTGCACTTCGTCGCTTGAACTTAGAATAATTAAGTTGTATCATGTAACCTCCAAAGACTTGTACTAATTATTTATAGTTTAATTCTTGTGCGATTTTCTTTACACTTGTTTACATCATAGTAGAACTTTCAATTTCCTTACACGATCACATAGGATAATTATAATCTGATAATTCCACATAGTGTTAACTTCGGCCGAGACCCACAGTTTTGGACCTCGAAGAGTGCCTAACACCTTCTCTTTGAGGTAATTTGAGCCTTTACCCGATATTTAGTGACATAGACTAGTTAAACAGAGTTATTTGCGAATAGGTGCCCTAACGCACCTTAAATATCGTTAGGTGGAACTCTTCTCCTTTAATACCCATTTAAAAGAGTTTCCACATGTCGAAACCCAATTTCGTGAGAAAACGGAGCACGCCAACCATCATCGCTCCCTGGCGTAGTTGCTCAAAATATCTACGCAGCTCCTCTATGCGAGTCTGTGGGACGAACTTCTCTAAAAATAGAAAGGAGAACTCATGCCATGTAAGTGGCGCTGCGCCAACTAGCCTGCTCAACTCATAGGCCTTCCACCATCTGTAGGATGCCCAGTCAGCTGAAAAGTAGTGAATGCAACTCCACCGATCTCCAAAATGCCCGCTGTGAAAGAATCCGATGACACCGGTCGAGAAAATCCTGAGCATCCTCTGACTCCTCCCCTCTGAACTCTAGAGGCTTAAGCCTCCTAAACTGCTCCAATCTCTTCTGATCCTCATCACTCATAGGTGGTCCAACCTCAGCCCGAGCAGCAGCCGTCGGCTGAAATGGTAGTACCCTCGATGTCTAAAATCCCTGAGCTAGATGCTCTGGAGTATGGGATGTAGGAATCTGGGAACCTCTCCCAGCATGTGAAGTGGTTGGTGCAGCTAGAACCGATACCGCCTGAGCCAGGCTCGTGCACATAGTCAAAATTTGAGTTAAGGCCTTCTAAAGGCCTGGAATCACAATGGGCACTTTTGGTGCCTGAGCTGGTCCCACCGACTCAACAACATCGGGTACCTGCTCCTTAGCTGTAGCAACTGGTATCTCTACAGGTGCTCATGGCCGTCCGCCTGATCTGGTCGCACGTGTCCTCACCATCTATGAGAAACTAGAAGAATAGAAGTTCATACTCCGAAATTAACAAATTCCCACTACAAGAATGCAAGAAAGTGAAGTTTCCTAACAGTTTGGTAGCCTCATAAAGATAAGCACAGACGTCTCCATACCGATCCGCAAGAATCTACTAAAGTTTTTCATGACTTGTGAGACCTAAGCAACCTAGGGCTATAATACCAACTTGTCACGGCCCATGATCTACTAGCCGTGATGGCACCTAACCCAATCCGCTAGGTAAGCCAACAACCAAAGAATCACAATGAAATCAAATAAACATGGTTTAATATACTCAATAGTGAAATAAAAACATCATGAAATATCTGAGAATATAACCATAATACCGCTACGACCAACCCCAAAATCTGGTGTCAACGAGTACATGAGCACTACTGAGTATCAAAATACAAGGCCAAAATCCAGAATACAATTATATGAATAGTAGAACAACAATAATAACAATAATAATAAAGATGAAAGAGAACATCAAGATCTGCAGATGGTGTGGGAGCTACCTCATAGTCTCCAAAGCTGACTGTGACAGAACTCTAGAGGTCACCTCGCACAAAAATACCTGGATCTGCACATTGAGTGCAGAGTGTAGTATGAGTACAGTTAATCCATGAACTCAATAAGTAACAAGTCTAACCATGGGATGAAAGCAGTGATGAGCTTAGAAGGAAACAATCAAGAACCAATATCAATAATCAGTAACAACTCGGGTCAAGAAGAAACATTATAAGTGAATAACTCAGTGATATCATGCTCAGCTCATTTAAATTTCAGGAATTTAGACATGCTTTTTAGGTATAACAAATAAAGTCCAAGATAGATAAAATACATTTCAAATTTTCAATAAGCATGAGGAAAATACATCTTTATGCCTACATGTGAAGTATACATGTCAAAATAACATTGCCACGATAGATCCATCAAATAATCAAACTTAGCACTGTACGGGTGCTTCGCATAAATGCACATCATCAAGTACGTGTATGAAACATTGTACATAGGCCCACTATTGTTATGTAAGACTCCTGAGGGGCGAATCCTACTCAAGCGCTAATCATAATCATATAGCCCAATAGTAAGGCCTAGTGCGCGCGTATCCCCAAAACAATAACACTTAGCTCAATATGGGCCTGGCGTACGCGTCACCACAAAATCAATACCAAACCGGCTATATGGCCCAAACTTAGTCGTTTACCGTTCAAGTCTCAGATAAACACATCTCACAATTTTCTGCTTAATAGTGGTACATATAAGAGGCATCTACAACATGTGAGGAATCAAATAAGAAGCACCGATACATAGACAGTATACATAGATATGGCATCATGACTGAGAGCATGTGTACAAATAAGGAAAATAGCCCAAAAGCGGCAAGAGTTGCCCTATCAAGTCTCAAATAGATAGCACTAGCCTAGACATGATGTCTAACAAGAATTACAGTTCAAATAACAAAGAAAGTACAGAAAACACGGATGGAATCAAGGTATGATAGTAAAACAAGTCCAGTAATAGGCTAACAACGACCTCTAATCATGAACACATTGGTGCACATACACACGTCCGTCAGCTAGCGTGTACATCACACCCCAATACCTCTCATAACGTAGTTAGCATGTTAAATACCCTCAAATTCAAGTTTAGAAGTGTTACTTACCTCATAGCGTGCAAATCAATACTTTAAAAAGTCCTTGCCAGGCGTATGGCCTCCGAACGACTCGAATATTGTTACAAACAAATTAGTACCATCAATAATAGATATAAGAAATAATACCAAAGATAAAGCTAAGGTCTTGAATTAAGTATGCAAAGTTAACCCAAAAAGCCAACTTCGGGCCCGCACCTCCGAACCTGACAAAACTCACAAATTCTGAACACCCATTCAATTACGAGTCCAACTATACCAAAATCATCCAATTCTAACTGGAAATCGACCCCCAAATAACCAAATCTCACTCTCCAACACATAGCCTAAAATCTCCAATTTTCACCTCAAATGCATTTAAAGTAGCTGTAATAAATGAATGAGTCATCAATATATGTCAATAAGAGTGATGAATCTTCAGTAACCTCTTCAATTGTATCAATAAGAGTGATAAATCTTCACTAACCTCTTCAATTGTAAGAAAATATCTCTCAAAAATCACCCTTACCTGAGCCCCATAAGTCCGAAATGATAGAAAACTCAAACCCTCATTTTTCAGACACTACCCGGCGATTCTTGCTTCTGCGGTCCAAAAGGTTGCGCCTGCAGACAACCAATCGTAGGTGTGGAAATTAATTAAACTCCGACAATGTGCACCTGTAGCACGAAAGGTACACCTGCGGGACCACTTCAGCGGTCCTTCCATCGCTCATGCACTTTCGCACCTGCGATGAACTTTTGCTTCTGCGACTCCATCCCATCCTGCCCACTTCTTCTTCTGTGGAAAATCTCCTCGCACATGCGGAAAGTACCTCGCATATGTGCCCTCTGCCAAGCCAACTATCCTCCACTTCTGCAATACATATGCCACTTCTGCGGCTTCGTACATGCGGCCACAACCTCATAGGTGCGATCTCACCAGCATCTGAAGCTTCAACACATCTACAAAGTGCAACCATCATCCGCCAACCATCTGAATCACACCCAAGGCCCCCAGGATCCCATAAAAATATACCAAAAAGTCCTAAAACATGATACAGAGTTATTCGAAACCTAAAATCACATCAAAGAACATCAAAATCATGAATCACACATCAATTCAAGCCTAATGAAACTAACGAACTTCCAACTTCTAAACTAATGTCAAAACACGTCAAATCAACTCTAGTTTACCTCAAATTATGCACACAAGTCATAAATGATACAACGGACCTATTCCAACTATCGAAACAAAAATCTGATCCCAGTATTAACAAAGTCAACTCTCAGTCAAACTTCTCAACCTTCCAAACCTTTAACTTTCATACTTTCGCCAAAAAACCTCAAACCAACCTACGGACCTCCAAATCAATATACATACATACTACTAAGTTAAACATTACCATACAATGCTATTGGAACCATCAAAACTCCATTCAGGAGTTGTCTATGCAAAAGTCAAACTCCGGTCAACTCTTTCAACTTAAGCTTCCAACCTTGGATCTAAGTGTCCCAACTCACTCCGAAACCTCCTCGAAACCAATCCAACCACCTTGGAAGTCACATAACTACAAATGAACATAAAAGAAGTGATAAACATGGGAACGAGGCCACAATTCACAAAACAACAGGCTGAGTCATTATACGAACGACTTTTGGCACGTTTGAGGACGAACATATGTATAAGTAAGGGAGAATGTAACAATCTAACCGGTTGTTTTCAGAATTTGCATTCAGATCGGTAGTTTGAGCTCATGAGTAGATGCGTACAGTGTATTATGACTTGCATGTATTGTCAGATTTGGTTTTTGAGTTGTTTGAAATTGATTTGAAAGAATGATTCTTAAATAGGAAGCTATAAGTTAGAAGAGTTAATCAAGTTTGAATTTTGTGTATTTGACCATGGATCGGAGTTTTTATAGTTTCGCTAGGTCCAGATGGTGATTTTGAATTTAGGTGTATGTCTGGGTTTGCATTGGATGTTCCTAAAGGGATTCGACACTATTTGGCAAAAATTGACAATTGAAAATTTGGAATGTTCATAAGTTTGATCAGGAATTGTCTTTGATGATATTGTCGCGCCCCCTTTTTTCCCTCTTTGCATCGGGAGAATCGGGTTTATGACATTAAGGTATAGGGCAACTCGTTCCTTTTGAAAACTGGGTTTTGCATTTGAAAAGTCGCCAACCTAATGATTTATGGTGCATTAGGACACCTATAAGGTTCAACTACAACTACATTTTGATAACCAGAGATAGGGTAAGGGCTTGAAATTATCCCAAGGGGAAGGTGTTAGGCACCCCTAAGGATCCACTAGTGTGGTTCCCGGCCAGATTGTTCTTTGTGAATTTGGTGCAATTAACATGTAAGCAGATAAGGCTCAAGTAAGAGGGGATTTTAATACACAAACGCTTGGAAGTAAATAGAGCAATCATTAAAAAGGCTGATTTTTTGAAAAGAAGTCATAATGCTTGAAAGGCAAAGAAAGAGAGGGGAGGGGGTCCTAGGTTTATTTATAATATGGATCACATCAATGCAATACCCAGTAATCACTCCTCAAAAGAGGGGCTACATGTGGTATTAGCGCACCGGTCATCATAACCATATCTACCCTTCCCACCCCGTTAAGGTACTAAAGCGCGGATTGGTCTTAACCACTATTGCATGCTATTATCCGTCGCATTCCTATCAGTTGCGGAGGCACTTAGGACTACTAATCCTAAAGGGGAGGGATATTAGGCTGACTTTAAGGTTTCAAAGGTGAAAAAGCTAAGGCGACATGTAAAACACATAGGACAACACGTTAAATGGGAAAGCACATAAACACTGAAGGCTCATGTATACCTCCTCAATCAAAGCAACCAAATAGCATGACTCAAATAAAAATCAAAGGTCTGAATCTAAAAATACTAATGCAAAAGGGGAGTTTAAGTTGTGGAAGCAGACCAATTTATTACATAACTCAGATAAGATGTCCGAATCAGGCCTGCCTGCTGGTTGTAGCAATTACTAGTTAACAGAAGCAGGCTCCATTTTATTTGTTGTTATTACCTAAGGCTTGCCTAAATATTTGGGGAGAGATGTTATGAACATAGTATCTATTACTGATTCAGAGTGTGGCAAAGCAGTAGCAGATTTAAAACGAGCGATCCTATAGGCATGCTTGCTAAACCATGTTAATAAAAGGAGGGTAAGTTGTTTAAAACTGGTTCAGAACAGTATGAGTTAAGCTGATTACAAGCTAAACTGGTTTCAGATTTTATAGGCGATGATATCCATTATTGTTGACTTTAATTCATATGGACATGATATCTACGCGAAATGGAAACAAGCAGGATTTTACTTGGGAATTCCTATAGGCATGATGTCTATAAAATACTGATTTTAACATTATGAACATGATATATGCGTATAGCCGTTTAGATTCTAGAGCATGGTGTCTAAGTGGTAACAAACGTGCAGAATTTCAAACAAGTCCTATAGGCAGGTTATCTAGGTGTAGAGTTGAACATGTAGAATTTGAAATGAATCCTATAGACATGGTGTATAAATGCAGAATTGAACATGCAGGATTAAAACCAGTCCTATAGGCATGCTTTCTAAATGCAGAGTTGAATCATTCAGAACACAAATCCTATGGGCATGTTTTCTATCCTTGAGCATGCATAATTACCCATCCCTTTTCCACTAGCCGACCCCAAATGTTTATTACAAATTATTACAGACCAGTTGTTGAATTACATCAAGAAAAATAAAAAAAATAGGAAGATACAACCATAGGAAGCCTGATTTTGACTTCCTCTCTGAGTTATGGAACAAAATGCCTCAAATACCACTTGCTTCAAAGCCTTTCTCAGACCTGGGTGTGTCAAAGTTCCCTAAGGGTCTTAAGGGACCCCGGGCAGTGCTTACACCCAGGTTCATAGAACTAGATAGAGATGAGTGCAGTGTGGAAGGGCTAGACCTTATGTGTCCAAGTTCAGAGGGAGCTCATGAATCTCAAGGCAAGGCTCACACAAGAGGGGCAGAACTTAAGTCTAAGAATATGGTGGAACTGCAGGAATGGAGATTTAATAACTGAGGGGAGAAAGGAAGGGGTAAAGGATGATGGGAAAACAATAATAGTATAGCACAGAGTTCATAATTTCATACAAAGGGGTCAGGGGTTTGGGAATATATTGCAAGGAGCATATACCCTTAGGCAGGGATCAGATTTGGGCATGCACAACAATAGAAGGTGCTGGCATGCCTATAAACCAATCAGAACACACAACATATAGAGGGGACATGGAGGTTATGATCCCAGGGGGATCAGGTTTGGGTCATGCACAACAATGTCCGATGCTGTCATGCCCCAAACCAACCACAGATACCAAACACCTTGGGGATGGGGGTTTAGGATTCATAAGCCATAATCAGTGACTGACAGAATTCATAAGAAAGCATTAATTCTGAATAAAAAGGGGTAGATTACAACATGCTTAACAATGGAACTTGATTAAATACAAACAGGAAACAAACAAGGGTGCAGGAAATAGTAAAGAAACATGTTGTTGTTGATGCTGAAAATTAGTTAGAACATACCAGTAAAGATGCAAATGTAGAGAAAAAGTAAGCAAGCTTCCCATAGCCTAGCCTTGGCTTTCAGCCGGCTAGGTAAGGCAGCAATACAAGTAGCAACAGAGAAAAGAGAGAGATTTTAGTGGAGTGTGTGTCTGAACTCAAGTATTTTATTCTTTGTGTTCGTCTTTCGTCCCTTTGAAAGAAAAGGAGGTGGGTTTTTATAGTTTTTGAAAAACATGTGAGAAATAAGGCAATAAGTAAAGTTCAATACAAAAATGGAAACAATCAATAGTCAGAATCAATCAACAAAGTGATTCCCCTATAATTGAGGAATCACTTGTTTAACGGGGCTAATAGGTTCAAAAGAAGGAAAGAAAATCAGTTTGTAGGCAGACTGATTATTACCTTAAAAAGAAGTAGTAAAACATTAAGTAAGCAATCGCGTCCAAGTACAGAGATACACTTATTTTGGGAAAAAGATTCAGTAAGGCAAAATAAGGAAAGGGATCAATTACTTTAACAGGCGAGTGAAATTAGAGTCCACAAAAAGAGAAGTTTTGAAATTAGTCCCAAGATTGAAAATCAATCAAAGAAGGAACCTCAACATATAATTAGAGTGCACAAACAATAGACATGCGAGGCCAAACCTATTGGCAAAAGAAACAGCATGCAATAGTAGCACAAAGTTCAGTAGATAGCAAACATTCGAAGCGTGATAATCAAGTAGATCAAGTCTCATTGAATCACTAGTAAAGAAAAATAGAGTGTCAGAAGCATGCAAAGGGTCTCACAGTAGCAGATGAGAGACCTTTTGAAAAGTTAGGGTTTCAAGCATAGTCCAATTTTAAAGAGAGTAAAACCCAGAATCAGAGGATTCACACAAAGAAAAGAGGTTCTGAAACAAGGAACTTTCAAATCGAGTCAGGCATTCAAACGAATAGTTTCAAACCCAAAGACATAGGTTT
>NC_031995.1:110705143-110711052 GCF_001879085.1 Nicotiana attenuata | reverse complement strand
TATGAGTAGGAATTGGGTTGGGGTAAATTGGGGTAGAATTTAGGCCATAATTGAAATGAAATCTGGCTAGATTTTAAATAGCCATTTTTCCCATTTGATTTATAAAAATAATAAAATAATTTCTGGAAATAAATTAATTGAACTAAAATGATTTATGACACATAATTAATTATTTAAAAATACCGGACTTAATTTTATGAATATAAACGCAGTTAAATCTTAAAAGAGGCTAATATTGCAATTATATGCAATTTAGCTTTAAAAATACTAAATAAATTTGTAAAAATATGCAAAAATTCCCTTGGATATATTTTAGTATAGATATAAAAGTGCAATAAGTGAATCACTAAAATGATAATTTTGGAAGCAATAATTGGATTTTTATGGATAAAATAGGAGAATAAGTAGATTTAAAAATCTTTTAGAATTGAGGAAAAGTAATGAAACACTTGGATATACTTATATATACATACATATACCATGTTGAAGTTATTTTGCATATTAAAAATATATAGGGAAAAGTTGGGTGTCAATAGCTGCCCCTCTTTACCCGGAAATGATGAAAGAGTTTTCGGGTAAAGATATGATGGCCAATTTTGACCTAGCGAAACGGTTTGGGAGAGGTTCAGGCTGCACCCTGGCTTCTGAGCTGCCTATATATCCCTGGTTTTACAGGAATCAGGCCATATGTAGTTCAGAATCCGTCGGCGGAGTATGCCGAGGGGTATCTTCCAAGAACGGACGCAATATTTTGGGCTGGTTGAGTGAGTGGCCTACTGGAATGGTCAGGTTCGATGTGGCTGCGGGCATTGGAGCGGGCTCCTGCCGGGACGGCCGTTGCATGCCGGTTTTACATGCAAATAGAAACAATACAAGCGTATATTGTGCATAAAATTAGACATAATGCAAGTTCCCGTTGGACCATGAATGTTGTCTTCGGACGGTTAGGATGACGTCCTTAGACCATGACGTCCTAGGCCATGAAGCGTGTAATAAAGGATTCGCTGGCTATGAAATGATGCTCTCGGGCTATGAAAATGATGCCTCCGAACCATGATACCTTTGAATAATGATATGCAAAAGATTGAAAGGGATCCTCAGGCCATGACATGGTGTTCTCGGGCTATGAGGATGGTACCTCCGAACGATGACGTCTTTGGATAGGTTGGCGATATTTCAACCCATGAATGATGTAGTAGCATGTGGCGATCTTTCAGCCGTGCAATGTGGCGATCTTTCAGCCGTGCAATGTGGCGATCTTTTAGCCGTGCAAATGCAGTATGAGGTGATCTTTCAGCCGTGGAAATGCAGTATGAGGCGATCTTTCAGCCATGCAATGCAGTATGAGGCGATCTTTCAGCCATGTAGATGCAGTATGAGGCAATCTTTCAGCCATGCAGATGCAGTATGAGGCGATCTTTCAGCCATGCAATGTGGCGATCTTTCAGCCGTGCAGATGCAAAAGATGCAGATGGAGACAGCGTTTAGTCTCGGAAGGCAGAATGGTAGCCTTATGCAATGCCGAAAATGCAGTTGGAGACAACATTTAGTCTCGGAAGGCAGAATGGTAGCCTTATGCAAGAAATAAAACGGCGAATGGTAATGAAGCTTTCTTAGCTGATAGCGGGTTGCGATATTGTGACTGCTGGGGACATTGTGACACACGGAATATCGCTGGTGTGTGTGGATAGCAAATGTGGGTAAGTGCAACGGTCTTGAGAGTTGTATTCCTGAACAATGTTTGTCTCGTGAGTGTATAGTATGTTTGATGATTTCGCAATCCGAGTGCCTGCATCCAAAGAAAAATCGTGAGTTTTGTAAAAGGGGGAAGGTTAGTTCGTATCCCTGATGGCTCTACTTGACCTGTGGCTTCGATCTGGTGATACTGTATGTATCACTGGGGTAGCGTTGCTAAACAAGGCAATTTCAGTAATAAACATGCATGATTTCGTAAAAATATTACATAAGTATATAATTAAGAATAACTTTTTAGATGAACCGACGACTGTGACGTGGTTTAGGACATTGCAACCTCTCTTGCTATGGAATTTTAAGGGTCCTCCTCAAAATTCTGCCCCAGTTTAATGGGTTGGTGCTTCTGACTGTTGCTTGTGACGATTCGGCTGAAATTGCTTCGATATTTTGAGGGTCCTCCTCAAAATTCTGCCCCAGTTTCCAATTTCGAGGGGGGGGGGGGAATGAAAATTTTATTTAATTGTGACCGAACCCATAGGGCTTCATACGTATCCCCTCTTAAACGGGAATCAGGTCAGGCGTAGTTCAATTTACATCATGCAGGGAAAACATAGAGATTACACATAGTAGCACTTGACTGCATCTGAATTAATCGGCTTTGGCCAAACTTCTCCGTCCATTTCTGCAAGTATGAGGGCTCCTCCTGTCAGAACCTAGTGAACCATGTACGGACCTTGCCAGTTGGGAGAGAACTTCCCTTTGGCTTCATCTTGATGCGAAAAAATTTTCTTTAACGCCAGCTGTCCCGGTGTGAACTGTCTTGGCTTGACCCTTTTGTTGAAGGCTCTGGACATTCTGTTCTGATAGAGTTGACCATGGCAAACTGCATTCATCCTCTTTCCTTCTATAAGAGCTAGTTTCTCATAACGACTTTTCACCCATTCTGCGTCGTCGAGCTCAGCTTCCTGTATGATCCTTAAGGAAGGAATTTCTACTTCGGCGGGAATGACGTCTTCTATACATAAACCAGCATATAAGGGGTTGCCCCAGTTAATGTGCGGACTGTGGTGCGATACCCTAACAGAGAAAATAATAACTTTTCGTGCCACTGTTTATGCTTCTCTATTATTTTCCTCAATATTTTCTTGATATTTTTATTGGCGGCTTCCACAGCTCCGTTCATTTGAGGCCTGTAGGCTGTAGAATTCTTGTGTCTGATCTTGAAGGTTTCACACATAGCTCTCATCAAGTCGCTGTTGAGGTTGGAGCCATTATCAGTGATGATCGACTTTGGGATACCGAATCCACAAACAATACGGTCGCGGACGAAGTCTGCCATGACTTTCATAGTTACTGCTCTGTAAGATGCTGCTTCGACCCATTTGGTGAAGTAGTCGATGGCTACTAGGATAAACCTGTATCCGTTGGAAGCAGCGGCTCGACTGGTCCAATGACGTCCATTCCCCAGGCGGCGAATGGCCATGGTGAGCTTGTTGTGTGGAGCTCACTCGCAGGTACTTTTATCATATCTGCATGTACTTGACAGCGGTGGCATTTTCGGACAAACTGGATGCAGTCCGTTTCCATATTCATCCAAAAGTAACCAGCTCGGAGTATCTTCTTTGCTAAGACAAAACCATTCATATGCGGACCGCAGGTCCCAGCATGAATTTCCTCTAGTAGCTTGGATGCTTCCTTTGCGTCAACACACCTTAGTAATCCCAAATCGGGAGTCCTCCTATATAGGATTCCTCCGCTGTGAAAGAAGTTGTTGGACAATCTCCGAAGTGAGCGTTTCTGAATAGGATTTGCAAGCTCTAGGTACTCTCCTTTTGCCAAATATTCCTTAATATCATGAAACCAAGGCTTTCCGTCTGCTTCTTCTTCAACATGGGCGCAGTAAGCTGGCTGATCATGTCGGGTATTCTACTACCCTGAGAACCTTAGCTTTGACTTGCTTAGTGACTTCTTCCTTGATTTTCAAACTCATGTCAGGCTTGAACTTCCTGAGCTTCTGCTTTACCGGCGGACATGTCAGATCAGTTGGCAGTTTATAGGCCACAATAGATGTACCTAGACCAGTCATGTCATCATATGACCAGGAAATATGTCCTCATATTCCTTTAGAAATTCTGTGTATTCCTTCTTTTCTAACGGCGACAAGTGAACGCTGATTCGTGTTTCCTTGACATTTTCTGCATCTCCCAGGTTAACAATTTCGGTCTCGTCTAGGTTGGACTTAGGTCTGTTCTCAAAGTTATCAACTTCTTTGACGATCTCCTCTGGTATGTCATCTTCTTCTGAATCAATGTCCGTTTGTTGCGTTGTCTCATTGCATGTCACAGTCATTGGTTGATCAAGATAAGTAATAGTAATGCTGTATAAGTAAAGTAATGAGAGAAAAATAATAATGAGTGTTGATTTATAAGGAAAGTCAAAATGCTTCGATAAATTTCGTAACTGTTTTGAACATTGAAGATCTTATTGCGGGAATTAAAATGCGAAAAGAAAGTCATTTAGTAAATAAAAACAGTGCATGATGCTTGTTTTAGCCTTTCTACCTCGAGGATCGCCGGGCTCTGGTTGTCCTAATAGTCCAGTTATTGAGGCGTGCTCCTCTGCTTACAGCCTGTATGGAAGGGCCTTCCTTCCCCTCCTCGTCAAGGATAACACAACAATCCATATCATTGTCCTCTAAAAAAAAGTTTTTCACTGCTGCGAGCGCCTCTTCTTCGTCCGTCTCGTAGACGACGTCAGCCTGTTGGAAAGTCTGTTCTAAATGTGGTATCGGCTGCTCCAATGGGTAGTAAGGACCACTCCATGGCGGCGACCACTTGTTGAACTCTTCCCAAGTGTATTCGTACCCCAAGCCGAAAGTGGTGCCATGCTTCTTGAGTGTTATGGGTTTAGCTATTCCTTAGAGGTTTTTGCCGAGTCCTTTGCCAGGCTCGTACCAACTCCAATTCAATATACTCTCGATCTTGATATCCTACCACTTGTCTTTATCGACAGCATTGACCCGCTCGATATGGTGGTAGGTCTCTCCGCCTAGCTTTTTTCTCCCTCCGATTGCTGGAATGGTCTGACGATTCTATATAGGGTTGCTACCGTCACCGTGATTGATCACCTCCTGGTGATTCCATTCGAATTTTACCACCTGGTGCAGTGTTGATGCTACGGCCCAATGATAATTGTGATTTTAACACGTTTTATGCCCATACTTGCCTATGCCTTATGTATGAATTGTCATGAAATAGACTCAGAACGCTAACAAAGTGCGCTTGATTGCAGGTTTGAGCGACAAGATGATGAAAGTCAAGAACCAGCTCGAAACGGAGTGAAACCTGTTCAAGTATCAAAAATCATTGAAGTAGGGACAGGAGGACCTAGCGCGGACCGCACTGATTTGTTGCGCGGCTGCGCTAGGAGATTCAGAGAGCACCCATTTCAGGAGTCTCCAAGCGCGGTCAGCGCTCATTTCTACGCGGTCAGCGCTGGTGTCTACGCGGTCGCGCTTCAGTGTTGTGCGGTCCGCGCTACTTCTTTGTGCGGTCCGCGTCCCCAGTTCCAGAAGTGAATGATCGAAGGCCAAGACCCCTACGCGGCCGCGTTGCATTTCTGCGCGGTCCGCGCCAGCCCCGCAGGGGTATTTTTGTCCGATTTTTCTGGCATAGTATAAATAGAATATTTTATTATTTCTAGGTTAAGTTTTAGACATCAGAGAGCAGCAGCACTTGTGAGATTCAAGTTTTAGCCTATTTTGGGAATTTTAGCCTTGTTTTAACGTGGATTCGTATAGATTAACTTTCTAGTTAATTATTATGTTGATTTTATCTACTTCTTCTTTAATTTCTGTTGCTATTATGTCTAGCTAAACCCATTAGCTAGGGTTGTGGCTCAACCCTAGTGTGGGTAATTAATGGGTGTGATTGTTTAGTGCTTGAATGATGTTGGGTGTTTGATATTTGGGTTGATTTTATGTTTTAACTAGGATTTGGTGGTTGCAAACACTAAGTCTAGCTTAGTGAGTCTTGACTCTTCTTGAGAAAGAGTGTCTATGACTCCAAAGTTAACCCAACAAGGAATTGGGATGGACCCATGAGAATGGTAGTCCCAATTAACGGGTAAAACCTCGAGAGAGTAATTACCGCACTTGAACCATAAGTTGCTTGGTTTGTTAGCCTACCCAATTGGTCTCGAGAGAGTCAATTGGG
>NC_031995.1:110668416-110704734 GCF_001879085.1 Nicotiana attenuata | reverse complement strand
AGTATGAGGCGATCTTTCAGCCATGCAGATGCAGTATGAGGCGATCTTTCAGCCATGCAGATGTAGTATGAGGGGATCTTTCAGCCATGCAAATGTAGTATGTGGCGATCTTTCAGCCGTGAAAATATAGTATGTGGCGATCTTTCAGCCATGCAAATGTAGTATGTGGCGATTTTTCAGCCGTGCAGATGCAGTATGTGGCAATCTTTCAGCCATGCAGATGCAGTATGAGGCGATCTTTCAGCCATGCAGATGTAGTATGAGGCGATCTTTCAGCCATGCAGATGCAGAAGATGCAGATGGAGACAGCGTTTAGTCTCGGAAGGCAGAATAGTAGCCTTGTGCAAGAAATAAAACGGCAAATGGTAGCGGAGCTTTCTTAGCTGATAGCGGATTGCGATATTGTGACCGCTGGGGACATTGTGACACACGGAATGTCGCTGGTGTGTGTGGATAGCAAATGTGGGTAAGTGCAACGGTCTTGAGAGTTGTATTCCTGAACAATGTTTGTCTCGTGAGTGTATAGTATGTTTGATGATTTCGCAATCCGAGTGCCTGCATCCAAAGAAAAATCGTAAGTTTGTAAAAGGGGGAAGGTTAGTTCGTATCCCTGCTGGCTCTGCTTGACCCGTGGCTTCGATCTGGTGATACTGCATGTATCACTGGGGTAGCATTGCTAAACAAGGCAATTTCAGTAATAAACATGCATGATTTCGTAAAAATATGATATAAGTATATAATTAAGAATAAGTTTTTAGATGAACCGACTGTGACGTGGTTCAGGACATTGCAACCTCTCTTGCTATGGAATTTTGAGGGTCCTCCTCAAAATTCTGCCCCAGTTTAATGGGCTGGTGCTTCTGACTGTTGCTTGCGACGATTCGGCTGAAATTGCTTCGGAATTTTGAGGGTCCTTCTCAAAATTCTGCCCCAGTTTCCAATTTCGGGGGGGGGGGGAGGAAATGAAAATTTTATTTAATTGTGACCGAACCCATAGGGCTGCCTACGTATCCCCTCTTAAACGGGAATCAGGTCAGGCGTAGTTCAATTTACATCATGCAGGGAAAACATAGAGATTACACATAGTAGCGCTTGACTGCATCTAAATTAATCGGCTTTGGCCAAACTTCTGCGTCCATTTCTACAAGTATGAGGGCTCCTCCTGTTAGAACCCGGTGAACCATGTACGGACCTTGCCAGTTGGGAGAGAACTTCCCTTTGGCTTCATCTTGATGCGGAAAAATTTTCTTTAACACCAGCTGTCCCGGTGTGAACTGTCTTGGCTTGACCCTTTTGTTGAAGGCTCTGGACATTCTGCTCTGATAGAGTTGACCATGGCAAACCGCCTTCATCCTCTTTCCGTCTATAAGAGCTAGTTACTCATAACGACTTTTCACCCATTTTGCGTCGTCGAGCTCAGCTTCCTGTATGATCCTTAAGGAAGGAATTTCTACTTTGGCAGGAATAACGACTTCTGTACCATAAACCAGCATATAAGGGGTTGCCCCGGTTGATGTGCGGACTGTGGTGCGATACCCCAATAGAGCAAATTCTAACTTCTCGTGCCACTGTTTATGCTTTTCTATCATTTTCCTCAATATCTTCTTGATATTCTTATTGGCGGCTTCCACAGCTCCATTCATTTGAGGCCTGTAGGCTGTGGAATTCTTGTGGCTAATCCTGAAGGTTTCACACATACCTTTCATTAGGTCACTGTTGAGATTGGAGCCATTATCAGTGATGATCGACTCTAGGATACCGATTCGACAAATAATACGGTCGTGGGCGAAGTCTGCCACGACTTTCTTAGTTACTGCTCTGTAAGATGCTGCTTTGACCCATTTGGTGAAGTAGTCGATGGCTACTAGGATAAACCTGTGTCCGTTGGAAGCAGCAGGCTCGACTGGTCCGATGACATCCATTCCCCAAGCGGCGAATGGCCATGGTGAGCTTGTTGTGTGGAGCTCACTCGGAGGCACTCTTATCATGTCTGCATGAATCTGACAGCGATGGCATTTCCGGACATACTGGATGCAATCTGTCTCCATAGTCATTCCCAAAAGTAACCCAGCCCCGGAGTATCTTACTTTGCTAAAACAAAACCATTCATATGTGGACCGCAGGTCCCCAGCATGAATTTGCTCTAGGAGCTTGGATGCTTCCTTTGCATCGACACACCTTAATAATCCCAAATCCGGAGTCCTCCTAACAGGATTCCTCCGCTGTGAAAGAAATTGTTAGACAACCTCCTAAGTGTGCGCTTCTGAGTATGATTGGAAAGCTCCGGGTACTCTCCTTTCGCCAAATATTCCTTGATATCATGGAACCAAGGTTTTCCGTCCGTTTCCTCTTCAATATGGGCACATTAAGCTGGCTGATTATGAATTTTCACTGGAATGGGATCAATGAAATTCTTATCGGGATACTGTATCATGGATGACAGGGTAGCCAATGCATCGGCAAATACATTCTAGATTCTGGGAACATGGCGGAATTCTGTCTTTGTGAACCTCTTTCTCAACTCCTGTACATGATGCAGATACGGGAGTATCTTGGAGTTCTTAGTTGCCCATTCCTCTCGTACCTGATGTTTGAGTAAATCTGAATCTCCAATTATTAGAAGCTCTTGAATGTTCTTGTCAATGGCATTTTTAGCCCTAAGATGCAAGCTTCGTATTCTGCCATGTTGTTGGTGCAGGGAAACCTGAGCTTGGCGGACACTGGATAATGCTGACCGGTTTCTGATACCAAGACTGCTCCTATGCCAACTCCTTTGAAGTTTGCTGCTCCATCGAAGAACATTCTCCAACCATCATAGGACTCTGCAATATCTTCTCCTACGAATGATACCTCTTCATCAGGAAAATACGTTTTCAGGGGTTCGTATTCTCCATCCACGGGATTCTCAGTGAGGTGATCTTCTAGTGCCTGTCCCTTGACCACTTTCTAAGTTACGTAGACAATGTCGAACTCAGTCAACAGGATTTGCCACTTGGCTAGCTTGCCATTGGGCATGGGCTTCTGAAAGATGTACTTTAAAGGATCCATCCTTGATATGAGAGATGTAGTATAGGCACAGAAGTAATGCCTTAGCTTCTGAGCCACCCAAGTCAAAGCACAGTAGGTGCGCTCCAAAAGAGAATACCGGGCCTCGTACGGGGTGAACTTCTTGCTGAGATAATAGATGGCCTGTTCCTTTCTTCTTGTTTCATCATGTTGCCCCAGAACGGAACCGAAAGCTCCGTCCAATACCGCAAGGTAGAGTAATAGGGGTCTACCTGGCTCAGGCGGGACCAAGACTGGTGGTGTTGACAGGTACTCCTTGATTTTGTCGAAGGCCTTTTGACAGTCATCGGTCCATTTGGTAGCGGCGTGCTTCTTCAACATCTTAAAAATTGGCTCGCAGATGACCGTGGACTACGCTATGAACCGGCTGATGTAGTTGAGTCTTCCCAAGAAACTCATCACGTCCTTCTTGTTCTTGGCGGTGGTAGTTCTTGAATGTCATTGACCTTTGATGGATCCAGTTATATTCCTCGGCGACTCACAATAAACCCCAGCAATTTTCCAGCGGGTACCGCAAATGCGCATTTTGTGGGATTCAGTTTCAAGTTGTACCTCCGCAATCTATTGAAGAACTTCCTCAAATCCTCCATGTGATCAGTGGCCTTCTTGGACTTGATGATAACATCATCCACATATACCTCAATTTCTTTTTGTATCGTGTCGTGAAAAATAGTAGTCATGGCCCTCATGTAGGTGGCCCCTACATTCTTCAGGCCGAACGGCATCATTTTGTAATAATACATTCCCCACGGCGTAATGAAAGCTGTTTTCTCAGCATCTTCTTCATCCATCCAGATATGATGGTAACCAGCGAAACAATCCGTGAATGACTGCAGTTCATGCAAGGGAAGTCGTCTTTTGGACTGGCCCGGTTGAGATCCCGGTAGTCGACACAGACTCTGACCTTCTCGTCCTTCTTTGGCACTGGCACTATGTTGGCTAACCATGCCGGGTATTCTACTACCCTGAGAACCTTAGCTTTGACTTGCTTAGTGACTTCTTTCTTAATTTTCAAACTCATATCAGGCTTGAATTTTCTGAGCTTTTGCTTTACCGGCGGACATATCGGATCAGTTGGCAGTTTATGGGCCACAATAGATGTACTTAGACCAGTCATGTCATCATATGACCAGGCGAATATGTCCTCATATTCCTTTAGAAATTCTGTGTATTCCTTCTTTTCTGACGCCGACAAGTGAACGCTGATTCATGTTTCCTTGACGTTTTCTGCATCTCCCAGGTTAACAATTTCTGTCTCGTCCAGGTTGGACTTAGGTCTGTTTTCAAAGTTCTCCACTTCTTTGACAATCTCCTCTAGTATGTCATCTTCCTTTGAATCAATGTCTGCTTGTTGCGTTGTCTCATTGCATGTCACAGTCATTGGTTCATCAAGATAAGTAATAGTAATGCTGTATAAATAAAGTAATGAGAGAAAAATAATAATGAGTGTTGATTTATAAGAAAAGTCAAAATGCATTGATAAATTTCATAACTGTTTTGAACATTGAAGATCTTATTGCGGGAATTAAAATGCGAAAAGGAAATCATCTAGTAAATAAAAACAGTGCATGATGCTTGTTTTAGCCTTGCTACCCCGAGGCTCGCCGGGCTCTGGTTGTCCTGATAGTCCAGTTATTGAGGCGTGCTCCTCTGCTTACAGCCTGTATGGAAGGGCCTTCCTCCCCCTCCTCCTCAAGGATAACACAACAATCCATATCATTGTCCTCTAAAAACAATTTTTTCACTGCTGCGAGCGCCTCTTCTTCATCCGTCACTTAGACGACGTCAGCCTATTGGAAAGTTTGTTCTAAGTGCGGTATTGGCTGATCCAATGGGTAGTAAGGACCACTCCATGGCAGCGACCAGTTGTTGAACTCTTCCCAAGTGTATTCGTACCCCAAGCCGAAAGTGGTGCCATGCTTCTTGAGTGTTATGGGTTTAGCTATTCCTTGAAGGTTTTTGCCGAGTCCTTTGCCAGGCTCGTACCCACTCCAATTCAATATACTCTCGATCTTGTTATCCCACCACTTGTCTTTGTCTACAGCATTGATCCGCTCGATGTGGTGGTAGGTCTCTCCACCTAGCTTTCTTCTTTCCCCTATCGCCGGAATGGTCTGACGACTGTATATAGGATTGCTGCCGTCACCATGAAGATCACTTCCTGGTGATTCCATTCAAATTTTACGGCCTGATGCAGCGTTGAAGCTACAGCCCCCGCAGCATGAATCCAAGGTCGCACTAGCAGCAGATTGTAGGATGCTGGCACATCTATCACTTGAAAGTCGACCTCGAACCAGGTTGGTCCCATCTGCAGAAACAGACTAATCTCACCGATGGTGGACCTCTAAGACCCGTCAAAAGCTTTCACATTGATTGCTCCTTCTTTTATCTCGTGCATCCCTTTGCCCAACTTCTTGAGTGTTACCAGGGGACAGATGTTAAGGCTGGAACCCCCGTCGACCAGGATCCTGGTGATAAAATAGTCCTCGCGTTGCACGGTGATGTGCAGGGCTCTGTTGTGACCCAGCCCTTCAGGTGGCAGCTCGTCCTCATAGAAGGTGATTTTATGGCTCTCTAATACCTGTCCCACCATATTAGCCATTTACCCGCCAGTGATGTTGCTTGGCACGTAGGCTTCACTCAGCACCTTCAACAGAGCATTTTTATGTGTCTTGGAATTCTGCAGCAATGCGAGGATAGATATCTGCGCTGGTGTTTTGTTTAGCTGGTCGATGACCGAATACTCCGTGGCATGTATCTTGCTCTAAAGGTCATCTGGACCTGTTTCAATGATGAGTGGTCGATTGGAAGCTTGCTTACTAGACTCAGCTAAGTGTTCCGGGGTATAGACTCTTCCAGTCCTTATCATACCCTGTGCTGCAATAGTCTCTTTGAACCTGACTTTGCCTTTCCTCCTAGCCTTGGCTCTATAATCCCAAGGTATAACTTTTGTATGGAATGGCGGCATGGTGGTCATAGCCACTGGAATCGGTGCAGCTACCTTCACTTCAAATGGGACATGTTCCTTGGGTGGCAAAACTGTAACCTCAAACGGTGCCAGAGTTTTTGCTGATGGCGCCGCCTCAAACTCAAGAGGGATAGACACATCTACCTCAGTGACCTCGGACGGTTGGATCTGGACTATGATGGGTTTGAGAGTAACTGCTGGCTTCTTTGGGTCATCGCCTTCTGCGATCAACTCGATGGATCCCTCGGGATCCCAATCATCCTCCACTTCAATCATGTGAATACCCCCACCCTTATGGTTCGGTAGAGGGTTGTTGCAGACATTTGGGGCGGGTTCCTTTGCCACAATAACCTTATTATCGATCAGAGACTGGATCTTGTCTTTCAAGGAACGACATTCGTCGATGGTGTGCCCTTTCATGCCAGAGTGGTATGCACAGGATTTGTTTGGGTTAACCCACTGAGAAGGGTTCTCAGGGGTTGTAGCAGGGTTGGGGGTGACATAACCGGCGGCTTTGAGTCTCTAATATATAGTTGGTCAATGGGTTCAGCAATGGCTGTATATTGTTTGGGAGGCCTGCGGTCAAAATTTGGTCGGGGTCTAGGGAAGTTTTGACGGGCAGGAGGTGACTGATAGTGGGATGGTTAAGCATTGTAAGTTTGGTAGACGTGTGCGGGTTGGGAATATCTGGGCGAAGTAGGCTGATATATGGGAGGCGGAGATGGTTGATAGGCGGGTGGTGAGGGTGCTTGGTAGTTCGGTGTGGGCTGATATGTGAGTGGAGGTGTTGGGTAGGTTTGGTACTTGATAGGAGATTTGGTCCTTTGTGCAACCATCACGGCTCCTACGTCCCTCTTTTTGGACACACCACCGGACTGCAAGGCCTTATTTGTAGCTTGCAAGGCCTCAAAGTTTGTAACCATACCGCTCTTAATGCCTTCTTCGATTCGTTCCCCCAGCTTGATAACGTTAGAAAATTTGTGGCTCTCGATCATCATTAGTCGTTCATAGTATTGCGGGTCTTGGGCCCGGACGAAGAATTTGTTCATCTGTTCCTCCTCTAAGGCAGGTCTGATCTTAGCAGCTTCGGACCTCCAGCGAGTAGCATACTCGCGAAATGTTTCGATGGGCTTCTTCTTTAGATTCTGAATATAGAACACATCTGGCGCATTCTCTGTGTTAAACCTGAACCTGTCCATGAAATCGGACGCCATGCCTACCCAGCTTGACCATTTCTTTGGATCCTGGCTGATGTACCAAGATAGCGCATCTCCTTTTAGGCTCCTCATGAACAGCTTCATGCGGATTCTCTCGTCTTTCCCTACCCCAACCAGCTTGTCACAATACGTCCTCAAATGGACCCTTGGATCACCTGTACCGTCAAACATCTCGAACTTTGGAGGTTTGTACCCCTCGGGCAGTTCGACATCGGGCTGTATGCAGAGATCTTCATAATTCAACCCTTCAATTCCCTTGTTTCCTTCAACGCCCTGGATCCGGCTAGTCAATTTCTTAAGTTCTTCAGCCAGGTTCCTGATGAGCAAATCTTTATCATCAGACTCGGGTGTGCCTGAGATGGGTTGGGTGGAGAGTGGCATGGTCTCCACGTAGATGGGGGTGTTATGGTGGGTGTGGAAATGGTCATTTGTGGGGTTTTGGAGTTCTGGGAGAAGTAACGGGGTGTTGTTTGAGATATGGCAGGTGTTGCATTGGGTCTTTGGTGGAATAGTATGAGGAGCGGGATGATTTTGTTGCTTCGGGATGTTTTGAGGTGGTGTAGGGTTTTGAGTATTGGGAAAGGTGATATCTGGGGTGCTGAGCGAGAATGACAAGCTTGCCAGATTCCGAACCTGGTCGAGCTCTTCCTGGAACTTCAGCAATTTCTGTTCAAGCTGGGATACATTTTCCTTAGGAACCTGAGTACCATGACCATTAGTGACCTCTACCCGTTCAGTTGAATTCTCCTTTCTGACGTTGTTCAAATCTTCCATCTTGCCTTTGTTCTTGTTTTTGATAGGACTAAGAGGAGGAGTGGGTGGAGGGCCCCTGGATCTCGTGGAATAGGATGATGTTGCCAGAGTGCACGAACTAACCTTTGGGGAGGGGAATAAAAACAAAAGTAAAAACAGAAGGTAACAAGTTAGTGCGGGTTCTGAGGAAAAAGTATTGCAGTATTTAAACACATTGGGTGAGAATATAAATCGCGCCCTAATTTTGGTGCCTCGTTGTGCCCGAGGTAGGCCTAGCGACAAGTTGATTTGGAGAACTTAGAATGCTAAATGCTTCATTTTATTGATAAAAAATAGACGAATCCCAAAACGACACTAAATAAGCAAGAAATAAAATCACTAATGGCCATTGGCCTTATTACATTTTATAAAGCGAAAAGATAAACTCCTATCTATTTGGTCCCAGAAGGACCCTCCCCAGATTCGGCATCCTTTGCTCCATCGAACAGCTTCCCCAACTCGCGAAGTCCCAGCAATAGGTAGGCCCTGGCCAGATATCCTCCTTCGGTTCCCTCAGCATTTTGGCAGTCTTCGACCCTCTTGAGAAACTTTCTTTCTAACTCCACTATGCCCCGCTCCAAGTATCCCAGTCGCTTGTTGGCACTGACAGCCATGTCCTTCCATTCCTCAATTAACTTCTGGTTAGATTCTTGTATCTCGCGGTGCTCGCTTTCGTACTCCCGGATTCTCTTGCGTAATTGGTTGTATTTGACCTGTGCCTCGGCCCTTTCATCTATAATCCTGTGACCTCGAGCAAACCCTGGCTGGCCCAGACCATCATGGTTGTCTTCCAACCAACCTGAGTAGAAAGGAGCGCAACCAGCATGATACCTGTCTGGCTCGATGGTATCTCTCCCCATTATGATCTTGCAGTGCCACATATGCTGTGCTTGGCACTTGTAAGGACTATCATCCTCTTGGAAGTCAGCTCGGAAATGACTCATCTTGTCGACCCTGGGTATAACCTGCTTCCTACCAGCTTGCCTCATAACCCGAAGCGGGACGTAAGGGTGTGTCCCCCTGAGACCAATCAATATCAGGAAAGGTGCGTCTCTTGATCGGGCAATGAATTCCTCCGTTGGAAACCATTCGAACATCCACTGAATTTGCTCCTCGGTCAAATTATCAAACAGTTCGACCCATCCTTTAGCATCCTCCGGCTGAGCAAACATATCGGGGATGTAATTCATTCGCTTTGGGTGATGGAAAGCGATGTGATCATCCCAGTCCCTACGCCGGATCTCTTGTCGATATTCGCCTCTCTGGAGATGTTCCATGAGCCAGAGTTGGAGTAATAGATTGCAACCTTCAAAGTGTTTTGCTCCTCGCTGACACTTCTCCAAAGCTCGGTATATGTCTGCAATAATCATGGGTACGATGCTGAACGCCTGCCCATCAATCCCTTCCATTAGGGTTTTGGTTACCATAGCTAGCCTGGTGTGGATCCTTGCTTTCTTCATTGGAAACACGACCAGCCCCAGGAAACAGAACATGAAGACGAAAACTCTGCGGTGGATGTGTCCCAAAGATGTGAGGGCAAATTCGCCAGAGTAGGTACGGTAAGATTTGCTGTGACCGTACCTTTCATACAAGTAATCAAAAGGAATGTATGAATCCTTCAAGCATGTTAATTCTGGATTCTTCTTCAAACCCATCATTTTAAGGAAGCCCCTACCTTTGCGGTTCTCAGGCATTAGCAAACCCGGAGTTTCCCACACCAAACCGGCCAATCCTCCTATTTCCTCTAGCAAGGGTGTCATTTCAATGTCCCCAAAGCGGAACACAGCCCTTTCACAATCCCAAAACAGTGTGGCAGCTTCTATGATCTTGTTATTGGGTTGGATCTCCAGGAGGGAAGGTAGATTTCCTAGATATTTTCGGATGAGCGTTTGATCACTAGAGTGAAGATCTTTCCACCAGCTTAGCAGTCTTGGGTGGATGTTGGTAACCATGCCGAATCTGGGGATTTCGTGCCTCATTATCTGCAAAATAGAAGGGTTAGATCCTACCCCCACCAGACTCGACTATTTAACATCAACAATTAACATTAGGCATTTAGTTCTCCAAATAAATGCACAGAACGTGATGATGTCCATTTGGGTTTAGGGAAACCCAGTGGACTTTGGACAGGGCTATCTTAAAGGATCATTATGCGGACAACATAACTGACCCGGCTCGGTTTGACCATGATGCATGCACAATTTAAACAGAGTAAGGCTTCTATGGGGTTTTAGACTGGTACCCTTGAGCGGACAACTCAAGGGGGAAGGCACGGAACCGTCGACTACACTGTTGATCGACTGGTTTTACCGCAAATATGCCTTTCCGAATTTAGGGGGTAATGATATAGGAAGAGCGCAACCACTCGTTATAAGCGCTGCTATAGTATTTGTTTTGACACGAGTGGAGTATGATGTTGAGCATGATTATGCAATAATTAAAAATAAATCATGTTGACATGTATTTGCACATTAAGGAAGTGATAAATACAGCAGTTTCATAATTTAAAGCAACAAAGGAAAGAAAACAAGGGAGACATGTCAGTTTTGTTTTTAAAGAAGAAATTAAATGCTAGAGGAAATTAAACAGATAATTGCGCATAGAGAGAGGTACAAATTCACAAGAATAACCTGAAATGGTAAAAGCCCAAAAATCCCCAGCAGAGTCGCCATGCTGTCGCGCCCCCTTTTTCCCTCTTTGCATCGGGAGAATCGGGTTTATGACATTTGGGTATAGGGAAACTCGTTCCTTTTGGGGACTGGGTTTTGCATTTGAAGAGTCTCCACCTAATGATTTATGGTGCATTAGGACACCTATAAGGTTCAACTACAACTACATTTTGATAACCAGAGATAGGGGAAGGGCTTGAAATTATCTCAAGGGGAAGGTGTTAGGCACCCCTCAGGATCCACTAGTGTGGTTCCCGGCCAGATTGTTCTTTGTGAATTTAGTGCAATTAACATGTAAGCAGATAAGGCTCAAGTAAGAGGGGATTTTAATACATAAACGCTTGGAAGTAAAATAGAGCAATCATTAAAAAAGCTGATTTTTTTGAAAAGAAGTCATAATGCTTTAACGGCAAAGAAAGAGAGGGGAGGGGGTCCTAGGTTTATCTATAATATGGATCACATCAATGCAATACCCGGTAATCACTCACTAAAAGAGGGGCTACACGTGGTATTAGCGCACCGGTCATCATATCCATATCTACCCTTCCCACCCCGTTAAGGTACTAAAGCGCGGATTGATCTCGACCACTATTGCATGCTATTACCCGTCCCATTCCTATCAGTCCCGGAGGCACTTAGGACTACTAATCCTAAAGGGGAGGGATTTTAGGTTGACTTTGATGTTTCAAAGGTGAAAAAGCTAAGGCGACATACAAAACACATAGGACAGCACGTTAAAAGGGAAAGCACGTAAACACAGGCTCATGTATACCTCCTCAAGCAAAGCAACCAAATAGCATGACTCAAACAACAATCAAAGGTCTGAATCCAGAAATAGTAATGCAAAATGGGAGTTTAAGTTGTTGAAGCAGATCAATTTATTACATAACTCAGATAAGAAGTCCGAATCAGGCCTGCCTCCTGGTTGTAGCAATTACTAGTTAACAGAAGCGGGCTCCATTTTATTTGTTGTTATTACCTAAGGCTTGCCTAAGTGTATGGGGTGAGTTCTTATGAACATAGTATCTATTACTGATTCAGAGTGTGGCAAAGAAGTAGCAAATTTACAACGAGCGATTCGAGATCCTATAGGCATGCTTGCTAAACCGTGTTAATAAAAGGAGGGTAAGTTGTTTAAAAACTGGTTCAGAACAGTATGAGTTAAGCTAATTACAAGCTAAACTGGTTTCAGATTTTATAGGCGATGATATCCATTATTGCTGACTTTAATTCCTATGGACATGATATCTACGTGAAATGGAAACAAGAAAGATTTTACTATGGAATTCCTATAGGCATGATCTCTATAAAATACTGATTTTAACATTATGAACATGATATATGCGTATAGCCGTTTAGATTCTAGAGCATGGTGTCTAAGTGGTAAAAAACGTGCAGAATTTCAAACAAGTCCTATAGGCAGGTTATCTAGGTGTAGAGTTGAACATGCAGAATTTGAAATGAATCCTATAGACATGGTGTCTAAATGCAGAATTGAACAAGCAGGATTTAAAACCAGTCCTATAGGCATGCTTTCTAAATGCAGAATTGAATCATTCAGAACACAAATCCTATGGGCATGTTTTCTACCCTTGAGCATGCGTAATTACCCATCCCTTTTCCACTAGCCGACCCCAAATTTTTATTACAAATTATTACAGACCAGTTGCCGAATTACATCAAGAAAAATAAAAAAAAATTAGGAAATTACAACCATAGGAAGCCTGATTCTGACTTCCTCTCTGAGTTATGGAACAAAATGCCTCAAATACCACTTGCTTCAAAGCCTTTCTCAGACCTGGGTGTGTCAAAGTTCCCTAAGGGTCTTAAGGGACCCCGGGCAGTGCTTACACCCAGGTTCATAGAATCAGATAGAGATGAGTGCAATGTGGAAGGGACAGAGCCCTTATGTATCCAAGTTCAGAGGGAGCTCATGGATCCCAAGGAAAGGCTCACACAAGAAGGGCAGAACTTAAGTCTAAGAATATGGTGGAAGTGCAGGAACAGAGATTTAAAAACTGAGGGGAGAAAGGAAGGGGTAAGGGATAATGGGAAAACAGTAATAGTAAATCACAGAGTTCATAGTTTCATACAAAGGGGTCAGGGGTTTGGGAATATATTGCAAAGAGCATATACCCTTAGGCAGAGATCAGATTTGGGCATGCACAGCAATAGAAGGTGCTGGCATGCCTATAAACCAATCAGAACACACAACATATAGAGGGGACATGGAGTTTATGATCCCAGGGGGATCAGGTTTGGGTCATGCACAACAATGTCCAATGTTGTCATGCCCCAAACCAACCACAGATACCAAACACCTTGGGGATGGGGGTTTAGGATTCATAAGTCATAATCAGTGACTGACAGAATTCATAAGACAGCATTAATTCAGAATAGAAAGGGGTAGATTATAGCATGCTTAACAATGGAACTTGATTAAATACAGACAGGAAACAAACAAGGGTGCAGGAAATAGTAAAGAAACATGTTGTTGTTGATGCTGAAAATTAGTTAGAACATACCAATAAAGATGCAAATGCAGAGAAATAGTAAGCAAGCTTCCCATAGCCTAGCCTTGGCTTTCAGCCGGCTAGGTAAGGCAGCAATTCAAGTAGCAATAGAGAAAAGAGAGAGATTTTAGTGGAGTGTGTGTCTGAACTCAAGTATTTTATTCCTTGTGTTCGTCTTCCGTCCCTTTGAAAGAAAAGTAGGTGGGTTTTTATAGTTTTTGAAAACATGTGAGAAATAAGGCAATAAGTAAAGTTCAATACAAATATGGAAACAATCAATAGTCAGAATCAATCAACCAAGTGATTCCCCTTTAATTGAGGAATCACTTGTTTAACGGGGCTATCAGGTTCAAAAGAAGGAAAGAAAATCAGTTTATAGGCAGACTGATTATTACCATAAAAAGAAGTAGTAAAACATTAAGTAAGCAATCGAGTCCAAGTACAGAGATACACTTATTTTGGGAAAAAGATTCAGTAAGGCAAAATAAGAAAAGAGATCAATTACTTTAACATGCGAGTGAAATTAGAGTCCGCAAAAAGAGAAGTTTTGAAATCAGTCCCCAGATTGAAAATCAATCAAAGAAGGAACCTCAGCATATGAATAGAGTGCATAAACAATAGACATGCGAGGCCAAACCTATTGGCAAAAGAAACAGCATGCAATAGTAGCACAAAGTTCAGTAGATAGCAAACATACGAAGCATGATAATCAAGTAGGTCAAGTCTCATTGAATCACTAGTAAAGAAAAATAGAGTGTAAGAAGCATGCATAGGGTCTCACAGTAACAGATGAGAGACCTTTTGAAAAGTTAGGGTTTCAAGCATAGTCCAATTTTAAAGAGAGTAAAACCCAGAATCAGAGGATTCACACAAAGAAAAGAGGTTCTGAAATAAGGAACTTTCAAATCAAGTCAGGCATTCAAACGAATAGTTTCAAACCCAACGACATAGGTTTTTCTTTAACAGTAGCAAGCTTAACAACAAATAAATTGAACAAATACTAGCAAACAGTTTTAGAAACTCGAATGAACCCAAAGAAATTAGGGTTTTCAACATCAATCGAGTTCGAAGATGGTAAACAAGTAAATCAAACAAATACTTAGCAAATAGTCTCAGAAACTCGAATAAACCCAAAAGAAATTAGGGTTTTTAACATGCTAAACTCAAATATGAGAACGACAAGAGCAAAACATAATAAAATCAGAAACACGTTAAGATCAGAGAAGATGCTTCAAATAATTTAGAAGAAAAACCCTAATCGGAGAAGATGAAGAGTCTTTTTTTTTTAAAGCAAAATTAAAGAAGCTTCGAGAATGTGTTTAAAAACTCATAGCAAGCATGGATCTAAGGTAAACCTGAAAGAAGTCGAAAAGGCCTTAGAGATTAGGGTTTCAGAAGAACCCAGAAAAGGTGAGAGAGGCTTTGAAAGTTACCGATCTAAACAGGAGAGCCAAAGGTATGACTCGAATGGCCATGGCTGGCCGGAGAAAGGTCAAAGATGACCGGAGAAAGGTCATCGAGCAAAGACTGGACCAAGCCCCTTCAGTGTCTGGTCATGAGACCACAGAACTAAACACGTAGAAGCCATGGAAGGCTGGTACAGGTCTCCGATGACCTCGAAAGGCCATGGATTAGGGTGGATTAGGGTGGCGGCGGCTAGGGTTTGGGGTTGTTGTAGAGAGGATTTGGGAGAGAAGAAGAGTTCAAGGGCGGCGGATTGTGAATAATGAATTAGGTTTGGGGGGTCTTTTGGGTTTAATTAGGAAAGGGCAGCCGGTGGCCGTTGATCTAAATGATCAACGGCTGAGATTTAAAGGGTTAGGTGGGGAGCCGGGCATGGGTCAATTTAACTGCGTTGGGGTCGGATATGAGTAGGAATTGGGTTGGGGTAGATTGGGGTAGAATTTAGGCCATAATTGAAATGAAATCTGGCTAGATTTTAAATAGCCATTTTCCCCATTTGATTTATAAAAATAATAAAATAATTTCTGGAAATAAATTAAAGTTACAAAAATGATTTATGACACATAATTAATTATTTAAAAATACCGGACTTAATTTTATGAATATAAACGCAATTAAATCTTAAAAGAGGCTAATATTGCAATTATATGCAATTTAGCTTTAAAAATACTAAATAAATTTGTAAAAATGTGCAAAAATTCCCTTGGCTATATTTTAGTATAGATATAAAAGTGCAATAAGTGAATCACCAAAATGATAATTTTGGAAGCAATAATTGGATTTTTATGGATAAAATAGGAGAATAAGTAGATTTAAAAATCTTTTAAAATTGAGGAAAAGTAATGAAACACTTGGATATACTTATACATACATACATATACCATTTTGAAATTATTTTGCATATTGAAAATATATAAGGAAAAATTGGGTGTCAACAGATATCGGTATTTGAATTTTATTTTTGGAAGATCAAATAGGTTTCTTGTGTCATTTTGAACTAGTTTGCAAAATTTGAGGTCATTCCGAGTTAATTTGATAAGGTTCGGCACGAGTTTTGGAGGTTAAAAGTTCAAAGGTTCAATAAGGTGGATTTGAGGTGCGATTCGTGGTTTTGATGTTGTTATGCATGGTTTGAGGCCTCAAGTAGGTTTGTATTATATTTTTGGACTTGTACGTATATTTGGTTTTTCCCTAGACCCCACCTGTTGGGATCATACTGCGTTTGTTGTTGTTGTTGTTATTGTTGTTGTTGTTTTACGTATATTTGGTTAGTGTCCCGGTGACCCGAGCGCATTTCGGCGCATTATGTAAAAAATTGAAAATTTTGGTTTTAATCTTGAAAATTTTGAGTTTGATGATCAATTCTTGTTGTTTGATGTTATTTTGGAGATTTAAGTGCGCGAGCTAGTTTGTAGGATATTATTACACTTATGTGCATGTTTGGTTTGGAGCCGGAGGGGCTCGAGTGAATTTTTGATGCCTAGCAGACTGACTTTTAGCTTAGAAAGAATGTTGGTGCATCAGGTATATAGGTCGCGCATTTGCAAGAACCTATTCACAAATGCAAGCTTTGCAAATGCAAGGTTAGGATCGCATTTGCGATGATGGAGGGGGCTGGGTCAACTTTCGCTGCGAAGTTCTTTTTGCAAATGCAATGGTGGGGTTGTCTCGCATTTGCTAATTGAATGTCGCATTTGTGACAGTGAATAATATGGGGCAGACTCGCATTTGCGAGGTTTTGTCCGCATTTGCGGACTGCCTTGAGTTCGCATTTGCGATAATTTCATCACTTTTGCGATATCAGCAAGCTAAGAGACTTTTTGCTTTTGCAAAGAGTTGATCACTTTTGTGATCATCGTAGTTATGAACTAGGTTTCGCAATTGCGATACCAACAACTAGGTAAAAGAGGGGGAAAATTCGGACTTAGCTCATTTAACACTAGTTTTCAACCCGAAAATCCTTAGAGGCAATTTTTGAAGAGGATTCTCTTTCCAAATTCATTGGTAAGAATCTTTAACTAGTTTTCAATCAATTTCAAACTACTTCTTCATGACTTTTAACATCAAATCTATGAATTTAAAAGTAGAAGTTGAGGTTTTTGGGTAGAATTTAGGGATTTTATAAATTTGAGATTTAGACCCCAAAAAAAATTGCATATCCGGACTCGGGGGTGAATGGCTGATCAGGTTTTGGTCCAAGTCTCGAATTTTGACCAAGCTGGTATGGGGTTGAATTTTGAGATTTTGTCCAAGATTGAACCTTTATTAATTAGGGATGTTTCCTATAGCATTATTTGACTTTGTTAGATGATAATTGACTAGGTTTTGATTATTTTGAGAATTATTTCCATGGAAGACTGTATTGGATTATGGAAATTATTTTGTGATGAGGTATATGTCTTGCCTAACTTTGTTGGGAGAATTTTTTCTACTAATTGATATTGTTTGCTACATACATGATTGATGCATATGCAAGGCGACGAGCGTATATACATGTTCCAGGGTTATCCATGCTCGGGGTAGATTATACAATTCTTTGTGCCTTATTAGACTATGTGAATTTCTTGCCTCATGTTTTACTTGACTTCTATGATAATATCAATATGAATTTCAATGTTAGAAACCATGCTTCAGCTTATTATAACTTAATTAAATTTGACGGACATTTTGTGAAACTGTTGACGCGCTAACTTCGATCATCATTATACCTAGTCACAAATACATCGCTATGACTGTTATCTTGAGATATTCGAATTCCAAACTTGAGTGGAAGATCACTTTTGAGATATGTTGAGATGCTTGAATGATAAGGTTCTTGAGGTTTATTGAATTGTTATTGCCTTGAGAGTTGTGATTGATTGTTCATTTGGGGTATTTTCTCAACCACTCTTCTTGATGTTATTCATGCTTCCTACATTGCTTGTCATTGACATGCATGTGCTTGGTGAGGAAGAGTCTAATGCATGAAGCGTGATGCTATGCCATTGCATATATAGTATCATGTGAGGAAGAGTGGAAAGGCACGAAGGGTGATGTCGTGCCATTGCATATACATTATCATTTGAGGACGAGAGTAAAAGCACGAAGGGTGATGTCGTGCTATTGTTTTTATATTAACATGTGTTCATGGCACGAAAGGTATTTCCGTGCTAGCGAGGACGAGAGACTGACGAGCTTTAAACACACACTAAAATATGCTCGCCTAGTGGAATATAGTAAAATATAATATCATATCCACAGGGATTGGAGTTAAACAGTATTATTGTAGTTCGTATCTAGATTTCTATCCAAGATTGTCAACAATTTAGAGTTTTGTGTTTTAAAACCAAAATTTACTAAGAGCCAAAACTATTGGCTAATGACAATTGACGCAAGTAATGAGCAAAGGAAGATATCAATTGGGAGAAAATAGGGTTGATATGATAGATGTAAGATAAATGTTTGGGATTTGACTCTAGTTAATTCACTTCTAATGTTCAAGTGAGTCTCTCGAATTCACTTGATTATTAATTCAATTGTTTAGTAGAATATCCTCTCTCGATTAAGTTTCAAACTTACAAGATGAACAAATTTTAAGCACATGAAGATATGCAAGAATTCGTAGTGGATTGGTCTTTATGAGAACCTCTCTAGATTATCCTCCTAAGTAGGTTTAATCAACAATTCTACTAGCCTCTTTCAATTACTAAGAAGAACTAATGAATTCAACCAACAAGATAGAATGCAAAAATGTCACAAGTTATGCCTCTCTCGATTACATGAACAAGCGAATATAGATGCAACGATTAAAACATCCAAAACGATTCAATACATAAAACTAGAGTTATAATCCACAAACAAATATCAATACACCAAATACATCAATCCCTAAAGAGAACTACTCCATAGACATGGAGTAATTCATCACAATTAAGTTTAAAGTAAAGAAAAACATAAAACAATCCTAACCCATGTCTTGAGTTGGGATTGAATGGTGGATTCCTTGTGCTCTTGCTTCTCCAACTTCTCCTTAGCTTCCTTAGATCTTAGATGTGTCAAAACTCCCAAAAATATCATTTTTCCATGTACATATATCAAGTAGGGTCGGGCCCAAGCGAAAACACATTTTCCTGCGAGAAATAGGATACTTTTTCGGAGTTGGACGTGCGCGGCCGCGCACCTGGAAGTGTGCTCGCGCACTTGGTCGTGCACTTTAGCTACTGTTCTGCCCTACATGTGCGCCCAGTGCCCGCTCGCGCACCTGAGAGGCGTTCTACTCGATTCTTCATTTCGTTCCTTAAGTGCACTAGCGTCCGTTGATCCCCGAACACGATCCCGACTTAATTCCTTAGGCTTTTCCTTAAACTTCAAAGCTCTAAATCACTTGAATTCATTTCACAACATCTACATAGCTCAGAATCACTCCTACAAGGCATAAAATACAGAATTAGTGCAACACACTAGCGATTTTTAGCTCAACTCAATTAAAGTGCAGTAAATTAGAATGTAAAAGCGACTAAAACACGAGATTATAGCCTACCATCAACACCTCACACTTAAACCATTGCTCATGATTGAGCAATCAAACCACACTTTATATAGATGCGACCTTATTGAACAACTCTCTTAACTCATCACACCAAGAATATTTAAAATAGACTAAGCACAATAGTGTAACTTCTTCACCTCAAGATTCGACTCACAAGTACCACGCATTTTTCACAACCCGCTCACTTACTCTAACATAGAGGTCAATGATATTACCTTTCCTTCATGAATCAAGTTCCCTGAAACAACAAAAGAGAGTAGTACCACACACAATAAAATTAAAGAACAAGTAGGAACTCAAAGTAGAAAGAAATCACTCACTCTCAGAAACAACATTCATATGCAACAAAAGATGAATCATAGGCTTGCCCGTAGTGTAATACTCTACTAATCGAGCTCATTCAGTCAAGGATCAAGTAGGACTTTAAATTATTGTAATGTAGGCTGCGGGACGGATACGATACATTTAGATATAAGAGTGAATACACCTCCCTAAGCACTTTAATACATACACTTTAACATTTAAAACCCCACAGTTATGTCGAACCATAATTCCACCTTCACATCAATATACATTAACTCCCTACTTCTTTAAGCACAATTCCATCAAGAGTCACCACTATCAAAGAATATTTTTCAAAATAATACAACATTTTTTCTTTCTTTTCTTATTCAATTCAAGTGGCTCTTGCTTTTTTTTTTCAAAACAGTGCACCTTTCTCCTTATTTCAATAGTTCCACTCAAAAGCCAAACCAATCATCCCACACTTCAACTTTTACAAAGTTCATAACAAATTTAAGTGCTCATGAGAGGTATAAGGTTCAAATAGATATTCAATTCAAACAAATGGGTAAGGCTTGTAATGCGGTTGCCAAAGAAATAGGATTACAGACTCAAAGGGGTTAACTAAGATACATAACAATTAGGTGGGTAAAAACATATAACTGGCTCAACAAAGAAACGCCTATATCACTTCCAAGACTGAATAAAACTACTATTTCGCTTTGCACACACTCCGGAAAAGTTCTAGACATCAAATGGAATGCATAGAATAACACAAAAAACCTCACATACATGGCACATAGCTCACTCAGGATTAAACTCATCACGACACTCTAGTCAAAGAAGTTAAGCAAAGTTAAGATCAAGTAATTTCAGGTATTAATGCAAGACTCAAAAACTGAGCCTAAGCATCACAACTAAAGCACTTACTATTCTCAAGGCATAATGAAGTCCAGAGATATTGCTTCAATTCAAATATCTCAATGTTTCCTACTCCTAGAAAATAAAAACTAACTACACCCGGTTCAAACAAAAACCTTTGGAAAAGAACCTCGACACAAAGAAAAACCAAGGGGAAATTATTACACTACCTAACAAAAGAAAATCTTTTTTTCTTTTTTCTTTCGACTTTCCTCCCTCAAGATATGTGTCGATGATATCCATCATCGGGAAAAGTCAAAAATTTTATGTTTTTCTTTTTTTTTTCTACTACTCAAACTAACAAAAGCAAAAACAATCAAGCTAACTAAGACTAATATACATACAACATACAAATATCCCCCACCCCACACTTTAAGTTGTTGCATGTCCCCATGACACACAATTAAAAAGCATAAGTAGAGGAACCTTCCCTGAATATCTAGTCGGGGTCTGAATCAAAGTCGGGATCCATTCCACGCGCTTGAACTAGTGCACAAATCCACGCAGACAGCTTCTTCTCAACCTTCTTAGGGTACACCCCACACTGTACACCCCACACTTATCTTTCTCAATCACTGGAGCAATCTCTTATACGCCCTTCACCTTCCACTCAAAATTTGCAGTTGGCTTCTTTTTTTCCGCTCCAGTTGCTACATTCATCTCAAAAGTCACCGTCTCCTCACCCACTCTAAGCATGAGTTTTCTATCATGTATATCCAGTATAGCTCTACCTGTTGCCAAAAATGGTCTTCCTAGGATGAGGGAGACCTCCTTGTTCTCCTCCATATTCACCACTATGAAATCTACAGGAAATACGAACTTATCCACCCGCACCAAAATATCTTCCACTATCCCCTCGGGTGTTATAGTCATTTGGTCTGTCAGCTGCAAAGATATTGGAACTGACCTTATCTCTCCAATCTCCTTCTCCAGTTTCCTGTAAATTGACAAAAGCTTTAAATTAATTGAGGCACCGGAATCACATACAGATTTATCAAAATTAAGAGTGCCTAAAGAGCAAGGTATCGTAAAACTCCCTGGATCTCCACACTTTTGTGGGAATTTATTTTGCAACATTGCACTGCAATGCTATGTGAGTTTGACCACTGAGGTCTCTTCTATCTTTCTCTTTTTTGCAAGGATTTCCTTCAAGAATTTTGCATTGGCTGGCATTTGTGAGAGAACTTCGTGAATGGCAAGTTCACATTAACCTGTCTTAGCATATCTAGAAACCTCTCAAACTGCTTGTCCAGCTTTTCTCTATAGAGCTTTTGGGGAAAAGGTAGAGCAAACATATGCTTGATCTCTTCATTGGTGTCCTCCCTTCTTGAAGTTTCCTCCTTCTTTTTCTCTACTCCCTTCTTACCCTTCTTCATCTTATCATCTTCAATATTCAGCTCATTTCAACTTTCTTTTTCAGGCAGAGCTTCTTTTTGAATTGGAGTGGGATCTTTCAACACTTGTCTGCTTCTCAAGGTCACAACATTTACCGTTTCTTTGGGATTTTTTTCAGTATCAGCTGGTAGAGTACCTAGGATTATCTCAGATAATATAGTTGCAATTTGTCCCACTTGTCTCTCCAAGTTACGCAAACCTGTCCCAAGTTCCTTTATAGCTGCACCATGAGCATCTAGCCTCTTCTTTGTCTTGACAATGAATTACTTCATCAGATCTTCTAACCCAGACTAGATTGGCTGTTGAGGCTGAAACTGCAGCCTCTGTTGATTCCCAAAACCAGGAGCTCCTTGAAATTTGGAGTTAATTTGTTTCCATGCATTTGTTGTCCCCCCAGGTGAGCTCCATGAAAAGCGGGGTGCTTCTGACCCATTGCATTGAAATTATAATTCCCAACAGCATTTACTTCCTCCATTGAAGCTTGACACTCATGAGTAGGGTGTCCTCTTCCACATATATCACAGGTTGCATGAGGCTTATTATGTATTGAGGCTAAAGTCAGCTTCCTTATTTCTTTGGCCATTGCATCAAGCTGTACCTGCACTGATGTATTAGTATCAACAAAGTGAACACCAGTTGATTTTCTTCATTCAGCAATCTCAGAGGGCCACTGATTTTCATCTTTAGAAAACTCATCAAGAATAGTGATTATCTCCTCTAGAGTCTTTTTCATCAACGGGCCTCCAACTGCATTGCTCAATGTTCTGTGTGAGGGCGGTGTCAATCCATACCAAAAATTAAGGAGTTGCATCCAGAGTTCAATTCTGCTATGATGACACCTTCGAACTAATTCCTTAAACCTCTCCCATGCTTCAAACACAGTTTCAGTCTCGTGATGGCAGAAGTTATGGATTTCTCTTCTAAAACTTGCCCGTCTAAGCTGAGGAGAAATATTTAGCAAGAATTTTCTGGTCATCTCCACCCATGTTCTAATTGATCCCTGAGGTAAGCTTCGAAACCACTACTTAGCAACATTGTTGAGTGTGAAGGGAAATGCCCTTAAGTAAACTGCATCTTGTGACACACCATTATATTGAAAGGTGTTCATAATCTCCTCGAAGTCCATCAGATGGTTATTATGATCTTCGTTCATCTTTCCTCTGAAGACATAACTATTTTGAAAGGTTTAAAGCAACACTTGCATCAGCTCAAAATTATTAGCTGCAACTGGAGGTAGTCTCACACTTGATAAGCCTTGGTTGTAAATCGGTCTAGCATAATCACCAAGTGGTCTCCCTTGGCCGAGAGCTATGTTTCCAAACTGATCTGGAACCAAGAGCTGATTCTGAGCCATTGTTTGAGTCCTCTCCTATTCATAGGCAGTTCGTGCATCTCTAATATTTGCTTTTTCAGTATCTGGAGCAGCTTTTTGACTTAGTTGGGCTGCCTCCCTCACAACCTAATCAATGCTATCATCATCTCTCGATCTCTGGCTCGTATGGTTTCACTTCTTTCCTAGAAGATCGAGTCATGCACCACTCTAACCTGTAGCCTGTTCACAGTCAAAGAACACCAACCGTAAAAGAGAGAAAAAAAAGTAAAATAAAAAGAAAAAATCCTGAATTAGCACTACAAACTATTTCTAGCACTATTGATTGCCAATCCCCTGCAACGGCGCCAAAATTTGATGAGCTTTAAAAATACACTAAAATATGCTCGCTAGTCGAATATAGTAAAATGTAATATCGTATCCACAGGGATTGGAGTTAAACAGTATTATTGTAGTTCGTAGCTAGATTGCTATCCAAGATGATCAACAATTTAGAGTTTTGTGATTTAAAACTAAAATTTACTAAGAGTCTAAACTATTGGTTAATAATAATCGATGCAAGTAATGAGCAAAAGAATATATCAACTGGGAGAAAATAGGGTTGATAGGATAGATGTAAGACAAATGTTTGGGACCTAACTCTAGTTAATTCAACTGGGAGTCTCAAAAATTCACTTGATTATTATTTTAATTGTTTAGTGGAAACTCCTCTCTCGATTAAGTTTCAAACACACAAGATGAACAAATTTTAAGCACGTGTAGATATGCAAGAATTCGTAGTGGATTGGTCTTTAGGAGAACCTCTCTCGATTATCCTCCTAACTAGGTTTAATCAACAATTCTACTATCCTCTTTCGATTACTAAGAAGAATTAATGAATTCAACCAACAAACTCGAATGCAAAAATATCACAAGTTATGCCTCTCTCAATTACATGAACAAGCGAATATAGATGCAACGATTAAAACATCCAAAATGATTCACTACATAAAACTAGAATTAATACAAAACCAAATATCAATACACCAAATCCATCAAACCCTAAAGAGAACTACTCCATTGACATGGAGTAATTCATCACAATTAAGTTTAAAGTAAAAAAAAACATAAAACAATCCAAACCCTTATCTTGAGTTGGGATTGAATGGTGGATTCCTTGTGCTCTTGCTTCTCTAACTTCTCCCTAGCTACCTTAGGTCTTAGATGTGTCAAAAGTCCCAAAAATACCATTTTTCAATGTATATATATCAAGTAGGGTCGGGCCCAAGCGAAAACACCTTTTTCTATGCGAAATAGGACACTTTTCCGGAGTTGGACGTTCCCGGCTGCGCACCTAGAAATGTGCATGTGCACTTGGTCGTGGACTTTAGCCACTGTTCTTCCCCACATGCGTGTCCAACATTCGCCCAGTGCGCGCTCGCGCACCTGGGAGGCATTCTGCTCGATTCTTCGTTTGTTCTTTAAGTGCACTAACATCCGTTGATCCCGTAACATGATCCTGCCTTAATTCCTTGGGCTTTTACTTAGACTTCAAAGCTCAAAATCACTCGAATTCAGTCCATAACATCTACATAGCTCGGAATCACTCCTACAAGGCATAAAACACAAAATTAGTGGACCACACCAGCGATTAAAGCTCAACTCAATTAAAGTGCAGTAAATTAGAATGCAATAAGAGACTAAAATATGAGATTATAGCCTACCATCAGAGACATGAATTATATTGTGATATATTTTCCTTGTGTATACATTTATGCCTTTATCTTGTGTTGTTACTGTTGCACCTATGTTATCTATGTGACTTGTCGTTGTTGTTCTGTCTTTATCCTCTACCTTAATTGTTTTTGTACTATCCATCCCTTCTATTTGTTTTGCTCGTCAAAATTATGCTTTCCTTCTTGTTTGTCATATCAACATCTATGCCATTTCTCATTTGTTTCACTTTCATGTAAGCTTTCTACCATCTTAGTTAGTGAAATTTATGTTCTCCTATCTTAATTGCTATTATTACTTCTATGCCTCCCACCTAGGCTGTTACCGTTGTCCATTTGCATTGCCTTGTTCGTTATTGCTACCTGTGTATTTCCACTTTGCCGTTATTTTTATTGGTATTTCTTTCACCTGGTTAGCACTATTTTACGTATGTTTGGTGAGGAAGAGATAAATGCACAAAGGTTGTTGGCGTGCCATTTAATTTGACATACATTCATATATTTGGTGAGGATGAGATAAATGCGCGAAGGGTGTTGTCGTGCCATTTGATTTGATATCTTGAGTAAATTCCTCATACTATGAGAGTTCGTGGATTTACTATGTTGTTTGGTGGTTATCACTTTATGAAGAGAATTCGTTGTGATATGGAGGAAACTGACAGTGATTTGTTTTAGTAATCATTTATTACTTTGCATATCTGTTCGTGTACTCTTCTCTATAATTCTAGTATTCTTTTCATCCCCAATTTAATTGAACGGGTTATATATGTATGTATCTTTTAACTTAAAACCTCGCCACTACTTCACATGGGTTAGTTAAGATACTTACTGAGTACATGGGTTAGTTGTACCCCTGCTACATTTCTGCACCTTGTGTGCATATATTGGAGCTACGTAGGTGTGGAAGACGAATCCTGGTATTGAAGATGTTCCAATGTTCTGGACCCAAGCTACCTGTTGTTCGTGGTAGTTTAGGACTTAAACTCTGTTTATGTAAACTTCAAATAGATATTGTACTATTTCTTCATGTCGGTTTGTAAATCTAATTCCTAGTGGCTCATGATTTGTACTGCTAGTCCTTGGGAGATTGTATAGAATTCAGTCATTTAATTTCTTGTTCGTAATCATTTATCATTTGATTTACCTTGTTCTATGTTTGATGTACGCGGTGAAATCAGAGGACCCAATTTCCCGCCATCGAGCCATCTCGGGGAGATATCTCGAGACCTCGAAAACACGAAGCCACGACTTGGCCTTCTCCTTCGGGGTTCGTCAAAGTCCGATACGAAACCTAGATATGAACAAAGGAGGGAAGCCCTCAAGAACATGCGGTTGAGCCTAATAGGGCCAGCCTATCCATAAGCCTACGCTGGGGCATCAAGTCAGGCCATCACATCTCCATATTTCAAAAGTTAGATATACATGTATTCGTTGCTAAGTCTCGTCTCCTATAAAAAGGAGACTCACCCTACCTTGTAAGGGACTGATGTTGATCCCACAAATCTACAAAGTGCAATAATATCTCTCTCTCTCTCTTTTCTTACAAAAGCTCATTGGTTCTCACTGATACTGAGGATACCTTGATATCCTTTGCCTCTATACGTGTTCTTCATTTTACATGTGTTCTTCATCGTACAAACTCAATTTCGGTTGTAAACAGCTTCGTTCGATTATATTTCTAACTGTTAGATTACTCCCGAGTATCCCCGACAACCCGAGCTCGACCCCGAGGTCGACCTCGAAGTCCCAATCGACCAAGCTTACGCCCGGGTAGCAGACCCTTTCGTCCGCTCGTTACCTAGTTTATCTCCCCCCCCCCATCCTTAAAATTCATAATACTAGCATCATCTGCTCTAACAAACTAGCTTGGGAATAGATCACATATTTTTATAGTCCCATCTAATAAATTTAATTGTTGTTACCATTTTCACGGTAAACAGTTTGGCGCCCACTGTGGGGCTAAAAATAATAGTGATTATTTTCTTGTTAGTTTCATTACACAAACGCATACCATCTTTCACACTTTTTCTTGTCCAAGATCCTTTAATTTTAGGTAAAAATGTCTGGCTCGGTGAACAGAGCTGAGAACGATCGCCTCGAAGATCACGGGGACAATGGTGTAGCTATCCCGGCCGTCGGTGCACCACTACAGGATCCCGATAACGCACTTGGACCAATACTAGCGAACGCGGACTCACAGGACGTATAGCAAGTCAGCGAAACTTCCCACACCAACCAAGAAGCTGACGTCCATATGATTATTGGGGGAGCCGACGCCCCCCGAGGGCCCGCCTCCAAACGAGCAAGGACACCCGCTACAAAAGAGGGGTCGGCCCGGAAGCGCCCCGCGTGAAGAAATCCTCGTATTCAGTGACGAGGACCTCGAAGCTATGATGGAACCGAACAACGGCGCTCTAGTCATCTCGTTTCTTTCAAACAACACCAGAATAAAGCGTGTGCTCGTGGACCCAGGCAGCTCGATCAACATAATCAGGTCAGAAGTAGTAGGACTGCTAGGATTGCTCAATCGAGTCGTTCCCACCTCTTGGGTCCTCCACGGTTTCAACATGGTCGTAGAGGAAACAAAGGGAGAAATCATTATCCCGATCGACACGTCCGGCGCGGCCCAGAACACAGAGTTCCAGGTCATCAACGGAGATATGAAATACAACACCCTACTTGGCAGACCTTGGATACACAACATAAGGGCCGTGCCCTCGACCTTGCACCAGGTAATAAGGTTCCCTACTAGGGACGGTATCTTAACCATACATGGGGAACAGCAAGCAGCAAGGGAAATGTTCGCAGTCCACCACGAGACGACAATCCCCGCATACCCGGCCTTGGACGGGGAGGGAAACACGCAGACCCTTGAAGACGACGAGGAAGACTTCTTCGCACCTCAGAATTTCGTCGCTCCCGAGGAATCCGACGTGACCAAGTCAACAGTCGAGGAGCTAGAGCAAACCATTTTGATCAAACACCTCCCGGATTGCAAGGTATACTTGGGTACGGGGCTGACCCCCGAACTCAGGGCAGAACTTATTCAATTTCTCAGTAACAATATCGACTGCTTCGCTTGGTCCTATTTAGATATGACAGGTATCCCACCGGAGATAACGTCCCACAGACTGAGCGTTGACCCCAAGTTCAAGCCCGTGAAGCAAAAAAGGAGACCGCAGTCAAGGTGAAACATGCCTTCGTCAAAGAGGAAGTGGCAGAACTCCTTAAAATTGGATCCATCAGGGAGGTAAAGTATCCCGAATGGCTGGCTAACGTAGTAGTGGTACCAAAAAAGGGGAATAAGCTAAGAATGTGCGTAGACTATAAAGATTTGAACAAGGCGTGCCCAAAAGATTCCTTCCCTCTGCCCAATATCGATCGCTTGATCGATTCTACGGCCGGCCACGAGACCCTCACCTTTCTTGATTCCTACTCGGGGTATAATCACATCCAGATGAACCCCGAAGATAGGGATAAAACCTCGTTTATCACAAAATACGAAACATATTGTTATAACGTAATGCCCTTTGGGCTAAAAAACTCAGGAGCAAACATATCAACGGCTAGTTAACAAAATGTTCGAACACCAGGTAGGAAAATCAATGGAGGTATATATTGATGATATGCAAGTAAAATCCCTGCGTGCAGAGGACCATTTGACCCATTTGTAGGAAACCTTTGACATCCTCAGAAGCTACAACATGAAGCTCAATCCTGAGAAATGCGCCTTTGGAGTAGGCTCGGGTAGATTCCTGGGCTTCATGGTCTCAAACAGGGGGATTGAAATTAATCCCGATAAAATAAAGGCCATCGAAGAGATTACGGCGGTAAATAACGTAAAAGCCGTCCAACGAGTAACGGGGCGGATCGCGACCCTACGCAGATTCATATCGAGATCATCAGACAAAAGCCACCATTTTTTCGCCCTGCTTAAAAGGAAGAACAACTTTGAGTGGACTTCAGAATGCCAGCACACCTTGGAGGAACTGAAACGATACTTGTCCAGCCTGCCATTGCTGCGCACACCCGAGGAAGGTGAAACACTATATTTGTACCTGGCAGTATCCGAAATAGCAGTAAGCGGGGTATTGGTCCGAGAAGTACGTAATTTCCTATTTATTACGTAAGCCGCACCTTGGGGGACGCCGAAACCCGGTACCCCCATCTAGAAAAGTTGGCGCTCGCGCTAATAAGCGCCTCGCGCAAACTGAAGCCTTATTTCAGTGCCACCGCATCTGCGTCCTTACAACCTATCCCCTCCGGAGTATACTGCATAAGCCCGAGCTATCAGGACGATTGGCCAAATAGGCCATCGAACTCAGGGGGTATGACATCGAATATCGACCTCGGACAGCCACTAAGTCCCAAATCCTGGCGGATTTCGTGGCTGACTTCTCGCACGCCCTCGTACCCGAGGTAGAGAAAGAGCTTTTATTAAAATCGGGCACTTCCTCCGAGGTATGGACCCTGTTCATGGATAGCGCCACGGACGTGAGAGGGTCCAGACTCGGTATAGTCCTGAGGCCGCCCGTCGGCCGCATAATCAGACAATCCATAAAAACCATGAAACTGACTAACAACGAAGTCGGGTATGAGGCTATGATTGTAGGTCTAGCTTTAGCCAAAGGTTTGGGAGCCGAGATCGTAGAGGCAAAATGCGACTCGCTCCTCGTGGTAAGCCGAGTAAACGGAAGCTACGAAGCTCGAGAGGACAGGATGCAAAGGTATTTGGACAAAATCCAAATCGCGTTGCGTCGTTTCAAAGAACGGACATTATTACACATACCCCGAGAGAAAAATTGCGAGGCCGATGCCCTCGCAAACATGGGGTCCTCCGCCGAAGAAGAATACCTGCTCCTCGGAACCGTCGTCCAACTGCTCAAATCGGCGGTCAATGATGGCCACGCGGAAATTAACTCCACCAGCTTGACATGGGACCGGAGAAACAAATACATCGCTTATCTGAAAGACGGAAAATTGCCCACGGATCCAAAAGAGTCAAGGGCCCTGCAAACCAAAGTGGCCCGGTTCTCACTCGACGAAAACGGGGCCCTTTACAGAAGAACTTTCGATGGTCCCCTGGTGATATGCTTGGGACCGGGCGACACGGAATACGTACTTCGAGAGATCCATGAGGGCACCTGTAGAAATCATTCAGGGGCCGATTCCTTGGTCCGGAAAATGATCCGGGGGGGCTACTATTGGGATAGCATGGAGAAAGACGCCAAGGAATTTGTCCAAAAATGCGACAAGTGTCAAAGGTTCGCCCCCATGATCCACCGGCCCGGAGAACAGCTGCATTCCATTTTGTCACCATGGCCGTTCATGAAATGGGGGATGGACATTGTCGGCCCTTTGCCAACGGCGCCAGGTAAGGCCAGATTCATCTTATTTATGATTGACTATTTCTCAAAGTGGGTGGAAGCGCAGGCCTTCGAGAAAATAAGAGAGAAGGAAGTCATTAATTTTATATGGGAACACATCATATGCCGATTCGGAATCCCATCCGAAATAACGTGCGACAGCGGGAGGCAATTCATCGGAAGCAAGGTAACTTAGTTCCTTGAGGACAACAGAATCAAGAGGATCCTGTCGACGCCATATCACCCGTGTGCAAATGGCCAAGCTGAATCTACAAATAACACCATCATCAAAATTTGAAGAAGAAGCTAGAAAGCGCCAAAGGGAAATGGAGGGAAACGCTGCCCGAAGTGCTGTGGGCATATCGAACAACTCCGAAATCAAGCACCGGCGAAACACCTTTCTCTCTAGTATACAGCTCCGAGGCACTGATACCAGTGGAGGCCGGAGAACCAAGCGCCAGATTTCAACACGCTAGCGATGGATCAAATAATGAGGCCATGGCAACGGCCCTCGAACTGCTCGACGAAAAATGGGAAGCTCGCTGGTTCGGATGGCTGACCAGAAACAGAAAATCGAAAGATACTACAATACGAGAACGAATCTCCGACACTTCGGAGTCGGAGACCAGGTCCTAAGAAAGGTCACGCTCAACACCAGAAACCCTAATGAAGGGAAGCTGGGCCAAAACTGGGAAGGACCTTACCGTGTCCTCGAAATAATGGGCAAGGGCTCCTATAAGCTCGGTACCATGGAGGGCGAGCAACTTCCGAGCAACTGGAATGTATCAATGCTTAAGCGGTATTACTGCTAGGGCGGCCGAATATGGAACCCCACAAACATCTTCGAACGGACGTCGTACTCTTTTCCTTCTAAATCTTTTCCCCAAGCGGGTTTTTTGTCAACAAGGTTTTTAATGAGGCGACATCCATGCCTTTCTCCAGAAGGATCCGAGGAACCCACAAGGTTTCTTTCACGGTCAGCTCCGGCCCGGGGATAGGACGAACGAGGCCCCGGTCGAAATACTGTATCGGGCTGTACTTACATCAGGCAATCAAAAAATATCTCTTCAATGCCTTATTCTCCGGACAGAGAAATCTCGAGTGCATCCCCAACATGGGGGCCCCTCCTCTACTAAATGCATCCCGAAATACTCGGAGACTTAATGCCTGCAATAAAGCACTCGCACAACTCCAAGACCGGAACTCCAGGCTCGTGAAGCCCCGAAAATGCAGCTTCGAGTTCACAAGAAGCGGTCTTCACGCTTAAACAACTTGATGACTCGGAGACTGACGGCAATCGCCATACTTACGTCGCCAAAAAAACTGTAAGACCTCAACAGGCGTGACAAACTGTAAGACCTCAACAGGCATGACAAACTGTAAGACCTCAACAGGCATGACAAACTGTAAGACCTCAACAGGCATCAAAATCCCAAAGTCTAGGCTATACGTCGCATTTGTAAGAATCCCGAAAAGGCATACCCTCGATGTAGACGCCTAAGCTATCACTCGGGATCAAAAATGGCTACGGCCAAACGCACATGACTACGCTCAAAATGGCTGATACAGCCAAAATAACGCGACTCAAGGACACCCGACCATCACTAAACAAAATCGCAGGCCACTACTTCGAATATATTTCGGAAAGAACCAGTTAAAACAGGCTTCCCTCTACAGGCAAACAACGAGCTATGAACCTTCCGAGGTGCTCGAAATATCGCTGATTGCGACTTGAAATAGAGGTTCTTTTAGAACCGACGATGGGTCAGGCAAAAATCTTTCAAAAATACCTTAATGAGCGGAAAACAAAGCCTACAAAAAGCCCATGGGCAAAAACAACGTAAGAGCCATTGTCGCCAGCTAAGCAGGCCTACGGGCCATATATCAAAAAGGTCTCTACGACCAGAAAGCGTAAGAGCCATTGTCGCCAGCCAAATTGACAACTTGAGGATTAAAGTGAGCTCGAATCGTAACTCAATTTGGAGATCGGATCCAAAATAGTTAACTAAGCAGGCCTACGGGTCACATATTAAAAAGGTGTCTACGACCAGAAAGCATAAGAGCCATTGTCGCCAGCCAAATTGACAACTTGAGGATTAAAGTGAGCTCGAATCGTAACTCGATTCGGAGACCGGATCCAAAATAGTTAACTAAACAAGCCTACGGGCCATATATCGAATAGGTCTCTACAACTAGAAAGCGTAAGAGCCCTTGTCGCCAGCCAAAACTGACAGCTTAAGGGTCAATTAAGGCTCGAATCGCAACGCGACTCGGAGGCTGGACCCGAAATAAGTTAAACTACAAAATGCTTAAGGGCACGACATAAGTACCGCTATCGCCGATCAAATAAAGCCTCCGGGCCACCAACCTGTAAGGTCACCTCGACCCAGGGCGCAAACTACCATTATCCGCCCATACGGGCAGGAAAAAACTCAAGGGTCGAATAAACTCTTTGCGACTCGGAGACTGGACCCGAAGCAGCAAAACGATAAAATGACCAAAGATAAAAAGCCCCTTTGTCCGAACCAGCCCGAAAAGGCCACAAAGCTATATGATAGACCCGAGGTTTTTGTTCGCCAAATGATTGATAAAATCAAAACAAAAGGGGAAACGAAGCGACAAAAATCTTCTTACACAAGTGCTGAATTAAGGAAGTACTACAAATTAAGAGACCAACGGAAAAGGATAGCAGACCCTAATTTACCCCCGAACCGATGGCCTCGAAAGGTTACATCCAAGTAATTACAAGTCCTGTGAGGGCCCCCTCTCGACGTAGTCCCCCCTCTCCGGGGATCTGCCTCCATTTTTCACCCCGCTCGAGCTGCCTTCCAACGCGCACTCAACGGGCAGCCCTCGAAAAACTGGCCAAGCACGACCTACGGTTTGAGGCAATGTCGGGCCAACCTCCTTCGACGCCCTCTCAACACAGGAATCCATGACGACTGCTTCTCCCCCGTGCGAAGATAGAAGCGCCTCGGCCTCAGTTTTAATCCGAAGCAGTGCAGCCACCAACTCGGAATGAAGGCCCTTATACTTGCCGCTATCCTCCCCTGCGTCCTGAAGCTGAAGCTCGATCAAGGTAACTCTCTCCCTAAGGTTATCCCTCTCAGAAGACACCGCGCTTACACACCGGCTAAGCTCAGAGATCTCAGCATCCTTGGCCCGAAGCTCCCCTCTCAGCAAGGCATTCTCCTTCTCAAACTGCACGGGTCAGGGACCAAAGAGTAAAAAGCAACAAGATTCTACAAAAACTCGAAGGATAGCAAGAGCAAGAGATAGACAACCTGTTCATCGAAGAAAGCTTTCTCACGCTCACGACGACTCACCTCTTCCTTGAACTGGGCGAGAACCTGATTATAAAGCGCCTCGTCCTGAAACCACACAAAAAAAAGTTAAAAAAAGAGAAAAGGGCGAAGCAGTCGGAAACAGCAAGGAGTGATAGGTAAAGTTACCCGCTCACACAGCCTGCCCATTTCGCCGAAGATAGACAGGATGTCTGCCTCGGAACCGCCCCCAAAAACGATCGCCGGCCTTCAAATCGCGCCCCCGCCTTTGATCAGCGCTCCCGACACGAAAAGCTCCTCGTGAGATTCCTCTTGCATACAACAAAATGGAATAATATCCCCCTTTGGGGAAGCAGCGATAACCAACGGGCCAACAGGGTTAACCTGAACCTCCGTCTTCGATTCATCCCGGGGTCCAGACGGAGACTCCTCCGAATTGGCTATCAAAGGACCCCAGTCCGGGGCGACACTGGCCTCCTGTTACATCAAGGTCAGTGCTCGATACCCCATCCATTGCTTCGCCACTGCAAACCCGAGTCGCGTCAGCATCGGATCCTTGTCCGGAAGCGTCTACTCCCACGGCCTGGCGATCAAGCATCTTCATGCACCCTTCAAAGGGTGCCAAAAAATTACTTTCCCCCTCACCTTCAACACGAGGATTTTCTGCCGCCTCAGTTTTAGGAGCCAAGGGGCCGACATCGGAACCCTCCACTCTGCTCCTCTTGGGTTCCGACAGCCCAACTGGCGAGCTCTCCTTCCTCTTCCCCTCCTCGTCACGCATCTGGGAGTCCCCTCCAGCAGATGGTGCCTCCTTCACCAGAAGAGTTCCCACTAGACCTGCATAAATACAGATGTCAAAAGCATGGAAAAGAGAAAGCTACTAACGCCTCAGTAACACCGGATTGCACGAATGCATCAAAACTCTAGACTTACCGGGGCCTCCGGCCTCTTGGCGGGCTCGGGACAAATCCCGCCAAACTTGGCCGGTATACGGGCAGATTGAGTGCAGACAACAGACCCAACCCCGAAGGTCCGGCACCGCGCCGAGGTAGATCGTCGTGGCTAAGAGAGCAAGAAAGGCAGAATCAGACGCATGAAGAAAAGTTACAAAAGGAAAAGGGGGCAAGGACACCACAACTACTTACGCCGAGTGTTCCATTCCTCAGGGAACGACATCTTCTCTGCTGGAATCAGATCAGATGTCATCACTCGAACGAATTGTCTTAACCACGCATCATCCAATTCCTCAGTAGGGGCGAAAAGGGACCTCGGAGCTCGACAGTGAAGCTTGATTAAACCTCCGAGAAGTAGGCGAGGGCTATACATCCAGATTAAATGGTTTAGGGTGAAGGGCATCCCATCTATCATGCTCGTGTAGTGCCAGATCATATAAACCACGCGCCAGAACAAAGGGTGGACTTGACCTAGGGTCACTTGGTAATTCCGGCAGAAGTCAAGAATCACGGGGTCAATTAGGGGCGAGGACGGCCTTACCAGCCCCATAGAAAATGGATAGGTATATACACTCAGAAAGCCAGCTTTGTGAGCCGTAATATCTTCATCCCGAGCGGGGATCTCCACGAGCACGGAATCTCCCCAGCAGCAGTCCACTTTCACTCTTTTGATGTCCGTTATAGAGCTGACATATCGAGTCACGGGCTCACGGCACCCTGATTTTGGGGAGGGCCTCCCGACCCTAAAATCGGAGGTCATCGCAAAATGTCCCGGAACGCACTCTTCAGCACGGGGCAGATTAGCCACTTCGCCCCAAGAAAAAAACGAGGAGGATGATCCAGCAGCCTCCTGAGAAGCGGAAATCGTAGCGTTTGTCATCCTTAAACGAATTTAGGGAGAGGAGAAAAAAGGCGGGGCTTGAATTCCTAAGAAGAAATGAAAAATAAGGGGAAGCAAACCTCACTGAGGGTTTTAAACACAAACGGGAATCAGAAAGAGGAGAAGCAAGTATTTATAAAAGCATCCTGGGCATATTAAAGAAAGACAACCGCCGCAATCAATGTGAAAATTTGCAGGGACGATGCGTGAAACGCGGCTTAATATCTGATATCCAACATCAAAACAAGCAAGGGTTCAGAATCATTTCTTATTGTTCCACATCGCCTTCACTCCAAGAAAAGCGGAGACTATCTGTACGCGGTGAAATCAGAGGACACGATTTCCCGCCATCGAGCCATCTCGGGGAGATATCTCGAGACCTCAAAAACACGAAGCCACGACTTGGCCTTCTCCTTCGGGTTTCGTCAAAGTCCGGTTCGAAGCCTAGATATGAACAAAGGAGGGAAGCACTCAAGACATGCGGTTGAGCCTAATAAGGCTAGCCTATCTATAAGCCTACGCTGGGGCGTCAAGTCAGGCCGTCACATCTCCATATTTCGAAAGTTAGATATACATGTATTCGTTACTAAGTCTCCTCTCCTATAAAAGGAGACTCACCCTACCTTGTAAGGGACTGAGGTTTCTCCCACAAATCTACAAAGTGCAATAATATCTCTCTCTCTCTCTCTCTCTTTTCTTACAAAAGCTCATTGGTTCTCACTGATACTGAGGATACCTCGATATCCTTTGCCTCTATACGTGTTCTTCATTTTACATGTGTTCTTCATCGTACAAACTCAATTTCGGTTGTAAAGAGCTTCGTTCGATTATATTTCTAACTGTTAGATTACCCCCGAGTATCCCCGACAACCCGAGCTCGACCTCGAAGTCCTAATCGACCAAGCATACGCCCGAGTAGCAGACCCTTTGGTCCGCTCGTTACCTCGTTTACCCCCCCCCCGCCCCTAACTCGTAAAT
>NC_031995.1:110525502-110668289 GCF_001879085.1 Nicotiana attenuata | reverse complement strand
GTGTAGATCTCCGGTGGGTTGGTTAGAGCCGGGTGAGGCTAGATTATTGGGCACAGACTTGGTACAGGATGCCTTGGAGAAGGTTAAGGTGATTCAGGATAGTCTCTGTACAGCCCAGTCCAGACAGAAGAGTTATGCGGACCGAAAGGTTCGTGATGTTTCCTACATGGTTGGAGAGCGGGTTTTGCTTCGGGTTTCGCCTATGAAGGGCGTTATGAGATTTGGTAAGAAAGGGAAGCTGAGTCCGAGGTTTATTGGCCCTTTTGAGATTTTGAGGCGTGTTGGGGAGGTTGCTTACGAGATTGCCTTACCTCCCACGCTGTCGGNNGCACTTTCAAGAGAGATTTTCAGAAGAATTCATTGGGGTAAGGTCTTTGGTCCCTAAACTCGTTATTGGAATGATTTTTATCATTATAAGTATGAAAAATTAAGGAAAATCAGTGGTAATTTGGGGGTTAGGGCTTGACTAATTGGAGACCTTTGAGTGGTGATTTGAGTGACCATTTGAGGTCCGATTTTGGTACTTTTGGTATGACTGAACTCGTGAGAGCGTGAGGTTTCTGAAAATATAAATTTTACCTAATTCCGAGACGTGGGCCCGAGGGGAGTTTTGGTCATTTCACCTAATTTTGCGCATTAGCTTAGAATTTATTTGTAGAATTAGTTACTTGAAGTATTATTTATATTATGAAATTGAATTGAACAGATTTGGGCCATTTGGAGTCGAATACTCGTGGCAAGAACGTGGTTTCGGCTTGATTTTGAGCTAGTTCGAGGTAAGTGGCTTGCCTAAACTTGTGTGGGGGACCTTCCCCTTAGGATTTGGAATATTTGTTAATTGAAATGCCTTGTACGTAAGGTGACGAGTGCGTACTTATGCTAATTGTTTAAAAATCCGATTTCCATTAAGTACTTAGAATTGTGTTTTTCCTTTCCTGTTTACACTACTTGCAAGTTAAGCCTCTTGTTAGCTTAGGAAAGCATGCCTAATTGATGTAACTGCTTATTTGTTCTACTGCCCTACCTGAATTATGTGCAGCATGCTAGGTTAGGAATACCTGCTTTACCTTGGTGTGAAATTGATTGAATTGAGTTTCTTGTTGCTGCTGTGTATTTACTTTGGGACTACGGGACGGTATCCCGGGAGCTCCCCTGTATGTTTACTTTGGGACTACAGATTTGTATTCCAGGAGATCCCCCTGCACTTTACATTGGAACTACGGGATTGCACCCGGTAGATTCCCCAGTGCTGAGTATTTATATTTGGAACTACGGATGTGGTATTCCGGTAGATCCCCGCGCATTTATGAGTTGGACTACGGGACTGCACATGGGAGATCCACTAGATATTATATTTTGGGACCACAGGACGGTATCCTGGGAGATCCCCCGGCTGTTACCTCTGCGTTGAATTGTATTTGTTTACCGTGATTACTTGTTTTTCTGTTTCAGTTGTCGTTATCCTTTATATCCTGTGTTACTCTTACTGTTGTACTCATTTGTACTGCTCTGTTCTACACTGTCAGACTTTATATTATATTTATTCTCAGTAGGGCCCTGACGTTCCTCGTCACTACCCGACCGAGGTTAGTCTTGGCACTTACTGAGTACCGCTGTGGTGTACTCATGCCCTTACTGCGCATGTTTTTCATGTGCAGATCTAGGTACCTCTACTCAGACTTACCATCCTTGAGGCAAGGCGATCTTTCGGAGACTTCGAGGTATATCTGCCGCGTTCGCAGACCGAAGAGTCTCTCTCCATTCTCTCTTGTAGTTACAGTCCTTCTGTATTTACTTTGTTTTAGACATTCTGGAGTTAGAGCACTATGTAATATTCTTAGCTTGTGATTTCATGAGATTCCGGGCTTTGGGAAAGTATTAGTATTCGAAAGTTGATATGGTGTATGCCGAGCGGCACTATTAAACACTGTTTTATTTACTATTTTTGTTTTTACTTGTTTTCTTCCGCAAATTGGTGTATTTTTCCGTATTTTAGGCTTACCTAGGCGTAGGGACTAGGTGCCGTCATGATGGTTCACGGAGGGCGAACCGGGGTCGTAACAAATTTATTGATAATTATCCTAATTTTCAAATATTAAGATATTCTATCATTTATTGTCCTTTAAAAAATAAAATAATAATTACTAAAACACAATCGTAGACTTGTAGTAGTTACATTTTCAATAAATACTATAATATTTTTCTAATTAAATAATTATATTTTAATTCATAGCACGGTCTATTTAATTAAATGGAAGCCTATAGAATTTATCTCAAAATACAGATCGAGTCCAGTCAAATCCAATATCCCGCCAACATCTGATGTGACAAGACATCATGATGTGACTCGATGTGACAAGTCATATTGACATGACGAGTCACATTGATGTGATATGATACCTTTTATCCAATGGGTAAAGACCCGCTTATTTTGTTCTACTCTAGCTCTTAAATCCTAAGTTTCCAATCCCATATGCATTATAATATACATCTTTCAATAAAACCTCACATCCGATTTTTATAACCAAAAAACCCCTAATAAAAGAGACTTACTCTCTCATTTTACAATGGACCAGTCGTTCCCCCCCCCCCCCCAAAAAATGGCATCCATCTATCTCTCTCATTTGAGAGAACAGTGGAGCGAACATCTCATGTTCTCATCCCTTTGCCTCCGCCGCCTCTCCTTTTTCCTCTCACATCTCCTCTCTCATGTACTACTACGCCGCCTCCGGAAGCGATGACCAACGGACAACCGTCTTCAACCATGGCAGCCACCACTGCCTTTGCACCCATCCCCTGTTTGTTGGCGAGATGCGCATGCGACGACATAAGGGAGGCATTAAAATGTGATGTGCATGTGACGAAATAAGGGTAGCTATATGTGCATGTGGCGGCATAAGGAGGCATTCCATTGATTATGTGCATGCGGCGACATAAAGGTAGCTTTGTTGGTGATGTTATGTGACATTTTTGGGTGTTCCTTTGATGTTGTTCATGTGTTGGAATAGGGTTGATACTTGATCACATACTTTTTTCTTAAATATTTCTATCTTGTGCTTTATGAGTTGTTGTTTAATTTTGATGTGCTATTAGATGCCCCACCCCTAATTGATATCTTGTTGGCAAAAATGGGGTTATACGACACTGGATTGTTGTTACGCGCTCTACAAAGCTATTGATATTTGTCTTCTTTATGCATTATGTTGTTAGTTTTCTTTTGATATCTTGCACAGGTTATTTGACTAGTGAGTATCATGACTTGAACCTCGTCACTACTCCACCGAGCTTAGTCTTGATACTTACTGGGTGTCGACTCTAGTGTACTCATACTATATTTTCTTTCTGCAGATCAAGGCACATCGGATCGAGCTGATTGTTAGGAGGCGTGCTAGAGCTTGTTGGAGACTTTAAGGTACCCCTATTGTTCCATTCACAGGCCTCGGAGTAACCCTCTTTACCTTATTTTCTATTGTTTATGCATTCCAAACAGTATTATACTCATCGAGACTTGTTATGTATTTCATGTAGAGCTTATGACTCAGTACTACCGGATTTTGGGAAGTTTCTTATTGTATCTATGTTTGGCAGTATTATCATATTTCGCAAATTTTATTAAATTTTAAGTTAGTATATTCTGATTGAACATAATATGTGATAGGCATACCTAGTCTTAGAAACGAGGTGCCATCACAATGCCTATGGTGGGATTTTGGGCCGTGACAATTTGTTTTCTCCTTATTTGAGAAGAAACAAGAGTTTAACTTATATGCATTGACAGTGTACATATATTTTTATATATCAAACCATTCAAAAGATATCTACAAGTAATCTTCCAATAAAAGTGTAATCTTTGATCTTAAAAATAAGGCAATTATAAATAACCTAATAGTATAAAATTGTTTGCACCTTTAATAGATATTAGTTAAACTCAAAGGATAAGAGAGAAAAGGCACGCACACACACACATAGAAATTACAATCTAACGTAAAAATTTACAAATAGAAAAAATATAAGTTCTGTTGAATAGTGACTCTTTTAAAAACCCGAACGGTCGTTTTGAGTTCTAGCGCTACGCTCTGTAATTAGAGGATTCTAACAGGTTCAGTTGATGTTTCATAACTCTCGCGCATTGTTGGTTTTTATTTCCTGGCAGTTTGACAAAGTTGTAAAAGAAGAATTCTCAATTTGAAAGTTTTAAGTAGTAGGAGTTGACCAATGTTTGACTTTCGCGTAAATGGGGTTGGTGATTCGGTAGTTCCATTAGCTTCACATGATGATTTTAGACTTGGACGTACGTTTGGTTTGGGTCTCGGGTGACCCGAGGTCATTTCTGCACTTCAAGTAAAAAGTTAGAAATTTGAGTTCATGAAGATCGAATCTTTGAGTTTTAAATCTTCATTCTTGATTGTTGATGTTGTTTGGATATTTTGAGCCAACGAGTGAGTTCGTGTAAGGTATATAAACTTGTTAGGTTGGTTGCATGGGGTCCAGAGGGGCTTTAGTGAGTTTCCGGATGGTTTTGGACCATTTTGGTCCATATTAAAGTTGCTGATCTTCTGTTGTGCAGCGGTGCTTCGCGAATGTTGAGCTAGTCTCGCATTTGCGGAGAGCAATTTGGGACAGGGGAAATTTCCTTCTTTGCGAACGCGAGAAGAAGAACGTGAACGCGGAGGTTGTGGGTGGCTGACCTTCGAGAAGGTGATGTGCTTTGACGCGAATGCGAAGCATTGGGGGAAATGACATTCGCGAACACGACACCAGTGTCGTGTAGGCGATGTGTCACGACCCAAATCTGCCTCCGTAAGAGGTCGTGATGGTACCTAATCTTAGGGACTAGGTAAGCCTAACATTCATTGAAATAATAACAGTATTTAACTAACATCTGAAAATAAGAAATAGAAATCTCTATACAATTTACAATCCCAAAACCGGTAGTACAAGTCATAAGCTCTACTGAGTTACTAGGAGGTCTACAAAATACAACTGTTTTGAAATAAGGAAAAGCAGTGTAAACATAACATCAGAGGTGAAACTGAAGCTTGCGATCGCAGCAACAGGTTGACCTTGAGTCTCCACAATAAAATCCGTACAGCTAGTTAACGATCGACTGACTCCGAAATACCTGGATTTTGTGTTCGACTAACTCCAGAATACCTGGATCTGCACAAAAATTGTGCAGAAGCGTAGTATGACTACACCATAGCGGTACCTAGTAAGTATCAAGACTAACCTCGGTGGAGTAGTGACGATGGACAGTCAAGACACCCACTTGACTAGATAACCTCGGTAAGTATAAGTGGAGAACTAACGGAGTACAACGTCTTTACAAAACTACGCATAATGACAATAATGATACAGTATTGACAATAGGAAATAGTGACTACCATTAGCAGCGGAAACCACAAGTAATAACATAGTAGAGTAAGCTGAACACAAGTTAAATCCGGTGAACACAGATAAAGGAAAGGCAAGTAGCAACTCAATAAGAACGTCCGCTTTCACACCAGGTTTTAGCAAATTATCTCCACGAGGTACCGAACCTCAAAATTTTCACAATTCACGGGTCCCAATTCGTCACTTGGCATCTTGTGCCCTCATGACAACTGGTAACTACACGGACGACACACGTGCCAATAGAACGCTTCTCACATAGAGGAAAATAGACGAGGGTGTATAGTAGTGATCAATAACATCAGAACCCATCCTCCTGAACCGCTAGGGGTGATTAACTACGTGTATGTTTGTGCCAGTGTTCTATCATGGTTCCAGTAAACAAGTACAAGTAGAGACAACGAATGACACATAACAAACGATCACCAAAAAATGAACATGGTATAACTCACACAGGGTAGGCACACCACTACACAAATAACAACAATAACAATGCCCCCGGGCTATCACAAGTCATTACTAATAATCCCCGACATAGCCCACCTTGTCTTGCCACATGCCCAATAATAAAGTAGATGCCTGCCTTGTCTTCCCAGACGTGTATAATAATATTCCCACCTTGTCTCGCCACATGCGCAACCTACATATATAGCCCGCCTTGTCACGCCGCATGTGCAAATATCAATAGTAACAATAGCATGGCAGAAACCTCATGCAACACAATAATATCTGCACGGTAGAAATATCGTGCAACACAATAACATCCGCACGGCAGAAACCTCGTGCATCACAATAACAACCGCACAACAAAAACCTCGTGCATCATAATAACAACTGCACGGTAGAAACCTCGTGCACCACAATAATTGACCAGTACAGCAACAATGACAATAACATAAGAGTACGACAAGTAAATCAACTCAGAAATTCTAGAACTCAAAGAAATGGAAAAAATGAACTCGCAAGGAAAGACACAATAGAAAATAACGATATCACCTAGCAATAGCTCAACAAGGAAGAGATATTGTGTAGCAATGACCTCCACATAAGTTCAATTTAACAACAAGGGAGATAACACGAGTCGATAATTCCAAATAAGGATAAGGCAACTATGATAAAGGATAACTAACTTCACTTAGGATTTAGCACTCACGAAAGAGGTACATCAATTTCAATTAAGGATAAGCAACGGAAAGGATAATCATGGCCTCAATTAAGGATAAACAATTACAGAAGAGATAATAAAAATTCCAAATAAAGATAAGCAATTAGGAAAGGATAGCATGACAATCGAAGAGGCAACAACTTCAGTTAAGGCACACCAGAGTCAAATAGGCAATACGAGTGGAACATGAAGCAACTAATTCCAAATAAAACACGTAGAGGTGAAACTAGTAAATGGAAAACTTAACATAATAAAAGAACCTCATATCTAATGAACATACGAACCTACGGGCCCTAGAAGGCCAACTTTACAGAAATAAGCCCGAGCATGTACTCGTCACCTCGCGTACACGGACTTTACATGATACAATAGCATAAAAGACTCAAATCCTAAGGGGTAGTTGCCCTACACAAGGTTAGGCAAGATACTTACCTCAAAGAAGACAGACCGATACTCTAAAATTAACTTCTCGAGTGAAATAACCTCTGGATGGTTGAAATCTAGTCAAAATAACTTCAAAGCACAAATAAACACATATGAAACTATTCCGGATCATAAAGCTTCAATTTTTATCAAAAAACTAAAAATCGACCCCCGGCCTCATGTCTCGGAATCGGGTAAAAGTCACAAAATATGAACACCCATTCAACCACGAGTGCATCCATTCCAAAATTATCAAATTCGGATACTAATATGCCCTCAAATCATCATTTTACATTTGAAAGTTTTCTTAAAAAGATCTCCATTTTTCCCCAACTCAAAACACTAATTTAATGATAAAAATAAAGATAGAATCATGGAATATAATAAATTTTAGGTGAACAACACTTACCCAATTGATTTGCTTGAAAATCCCACAAAGAGTCGCTCAAAACCGAGCTGTAGAACTCCAAAAATGTTTAAAATGGCTAACCCTGAGAATAGAGTACTTTATATTCTGCCCAGGTGTTTGTAGAACGCGATCGCGGAAAAGGAATTGCGATCGCGAAGAGGAAAAAGTCCACTGCCAGAAATGGTGCTACACGATCACCGACAGGTACACGCGATTGCGCAAAAGGAAAGTACAGAGGCCCAAACACTGAGATACGCGTACGCGTGAAGCAGTACGCGAACGCGAAGAAAGGAATTTCACACCTACGCGAACGCTGACAGAAGAACGCGAACGCGAGGAGTAAATAATGTCTGCCCCCAAATTACACTACACGAACGCGGATGCACTGACCCGAACGCGTTGAAGGAAACCAGATGACAGAATCAGCAGCTCAAAAACCTAAAAAAATGGCCTGTAGCCCATCCGAAACACCCCCGAGGGCCCCGGACCCCGTCTAAATACACCAACAAGTTCTGTAACCTAACACGGACTCGCTCGAGGTCCCAAATCACATCAAACATCGTCGAAACTACGAATTGCACCAAGAATCGAACTTATGAACTTTCAAATCTTCCAACTTCTAAAACTCGCGTCGAAACCTATCAAATCAATCCCGAATGACGTCAAATTTTGCAGGAAAGTCCCAAATGACATAACGCAGCTGTTCCAACTCTCGAAATCGTATTTCTACCCCGATATCACTAAAGTCAACTCTTGGTCAAACCTCTCAACCTTCCAAACTTCAACTTTTCCAACTTTCCCCGAATTGCTTCAAATTACCTAACGGACCTCCAAATCCAAATCCGGACGCACGCCTAACTCCAAAATCACCATACCAAGATGTTGGAACCATGAAAACCCCATTCCATAGTCTTTTACACAAAAGTTAAATTTCGGTCAACTCTTACCGCTTAAGCCTCCAAAACTAGAATCCTTCTTCCAAATTGACTCCGAATCACTTGATTACTGAACTCGGCCACGCATGCAAGTCATAACACATAATGCAAAGCTGCTCAAGACCTTATGCCGCCGAATGGGACTTTAATTCTTAAAACGATCGGTCGGGTCGTTACATACTCCCCCTCTTAAATAAACGTTCATCCTCGAACGTGCCAAGAATCATCCAGAAGTCATCAAATCACTGACTGTATTCATCCAACATACACCTGCGAGTGACCCCACGTCAACCCAATCCACATAAGCCTAACGACACCACCTCAATAGTAATTTACCCCTTCCACCAATACCAATAAGCCTTAGAGTAAAAATTCTCACCATCCGTTCATCTCCGAAAGACCCGATTCCTACATCCACACTCGGTATCAGCCTCAACCAGCTATAACAACTTGTGCCTACACCCATAAAGTACAACCACACATCGTGATACATCACACAAACGCCCATAATAACATTTCTAATCACAATAGCTGCCCGTAATCAAAACCAACACCGGCAACCAGCCTCATATCCGTTAGAACCTTGTTTCAACCCTCCACAGCACCGGCAATGATGCAAGAAACATGAAGATCTCATAACTATTCACCTGAATCAGCAAGTCACAACTAACACCATCGGGCACACACCCCGCAAGCTAAAACTCAAAAAGTACAACATGAAAATGACTGAAAATGTAAGGAGAAACACATACGAGAACTATCAAATAAGCCCGACAGGATCAACTCTCTATTAGTAAGTATATGAACAAATCACAAGGATCTCATTCCGATATAACTTCCACCGCGGCACGTAGCCCAGTCCAAACATATCAAATCACATGAAATCGCGAAGGTCTCCCCCTCAACATTGAATCACAACTAGAATATACATCATACCAACCAAAACTTTCTACTAATTTAATTCCGCCATTAAAATCACAACACTTACTGAACTCTCACCCTGGTAGAGCATCTAAATCACAAATCATAACCAAATTACTTAGAAATCACATCAAAACCTACCGTAATGGACAACAGGAATTCACTTCTAGTCCTGTAACTCTCAATAATGAATAAAAACAAAAAGATAGACACGGGCTACTACCATAGATTCTCCCAATAGGGGAAAACACATAAGTAGAATGCTAAATCATGAACTCACCCATAAGTGGAGCAACAAATAGGGGAACTCACCTCGATAAGCAGAACCAAAACAAAATACAAATGAGGCTTCTTCATAACAAATCAAAAGCATACTTGTACGACATCATCCGGCGCGGCGGCCTTAGACCTACTGTATGAAGCACATCAACGGGCCGGGCCTCCCCCTCTTTTGCACCCTCTATCGCCTAAATACTCCACTGTGACACATTTGTCCAGAGTCTGGGACAATCTCTCACCATATGGCTGGTATCTCCACACTCGAAGCAAGCTCTCTACTAACGTGGTTGTGGAAACTACACAGTACGGGTACTTTGAGACACATGAGCACCTGAAACATCATGCGAAGCCTGAAGTGCAAACTAAACTGGCTGACCCGCAAAACCTCTACCATGTCTTACCCTGCCTCCAAAATAAGGACCAGTAGATATCTCCGGTCTGCCAGGCCTCCTCGCCTCCCTGTCCTCTCTCTGCTGACCTCGCCTGCCCTCTGTCTCCTGGTCCCACATGCCCTCCAATCAACGAGTGATCTCTACCACCTGCTAGAATGAAACATCTGACTCCAACTCCCTAGCCATGTTAAACCGAACATCATGCTTGAGCCCCTCAATGAACCTATGGACTCATTCTCTAACTGTAGCAACCAAAGCAGGTGCATGTCTGACCAAATTGTTGAATCTAACGGCATACTCTGATACTTACATAGTGCCCTGGTACAGCTGCTCAAACTCCATGCGCCATGCATCCCGAAGGGACTGAGGAACAAACTCTCTCAGGAACATCTCTGAAAATTGAGACCATGAAAGTGAGGCTGCATCGGCTGGGCTACCCAACTCATACGCACCAGCTGATCAGGTGGTGGTGCGTATATAACGCCATAACTTTTTCCATATCCCATATACATACATACATACATACATATATATATATATATATATATATATATATATATATATATATATATAATATCATCTGGTCATGGGTCAATATGCATGTATAAATGCATGAAATGCATATGAAATACGTTAATTAAATCTCTCGGTACGTCATAAGACCATTATGCCTCTAATTAATATCATAATATCAACTTACGTATTTTCTGAGATCCATGAATAGATGATAGAATAATATGACACATGGGAGAATAAGAATATACACATCTCTAGCATTTCTACGAATAGAGTAGTTTATGAAAGTTGTGCATTTGCTCGTTTCGCTTGTGTTGTATAGATCATGCCAAAAAGAAAGAAGGGATAGCCTTAATATACCTGTGCCGATTCTCTTGACAATCACTCCTGAACAAAGCTCATCCTAAATATCTTTCTCCAATATTACCTCGGTCTTTGATACTCCTACCACACTCTCGTGACCAATGGTAGCTAAATTCACTTCCTATGCTTTCTCCTACAGATACTCTTGCTCAAGAAGAGAAACAACATCCATAACCATTTAGGTTGAAGTCAAAGATACCGAGCACTATAACCAAAAATGTTCTTGCAAAAAGTTGTTGTTCCTCGGAAATATGCAACAACAAAAAGGATAACCAAGATATATATATATATATATATATATATATATATATATATATATATATATATATATATATATATATATATATATATATATATATATATATATATATGCAGATGTGGTGTAAAGATAGCATTTAAATATTGGAATTCATTGTTCGATATTTGACAAAAGAAGCAGAATTGAACAAAATGCAAAGAATATAGAAAGCAAACACTTACAAGTTGTTACCTACATAACTGTCATTCACCTAAGTGCTTTTAGCCTTCATTGTTGCCACCTTGCAAAGTGACTTAAGAGTCACTTAATAACTCTTATATGGCTGCCACGTTGGGGGATATTTCCCATTCAACAATTACCCACTTAATTAATTTGTAAATCCTCCATTAATCAATCATTACCCGATTATCCACATAATTAAGAATTATCTCAACTTACTTAAAATACTACTTATTTTTAACATATTTTATATACCCTGCTATCATGGTTATGTGGTAACATATAAAATCAATACATAGATTATTATTCAAAACATCTATGTAAAAATACATATATTTTCTCAACTTTTAATTTTCCTAATCTCATATAAAGAGTATAAATTTTTGTACGTTTAATTCTTAAAATGATAAAAAGATAACCTTCTTTTCTTGTGAGAAAATAATTTCTATCTTTACAATAAAGAAAATTTCATAAATTTTTCTCATATTATGTGTATAATTTATCATATCCGAAAATATTAAAATGTTAACCATCCAAATTATACTTATAAAACTTTTACTAAAATACTTCACTTAAAAAAAATTACCACACTAACATTATACATAAAAGGTTTAGGGATGAAATAGAAGAGTAATATAGGGAAGATTTATGCTACTGGAAAATGAATAATATTCTTTTCTTTCTGCACCTTGATAATTGAAGGATGTCATGTGCACATCCGGAATGAGCTATAGTTGTAAAGTATTTAATTCTACATTCAGTTTCTTAAATTTCACTTCCAGTGTTCTTTTGCATTCCATTTAGAATCCTCTATAACCTCATGTATTGCCTTAGTCCCTTCAAGCTCATATGGATTACTACGACTCATCCTACTACTAAAGTACGGGATGTAACAACTTCATTTTCTCATGTCTTAAAGACAAAGACAATACCCGACGTTAGAATTTTCCTGCAAACTTTCAACAAAATTCTTGCAACCAAACAATTCCAACGGGAATCATTAGCACCTTAGAAACGCAAAATTTTGCGGTTCTGAAGGAGTACGGTGCAACCTTTTTCAAGAATATCATACGAATTTTTCCCTACTCCAAGTATGTTAAGGCTATCCCTTCTTTCCTTTTGGCATGATCCATACGATACAAACGAAACGAGCAAATGCACAACTTCCATAAATTACCCTATTCGTAGAAATGCTAGAGATGTGTATATTCTTATTCTCCCATAAGTCTTATTCTTCTATCGTCTACTCATGGGTCTCATAAAATATGTAGGTTGGTAAAGTTTGTTTCATGATAATAATCAGAGGTATAATGGTCTTATGTTGTTCCGAGAGATTTATTGACGTACTTCTCATGCATTGCATTCATTTATACATGTACATTGACCCATGACCAGACGGCGTTATATACGCGTATATATATGTATGTATATGGGATATGGGAAAAGGTTACGGCATTATATACGCACCACCACCTGATCAACTGGTATACGTTGATGATTTTGCCCATAGTGGCCGAGATGATATGATGGGATGCCCTCAAAGGCCTGATGATTTTATGAAACATGTACTTATGCACGACATGACATTCATATGCATATGCATGACACTATACTTATTTCATGATTTACAAAGATATCCAGACTTACAAGTTGAGTCATTTACTCTATATTTCTTCCATGTATGTTATGTACTTATTTATGTGCCTTACATACTCGGCGCATTATCTGTACTGACATCCCTTTTGCCTGGGGACGCTGCGTTTCATGCCCGCTGGTCCCGATAGATAGGTCCAGAGTCCTCCAGGTAGGCTATCAGCTCAACAGAAGATGTTGGTGCGCTCTATTTGCTCCGGAGTTGCTTGTTTGGTCAGTATGATTTAGACGCATATTGTTTGGTATGGCGGGGCCTTGTCCCGACCTATATGTTAAGTGTGTACTCTTAGAGGCTTGTAGACAGATGTCATGTACGTACAAGATTGTATGGCCTTGTCGTCCTATGTTCGGTGTACAAGTGGTTATTTTGGTCTTAGAGGCCCATATGTCTTATGTATAAGTTGATATTACATGTTGTATTCTACCTTTTTCACGGAAGCCTCTCTGGCTCAGTTATCTATGATAGTAAGATATAAAAAGATACGTTATGTTGGTACTCGGTTGAGTAAGGTACCAGGTGCCCATCGTGGCCCATCGGTTTGGGTCGTGACAATCTAGTCCCTAAGACTAGGTGCCATCACGACCTCTTACGGAGGGAGATTTGGGTCGTGACAAGTTGGTATCAGAGCTCTAGGTTCGTAGGTGCTATGACTCATAAGAGAGTTTAGTAGAGTTTTGCGGATTTGTATGGAGACATCTGTACTTATCTTTGAGAGGCTACGGAACTATTAGGGCTGTTTCACTTCCTTCATTCCTCTCGTGCGAGTTTATTGGTCTCAGAGTTTGAGCTTTTATTATTCCATTCTCTCACAGATGGGGAGGACACGAGCTGCAGTTACTGATGACGCTGCCCCCAGAGCAGGTGTCGCTAGGGGCAGAGGCGAAGGCCGAAGAGGAGCACATGCCGCAGCTAGGGCACCTACCAGAGCAGCAGTTGAGGAGCTACCAATAGCTCCGCTTGGGAGACAGGTACCGAGGCGCCTGCTGTTACCCCCGTACTTCAGGAGACTTTAGCATAGTTCCTGAGCATGTTTAGTACCTTGGCTCAGACGGAGTTAATTCCGGTGGCACCAGCTAATTCAGAGATCGGGGAGGAACTCAGACTCCTGCCGCCCGTACTCCAGAGCAACGCGTTCAAGTTGGTCAGGTTCCATGGCGTTATGGCGACACAACCCGTGGTTTTGGTTTAGCCTGTGGTCAGGGCAACAATATCTGAGGAAGAGCAGCTTAGACTTGCATGGTTCAAGAAGTATGACCCTCCTACTTTCTGTGGTTTGGCTTCAGAGGGTGCGCAGGGCTTTCTAGAGGAGTGCCACTGCATTCTCTGCACTATGGGTATTGTAGAGACGAGTGGGGTTTCTTTTACTACGTTCTAGATTATGGTGCGACTTATCAGTGGTACGTTGATGATTTGCTCACAGTGGCCGAGATGATATGATGGGATGCCCTCAGAGGCCTGATGATGTTATGAAATATGTACCTATGCACGACATGATATTCATACGCATATGCATGACACTACAAGTATTTCATGATTTATAGAATTATCCAGACATACAAGTCGAGTCAGTTACTCTATATTTCTTCCATGTCTGTTATGTACTTATTTATGTGCCTTACATACTCGGTACGTTATTCGTACTGACGTCCCTTTTGCCTGGGGATGCTGCGTTTCATGCCCGCAGGTATAGACAATCAGTTTGACGATCCCTCATAGTAGACGATGTTGGCATTCAATGAAGGATCGATAAGACTCCACCTCATTCGGAGTGCAGCCGAGTCTATGAGTCATCGTGTCAGAGTTTTGCTACAGACTTATGGGTAGGCCGGTACCCTGTCCCATTTGATGTCAAATAATCGTAGAGGCTTTGTAGACAGAGGTTCATTTTGTACAGTATGTCAGAGGCCTTGATGGCCCATATGTATTCATGTTTTAAGAAAAATGGTTCAATGATACAGTGTTGCTCATTTACAGTTATGCACTACGAATTGTTGTCATGTGGGCCCATGATAGTTACGAAAGGAATATGTTCAGCTAACTCGACCTATGTATGTTCTAGTTTTGGTCAAATGATAATGAGTTATAGAGTAGTTCGCTCGAGCCAGTGCGGCACCGAGTGCCAGCCACGCCTCCCCAGGTTTGGGGCGTGACAGAAGTGTTCTTGTATATTACTGTTACAAGTCTTAGCTTTCAAAATAAGAGAACGAAATGTTCTTGTACTTTAACACATCGCTTATACAAATAAAATATTAGGAATGTGTTATAATTAACACATTACTTGCCACCTAGCCAAAATGACTAAGAATCATTTGGTTAAGAGTTGGCTTACTGCCACGTGGGGTGGGGAGGATTTTAGTCTTATCCCACAACCAATTAATTAATTAGGTAATATTCTATTACCTGGTAATTAACAATTACCCGCATAATTAAGAATTGTCTCAAATTACTTAAAATCCTACTTATTTTTAATTCCCTTTTTATATATCATACTATCATGGTCATATGGTACCTTATATGGTACTAGTCCATAAATATCGGGTATTAACGCTCGGCCCATATTTTATCCCAACATGCCAAAGTTGGACATCACGACCCAACTTTCCCTCCGGTTGGGTATCGTAATGGCACCTAGTCTTAAGGACTAGGTAAGCCTAACTCATGCTGAAATATCACAATAATAAATGAAATTTAACACAACCGTATTGAAATAAGTACAACAGTGTGAATATAAAATAGGAAGGTGACTCTGAAGCCTGCGAACGCAGCAGCAGGACTACTTTGAGTCTCCTCGGCAAGAATCTGCACAGCTACTAGGGAACAATATCTGGATCTGCACACAAAAAGAATGTACAAAAGTGTAGTATGAGCACACCACAGCGGTGCCCAGTAAGTATAAAGACTAACTTCGGTGGACTAGTGACGAGGAACAGTCAAGACACCTACTGGTCTAATATACAGAACTTGATATTTATATAGAGACTATGCGATACGGCTAACAATTCAGTAATTAAAATAAGGAAGGAAACAGCAAGTACTCAGGGAAAATACGGAAAGGTAAGCGGGAATACAACCCGAATCCGAAATCACAAATACAGTAAAGACAAGTCATAACTCAACAACTCCAATAGTTTTCACCTTAAGTCTTAACCAGCAAGCGTCAACAAATAGTCAAACTCTTTTCAATTGATAAAAATGGTTTTGAAATATACTTCCTTCAAATAAGTGTTCTTTTCAAAAGAGTTCCTTTAAAAATAATGCTTTCAAATATAATCTTTTCAAAAAGATAATCCTTCGAATATAAGTCATCCTGCGACACCTCATCTCATAATCATACAATACGGGTCTCAATACCTGAACCCTAACACTTGGCATCCTGTGCCCTCATCACAACTCATAATCATACTGACAACTCACGTGCCTAAAGAGTCATTCTCACATGGAAGGAAAATAACAAGAGGTGCATCTATACTCAGAAATCTCAAAGAGCGTCCTACTCGATAAGGGTGATTAACCACGTGTATGCTTGTGCAAGTGTCTAAACATAGTTCGAACCAACTAGTAAGTATAAGGAATGGAACGGACAGCACATATAATGTTTACACATGGATAGGATCAATGAAAACATCAGCTCAGAACGCAATGATTTTAGCAGGGGATCTCCCAAGATATCGTCCCGTAGTCCCAAACATAAATATGTGTGCTAGGGATCTCTTGGTATCCCGAGGATCTCTTGGTATCCTCAATATATGTGCCAGGGATCTCTTGGTATCCCGAGGATCTCTTGGTATCCTCAATATATGTGCCAGGGATCTCTTGGTATCCTCAATATATGTGCCAGGGATCTCTTGGTATCCCGAGGATCTCTTGGTATCCTCAATATATGTGTTGGGGATCTCTTGGTATCCCGCACTACAGCCAAAATCAATATACGTGCAGGGGAATCTCCCGGGTGTAGTCCCGTAGTCCCAAAGTAAATTGCAGCACAACCAACAGAAACCACAGTCATAACACAACAGAAAGCTCGTACATCACCACAATACATAAAACAACAACAAATGACAACAATACAAGGTACGACAAGTAAATCAACTTAAGGACTGTCAATCGCAAGGAAACGGCAGAACCAACTCACAAGGAGTAACCACAGAAAAGAATGATGGCATAAAGGGAATTGTTCAACAACGGGAAAACTAATATATAGCGACGATCCCATAATATACAAGTCAATAACAAGGAAATCAACACGAGTCAAATAGTCCCAAATAAGGGCAAGTCAACAAGGACATAGGTTATCTAACTTCTTTTAAGATTGGACAATTTCGAGGATATTCGACAATTCAATTAGGGGAAGATAATCTTAGCTTCACTTAAGAATAAACAATTTCAGGAGGGATAATAATAATTCTCAAATAAGATAAGCAACTATGAAGAGATAGCATGACAATAGGAGAGGCAAAATTCTTCAGTTAAATCAATTAGGATTCAATTAGGAAATAAGAGTGAATCATGAAGCAATTAATTCCAATTAAGCATGTGGAGGTGAAACAAATAAATAGGAAACTCATTCATGTCAAGAACACATTCCTACAAGTGAATATAATGACCTAAGAACCCTAAAAGGCAAATTTTTCCACAAATAAGTCCGAGCACGCACTCGTCACCTTACGTACACGAACTACAATCAACATAGAAGACTCAAATCCTAAGGGGAAGTCCCCCACACAAGGTTAGGCAAGATACTTACCTCAATCCGGCCAATTCAATATTCAATTTAGCTTTTCCTTTACCAATTCACCAACGCTCGGCTCAATCTAGCCAAAAACGACTTGAATACATCAATCAATGCAAGAGAAAACAATTTCAATTAACAAAACTATGGCTCTTTCACAATTTGCTAAAAGTCAACAAAAGTCAACTCCCCGGGCCCGGACCTCGGAAACCGACAAAATTTACAAAAACCAAACACCCATTCCGCTACGAGTTCACCCATACAAAATTTATCAAATTCCGATACCATTTGGTCCCTCAAATCACAATATTTCATTTTAGAAATTTTCTTCAAAAACCAACTCCTTCCCCAACCCAAAATACAATTTAAATGATAAAAAATGAAGATAAAATCATGGAATATGTTAGATTCTTGGTGAAGAACACTTACCCAATCGATTTGCTTGAAAAACCCCAAAAGAAGCTCCCAAATCCGATGTATAAAACTCAAAATATGAAGAAAATGGCTAACCCTCGATATAAAAGGATTCTGCCAGGACTTCCGTATCTGCGATCAAGGAACCGCATCTGCGGGGCCGCATTTGCGAGAAGGAGTCCGCATCTGCGAAATTTGGCTACTTGGCCTGGGACCGCATCTGCGGAAATTGACCGCACCAGCGGCATCGCAGGAGCGAAAAGTGGAGTCGCAGAAGCGAGAGTTTACCCAAGCCTCCATGACCGCAGAAGCGGTCGGGCTCACGCAGAAGCGGAGCCGCATTTGCGGTTCCTTAACCGCATAGTGAAAATCCTGGAAGAATCCTTTTATATCGAGGGTTAGACATTTTCTTCATATTTTGAGTTTTAAACTTCGGATTTGGGAGCTTCGTTTGGGGTTTTTCAAGCAAATCGATTGGGTAAGTGTTCTTCACCTAGAATCTAACATATTCCATGATTTTATCTTCATTTATCATTTAAATTGTATTTTGGGTTGGGGAAGGAGTTGGTTTTTGAAGAAAATTTTTAAAATGAAATATTGTGATTTGAGGGACCAAATGGTATCGGAATTTGATAAATTTTGTATGGGTGAACTCGTAGTGGAATGGGTGTTCGGTTTTTGTAAATTTTGTCAGGTTCCGAGGTGCGGGCCCGAGGAGTTGACTTTTGTTGACTTTTTGCAAATTGTGAAAGAACCATAGTTTTGTTAATTGAAATTGTTTTCTCTTGCATTGGTTGATGTATTCAAGTCGTTTTTGGCTAGATTGAGCCGAGCGTTGGTGAATTGGTAAAGGAAAAGCTAAATTGAGTATTCAATTGGCCGGATTGAGGTAAGTATCTTGCCTAACCTTGTGTGGGGGACTTCCCCTTAGGATTTGAGTCTTCTATGTTGATTGTAGTTCGTGTACGCGAGGTGACGAGTGCGTGCTCGGACTTATTTGTGGAAAAATTGGCCTTTTAGGGTTCTTAGGTCTTTATATTCACTTGTAGGAATGTGTTCTTGACATGACTGAGTTTCCTATTTATTTGTTTCACCTCCACATTCTTAATTGGAATTAATTGCTTCATGATTCACTCTTATTGCCTAATTGACTCCTAATTGATTTAACTGAAGAATTTCGCCTCTCCTATTGTCATGCTATCTCTTCATAGTTGCTTATCTTATTTGAGAATTATTATTATCCCTCCTGAAATTGTTATTCTTAAGTGAAGCTAAGTTAAATTGCTTCCCCTCTCACCGTCACGAATTTACTCATCACTTGTTTAAAATAGCATAATCCTTATAATTTCCAAATAATATTTTCCTCGGACTGATGTCAATTACCTTATGACAAATTTTACGTACAATACTATAGGGTGCAACATCGTTGTAATTTAGTACTACAAAGCATAACATCTTCATAATGTAGTACTGCAAGGCATAACATCATCATAATATAATGTTGTGGCACGAAATATCGATGTAATATTGCAGGGCGTAACATCATTCCCCCATTTGGAACATTCATCCTCAAATGTTGACTGATGCCCTTATCATTTTCATAACTTATAGCTCATGTGAATACCTTAATACTCTCCTTGCCATTTAGGCAGTTGTTCTGCGAATAAATCCAAAGTCTAGGGTATTCCCCCCTTTAGTCCTCTTTCTCATACCACGACTTGTGGTCAAAATCTTTCCAATCTCGTAACTGTTGCTACCTCCTGTCATGCAGCCTGTATGACTCTGACTTTGTAAGTGCGCCTTATGCGACTCTTCTTTTCTTTTCCCTCCAGCTTTTAGCCAATCTCTAGGCCTCACTTTGTAAATATATACAGAGCTTGACAAGATGTCCCTCTGGGCATCTATAGGTATACTTGAAGTTTTTTTGCTCGATACTTTGTTGAACTTATGCATATTGCTATATCTTATTTCATCGATCAGTTTATCCATCCGTATGACTTTACTGCATCTAGCTGGGTCATACTATACCATGACTCTTACTTCGATTCATAGTTACTCAGGTCTACGACCAAACTCCAGGTTACTCTTTCGCAGCTTATCATATATGTATAAGTCTAAGTCCTTTAATGTTTCCTCATTACTATTCATCTTAGGAATGATGGCCTAATCTCATCTCGTACTTTGTAACTTTTATCCATCCATAGTCGATTCACCTCAATCTTGATCTATAATCTTCTGTTGATAACTTGAAACTTCTTACGTACTACATTGCCACTAGGGCTTATGTTGCATCGAGGAATATTTGAAGTGATTTTCCTGATCCACTTGGGGGCGATATTGTACTTCAATAATCATATTTTATAGCATCCCAATGTGATTCACCTTACGTGGGTATTTTAATTCCGTACAATTCGTGAAATCCTCTTCAAATCATAACTCAATCGAAGGCCCGAACGTCATCCTTTATCTACAACAATTACATCCTTATTCTATTACCAGGGCAGCATTCCACCTCTTCTTATGCCATTTGTCTTTGACTCCTTTGAGTTCATTCAGGCTATACTGAGGTTTGTATAACTTAGAGAAACCATCATATCTTCTTGTTTTCATAGGCTTAATCCTGAGGACTTATCCATTTCGTCACCTTCTCACTCGTCCTTTCTTATCCTTACTCCTGTCTTCCTACAATCTTGTCGCTCTACCATACTTTATCGTACGACCCATACATATCCATTTATACTACTCACACCCTTCCTTCAACTTCCTTGCACCACAGATTTCCTTGTGTCATTATGGAACATCAAGCGAGACATCGCTTCATCTCTAACTCTCCTTCACCCTCTTAGCTAGACCTCTCGATATTTAAAATCCATAGGTTGGAAGATATGCCACTGACGACGCCGCTATCATTCCTGGATACTGAATCCCAGCGCATTTAGCCTTCTATCTGAAGTATAGATTATTCACCACCTTCTGCACCTGAGTATCTCGTACGTTGTTCACATTTAGCTTACATACCTTAAAATCTCACATCACATCTTCTATCTCTTTCATGACCTCCCTTCCACATAGTTATAATTCACATCCACAACTTGAAGCTCTATTATAATACTTGCACCTCTGGTGTATACACAATATGATGGAAGCTTCATACTGACTTCTGATGAGGCTGGTACTCTTCTAACTGGCTTTATAGTAGAGCCGTTATAAAATATAGTCGTTGTACTATCTGTCTTGTACCTACGATATTGAGAGTGATCTTGCAATATTCTCAATCACGAGGTCTATAATTTTCTAGGTCCAATAATCAGACTCCTGATTTACTTCGTTGATGTAACTCTTTATTTTCTTCTTCCTTCTGATCAGTCTTTAGGCATAAGCTATCTTCCAATTTGCGGCTCACGGTATTAGTTATTACTTTAGCCTTTCATGGACGCTTTGGAATATCCATGATACAATCCTCTAACAACCAAATCCTTTGTCTATGACCTGGGGTCAATTCTTTCTTTTAACTTATACCGAAATCTTCTAGGGCTGTATGATTGTCAACATATATGCTGCATGGATAATACTCCGATCTCTTAAGTGCGTACATAACGTAACTAACTCTGGATCATTGGTCAAATAATTAATTTCGTTCCTTCTCAACTTTCTTTAAACGTAAGCTATTTCTTTTCCTGGTCTTTCTGCCCCTTGTTGCGTGCATACTTGGCTTATCTTGGCGCTCACGAATACTAGAATCCCATGTAACCCATATGATCTCGAATATCACTTACTTCCTGTTCATTAGTCACGATAGATGCCACTTTCTTATGGAGTGCATACAACGTTGTAGTGAGACTGTTTTTACATGACCATTTCTTTTTCAAGTTACTATGTTTAGGTTAAAGCCTTCTTCCTTATTTCCTCAGCTAGTTTTTCACTGTAGTACTTAGGGAGGACCCTCTGACTCTTGTAAAGCTGCGAGCTTATTACATCGTATACCCAATAAAAATTTTGATGTCCTTCCTCGCCTACAATTATCTGTAGTTACTTACCTCCACGCCCTTGTGCTTGTAGGGTTGCTTCTGAACTGATATTTTGACTGTCTTCCCAGTGGCGCTCTCTTTTATTCCCTTAATACTCATATGGTACCTTTAACGATCCCAACTCCTATCTGAATATTTCTTAAATATTACAATGACATTACTGCGAGGCTGAATTCACTATATTGGGTTTTACTATGTTTATCTTGCACGATCTGCTGACTCGTCTGTAACCTCCTGCTTAGCCATAATTAGGCTCTTCCTTTATCAACTACCATCTACTCGTTGGCCCATTCTCATATCAATGTTTCTTGTAATCTTTCTTGGGTTATTTCCTTTGTTTTAACTTACCTCTCGCACTGGCTCCTTATCTATTAATAATATTTCGGGCAGGAACCCTTACTTCCTCTCCTTGACGTCCTGTTTGCATAATGTTCTGGAATCGTAGCATATATGTAGGCTTTTGATATTTGCAATCTCATCCCTTTTTCATTTATTTCGCATTCTTCCTTTACCATTCCAAAATTACTAGAACCACTTAATTCTGGCTTAATGCCACATCATTCCATATCCCCCCCCACCCCACCCCACCCTTAGGGAGTACTAAGAGTTGGAGCTACGATGACCTACCTACAGATGTTTAACCTTTTCATCTTTGGCATCCTTTCACATCATCGATGACCCTTACTCGTCTTGCGGTAATCCTTTCTATACCAAGGATAACAAAATTCCTTACTCACGAGGGTGACACTTAGTATAACTGGCACATACAGTCCCTTAAGATGAACTTTGCTCACATTGCTTGCTTTAGGGAATCGTCTTCCTAAATGACCATTCTATGAATTTCTCATGAATCTTCTTCTGTTGTCCATTCTATTATTGCCGGAACAAAACCTGAAATTCACATGATGCCGACTATTATCAATCACTCAGTTCCTAATTCATGTTTAGTTTATCTTGTTCGCCAATTCATACTGGTTTCTATTACTTTGGGGTCAAACTTTTTCTTATGGTAATCACGTTAGAGTCACGAACTTATTTCTCGAAATGAGGACGTGACTTTATGACCTATACTCTTTTGTTGCCTCAAGGCCTGTCACCTCTCATATTTTCCTTCCCTTGCCAATAGACTCTGTAATACTATCATTTTCTTTATTTACCGTTGTTATCCATGTATCACATCTTACTCACAATGCTTTATTAAATCTCTTCTTATTTTCTTGCTAATATTTTTGTCTATCACTTTATTCTGAAAACTTCAACAAGACATTCTTTTGCTTTTAGCTCCCCTTGCTCCATCCCCTGGATCTTCGAGTTTCCTAACATTCTTTCTCTACTAGGGACGGGAGCCACACTAAGGTAATATTTATCCCTTCAAGGTTTCCAGTTCCAATCTTTGTAGTACTCATATCTAGCTATACTATTTTAGAGTGCATCATTTGGGTGTCTCACAAGGAGATCTATTAGCACATTTGCAATATCCTTCGGCAATTCAACTAACACAAACTATTCATCCACCATTTTGGGTCACTCTAACCCCAACCGATCGTGATGTTATGTTCTTCTCTTAAACCATATTTGTTATCTCCCATAGAGCATATATTAGATCGGTGTGGCCAATTATACATACCTCTGTTATTGATGAAGGTAACTCAAAATGCTTATATTTCTTTGCCTGATTTGAAAATATTGATAATCTTCATTAACTGGGTGCCTCGTACCCTTCTTCACCTTACTTCTTTTACTTGTTGAAACTTGTATCTAGCTTCTGAATCCCTCATTGCTTTTCACTGTATTCGTGGATAGATGTCCTTGCCTTAAGACTCCTTATTAAGAAGCTTACACGTCTTAGTACACACATGATCTGCTGAAGACCTCACATTTACTCATCATAAGCATGATGTGAAATCGAGTTCCTCTGACTCAACTCTTCCACATCCACATGCAATCTTTTACCAACTGTCTTTCTAGATGTAGGTATCGTCTTATTACGAATAGGATTTAGGAATTTGAATTCCTACGACTGAGCTCTACCACACGATCTAGAGTAAGAAGAAAGAGTGACAATCCTAAATGCCCTGTAGCCTCCTTCTTATAAGTGTGGTACACGACACACCCATAAACAAGACTCTACTAGACACGGCTTGTAGACTCCCTAGGACAGAACTGCTCTGATACCACTATTGTCATGACCCAAACCGATGGGCCGACGGGCACCCGGTACCTTACTCAACTGAGTACCAACATAACGTTTCTTTTCGTATCATACTATCATAGATAACTGAGCCGGAGAGGCTGGCGTGAAATCGGTAGAATACAACATGTAATACCAACTTATACATAAGACATATGGGCCTCTAAGACCAAAATAACCGCTTGTACACTGAACATAGGCCGACAAGGACATACAATCTTTTACATACATGACATCTGTCTGCAAGCCTCAAAGAGTACACACTTAACATAAAGGTCGGGACAGGGCCCCGCCATACCAAACAATACGTGTCTAAATCATATTGACCAAACAAACAACTCCGGAGCTAATGGAGCGCACCAACATCTTTCGCTGAGCTGATAGCCTACCTGGAGCACTCTAAACCTATCTATCGGGACCTGCGGGCATGAAACACGGCGTCCCCAGGCAAAAGGGACGTCAGTACGTCATACGGATTTTTCCCTACTCAACCTGTAAGTCTGGATAACTTTGTAAATAATGAAATAATTATACTGTCATGCATATGCGTATGAATTTCATGTCGTGTATAGGTACATGTTTCATAACATCATCAGGCCTCTTAGGGCATCCCATCATATCATCTCGGCCATCGTGGGCAAAATCATCAACGTATACCAGCTGATCAGGTGGTCGTGCGTATATAACGCCGTAACCTTTTCCCATATCCCATATACATATATAGATACATATATATACGCGTATATAGTGTTTTCTGGTCATTGGTCAATGTACATGTATAAATGAATGCAATGCATGAGAACTACGTCAATAAAATCTCTCGAAACATCATAAGACCATTATACCTTTGATTAATATCATGAAATAAACTTTATCAACTTACGTATTTTATGAGACCCATGAGCAGACGATAGAATAATAAGACTTATGGGAGAATAAGAATATACACATCTCTAGCATTTCTACGAATAGAGAAATTTATGAAAGTTGTGCATTTGCTCGTTTCGTTTGTATCGTATGGATCATGCCAAAAGGAAAGAAGGAATAGCCTTAACATACATGGAGTAGGGAAAAATCCGTATGATATTCTTGGAAAAGGTTACACCTTACTCCTTCATAACCGCAAAATTTTGCATTGCTAAGGTGGTAATAGTTCCCGTTGGAATTGTTTGGTTGCAAGAATTTTGTTGAAAGTTTGTAGGAAAATTCTAACCTCTGGTATTGTGTTTGTCTTCAAGACATGACAAAATGAAGTGTTCTTGTACATTACTGTTACAAGTCTTAGCTTTCAAAATAAGAGAACAAAATGTTCTTGTACTTTAACACATTGCTTTTACAAATAAAATATTAGGAATGATGTGTGTTATAATTAACACATTACTTGCCACCTAGCCAAAATGTCTAAGAGTCATTTGGTTAAGAGTTGGCTTACTGCCAACGTGGGGTGGGGGGGATTTTAGTCTTATCCCACAACCAATTAATTAATTAGGTAATATTCCGTTATCCGGTAATTAATCAATTGCCCGTATAATTAAGAATTGTCTTAAATTACTTAAAATCCTACTTATTTTTAATTCCCTTTTTATATATCATACTATAATGGTCATATGGTACCTTGTATGGTACTAGTCCATAAATATCAGGTATTAACGCTCGGCCCGTATTTTATCCCAACATGCCAAACATGGACGAAAATTCATTTTCTTTGACTTGCTTGCCCTCTCACCTTCACGAATTTACTCATCACTTGTTTGAAATAGCATAATCCTTATAATTTTCAAATAATCTTTTGCTTGGACTGATGTCAATTACCTTACAACAAATTCAACGTACAATACTACAGGGTACAACATCGTCGTAATTTAATACTACAAAGTGTAACATCATTGTAATGTAGTACTGCAAGGCGTAACATCATCGTAATATAATACTGCGGGACAAAATATCGACGTAATATTGCGGGGCGTAACATAGATAAGCCTAACATTCATTGAAATAATAACAGTATTTAACTAACATCTGACAATAAGGAATAGAAATCTCTATACGATTTACAATCCAAAAAATGGTAGTACAAGTCATAAGCTCTACTGAGTTACTAGGAGGTCTACAAAATACAACTGTTTTGAAATAAGGACAAATAGTGTAAACATAACATCAGAAGGTGACTCCGAAGCCTGCGAATGCAGCAGCATGTTTACCTTGAGTCTCCACAACAAAATCCGTACAACTAGCTAACGATCGACTGAATCCGAAATACCTAGATCTGCACAAATATTGTGCAGAAGCATAGTATGAGTACACCACAGCGGTACCCAGTAAGTATCAAGACTAATCTCGTTTGAGTAGTGATGAGAGACAGTCAAGACACTCATTGGACTAGATAACATGGGTAAGTATAAGTGGAGAACTAATAGATACAACATCTCTACAAAACTACGCATTAGCAGCGAAAACCAAAAGTAATAACACAGTAGAGTAAGTTGAACACAATTTAAATCCGGCGAATACACATAAAGGAAAGGCAAGTAGCAACTCAATAAAAACGTCCGCCTTCACACCAGGTTTTAGCAAATAATCTCCATGAGGTACCGAACCTCAAAATATTCACAATTCACGGGTCCCAATTCGTGAACCCTAAACACTTGGCATCTTGTACCCTCATGACACCTGGTAACTTCACGGATGACACACATGCCAATAGAACCCTTCTCACATAAAGGCAAATAGACGAGGGTGTATAGAAATTATCAATAACATCAGGACCCATCCTCCTAAACCGTTAGGGGTGATTAACTACGTGTATGCTTGTGCCAGTGTTCTATCACAGTTCCAGTCGACAAGTACGAGTAGAGACAATGAATGACAGATAAGAAACGATCACCACGAAATGAACATGGTATAACTCATACAGGGTAGGCACACCACTACACAAATAACAACAATAACAATGCCCCCAGGTCATCACAATCAATCCCCGACATAGCCCGCCTTTTCTCGCCACGTGCGCAATAATAAAGTAAATGCCTGCCTTGTCTCGCCACAATTGCATAATAACATTCCCACCTTGTCTCGCCACATACGGAACCTACATATATAGCCCGCCTTATCACGCCGCATGAGCAAATATCAATAGTAACAATAGCACGACAGAAACCTCGTGCAACGCATTAACATCCGCACGGCAGAAACCTCATGCAACATAATAACATATGCACGACAGGAACCTCGTGTATCACAATAACAACCTCACGGCGGAAACTTCATGCATCACAATAAAAGTCGCATAGCAGAAACCTCGTGCATCATAATAACCAGTACAACAGCAACAACGACAATAACACAAGAGTACGACAAGTTAATCAATTCAGAAATTCCAGAACTCAAAGAAACGGAAAAAATGAACTCACAAGGAAAGACACAACAGAAAATAACGATACCACCTAGCAATAGCTCAACAAGGAAGAGATTCTATGTAGCAATGACCTCAACATAAGTGCCATTCAACAACAAAGGAGATAACATGAGTCGATAATTCCAAGTAAGGATAAGGAAACTATGATAAAGGATAACTAACTTCACTTAGGATTTAACACTCACGAAAGAGGTACAACAATTTCAATTAAGGATAAGCAACGGAAAGGATAATCATGGCCTCAATTAAGGATAAATAATCACAGAAGAGATAGTAATAATTCCAAATAAAAATAAGCAATTAGGAAAGGATAGCATGACAATCCAAGAGTCAACAACTTTAGTTAAGGAACACCATAGTCAAATAGGCAATACGAGTGCAGCATAAAGCAACTAATTCCAACTAAAACACGTAGAGGTGAAACTAGTAAATGGGAAACTTAACATAATAAAACAACTTCATATCTAATGAACATAAGAACCTACGAGCCCTAGAGGGTCAATTTTCCTCAAATAAGCCCGAGAACGTACTCGTCACCTCGTGTACACGGACTTTACATGATACAAGTAGCATAAAAGACTCAAATCCTAAGGGGTAGTTCCCCACACAAAGTTAGGCAAGATACTTACCTCAAAGAAGATAGACAGATACTCTAAAACGAACTTCTCAAGTGAAATAACCTCCGGACGGTTCAAATCTAGTAAAAATAACTTCAAAGCACAAATAAAACACATAAGAAACTATTCCGGATCATAAAGCTTCAATTTTACCAAAAACTAAAAATTGACCCAAAAGTCGACCCCCGGGCCCACATCTCGAAATCGGGTAAAAGTCACAAAATATGAACACCCATTCAACCACGATTCCACCCATACCAAAATTATCAAATTCCAATACCAATTCACTCATCAAATCATCATTTTACATGTGAAAGTTTTCTTCAAAAATCCCCATTTTCCCCCAATTCAAAACACTAATTTAATGGTAAAAATAAAGATAGAATCATGGAATGTAATAAATGTTTGGTGAAGAACACTTACCCAATTGATTTACTTGAAAATTCCACAAAGAATCGCTCAAAACCGAGCTTTAGAACTCCAAAAATGTTAAAAATGGCTAACCCTCGGAATAGAGTACTTTATTTTCTGCCCAGCTGTTAGTACAATGCGATCACGGAAAAGGATTTGCGATCGCGAAGAGGAAAAGGTCCACTGCCATAAATGGTGCAAAGCGATCGCGGACAGGTACACGTGATCGCGAAGAAGGGAAGTACTGAGGCCTAAAGACTGAGCTACGCGAACGCGTGAAACAGTACGCGAACGCAAAGAAAGGAATTTCACACCTACGCGAGCGCGGACAGAAGAACGTGAACGCGAAGAGTAAATAATGTCTACCCCAAAATTTCACTAAGCGAATGCAGATGCACTGACGCAAACGCGTTGAAGGAAACCAGATGACATAATCAATAGCTCAAAAACCTGAAGAAATGGCCCGTAGCCCATCCGAAACACCCCCGAGGCCCCCGGGATCCCGTCTAAACACACCAACAAGTTCCGTAACCTAACACGGACTCACTCGAGGTCTCAAATCACATCAAACAATGTCAAAACTACGAATGGCACCATGAATCAAACTTATGAACTTTCAAATCTTCCAACTTCTAAAACTCGCGCCGAAACCTATCAACTCAATCCGGAATGACGTCAAATTTTGCAAGCAAGTCCCATATGACATAACGGAGCTGTTCCAACTCTAGGAATCGCATTCTGACCCCGATATCACTAAAGTCAACTCTTGATCAAACCTCTCAACCTTCCAAACTTCAACTTTTCCAACTTTCGCCGAAATGCTTCAAATTACCCTACGGACATCCAAATCCAAATCCGGACGCATGCCTAAGTCTAAAATCACCATACAAAGCTGTTGGAACCATCAAAACCCCATTCCAGAGTCGTTTACACAAAAGTCATATTCCGGTCAATTCTTATCGCTTAAGCTTCCAAAACTAGAATCCTCCTTCCAAATTGACTCTGAATAACCCGATAACTGAACTCGGCCACGCACGCAAGTCATAACACATAATGCGAAGATGCTCAAAACATTATGCCGCCAAACAGGACTTTAATTCTCAAAACGACCAGACGGGTCGTTACACGATGCTTCAAGATGTTGACCTTCACGAATGCGATAGCTTAGTTGCGATCTCGATGAAGGCCGTGACAGCAGGTATTTAAATGCTGAAAATCAAAATTTGACCACTTTTCACCATTTTTGAGACCTAGATTTCTGGAGGAGCTGATGTTTTGAGGGATTTTTACCCAACTTCTAAGGTTAGTAATTTTAACTTAGTTTTGATTAATTCCATGAGTTTTCATAGATTTTCTCTCTTAAATTGAAGATTTTATAGTTTAGAAATTGGGGTATTGGGGTAAACTTATGTCACGACCCCGGTTCGCCCTCCGTGAACTGTCGTGACGGCACCTAGTCCCTACGACTAGGTAAGCGTAACAATTTGCGGAAAAAGAAATAACAGAAATAAACTATCCAAACTGCAGAAATAATACAAATCAAACTCTTACAATGAACTACATCTTTCCCAAAACCCGGAATCTCATGAAATCACAAGCTATGGAATAACTATAGTTTTCTAACTCCAGAGTGTCTAAACAAAGTAAATACAGAAGGCCTAATACTATGAGCTAGAATGGAAAGGGACTCCTCGGTCTGCAGATGTGGCAGACATACCTCGAAGTCTCTAATGGATCAATCCGCCTCAAGGATGGTAGGACTGAGTCGAAGAACGTGGATCTGCACATGAAAAAAATACGCAGGAAGGGCATGAGTACACCACAACGGTACTTAGTAAGTGCCAAGCCTAACCTCGGTTCGGGTAGTGACGAAGAAGGTCAGGGCCCTACTGAGGTTAAAGGAGATACAAGATATAATAACAGTATAGAATAAGACAGTATACTTAAGTGCAATAGTAAAAAGGTAACACAGGATTAAAGAACAATAGCAACTTTAACAGTAACAAAGTAATCACGGGAAAACCAATACAGCTCAACGCAGAGATAGCAACCAGGGGATCTCCCAGATACCGTCCTGTAGTCCCCAAATATAAATATCCAGTGGATCTCCTGGGTGCAGTCCCGTAGTCCAACTCATAAATGCGCGGGGATCTACCGGAATACCACATCCGTAGTCCCAATTATAAATACTCAATACCGGGGGAATCTACTGGGTGCAATCCCGTTGTTCCAATGTAAAAGTGCAGGGGGATCTCCCGGAATACAATCTGTAGTCCCAAAGTAAACATACAGGGGGATCTCCCGGGATACCATCCCGTAGTCCCAAAGTAAATACACAGCAGCAACAAGAAGAATACTCAATTCAATCAAATTTCACACCGAGGTAAAGCAGGTATTTCTAACCTAGCATGCTGCACATAATTCATATAGGGCAGTAGAACAAATAAGCAGTTAAATCAATTAGACATGCTTCCCTAAGCTAACAACAGGCTTAACTTGCAAGTAGTATAAACGGAAAGGAAAACACAATTCTAAGTACTTAATGGAAATCGAATTTTTCAACAATTAGCACAAGTACGCATTCGTCACCTTACGTACAGGGCATTTCAAACATCAATAATATCAAATCCTAAGGGGAGGTTCCCCCACACAAGGTTAGACAAGCCACTTACCTCGAACCGGTTCCAAATCAACCCGAAACCACGTTTTTTCCATGAGTATTCGACTCCAAATGGCCCAAATCTATTCGATTCAATTGCATAATGTAAATAACACTTCAAGTAACTGATTCTACAAATAAATTCTAAGCTAATACGCGAAATTAGGTAAAATGACAAAAACGCCCCTCGGGCCCTCATCTCGAAATCGGGTAAATCTTACATTTTTGGAATCCACATACTCTCACGAGTCTATACATAAAAAGAACACTCAAATCGGAGTTCAATTGATCCCTCAAATACCCATTTTAAGGTCTCTAAATCTCAAGCCCTAATTACCCATTTTGCACTGATTTTCCCTAATTTTTCACCACTAATTATACCTTTAATCACATATAAACGAGTTATGAAGTCAAGAATATTACCTCCAAGTGATTCCCCTTTGGTTTCCTCAAAAATCTCACTCAAAAGCTTCAATCCCGATCAAAACTGGTGAAAGAATAACTAAAAATCACGAAGGCAATGATTTATACCTTCTGGCCCAGGCATCTCGCACCTGCGGCCAAAATCCTGCTCCTACAGTATTGCTTTTGCGGTCTAGATAACAGCATATGCGGTCCTCACTTAAGTCCTCCACTTCCGCATCTGTGACACACAACCCGCACCTGCGCAATCGCAGGTGCGGTTCCTTAACCGCATCTGCTGTTCCTGCCAACCTTCCACTTGGCCGCATCTGCGGCTCCTTTTTCGCTTCTGCGAGACCGCACCTGCGGTCCCCTAGCCGCAGGTGGGGTTATGACAGCAATGGAACATCTTCAGCTGCTAAAACCAACTTCCAACTTTCTGCCAACCATCCGAAATCACCCCGAGGCCCCCGGGACCTCATCCAAAGGCATCAACAAGTCATAAACTACCATCTAAACTTAAACCCATCTTCAATACACCTCAAACAACATCAAATCAACCAAAACACATCNAAGCATGTTAGAAGGTTCAGTTCTTTTCTGAAACCTCTAAACATGTTTCGACTCAATTGCTTGCCCTCTCATCTTTGCTTTGTGATTTGCCTGAACTAGGGTTGTATTTCAAAACCCCTAATTCTTTCAGACCAACTTCGAATCTCTGAACTAAGTTTGGACATCCTTGTTTTCATACAATGCTGATTTTTACTAAACTTTTCTACACTGGATTTTCTCTTTTTACTGATTTTACGGTCTTCTTTCATGCTTGATATGTCTGTATGCTCTTTATATGTGATGCACTCCCTCTAAAGTGGTTTTCAAATTTGTGTTTGGTTCAGACTTCCTTTTGAGTGTGTCTGATTGATTTCTTTCCTTGTTTGCTGATTCTCTTTGTGACTCGACCTAAGTTGAAACCCTTCTCAGCTTTTGCGACTTGGTTCATTCATGGGTTGTAATTACAAGATCCTTGGCTTTGATTTACTAGCTGTTAATTGATTTTCTTGCCTTATTTGTACAACCGTGTACTTCAAAACCCTGTCCTTAAATAACCTTTTATGTATCTGCCATTAATTGCATGATGTGCACAAAGTGCTTATTCAATTTCTTTCCTTAAATTGTTTTCACCCGTTTGAAATCTAAATCCCTTAATTAAGGAAAGTCTTGTGTAATTGATTGACAATCAGTTCCTTAACTATTTTCTTACCTTATTTCCTCATGATTCTCACACTATAAATGCAAGACTCTTTAACACACAGCAGACACAACTTACAATCCTTCACTACACAATTCACAATCTCTTCTGAACTCATACTTGCTCATAATAGTATTCTCTCTTTGCCTGCATTGTGGCCTGCTTACAAGACCTATTACTTTTTCCCTATTTGTTTCTTTGAAACTGGTATGTCCTAATTTAAGCTTCAGCATCATCACAATGTGTTTATTTATAGCTTTTGTATCCATGTCTACTTTACTGCTTCTGCAGAGTTAAATATTTAAACTAGCATGTTGATTCCTTTCTGTTTGTTTGTAATGAATCCCTACCCCCTATTACCCCTATGTGTTTTGAGTTATGACTTGAGGCATGGTAATGTAAGTTGTTGTCCATGAATTAAGTTTGATCCATGGGGATCTTAACCTCTAAACAATTTGTGTTAACAGGCCTAAGGGTATGCCAGCATCTCCCATTGTTGGGTATGCCCACCAGCTTACTTTTGCCTCTTGCAACTCCCTATTCCCTATGCCCTTATGTGTACTGATTTAAGTTGTTTCCCTTTTCCCTTTTCCCTTTTAGAATTCCACTTCTGCACTTGCACTCTCTCTTAGTCCCTAAGTTCTGCCCCCCTCCTTTGAGCCTTACCTTGGGACCTTGAGTTCCTTTTGAACTTGGACACTTGAGGGCTGGCCCTTCCACACTGCACTATGTCTTAATCTGGTGATACATTTGGGGTGCAAGCATTTCCCGGAGTTCATGTGGGGCTCTTAGGGAACTTTGACACACCCCAAATGAGAGAAAGGCTTTGAAATGTGACCTGTTAGAGTCGCTTTACTTCATACCTCAGACAGGAAGTCTGAATCAGGCTCTCCTTGGTTGTACTTTTAATTTCTGATGTATTTTCTTTACTTTACTTTTTTTTTCTGGGCTGTAATAACTTTGTAATAAAACTCTCGGGGATGGCTAGTGAAAAAGGGAAGGGGTAACCATGCATGCAAAGGGTAGATAACATGTCTTTAGGAATCCTGCATTTTCTCATATATAGATACCATGTCTATAGGAGTTTCTGAATTTCTGCATTCTCTCATATATAGATAACATGTCTTTAGGAATCCTGCATTCTCTCATATATAGATAACATGTCTTTAGGAATCCTGCATTCTCTCATATATAGATACCATGTCTATAGGGATCCTGCATTCTCTCATATAGATGCCATGTCTACAATTATTCGAAATCAGAATTCTGCATATGCATATAGAAAATATGCCTATAGGTTTTTCTGAATTTCGCATATCCACTTCCATTAGGCAAACATTTTTATAGGCCCTAAATAATCAATTGCAATTAGATATCATGTTCATATAAAATACAACACCTAGATATCATGTGTTGTAGGATTTCTGCGTTTCTCTATGTCTGTAAAAGTGTTCTAAAGTCAACAAACGCATAGAAAGCATGCCTATAGGAGCTTTAACCAAATCTGAATTTCTGAATCTCGTTTATAAGTCTAAAATCAGTAATAATGCCTTACCAGTTGCAGAACTTCTGATCTTTTGCTAAAACTCGAATTCTTTTAATAACTGACAACTTTTTCTTAAATCAGTACGTATTCAGTTTAATTCATCATTTCTGAAATCAGTAGATATCATGCCTATAGGACCCTCGTCCAACACTTAGGCAAACCGTAGGATAAATTTTATAAACTAAATCAGATTTTATTAGCTACAACCAGCAGGCAGACCTAATTCGGGCTTCTTATCTGAACTATATAATAAATCAGTCTGCCTTAACCTTTTAAGTTTAATTAGACCTTAAACAGTACGTGCAAGACATGCTAAATTATGTGCTTCTCTGTTTAAAGGAGGTATATTTGAGACTTTTATTTGTTTATATGCTTTCCCCAAACTTGCTATATGTGTTTTGCCTGTCGCCTTAGTATTTTTACCTTTTGAAACAACAAATAAGCCCAACATCTCCTCCCTTTAGGATTAGTAGTCCCAAGTACCTCCGGGACTGATAGGATTGGGGCGGGTAATAGCATGCAATAAGTAAACGAGACCATTTCGTGCTTTAATACCTTAACGGGGTGGGAAAGGGTAGATATGAATATGATGACCATGCGATAACATCACGTGTAGCCCCTCACTGAGGAGTGATTACTGGGTGTTGTGTGGGATGATCCATATTATTTGTAAACCTAGGACCCCCCCCCCCTTCCCTTTGTTTCTTTGATTATTTGCTTCCTCTTCAAAAATTTAAGCTAATTCTCTAAGGAAAATCAATATCCCTCTCATTCTTTCTAACTTTGTTTATTTGTGACCATTACATGAAAAACCCCTCTTATTTGTAACTCTTACTTGCCTATGTGTTATTTTGCATTTAAGTCACAACAATAGTTTGGCCAGGAACCACACTAGTGGATCCTGAGGGGTGCCTAACACCTTCCCCTTGGGATAATTTCAAGCCCTTACCCAATCTCCGGTTACTTGACTCGAACCCTTCTTAGTGTCCTAATGCACTTATATCATTAGGTGGCGACTCTTCCATCCAAAACCCAATTCCCAAAAGGGAACGAGTTGTCTTTCCAAATGTCATAAACCCGATTTCGCGAGAAAAAGGGGGCGCGGCAACTGGGGTTGTAGTCAAAGCTGTCTTGAGCTTCTGAAAGCTCTCCTCGCACTCTTCCGTCCACTGGAACGGAGCACCCTTCTGGGTCAGCCTGGTCATAGGTGCTGCAATAGATGAAAACCCCTGAACAAATCGACGGTAATAACCTGCCAAGCCAAGAAAACTGCGGATCTCTATAGCTGAGGATGGTCTGGGCCAACTCTGCACTGCCTCTACCTTCTCCAGATCCACCTGAATACCCTCACTCGAGACCACGTGACCTAAGAATGCCACGGGATCCAACCAGAACTCATATTTCTAGTACTTAGCATATAGTTTCTTTTCTCTCGAAGTCTGGAGCACTGTCCCCAGGTGCTACTCATGATCCTCCCGACTCCGGGAATATACCAGAATGTCGTCAATAAAGACAATGATGACTGAATCAAGATACGGCCGGAATACACTATGCATCAAATGCATGAAGGCTGTTAGGGCATTGGTCAGCCCAAATGGCATAACAAGGAACTCGTAATGACCATACCGAGTCCTGAAGGCAGTCTTCGGGATATCTGGCTCCCGAATCTTCAACTGATGATAGCCTGAACGCAAGTCAATATTAGAAAACACACGAGCACCCTGTAACTGATCAAACAGGTCATCAATACGAGGCAAGGGATAACGGTTCTTCACTGTAACCTTGTTCAGCTGGCGATAATCAATACACATACGCATAGAACCATCCTTCTTCTTCACAAATAAGATAGGATCACCCGAAGGTGATATTCTGGGCCGAATGAAACCCTTATCAAGCAATTCCTGTAATTGCTCCTTCAACTCCTTCAACTCAGGAGGAGATATACGGTACGGAGTAATAGAAATGGGCTGAGTGCCCGGCAACAGATCAATGCCAAAATCAATATCTCTATCGGGCGGCATGCCCGAAAGGTCAGCTCGAAACACATCAGAGAAATTCCGTACTACTGGGACTGAATCAACTGTAGGGGTATCAATACTGACATCTCTCAGATAAGCTAGATACGCGTCACACCCCTTCTCAACCATACGCTGAGCCTTAAGGAATGAAATAACTCTATTGGAAGTATGATCTAAGGTACCCCTCCACTCAACACGCGGTACACCTGGCATAGCCAGCGTCACGGTTTTGGTGTGACAATCAAGAAAAGCATAATGGGGCGACAAGCAGTCCATGCCCAGAATAACATCGAAGTCTACCATTTTGAGCAATAACAAATTGGCTCTGGTCTCAAAACCACTAAGAGCAATCAAACACGACCGATAAAAGCGGTCCACAATAGAGAATCTCCCACAGGAGTAGAAACATAAACAGGGGAACTCAAAGAATCCCGAGATATACCCAAATGCGGAGCAAAATAAGAAGACACATAAGAATAAGTGGAGCCTGGATCGAATAGAACCGATGCATCTCTTTGACAGACCAAAATAGTACATGTGATGACAGAATCGCAAGCGACAGCCTTAGTACGGGCAGGAAGGGCATAGTATCTGGCCTGGCCTCCCCCTCGAGGGCAACCTCTACCTCCCCGATCTCCACCTCTAGCTGGCTAGGCAGGTGGTGTAGCAACTGGTGCTGTGATCATCGCCTGAGAACTTTTCGGGGCATGCTATGGCTGAGAAGTCTGTGGAGGTGCACCCCTCCTAAGTTTGGGGAAATCCCTCACCATATGGCATGTGTCACCACACTCAAAACAAGCTCTGGGAGGACGTGGCGGCTGTGACTGGCTCGGGCCAGGTCTGCTGGACTGACCACTGGAAGCACCCCGCGCAGGAGGCGCACTAGATACTGGAGGTACATAATAAGGCTCCTGAGGCCTAGGTGGAGCTTGAATACCACTGGCTGCTGGAAGAGCTGAATGAACAGGGCAACTCATATAACCCCTACTATGACTACCTGCGGCTAAGGCGCGGGCACCAGAATAATGGCCCGACTCTCGAGACCTCTTGGCCTCCCTCTCCTCTCTATCCCTAGCATGCATACCCTCAATCCTCCTAGCAATGCTCACCACCTGCTGATAAGAAATATCAATCTCCAACTCGCGAGCCATGCTAGATCTGATGCTGGGAATAAGCCCCTCAATAAACCGGCGAACCTTCTCGCGAACCGTAGAAACCAAAGTTGGTGCATGTCTAGCCAAGTCGGTGTAACGGACAGCATACTCTGAGACAGTCATAGTACCCTAGCACAAATGCTCAAACTCTACGCGCCAAGCATCCCTGAGACTCTGGGGACATACTCCCTCGTGAACATATCTGAAAACTGAGCCCAAGTCAGGGAAGCTGCCTTATCCGGACTGTCTAACTCATAAGCACGCCACCACTAATAGGCGGCTCCTCGAAGCTGGAAGGTAGTGAAGGAAACCCTGCTCGATCCTGATATGCCCATAGTACGGAGGATACAATAGCACTACTCAAGAAATCCAAGGGCATCATTTGAGGCTAGCCCACTAAATGTAGGAGGTTGATACTTCTTGAACCTCTCAAGCCTCTTCTGCTCCTCCTCTGAAGCTACTGCCCTCTCTTCGGGCTGAGCTGGGGCTACCGACTGTATAGGAATAATCACTGGGACCTGATCAACATGCACTCGCTGCTCAGGAGTGCGCGCGGCGGGAGTCTGTGGTCCTTCCCCGGCCTGGCATATAGCTGCAGCAAGGGGAAGCAACCCTGCCTGAGCTAGAGTGGTGTACATAGTCATAAACCGCTCCAGAGTCTCCTGGAGTGCTGGAGTAGTAGTAGCGGACGTATCAGGTGTCTGGACTCCGGCTGGAACTGCTGGTGGCACCTCAGCGGCAGCTCGTACGGGTGCTCTGGCTGCACCACAAGCGCGTCCTCGCCCTCTACCCCGGCCCCAACCTCTGACGGCTCCAGTAGTGGGCGCGGGTGTCTGATCATCTCGGGTAGCACGTGTCCTCACCATCTGTGAGAGAATAGAAGACAGAAATTTAGAATTGTGATATCAAAATCTCGCACGACAAGGAAATCAAGTGAAGTGGAATTTTTCCTAACAGTTACATAGCCTCTCGTAGATAAGTACAGACGTCTCCGTACCGATCCGCGAGACTCTAATAAACCAGCTTGTGATTCATGACTCCTATGAACCTAGAGCTCTGATACCAACTTGTCACGACCCCGGTTTGCCCTCCGTGAACTGTCGTGACGGCACCTAGTCCCTACGACTAGGTAAGCCTAACAATTTTCGGAAAAAGAAATAACAGAAATAAACTATCCAAACTGCCAAAATAATACAAATCAAACTCTTACAATGAACTACATTTTTTCCAAAACCCGGAATCTCATGAAATCACAAGCTATGGAATAACTACAGTGTTCTAACTCCAGAGTGTCTAAAAAAGTAAATACTGAAGGCCTAATACTATGAGCCAGAATGGAAAGGGACTCCTCGGTCTTCGGACGCGGCAGACATACCTCGAAGTCTCTGATGGATCACTCCGCCTCAAAGATGGTAGGACAGAGTCGAAGAACCTGTATCTGCACATGAAAAACATGCGCAGGAAGGGCATGAGTACACCACAGCGGTACTCAGTAAGTGCCAAGCCTAACCTCGATCGGGTAGAGACGAGGAAGGTCATGGCCCTACTGAGGTTAAAGGAGATACGATATATAATAATAGTGTAGAATAAGACAGTATACTTAAGTGCAACAGTAAAAAGGTAACACAGGATTAAAGAACAACAGCAACTTTAACAGAAATAAAGTAATCACGGGAAAACCCATAGAGCTCAACACAGAGATAACAACCGGGGGATCTCCGAGGATACCGTCCTGTAGTCCCCAAATATAAATATCCAGTGGATCTCCCGGGTGCAGTCCCGTAGTCCAACTCATAAATGCGCAGGGATCTACCTGAATACCACATCCGTAGTCCCAATTGTAAATACTAAATACTGGGGGAATCTACCGGGTGAAATCCCGTAGTTCTAATGTAAAAGTGCAGGGGGATCTCTCGTAATGCAATCCGTAGTCCCAAATTAAACATACAGGGGGATCTTCCGGGATACCGTCCCGTAGTCCCAAAGTAAATACACAGCAACAACAAGAAGAATACTCAATTCAATCAAGTTTCACACCGAGGTAAAGCAGGTATTTCTAACCTAGCATGCTGCACAATTCAGATAGGGCAGTAGAACAAATAAGCAGTTCAATCAATTAGACATGCTTCCCTAAGCTAACAACAAGCTTAACTTGCAAGTAGTATAAACGGAAAGGAAAACACAATTCTAAGTACTTAATGGAAACCGGATTTTTCAACAATTAGCACAAGTACGCACTCGTCACCTTACAAACAGGGCATTTCAAACATCAATAATATCAAATCCTAAGGGGAGGTTCCCCCACACAAGGTTAGACAAGCCACTTACCTCGAACCGGCTCCAAATCAACCCGAAACCATATTCTTGCCACGAGTATTCGACTCCAAATTGCCCAAATCTATTCAATTCAATTGTATAATGTAAATAACACTTCAAGTAACCGATTCTACATATAAATTCTAAGCTAATACGCGAAATTAGGTAAAATGACCAAAACGCCCCCCGAGCCCACATCTTGGAATCGGGTAAAACTTACATTTTCGGAATCCTCATACTCTCACGAGTTTATACATAACAAGAACACTGAAATCGGAGTTCAATTGACCCCTCAAATACCCACTTTAAGGTCTCTAAATCTCAAGCCCTAATTACCCATTTTGCACTGATTTTCCCTAATTTTTCACCACTAATTAGACCTTTAATCACATATAAACGAGTTATGAAGTCAAGAATATTACCTCCAAGTGATTCCCCTTTGGTTTCCTCAAAAATATCCCTCAAAAGCTTCAATCCCGATCAAAAATGGTGAAAGAATAACTAAAAATCGCGAAGGCAATGATTTATACCTTCTGGCCCAAGCATCTCGCACCTGCGGCTAAAATCCCGCTCCTCCGGTATCACTTTTGCGGTCTAGACAACCGCATCTGCGGTCCTCACTTAAGTCCTCCACTTCCGCATCTGCGACACACAACCCGCACCTGCGAAATTGCAGGTGCGGTTCCTTTACCGCATCTGCGGTTCCTGCCAACTTCCACTTGGCCGCATCTGCGGCTCCCTTTTCGCTTCTGCGAGACTGCACCTGCGGTCCACTAGCCGCAGGTGCGGTTATGACAGCAATGGACCATCTTCAGCTGCCAAAACCAACTTCCAACTTTCCGCCAACCATCTGAAATCACCCCGAGGCCCCCGGGACCTCATCCAAAGGCATCAACAAGTCATAAACTACCATCCAAACTTATACCCATCTTCAATACACCTCAAACAACATCAAATCAACCAAAACACATCGAATTCAAGCCTAAGGTTCCAAAATCTTCCGAATTACGCTTTTGATCAAAAAGTATACCAAATCACGTCCAAATGACCTGAAATTTTGCACACACATCACATTCAACACTACAGAGCTACTCAAACTTCCGGAATTCAATTCCGACCCTCAAATCAAAATCTCACTATCGAACCGGAACTTCAAAAATTCAACTTTCGGAATTTCAAGCCTAAATGAGCTACGGACCTCCAAAACACAATCCGAACACGCTCCTAAACCCGAAATCACCCAACGGAGCTAACGGAACCATCGGAATTCCATTCCGAGGCCGTCTTCACACTGTTATGACTACGGTCAAATTTCCAAAACTTAAGCTCTCATTTAGGGACTAAGTGTCCCAAAACTCTCCGAAACTCCCAATAATTCCTCCCGGAAGCCCACAATAGCAGAAACAAACACGGGTAAAGCAGTTAATAGGGGATCGGGGCGCAAATTCTTAAAACGACCGGTCGGATCGTTACAACTTATGAGAGCTAATCTTGAAAATTTGTACCTCAATTTTAGTTCGGATCTTGAAACTAATTATATATTTGATCTTGAAAATTTGGTCATGGGGATTTGATCTCGATTTCAAATTTAGAGCATATGGGTATGTGTTGACTTTTGGGATTTCTTCAAAGATTGAACCTTGTTGATTTGGTGATGTTTCCTTTAGCATTATTTGACTTCCTTAGATGGTATTTGACTAGGTGTTGATAGTTTTGAGGATTATTTCTATGGAAGTTGGTGTTGTATTGTTGAATTTATTTCAAAATGAGGTAAGCGTCTTACCTAGCTTTGTTGAGAAATTTTTTCCTAATAAATGACATCATTTGCTACATGTGGGGTGATGCATATGCAAGGTGACGAGCGTTTATGCATGTGCCAGGATTATCCATGCTTGGGATTATATAATTTTTTGTGCCTAGTGTATTACTGATATTCTTGACTTACGCTTCAATTGCTTCTAAGAAAATCTGAGTATATTTATCCATGATAGAAATTATGTTTAAACGTATGACATCTTAAATGGGCAATTGACAAAATTCTTGATACACTTGATATGATTGTAGTTATGCCTCATGTCACGAATACGTATCTATTGTCACGACCCCAATCATCACCAAAGGATGTCATGATGGCACCTAGTATCTAAGACTAGGTAAGCCTGACATGCATGGAGAAATAGCAGAAATAATAATAGAACTTCAAATTTAAACCATCTAGCTATCATAAAAGAACTCAAGAATGCCGCTGACAATAACTCCCAAAATCTGGTGAGACTGAATCATAAGCTCTACATGAATATACTGAAACATCCCTAATATATCACTGTCTAAATAAAGAGTAAGCAGTAGAAAAATAAGGATAAAGGGTGACTCCGAAGCCTGCGAACGCCAAGCAGGTATACCTTGAACTCTCCGAGATGTATAGAGAGTCACTAATGCCTAACCTGATGTGAGGTACCTGGATCTGCACAAAAAAAATGTGCAAAAGTGTAGTATGAGTACACCATAACGGTACCCAATAAATATCAAGTTTATAGTAGTGACGAGTTCGGGTCAAGACACTTACTAGGATAAGAAAAAAAGAAGCTGAACAATTATAGTACAGCTAATAATGGAAACGGAGAAAATGAGGCAATAAAGAAATACAACAAGATAGACTACAACTTAATTTAAAGCAATAAATGCAACAAGGAAGAAACACATGATAAGAACATCAAGAAAATAATGCGGACAAATACAAGTGAGGTAAATGAGAGATAACAACAAGAATCACAACTGAGGTACCGCCTCGTAATCTCATTTCACAATCACAATCACAATCTTTCCTTATACTGCCGCGTGAGCCGTACATTTATTTAGTTTTGAAAATAATTTTTCCGAAATAGCTACACGCACTTTAGCGCACCTTATGTCGCCGCGTGGCTTCAAGTAATTCCCTTACTAGCAACACGCACATAAATCCCACCTTATGCCGCCGCATGCATAATAACCCCTATCCTTATACTGCCGCATGCGCATCAATATCACAACACAATAACAACTCCACAAGTGTCCATATGCCACATCTTGCCCAAAGAATCAACAATACCAATATTTTCACAACAAATAGCCCATGGCTCAACCCCAATGTGTAAAAGAATCTCAACAATAATAAAATAATGGTGAATAGCTCAACAAGAACGATATCTCAACAATTAAGGACTTCACCTCAAAGTGATAGCGGAATTTACAACTTCAACACCAATAGCTAACAAGAGATGTTCCATGAATTAACAACTTCAAGTAACTCAACAATTAAGTAATTAACAAGGCAATAAGAAAACAATAACTTCAACTAAGCATGTAAGAGCAAATAACAAGTAAGATATGGAGCATGTGTTAACAATGTCAAATAAAGCATATAAGGATAGATTAACAGTGAAAGACATAATATGTTATGGCAATTCGATCAAAGGCATGAAAAGAGTCAAAATAGCTTAAACCGGTCAAATACCACATATAGCCCGTGTACCCACTCGTCACCTTCGTACACGGCTCTCATATAATACAAATAAAACAGACAACTCCAATCCTAAGGGTTAGTTTCGCCCCACACAAAGTTAGGCAAAATACTTACCTCAAACAAGCTAACTCAATACACTAGTAAGCCTTTCCCGCGTATATTCAACTTCGGAAGGCTCGAATCTAGCCAAAATAACTTTATACCATGAATACAAACCATAGGAAAGTACTCTGGATAATAAAGTTGCAGTTTTTAAAGAAAATCAAAAGGCCAACTCAAATAGTCAATCCCAGGCCCGCGTCTTGGAACTCGACCAAACTTACAAAATTCGAACACCCATTCAATAACGAGTCCAACCACACTAAAATTATCCAATTCCGACCGCAACTCGATCTTCAAATCCCCAATTTATAGTTTAGGAAGGTTTCACAAAATTTTCCCAAATTTTCCAACCAACAACACTACTTAAATGATAAAAACAACGATGGATTCATGTATAATAATCAAATACGAGTAAAAACACTTATCCTTATCAACTCCTTGAAAATCCCTTCCAAAATCGCCCAAAACGAGCTCTCTAACTCAAAAGATGAAAAATAACTCTAACCCTCGATTTGGAAATTTTAATATCTGCTGCCAATTTATTACACTACGCGATCGCGGAAAGCAATTTCCATCAATGACAACAAACTCCACCAGCTCAGACGCGAACGTGATGGCAGAGCATCCCCAGGATTCGCGATCGCGGACTACTCCACGCGAACGCGATGAGTAACGCGTGCCATCACATAGCCCTTCCTTCCTTCTACGCGAATACGGTCCCTATACATGTTTTCGATGCACAATCACCCAATGCAGCCAATCCTTCACGAACATGAAGGACAAAAATCATCTGCCAGCCAAATTCCCCACGCGATCACGGCCTATTCTTTGCGATCGCAAATAAGGAAACTAGAAGCTTTGAAACCAGCAATGTCAACACATGCATGAATGGTCCGAACTCAATCCGAAACACACTCGAGGCCCCCGAGACCCCATTCGAACATACCAACAAGTCCTAATACACTATACGAACTCACTCGAAGCCTCAAATCATATCAAACAACACCAAAACCAACTCCAAATGACCTCAAATTTTACACACAAGTCATAAATGACACAACGGTCATATTCCAACTTTCGGAACCAAAATCTGAATCTGATATCAATAAAGTCAACTCTCAGTCAAACTTTTCAATCTTCCAAACCTTCAACTTTCTAACTTTCTCTAATTCAAGTCAAAATGGCCTACGGACCTCCAAATTAATACCCGAATATACGCCTAAGTCCAAAATCACATTCAAAGCTATTAGAACAATCAAAATTCCGTTCTAGAGTCGTCTAAATAAAATTCAAACTTCAATCAAAATGACTGGACGGGGCATTACATACTCTCCCTCTTAAAAACAATGTTCATCCTAGAACGAGTATAGGGACATACCTAAAGTGATGAAAAGATGACGATAATGGCTACGTATATCATGCTCGGTCTCCCAAGCCGCCTCCTCGACTGGTTGACCCCTCCACTAAACCTTCACTAAAGCAATGTTCTTTGACCTCAACTTTCGGACCTGTCTGTCCAAGATGGCCACCGGCTCCTCAACATAAGTCAAATCCTTGTCTAATTGGACTGAGCTAAAATCTAAAACATGGGATGAATCACCGTGATACTTCCGAGAATGAAAGCATGGAACACCGGATGAACTACAGATAAGCTAGGTGGCAATACAAGTTTGTAGTCCACCTCTCCCACTCTCTCAAGGATCTCAAAAGGGCTGATATGCCTAGGGATCAACTTGCCCTTCTTCCTGAACCTCATCACACCCCTCATGGGTGAAACCCGGAGCAAAATTGCTCTCCAACCATAAATGCTACATGACGAACCTTCCGATCAACATAACTCTTCTTTCTAGACTAGTTGTACGAAGCCAATCTTGAATCAACTTGACTTTCGCCAAGGCATCTCGAACCAAGTCTGTGCCTAATAACCTAGGCTCTCCTAGCTCAAACCAACCAATTGGAGAATGACACCGTCTTCCATATAAAGCCTCAAAAGGAGCTAACTAAATACTCGATTATTAGTTGTTGTTGTAGTAAAACTCCGCAAGTGGCAAGAACTGAACCCAAAAACCCCCAAAATCCATAACACAGGCATGAAGCATATCCTCTAATACTAAATGGTGCGCTCGGACTATCCATCCGTCTTGGGGTGAAACGTTGTGCTCAACTCAACCTGCATACCTAACTCACATTATACAACTCTCCAGAAGTACGATGTAAACTGCGTACCCCGGTCAGAGATGATAGATACCAGCATGCCATAAAGTCTAACAATCTCGCGGATATAGATCTGAGCTAGCTACTCGGAAGAATAGGTAGTCACCACCAGAATGAAATGAGCCGACTTGGTCAACCTATCCACAATCACCCATACAACGTCAAATATCTTCTGAGTTTGTGGGAGCCCAACAACAAAGTCCATGGTAACACGCTCCCATTTCCACTCGAGAATCTCAAGTCTCTTAAGAAAGCATGCTGGCCTCTGATGCTCATACTTCACTTGTTGACAATTTAGGTACCAAGCTACATACTCCACTATGTCTTTCTGCATTCTCCTCCACCAATAGTGCAGCCTCAAATCATGATACATCTTAGTGGCACCTGGATGAATTGAGTACCGCAAACTATGGGCCTCTTGAAGGATCAACTTATGTAGCCCATCAACATTGGGCACACATAACCTGTGTTTCATCCGCAACACATTGTCATCTCTGATAGAAACCTCCTTGGCATCGTCGTGTTGTACCATGTCCTTAAGGACAAGGAAATAGGGTTAATCATACTGACGCTCTCTGATGCGCTCATATAAAGAATACTGAGAAACCATGCAAGCAAGAACTCGATTGGGCTCCAAAATATCCAATCTAACAAACCGATTAGCCAAGGCCTAAACATCAATGGCTAGTGGCCTCTCTGCTGCCGATAGATATGCCAATCTACCCATACTCTTTGGCTTTCGACTCAAGGCATCAGTCATCATATTGGCCTTCTCGGGATGATATAGAATTGTGATATCATAGTCTATAAGCAACTCACACCACCTGCGCTGCCGAAAATTAAGATCTTTTAGCTTGAACACATACTGGAGACTCCGGTGGTCAGTATAGACCTCATATCGCACACCGTACAAATAGCTCCGCCAAATCTTCAAGGCATGAACATAGCTTCCAGTTCCATGTCGTGGACAGGATAATTCTTCTCATGAACCTTCAATTGCAGAGATGCGTAGGCAATCACCCTACCATCTTGCATCAACACCGTGCCAAGGCCAACACGGGACGCATCACAATACATAGTTTAAGACCCCGAACTCGTAGGCAACACCAACATTGGGGTTGTAGTCAAAGCAATCCTAAGCTTTTGAAATCTCTCGTCACACTCCTCGGACCATCTGAAAGGAGCACCCTTCTGAGTCAATCTGGTCATAGGTGCAGCAATGGATGAGAAACCCTCTACGAAACAGTGATAGTACCCGGCCAAACCAAGAAAACTCCAAATTTCAGTAGCTGAAGACGGTCTGGGCCAACTCTAAACTACTTAAATCTTCTTTGAATCTACCTTGATCCCGTCACTCGACACCACATGGCCCAAAAATGCCACCGAATCAAGCTAGAATTCACACTTTGAAATTGCATAAAACTTCTTAGGTCTGGAGCAATATCCTCAAATGTTGCTCATGATCCTCCCGACTGCAGGAGTACACCAAGATGTTGTCAATAAACACAGGATGAATAAATCAAGATATGGCTGGAATACAGTGTTCATCAGGTGCATAAATGGTGTTGGGGTGTTGGTCTGCCCAAATGACATCACAAGGAACTTGTAGTGACCATACCGAGTGCTAAAAGCAGTCTTCGAGATATTCGAATCCCGAATCTTCAATTAATGATGCCCTGACCACAAATTAATCTTTGAGAACACTCTGGCACCATGTAGCTGATCAAATAAGTCATCAATGCATGGCATTGGGTACCTGTTCTTCATTATAACCTTGTTCAAGTACCGATAATCAATACGCATGCACATAGAACCATATTCTTCTTCATAAATAGAACCGGAGCACCCCAAGGTGAAACACTAAGCCGAATGAAACCCTTATCAAGCAACTCTTGCAATCACTCCTTTAACTCCTTCAAATTCGCTGGGGCCATATGATATAGTGGAACAGAAATGGGATGAGTGCCCGGAAATAAGTCAATACCAGAATTGATATCTTTATCGGGAGACATGCCCGAAAGATCTGCCAGAAATACATATAGGAAGTCTCTTACTACCAAAACTAACTCAACACTAGAAGTATCAGCACTACATCTCTCACAAAGGCTAGATATGCATCACACCCTTTCTCAACCATCCAATGTGCCTTAAGGAAGGACACAACCCTTCTAGGAATATAATCTAATGTACCTCCACTCTAACCATACCAAACCTATCATAGCTAGTGTCACAGTCTTAGCGTGACAATCCATAATAGCATGATAGGGCGATAGCCAGTCCATGCCCAAGATAACATCAAAATATACCATACTGAGCAACAATAGATCAGCCCTAGTCTCAAAACCACCAGTAACAACTAAACATGGCCGATACACATGATCCACAATAATAGAATCTCCCACAAGCATAGACACATACACAGGAGAACTCAAAGAATCATGAGATATACCCAAATACGGAGCAAAGTAAGATGATACATATAAGTAGGTGGATCTTGGATCAAATAAGACTGATTCATTTCTATGACAAACTGGAACAATACTTGTGATAACTGCATCTGATGCAATAGCCCCAGTCCTACCCAAAAAAGCATAGCATCTGGCCTGGCCTCCCCCTTTAGGGCGATCCCTACCCGCCTGACCTCCACCCGTAGCTGGCTGTGTAGGTGGAGCGGCAACTGGAGCATCAACCACGGCCTGTGAAGTCTATAGACCTTGTGGAATACGTGGAGCCTGAGTAGTATGTAGAGGTGCACCCCTCCTGAGTCTGGGCAGTCCCTCACCGTATGATGGGTATCACCACACTCAATGAAAGCTCTTAGTAGGTGTGGTTGCTGAAACTGGCTCAGGCCTGATAGGCTGGACTGTTCGCTGAAAGCACCCCATGCAGGAGGTGCACTAGACAATGGTGGTGCATAATGGGCAACCTGAGACCTGGAAGTAACTCGAGCACCACTAGAAGCTGGAAGTACTGAATTAACTGGATGTCTCACACATCCTCTACCATGATGGGTTGTAGCTGTAGCATGGCCACCACAAAATCCTCCAGTACCTCGAGGCCTTTTGGCCTCCCTGTCCTCTCTCTCACGGCCTTGCATACCCTCCAAACTCCATGTGGTTTGTTATGTTTGGACTGGGCTACATGTTGCGGTGGAGATATATTAGGATGAGATCCTTGTGACCTATTGATTTGAGTGAATGGTCATGGGATCTTTATGTTTGTTGCAACATTGTAGCGTTGTGAAGGTTTGGGACACGGTTTTAGTTGTTATGAGGTTAATTACCGGTGCTGGACTTGATTATGGGTAGCTATGGTGGTCAGAGAAGTTGTTATGGGCATATGTGTGATGTGTTACGTCATGTGGTTGTACCTTGTGGGTGTAGGCATGAGTCGTTGCAGTTGGTTGAGGCTGATACCATATACTAATGTAGGAACCGAATCTTTGGTAAATGATCGGATAGTGAAAAAAACTTTGGTTCTAAGGCTTATTAGTGTGGGTTGGAGGAGAAATATTCAGTTGAGAGGGTGTTTTTGGGCCTATGTGGATTGGGGTGACGTGGGATCGCCCACGAGTATATGTATGGTGAGTTCATTCAGTGATTCGATAGCTTTGGAATGGTTCTTGGCACGTCCGAGGACGAACATTTGTTTAAGAAGGGGAGAATGTAACGACCCGACCTATCATTTTGAGAATTAGCATATCATTCGGTGGCTTAAGGTCTTATGTAGCTTTGTTTTATGTATTGTTAGTTGTGTGTGTGGTCGAGTTCGGTTTTTCAGATGATTTGGGATTGATTTGGAAGAATAATTCTTGTTTTAGAAGTTTAAGTGAAAAGAGTTTACCGGAGTTTGACTTTTGTGAGACGACTCGGGAATGGTGTTTTGATGAATCCAATAGCTTGGTACGGTGATTCTAGACTTAGATGTGTGACCGGATTTGGATTCGGAGGTCCGTAGGTTAATTTGATGTATTTTGGCGAAAATATAGAAGTTGAAGGTTTGGAAGGTTAAGAGGTTTGATCAGGTACTGAATTTGTTGATACCGGGTCCGGATTTTGATTTCGGGAGTTGGTATAGCTCCGTTGTGTCATTTATAACTTTCATGCAAAATTGGACATCATTCCATGTTGATTTGATATGATTCGACGCGAGTTATAGAAGTTGAAAGTTCATTAAGTTTGATTTGAGATGTGATACGTAGTTTTGATGTTGTTTGATAAGATTTGATGCCTCGAGCAGGTCCACATTATATTTTGGACTTACCTGTATGTTCGGACTGGGTCCCGAGGGGCTCGAGTGAGTTTCAGATAGGTTTGGATTGTGTTGCGCTCGTTTTTGATTTTTTAAGAATTATCATACCGTTAGGTGGCTTAAGGTCTTGAGTAGATTAGTGTTATGTATTATTAGTTTCTTGTGTGGTCGAGTTCGGTTTTTCGGATTATTCGGGATTGATTTGGAAAAACAATTCTTGTTTTAAAAGTGTAAGTGAAAAGAGTTGACCGAAGGTTGACTTTTGTGAAGACAACTTCAGAATTGTGTTTTGATTATTCTAATATCTTTGTATGGTTATTTTAGAGTTAGGGGTGTGATCGGATTTAGATTCGGAGGTCCGTTGGTTGATTTGATGCATTTTGGCAAAAATTCGGAAGTTGAAGGTTTGGGAGGTTGAGAGGTCTGACCGGGAGTTGACTTTGTTGATATCAGGTCTAGATTTCAATTCCGGGAGTCGGTAAAGCTCTGTTGTGTCATTTAACTTGCATGCAAAATTTGACTTCATTTCAGGTTGATTTGATATGATTCGGCGCGAGTTGTAGAAGTTGAAAGTTCATAAGTTCATTAAGTTCGATTTGAGATGCGATTCGTAGTTTGATGTTGTTTGATGCGATTTGAGGCCTCGAGCAGGTCCGCTTTATGTTTTTGGACTTATTGGTATGTTCGGACTGGGTCCCGAGGGGCTCGGGTGAGTTTCAGATAGGTTTGGGTTGTCATGCGCTCGTTTTTTATGTTTCGACGTCGTTTCTTCAAGCATAAATGGTACCACATTACGCAAATGATCTTCAATTTCTATTTTGATTGAAGCATTAGGTTCGTATCGTAATTAAGGGACCATAGCAAAAAGAATCATCGAATTTGGACATTGTATGAGGGAGTTATGCTCATTTTAGTGTCGGAGAAGAGAGCTAGTGTTGGTGCTTCGCAGATGTGAATTTGGGTCTGCATCTGCGACCCCACAGGTGCAAGAAATGGTCCGCAATAGCGGAAATGACAGTTGGAAATGCGCAGGTGCGGATTTTTTTTTCGCAAAAGCAAAAATCCCTGTGTATAAAAAATCAGACAGCGTTCTTTTGGTTTTTTGAGCATATCTTGAGTTCTAGAAATCCGATTAAGGTGATTTTTGCAGCGTACTTCTCGTATTTTCATGGGAATTTGACCAGCCCGAAGGTTGTTTTATACGAGAAGGTTATTTTGGAGTATCGTTCTACCTTCTTTGAGGTAAGTATCTTGCCTAACCTTATATGGGAAACTACCCCTTAGATTTGAGTCGTTTGTGCTATTTGTGTCATGTGAAAGCCGTGTACGTGAGGTGATAATTACGTACTCGGGCATATATGTTGAAATTGACTGGTCTGGACTCTTAGGCATCTCTTATGTACTTATTTGGAATTGTTAGCATGTGTTATATCTCTTATTCGTCGTGTCTACTATCACATGCTTTATTTGAAGTTGTCGCTACATGTCACATTCTTTACTTGTCGAGTTTGCTCTAATATGCTTTATGGAGTTGTTATCACTTTTATCATTATGTGATTTCTTTTATTGTGGAGCTACTATTAGTTGAATTGTCATCACATAATATCTTTTTGTTGCCGGGTTGTTCTCATGCATTTAGACGTAGTACTAGTTCGTGCCACCTCCTTAATTGTTAGCCTAATTCATACATCTAGTATAAAGTTTGCCATTTCATGGAAGTACTTTCACTATCGAGGTTATCCTTAAATAATTAATTGGAATTAAAGTTATCGAGAGTCATTAATCTATTCTAATTGAAGTTGTGTTTAAAGGGGGTGTTGTTCTTTGTTGAGTTACTTTTCCGTTCATTTTGTTTTTATTGAGATTCTATATACGTTGTGTTGAGTCGTGGGCTATTTGTTGTGAAAATATTGATATCGTTGAATCTTTGGAAAGTTTGTGGTCTGCGGGCACTTATAATATGAGTTGATATGTTGTGTTATTGTGATGATAGCACATGTGAATTGTTGTGTGGTTTGGTTTTTGTTATGCGGAGTATAAGGGTAGCATTTTACTGTTGTTGTTATGCGGAGTATAAGGGTGTCATTTCACCGTTGTTGTTATGCGGAGTATAAGGGTGGCATTTCATCGTTGTTGTTATGCGGGGCATAAGGGTGGCAGTTCACTATTTTTGAATGTACCGAGTGATACGGGTGGCTATTGTTTTATTGTTCGGGCAGAGCGATATGTGTGGCTATTATACGGAGTGCTACAGGTGGCTATAGGAGTGATAAGGGTGGCTAATGATAATGCCAGGTCGGAGTGATATGAGTGGCTATCGGAGAGATAAGGGTGGCAATGTCAGGGATGATATGTGATGGTTTGGAGCAGGGGCGGATCTCGTGCAAGGGACGGGGTGGTACGCAACCCGCAAGCTTTGGCCAAGACTATACAATTGTATGTATACATGCATGTATATATAGAAGGAATGTATAAAAATATTTTAAGTGGCACCCTCTGTACCAAAAAGACTCAAGGTGCCACTGGCAAGGCATTGCCATTTTCACCCAAATGGTGGGAGAGGAGGATCCTTTGTTTCTTCTTTCTCTTTACTTAATTGTTCTTTTTTCTTTGATCTTATTAGTTTATTTTAAAATTTCTTTTCTCCTTTTTCTTTCTTTAAACATTTAACAGAAAATATTTAAAAAAAATTCTTTCACAAATCTATTCAAAAAAATCCCCATTGTTGCACTTTCCTAACTCCTCCCTGATTTATCAATAGATAAAGAAAATTAATTGTTTTCTCAAGGACCACAACTCTAAAAATCTATTTGCAGAAATAAAATAAAAATAAAAATAAAGAATCCTTTAACAAGTTATTGTTCTAATCAATGGTGAAAGTTTATTTTGTTGTCAGATTGCTCTAATGTAGGACAATTGTATATAATATTGAGTGAATTAATTTTCATAAAAAGTATATATTAAAAAATATTTGTAAACTTACTTAATATTTAGAGTGCTTATTAGTATAAGTTTTTGCCTTAAGTATCTAAATATAAAGTGATAAAGAGCCTTTTTTCTTGTACAAAATGCATGATCTAGTTGAATTTTTATGTTTTTTCCAAGTTATCATAATTATTACGTAATCTTTTTGCTCGATCGATTTGTTTATATTAACTCCAAAGACGAATAACCCAAAACGAAATAAATAGACCAAACCGATTAAATTTATACCTTATTTAGACAATGTAAATTGTAATATGACTACGTTCAAAAATTTTGGCACCCAGAGCCTCTAAATCCTGGATCCACCTCTGGTTTGGAGACATTGTGTTGGTGATTTTCGTGTGATGGTGTGCCTTTCCTTGTGTTTGTCATACACCTTGCGTGACTTGCTTTTTTGTTTTGATGAGCTATTCGATGTCTTTGATATTACTTGTTGACTTGGGCTGCAGTAGTGCACTCGCACAAGCATATACCGTAGCATGCCACTTATACTAGTTCAGGAGCATGAAACTTGACATTTATTGATCATGCCCATGTGTTCTTGTATTATCCGTTTCCATTTTGATTGTGAGCATGTGATCATGTCGAGCGGATTGTGGTTGTAAGCTTGTGATTATGCCAGGCGAATTGAGATATTGGCACGTGAGTTGTCCGCGCAGTTGTGATTTGAAGTGTGGGCACAAGGTGTCGTGAATGATGGGATGAGACCTGTGACTTGTGACTATGAGATGAAATATTACGGAGTGCTTTCGTTGTGGAATTTGTGTAGAACGGTTGATTAATTGGTTGTCCTATGTGTTTTCTTAATTGGTTTCAATAATACTTCACGGTGTTCTTATTGCTTTTACTGTTCATGTCAATGTTGATTGTGTAGCCCTTTACTGATTTATGTTGTCCATTATTTGCTTTATACTTCTATACTATACAGGTTATTTTGTCTAGTGAGTGTCTTGACTTATACATCGTCACTACTCCACCGAGGTTAGTCTTGATACTTACTAGGTACCAACTATGGTGTATTCATACTACACTTCTGCACATTTTTGTGCAGATCCAGGTACTTCGGAGTCTTTTGATTGTTAGATAGCGGATCAGATAATACTGTGGAGACTTCAAGGTATACCTGTCGTCACGTTCGCATGCCTCGGAGTCACCTTCGGAAGTTATTTTTGTACAATTTAATTCTATTCTGAAACATTTGTACTTAGAGATTTTCTTTAGTGAACTCAGTAAAACTTGTGACTTGTACTACCGGTTTTGGGATTGTTGGCTTTGCATAGATATTTCTGGTAACGACCCGACTGGTCGTTTTGAGCAATTGTGCCCGGTTCGGCAGTTTGAGGTCAAGAGCAGCCTCACATTATGTATATCGACTTGTGTGCATGGTTGGATTCAGTTTTTGAATGAATCGGAGTCGAATTGGAAGAAGGAGTATAGTTTTGGAAGCTTAAGCGGAGAGAATTTGACCGGAATTTGACTTTTGAGTAAACGGCTCCGGAATGAGTTTTGGATGATGTCAGTAGCTTCGTATGGTGATTTTGGACTTGGGTGTGTGTTCGGATTTGGATTTGGAGGCCCGTAAGGTAATTTAAGGCATTTCGGTGAAAGTTGGAAAAGTTGAAGTTTGGAAAATGGAGAGGTTTGACCCATAGTTGACTTTTGTGTTATAGAGGTTGGAATGCGATTCCAAAAATTGGAACAGCTCCGTTATGTCATTTGGGACTTGCCTGCAAAATTTGGTGTCGTTTGGAGTTGATTTGATGGGGTTCGGACGCTTGGTTGCAATTCTAGAGGTTCTTGAAGTTCATAGTGATTTTCAAGCGTTTGGGCATCTGATTCGTGGTTTTAGTGTTGTTTGACGTGATTTGAGAGTGGGGCTAAGTTTGTATGATGTTATGGGATGTGTTGGTACATTTGGTTGAGGTTCCGGGGGCCTCGGATGAGTTTCGGGTGAGTTTTGAGCGAGTCCAGACATTCCGGAACTTAGAAAATGGTTCTGATGCTTAAATCTTTGCTGGAGGCAGAAGTCTTACCGCTGAGGCGGAAGTTTTTCTGCTGAGGCGGTGGGATTACCGCTGAGGCGGAAAATGGTCCGCGGTCCGCAGTGAGGAAGAATCTGCAGGTTCACTGTTCTGACTTCGGAAGCCTATATCTTTAGATCTACCAGGAATTTTGAGATGATTGAAAACAAAAGTTGTAACCCTTCGTGTCTAGTTTCCATAAAGGTAAAGCAATAACAATTTGGACATTTGTAGAGAAAGTTATAGCCAAAATACTAAATCATGTCACTACAATCAGCATTTTCCGATGTAGCGGTGGATTTACCGCGGTCAGCGGTGGTTTTTCCGCGGTCAGCGGTGATGGAAATCTGGGAGGTGCACTGCAAAAACGAGGTTTAGGGTTTTATTTCATATTTTGACCTAGAGAGCCCGGAGCTTGGCGATTTTTCGAAGGTTTTTCAAAAAATTCATCGGGGTAAGTGATTCTAACTCAGATTTGGCTAAAATACATGAATCTATCATTGAATTCATTATTTGATTCGTGATTTGGGATAGAATTTGGGAAAAATTGTGAAATCTTTCAAAAATGTAAAATGATGATTTGAAGGACCAAATGGTATTAGAATTGGATAATTTTTGGATGGGTGAACTCGTATCGGAATGGGTATTCAGTTTTTTATAAATTTTGTCGGGTTCCGAGGTGCGGGCCCGGGGAGTTGACTTTTATTGACTTGTTGCAAATTGTATAAGAATCATAGTTTTGTTAATTGGAATTGTTTTCTCTTGCCTTGTTAGATGTATTCAAGTTGTTTTTGGCTAGATTGAGTCGAGCGTTGATGAATTGGTAAATGAAAAGCTAAATTGAGTATTGAATTGGCCGGATTGAGGTAAGAATCTTGCCTAACCTTGTGTGGGGGACTTTCCCTTAGGATTTGAGTCTTCTATGCTAATCGTAGTCCGTGCATGCGAGGTGACGAGTGAGTGCTCGGACTTATTTATGGGAAATTTGCTCTAGGGTTCTTAGGTCCTTATATTCATTATGCGGAAAGTATCCCGTTATGATTGGGTTTAATAATTGCCTGAATTACCTCTATATGCTCCATACGATGTTGTTAGCTTTCCTTAAACCCCCTACTTGTTACTTGGCCCTTATTTGCCTTAATTGAAGTGATTGTTCTCCTTATCGTATTGTTATCTCTTAATTGTGAATTCCTCTAGGACTCCGTGAATATATACTATGTGTCCAAATTTTTGTGGTTGCCGGTGTAGTTATCACGTGCCTATTATGTCTTGTTGTTTTGTTAAGGTTATGGCGCTTCTTGGTTTTTCTGTGATTTTCTTGTTGTTGTATATTCAAACCCATGGTGGTGGAATTCCTTGTGATTGGATTGTTTATGATATTGTTTCCCTTGCCGGGATGTTATCGTTTATGATATTGTTTCCCTTGCCGGGATGTAATTGCTCATGATATTGTTTCCCTTGCCGGGATATTGTTGGGTACTATTTTTCCCTTGCCGGGATTCTTTGTGATTGGTGTTGATTTGAATATTGGTATCAGGTTTGCACGCTGCAACAATATTATATGGGATCGGGTTGCACGCTGCAACAGTATTATATGATTGGGATCGGGTTGCACGCCGCAACAGTATTATATGATTGGGATCGGGTTGCACGCCGCAACAGTATTATATGATTGGGATCAGGTTGCACGCCGCAACCGTATTATATGAACAGTATTATATGATTGGGATCGAGTTGCATGCCGCAACAGTATTATATGATTGGGATCGGGTTGCACCCCGCAACAGTATTATATGATTGGGATCGGGTTGCACGCCGCAACAGTACTATATGATTGGGACCGGGTTGCACACCACAACAAGAAAGAATAAAAGTGAATATCGATTCTTATGGTGAGAACGAGAGTAAAAGCACGAAGGGTGATGCCGTGCACTTTCTGTTTGCTATGTTCATTTGTTGTTACCAATTCAAGTGTTTTAACTGTTCAGATTCCTTTACCGTTGTGATCCTTTGTGATGGAACCCCATAGTGTTTTCAATACTTCGCCGTATTTATATACATATTTTTCAATACTTCAAATTTCAATAATTGTCTCATCTTCGATTCAATTAGTTACTCAATAAAATTCCCTTAAACCCTCTGAGGTTGTATTTTACTTAAAAATAGAATTTCTACTAAGTTAATTCATTAAATCCCTTGTTAAAGGTAATAATTCATTCGATGTTGTACTTTAATTGAAAATGGTACTTTCTTTATTCAAATGATTTCTAAAATAACTTCATCTTTTCTTGCTGAGTTCAAAATTGGTTTAGAAGTTGTACTCTACTTTATGTTATGTAAACGAGACTCCTTGAACATCTTAATTGCATTGGTTATGGACCCAATGAACTGAGTAACATGAGAACGTTGTTGTGCAAAGTGAGATAGAAATACTTTGTCATCTTTAGGTTGATAGTTTATTATCATATCCTGTTCAATTTATTTGACCAGTAGGTGTCTGGACTGTCCCTCGTCACTACCCCACCAAGGTTAGTCTTGATACTTACTGGGCACCACTGTGGTATGCTCATACTACACTTCTGTACATTTTTGTGTACAGATCCAGGTATTTGATCGGTAGTAGTTGTGCGGGTCGTTGCGGTGGAGACTCAAGGTAAACCTGCTGCAGCGTTCGCAGGCCTCGGAGTCACCTTCATTTGTACTTATTTCCATTTATTCCTTTTGTTTCGGAACAGTGATGTATTTATTTTGTACAACTACTCTTGGAAAGGCTTGTGACTTGTACCACCGGTTTTGGGAATTGTAATTTGTTAAGATTTATTTAAATTGAAGTTAGCAAAATATAAATGTTATCTCAGTTAATGTTAGGCTTACCTAGTTTAGAGACTAGGTTCCATCAGGACTCCTTCGGAGGGATTTTTGGGTTGGGACAAGTTGGTATCAGAGCTCTAGGTTCATAGGTGGTACGAGTCACAAGCAGGTTTAGTAGAGTCTTGCGGATCGGTACGGAGACGTTTGCACTTACCTTCGAGAGGCTACTGAACTGTTAGAAAATTCCTCTTCTTTCATTCCTTATCGTGCGATATTGATTCAGCTTGAAGTATATAACTTATGTTCCTCTACATCCACTCGTGTATGATATTTCTCTCTCAGTGTCCGCTATGCGCCAATGGTTCGTGATGCTACAAACAGGCTACGAAGGAGTTAGGGATGCTCAGGCATTGTCTCAACATGTCATCCAGACTGGAGATACAGAGGTATTGAGAGACTATTCAGTTCTTTACATGGAGGCGCAGCGGAAGCGTGGTGGGTGTTGATTGAGGATAGTTGGCGGTATTGGAGTACCTTGTGATTTGTGTTGTACGAGCTGTGAAGGTTAGCTCTGCGGACCATCAGACATCATTTTCTATGGCTTCGCACCAAGTGGAGGAGTCCATCAGTAGCATTCAGGTTGCAGAGTCAAATTTATATCAGTTTTAGCCTGAGGAATGTATATGTGTGGTATTGGTCGGTTCCCGGATTTGGGGTATGACCAGGTTCTGAGATCTTGCACGAGATGATGTTGGGGCTTACAGTATTTCTACGTCAGTAATGGATCTACATTTCATCATCAAGGGGAGTCGGAGGAACAACTTCAGATTCACAGGAGGTCTATTCAGTGTGGGTATCATGGTTGCGGCAGAACGGGGTGCTTCAGAAGAAATGCAGTGGTTTATGAGCTTCTGGCTACGTGGTTCATGCTAGGATCATCTGTATTTGGGACTTTGATTGGGATTATTGCATATCGACTATCCGAAGAAATGGGTCAGCTCAGTAGTGTTGGGTCAGCATAGTAATAGAAGTAATTGGTCCTTTTGAATGGGAATTCTCTACTAGCATTTGTGACAGCATTCTGGTATTGGAAGGTTTGTGTGACTCGGTTGATTTGGGGAGATACAGTCCTAATGGCTCAGTTACGTACGGGTGGATCTCGAGGAGTTCTCGATGGTTTGGGCAATGGCTTGATTCTGCTGGCTGCTATGGGCATAGGGAATATGTGGTACATTGTAGCTTTCCCCTGAATAGGTATCAGAAATTAATAGAGAGTTGACCTTGTTGGCTATCATATGCGAAGAATGTACATTTTTGGAAAGGACCTTGAGTTTTGGTTTGCGGGTGCGTGGCTAGTAGCATGGTGATTACTGGGTTTTGAGGCTTTCGAGGTTCATGTTTTGTTACGTGGCCAGAAATCCTATATGGGTGCTTCAGCAGAATGATAGGGTATGAGTGATTTATCAGCCATTTGATTTGCGTAGTTGAGTTGGGTATGGAAATTTTGGTATCCCTGAGGTTTGGGGCTAGATGCCCCCATATATGTACTATTTCCTGTTTGCGGATTTTGAAGAAATGTTGAGAATGGGATGATTAATAGCATGTATTATCGACGAGTTGTTGTGGATCTTTTTAAAGTATATTCATCTAATTGGGAAGGATCAAGATTTGGTTGAGACAATGTGAAAGCTCAATGAGAATATGTATCTTGTATTAGGTTAAGTTTGTGTGCTCCTGTGAGATTGTCATTTTGGTTATGTTATCAGGCAGAATGGATATTATTGGTGCCTCTAGCCTATGTTATGTGCTACTCTTTTATACTGTGTTAGGCGGTGAATCTGTATTATTATTCCCCATGCATGCTAAATTTCTGCTCAGGCCTTATGGCGATGCGGGCGAGATAGCCCTCGTGATGTTGATTTGCTCATTTGCACTTTAGTTGTGCTTGCTTCCTTCATGCTTTAGCACTTTCATTCATTTCCCACAGTTTTATTTGTGCACTCTGTTGTACTTGATATCAGTATTCATATGTTCACTGAGCCCGAGGATTTTGGCTTGATGAATATTTGGGAGTGTGTTGCACGCCGCAGCGGATGTTATGTGGGATACCCTTTCCTTGTGTTTACCTGGTGTCGTGATTTCCCTCTGTGGAACGAATTGATGATAAAAAAAATTATTATACTTTTGTTGTTACACATGTTGTACTTGTTAGATAATTCTTATACTTTGCTTTCCTTTATTTGTGCTGCATAATTGAGTCATTGCTGGGTTGGTGTACAGACTGTGTAGTGTGAGAATATGTGGTTCCGTGATGAGTTGTTAGTTGGGTTGCTTGTATTGGCTGAGATGAGGTTTTCAGACCTGAGGTTTGTACTATGGAATTGGGGTGAGGAGTGTTTAGAAGTATGTGGTTGTTTCTGCTAAGAGTTGGTTAATGCCATTGGCGAGCGAGAGAGTTTCTTGACTTGTTGACTTCATGAGCGGCTATGAGTTTCCGCATGTTTCTTTATCATGGGCAGTGTTGTGGAAGTCCGAAACAATGTTGTATTCAATGTGAAGTATATTGCTGGCATCCAGGATGTTATTAGAGCAGCTATGGTGGTCAGAGGTTATTGCTTCGGGCATTTGAGTTGTGTGGAGCAGCGTGTGATTATATTCTGGATTGGAATTTGGCTCGATTTAGCTTGTTAAGGCTCATGTAGTGTGATGACGTGGAATTCGGATCCAATGATGAATTTCAGATGTTGAGGTTTGGGTTCTGTTCTTAGGTTACGGGCTAAGGAGGAGATGAGATCTTCAGTTAAGTTGCATTGTCAGTTCTGCTTAGGTTGGGTGATGGGGAATCACCCCCGAATGTATGTATGTGGAGCTCATGTAGTGGTTCGTTGGCTTTGGAACGACTCCGGGCACGTTCGAGGACGAACGTATGTTTAAGTGGAGGAGGATGTAACGACCCGACTGGTCGTTTTGAGCAATTACGCACGGTTCAGCAGTTTGAGGTCAAGAGCAGCTTCACATTATGTATATCGACTTGTGTGCATGGTTGGATTAAGTTTTCGGATGAATCGGAGTCGAATTGGAAGAAGGAATATAGTTTTGGAAGCTTAAGCGGAGAGAATTTGACCGAAATCTGACTTTTGAGTAAACGGCTCCGGAATGAGTTTTGGATGATGTCAGTAGCTTCGTATGGTGATTTTGGACTTGGGCGTGTGTTCGGATTTGGATTTGGAGTCCGTAGGGTAATTTGAGGCATTTCGGTGAAAGTTGGAAAAATTGAAGTTTGGAAAATGGAGAGGTTTGACCCATAGTTGACTTTTGTGTTATCGAGGTCAGTATGCGATTTTGAAAGTTGGAACAGCTCCGTTATGTCATTTGGGACTTGCCAGCAAAATTTGGTGTCGTTTGGAGTTGATTTGATGTGGTTCGGACGCTTGGTTGCAATTCTAGAGGTTCTTGAAGTTCATAGTGATTTTCATGCGTTTGGGCGTCTGATTCGTGGTTTAGCGTTGTTTGACGTGATTTGAGAGTGGGGCTAAGTTAGTATGATGTTATGGGATGTGTTGGTACATTTGGTTGAGGTTCCGGGGGCCTCGGATGAGTTTTGGGTGAGTTTTGGGCGAGTCTGGACATTCCGGAACTTAGAAAATGGTTCTGATTGTTAAATCTTTGCTGGAGGCAGAAGTCTTACCGCTGAGGCGGAAGTTTTTCTGCTGAGGCGGTGGGATTACCGCTGAGGCGGAAAATGGTCCGCGGTCCGCAGTGAGGAAGAATCCGCAGGTTCACTGTTCTGACTTCGGAAGCCTATATCTTTAGATCTACCAGGAATTTTGAGATGATTGAAAAACAAAAGTTGTATCCCTTCGTGTCTAGTTTCCATAAAGGTAAAGCAATAACAATTTGGACATCTGTAGAGAAAGTTATAGCCAAAATACAAAAGCATGTCACTACAATCAGCATTTTCCGATGTAGCGGTGGATTTACCGCGGTCAGCGGTGGTTTTTCCGCGGTCAGTGGTGATGGAAATCTGGGAGGTGCACTATAAATACGAGGTTTAGGGTTTTATTTCATATTTTGACCTAGAGAGCTCGGATCTTGGCGATTTTTCGAAAGTTTTTCAAGAAATTCATCGGGTAAGTGATTCTAACTCGGATTTGGCTAAAATACATGAATCTATCATTGAATTCATCATTTGATTCGTGATTTGGGATGGAATTTGGGAAAAATTGTGAAATCTTTCAAAAATGTAAAATGATGATTTGAAGGACCAAATGGTATCGGAATTGGATAAATTTTGTATGGGTGAACTCGTATCGGAATGGGTATTCTGTTTTTTGTAAATTTTGTCGGCTTCCGAGGTGCGGGCCCGGGGAGTTGACTTTTGTTGACTTGTTGCAAATTGTATAAGAATCATAGTTTTGTTAATTGGAATTGTTTTCTCTTGCCTTGTTAGATGTATTCAAGTTGTTTTTGGCTAGATTGAGCCGAGCGTTGATGAATTGGTAAAGGAAAAGCTAAATTGAGTATTGAATTTACCGGATTGAGGTAAGTATCTTGCCTAACCTTGTGTGGGGGACTTCCCCTTAGGATTTGAGTCTTCTATGCTAATCGTAGTCCGTGCATGCGAGGTGACGAGTGTGTGCTCGGACATATTTGTGGGAAATTTGCCCTAGGGTTCTTAGGTCCTTATGTTCATTATGTGGAAAGTATCCCGTTATGATTGGATTTAATAATTGCTTGAATTACCTCTATATGCTCTGTACGATGTTGTTAGCTTTCCTTAAACCCCCTACTTGTTACTTGGCCCTTATTTGCCTTAATTGAAGTGATTGTTCTCCTTATCGTATTGTTATCTCTTAATTGTGAATTCCTCTATGACTCCGTGAATACATGTTATGTGTCCAAATTATTGTGGTTGCCGGTGTAGTTATCACGTGACTTTTTATGTCTTGTTGTTTTGTTAAGGTTATTGCGCTTCTTGGTTTTTCCGTGATTTTCTTGTTGCTGTACATTCATACCCTTGGTGGTGGAATTCCTTGTGATTGTATTGTTTATGATATTGTTTCCCTTGTCGGGATGTTATCATTTATGATATTGTTTCCCTTGCCGGGATGTTATTGCTCATGATATTGTTTCCCTTGCCGGGATATTGTTGTTAAACTATTGTTCCCTTTCCGGGATTCTTTGTGATTGGTGTTGATTTGAATATTGGGATCGGGTTGCACGCCGCAACAATATTATATGGGATCGGGTTGAACGCTGCAACAGTATTATATGATAGGGATCGGGTTGCACGCCATAGTATTATATGATTGGGATCGGGTTGCACGCCGCAACAGTATTATATGATTGGGATTGAGTTGCACGCCGCAACAGTATTATATGATTGGGATCGGGTTGCACGCCGCAACAGTATTATATGATTGGGATCGGATTGCACGCCACAACAGTATTATATGATTGGGATCGGGTTGCACGCCGCAACAGTATTATATGATTGGGATCGGGTTGCACGCCGCAAAAGTATCATATGATTAGGATCGGGTTGCACGCCGCAACAGTATTATATGATTGGGATCGGGTTGCACGCCGCAACAGTATCATATAATTAGGATCGGGTTGCACGCTGCAACAGTATTATAGGATTGGGATCAGGTTGCACGCCGCAACAAGAAAGAATAAAAGTGAATATCGATTCTTATGGTGAGAACGAGAGTAAAAGCACGAAGGGTGATGCCGTGCACTTTCTGTTTGCTATGTTTATTTGTTGTTACCAATTCAAGTGTTTTAACTGTTCAGATTCCTTTACCGCTGTGATCCTTTGTGATGGAACCCCATCGTGTTTTCAATACTTCGCCGTATTTATATACATATTTATCAATACTTCAAATTTCAATAATTGTCTTATCTTCGATTCAATTAGTTACTCAATTAAATTTTCATAAACCGTTTGAGGTTGTATTTTACTTAAAAATGGAATTTCTACTAAGTTAATTTATTAAATCCCTTGTTAAAGGTAATAATTCATTCGATGTTGTACTTTATTTGAAAATGGTACTTTCTTTATTCAAATAATTTTTAAAAATAACTTCATCTTTTCTTGCTGAGTTCAAAATTGGTTTAGAAGTTGTACTCTACTTTATGTTATGTAAATGAGACTCCTTGAACATCTTAATTGCTTTGGTTATGGACCCTATGAACTGAGGAACATGAGAACGTTATTGTGCAAAGTGAGATAGAAATATGTGGGCATAAGGTGTCGGGTGTGCTAAAGGTTGGGTAATTGAGGTTATGATATGAAACATCGAGTTTGAGATGGCTGAAATTGTGCATCAGAAATGATATGATTTATTGAGCTGACATCGCCTTCCTTATTTGAGTACATTTTTACTTATCTGTGTTCCAGCTATATTAGTGTTAATTTACTTGGTTATCTTTCGTTTCCATCCGTGCTTCCCTTATTGTTTCTACTGATTGTAGTCGTTCTTTCCCTGCTGTTGATATTACTTTGTCATCTTTAGGTTGATAGTTTATTATCATATCCTGTTCAATTTATTTGACCAGTAGTTATCTGGACTGTCCCTCGTCACTACCCCGCCGAGGTTAGTCTTGATACTTACTGGGCACCGTTGTGGTGTGCTCATACTACACTTCTGTACATATTTGTGTACAGATCCAGGTATTTGATCGGTAGTAGTTGTGCGGGTCGCTGCGGTGGAGACTCAAGGTAAACCTGCTGCAGCGTTCGCAGACCTCGGAGTCACCTTCATTTGTACTTATTTCCATTTGTTCCTTTTGTTCCGGAACAGTGATGTATTTATTTTGTACAACTACTCTTGGAAAGGCCTGTGACTTGTACCACCGTTTTTGGGAATTATAATTTGTTAAGAGTTATTTAAATTAAAGTTATCAAATATAAATGTTATCGCAGTTAATGTTAGGCTTACCTAGTTTAGAGACTAGGTGCCATCACGACTCCTTCGGAGAGATTTTTGGGTCGTGACATTTCTGTTTCATATTTAATAGTTGTTGATTGAATTTTGCCATTAATTCATTAAGTGTTAGGCTTACCTAGTCTTGAAGACTAGGTGCCATCACGACATCCTACAAAGGAAAATTTGGGTCGTGACAAAGGCCTCTAACTACACATAACAACATCAAAACCACGAATCGCATCTCAATTCAAACTTAGTAAACTTTTGAACTTTCAACTTCCAAAACTCATGCGGAACCACATCAAATCAACTCGTAATGACCTTGAATTTTGCATAAATATTTCAAATGACATAAAGAACCTATTACAACTCCCCGGAACAATAATTCGAACCCAATATCATCAAAGTTAACTCCCCGACAAACTTATAGACATTCCAAACTTTCAAATTGCCAACTTTCGCCAAATAATGCCGAAACCTTTTAGAAACATCCAAAAGAAAATCCACGCATACGCCCATGTCCAAAATCACCATCCGGATCTAACGGAACCATCAAAACTCTAATCCGAGGTCAAATACATAAAAGTCAAATTTGGTCAACTCTTCCAACTTAAAGCTTCTAAAATAAAAATTATTCTTCCAAATAAATCCCGAATCACCCGAAAACCAAAACCGACAATACACACAAGTCATAATACATCATAAGAAGCTACTCATGACCTTAAGCCATTGAACTGAGTGCAATACTCAAAACGACCGGTCGAGTCGCTATATTCTCCCCCACTTAAACATACATGTGCGCTCGAACGTACCATGAGTTGTTCCCAAGCCGTCAAATCATTGTATAACTTCACCATACACAAACTCATGGGTGATCCCTCGTCACCCCAATCCATATAAGCCTGACATCACCACCTAACTGAAGACCCTTACTTTAACCGTAGTCCATAAGCCTTAGAATCAAATCTCCAACATCTGGAATCCATCACAAGACCCGATTCTCGCATCTGAATACTGCGCAAGTCTGAACAAGCTTTACCAAGTCATAACCATAACCCACGATATAATTACATGATACACTATATAACTCAGATACTCATAGCAATAACTTCCGACCACAATAGATGCCCATTAACAAACTCGGCAACAGTAACAAACCTCAAATCAAATGAAACATTGTTCTAAAACTTCGTACACTACCAATGATGGAGAAAACACGCAGAATCTCATAACCACCCATCACATCAACAAGTCATGGAGCCCTTTCGTCCAACAAGAACCATAGCCAAATGCTAAGCTCATTAGTGACATTATTCTTCCAAACATACCGTAATCAAATCTGATAGCACCCATTCTAGGTCCAATGACCTCATCTCATCAAAGACAAGTTGCTCTACGGACATGCCACAATAATACAACCTAAAGCCACAACTCGTGCAATCTGTACACCAATAAGCAACAACTCAAATGTACCCGAAAATTGAAAACGACTCAGATGAGAGAAGCGTCCCGCAAGCTCAACGAGTACCACCACAAGCGCAACGCTATAAACCCATCACACAAAGGAGAACCAAGACACACGAAATCTACCCAAAGGATCATATCCCAACATAACTCTATCGCAGCATATGACCCAATCCAAACACTGGTCCACATGAAATACCTTGAGCCATAATGCTCAAAATCAACAACTATACGTAACTCAACAACCGCACGAAGTGCATGACCATAACCATGGAGAAATGGATAGTACAATATACCACAAACAAGAAAGACCATAACCAAGGCACAATCAACCATTCGACACCCCGAGAATCATCTCGCTCGAATTTCGCCACGAGGCTCAAATAGAAATGCATCATGTGTGCAAACAACTAACAGATCACAACCCATCGTATTCTAGAAGGGTAACACATAGAGCATATCAAAACACGAACAAGCTCAACTCTAACCGAATGACACATCCCTTAATAATAGCAGTGTCGAGTCAACAAATCCGACCCGATGTAGAATACTCAACCTCATTATGCCTATCAATGGGCCCTCAAATCAACTCTGATCATCCATAAATAGATAAATAACCCTCCAAAAGTCCACAATAACCTAACCATAACACATACTATTAGTTTTCTAACTTTGGCCATACCTTGAAAGTCCGCAACCAAGGAACAATTTGCCTCTGAGAACTCTCCTAGCCTTCAAATTCCTAGAATACATGAATCACCTTATCCAATCCCAATTCCACCACTCGAATGACTAACATATCCCTCATACACAATAATCCCATGAGAAATACTTTCATAATTCTTCCGTGCCACATAGCAAAATCTAAACATCAGTAGTCGATCCACCAGGCGATTACCTTATTACCAATCAAGCATCCGCAAGTCAAAACACAGTGCACCTTTCTTAAATACACGCTCTTCTTAAGTGATATCGGAATAATGCCAGCATTCTTCTAATCATCAGAAACTGTCCATGTTGTCTAGAACTCATGATCTTCCTTTTGAACGGAACCGCAACCTCGTACATGCAAACCTCAATCCCACACGTCGCACCGCATCTATCATACCATCATATGAAAACACGAGAACCTCATTATCAACTCTGAATTACTGGTAGGTTGCATACCCCATCAGCCAAATACCTTCCATTTGATCCTATCCAAGAGAAAATCACAATACACAACGTACTCCTTCTGCCGGTAGAAAATATCCATCTTTTATCGTGGTAAAAATCATCGAGAACTCTTCGAAACCCATTAAAACAAGACCAAGCGATCAGAACTGAATCCATCTAACTCGACCAAGTCATGCAGGTCGCCCACCCAAGAGAATTGCCCCCAAAACACCGGTAAAGCCTTACCACATCATAAGAACCCAAAAGAACCGATCATATCCATTGCCATGCCGATCCAACCTACTACCAAGCTGTCATATTTCTCCTAGTTCCTTCTGAATTGCCTTCAAGTTAACACTTCTCCTTGCCAGTACACCACGATCCTTAAGCAAAGGTCACCACCAGCGATCCTAGCATGAAACCACGTTGCTCTGAAGCCCATAAACTACTGTATTCCATCTTAAACACCCAAAAATATCGCAACCAAAATGCCCACTCTGAAGAGACCTTCTGTGAATCTAAAGTTATTTCTTTAACCTCTCTAATACATAATGATACAGAAATGTCGCAAGTCCCGACACCATCCAATGCAAATCTTAGATCTTAGCCTTTTATAAATCCAAGAATTCCTCAAATACCACATGTGAATCTTGAACTCATTAGAACCTGCTCGAGAGTCTTCCACCCTATTCTAATCTCAAATGCACAACCCAAACGAGCCGAGCGATATGTGCTCCATTAGAACACCAATACCCAAAGATGTAACCATACCTTAACGTAACCGAGTGAATCCCTTCTCTTAGCACATTACCTTTATCACGAATAACAAACCCGAATCATTACAAGATTTCCATATATCCATAAAGTGTAATACATCATGCATCCAGAAGTTTCCTTGCTCAACCCATCCTCAAAACCAACCTCTTCAGTCATACATGATCCACAAACATGCCTCATGTCGTAACTAATGTAGCACATAACCATGCAACGTGATCATCGATAGCAGACTCCCCCACTTGGCTCAAAGCAATAGAACACAACACCTGATAACAATACCATTACTCCATAATTGCTATAATCTCAAACTGTAATTCAATTGAATCCTTCACCAACTCACATAGTATTAATCATAAAATACCTCAAATCACCTACTAAGTGCATATCTATCCTCGTGACAATCGTGCAAACTCCTTCAAGCGATCCAAACTCAAAGTGCAGCAAATACACATGTTGCTGCATAAAGGAAACTCTTCACAGAAACATCATGGGGATCACACAACCTTAGAACATCCCGTAGGAGATAATCCAACTGCTTAGCCTCAAACTGACATTTAATTACGCCCTATCCTAGCCACAACCACAATGCAATCACTTAATCCTACAGAGTCTAAACTCGTCAACAAGACATAAGAATCTACTTCATCCCAAAAATGAACAACATGAAAGATCCCTTAACACACCCACAATGCGAGATTGTACAATACATCAAGACAGAAATCAAGCGACCATAGTCCTTTTCACACCAAAAGCAAACTCTCCTCCTCATATCAAAAAGCATCTAAGCATAGTTCTCAGCCACATACTACCCATTATATAGCTATCCATCCACTCAGTGAGCCATCAATCCCACTCATAGGGACGCTACCGTACATATGAGTCTATAAGCACATACTTACACAACTGAAACCACCGAGCCCAAGCTCCAGTCTAAACATGGCCTCAAGTCCTCCAGATTGGCCCATCATCAAAACACAGCAAACATATCTCGCACATCATACATGGAATCACAAGTCGTCGATGCACAGCTAACACCGGCGTTCATATCACGTACGAGTGAGTGGAGGGAATTCAAAGAGATATGATTCAAGCTGAATCAATGACGCATGATAAGGAAAGAAAGATGGGAAGTTTGTCCTAGATGCCCTGTAGCCTCTCGAAGATAGGTATGGACTTTATCATACCGATCCGCAAGACTCAAATAGACACTTGCTCATGACTCATAGAACCTATGAACCTAGAGCTCTGATACCAACTTGTCACGACCCAAAATCCTACCAGTCGTGATGGCACATAACTCAACCCACTAGGTAAGCTAGATAGTAATAAAGACATTTCAAGTGAAGATATTATGAGTCAATAAGTGAAATAACTAGATCTATATACAACTCCTCAAGGATTGGTGGTACAAATCATGAGCTTCTAAGACTTAAAATTTATAAAGCTGGTACGAAATAAATACATCATCTATTCGAAATATACATAAACGGATTTGAAAACCTAAAGCTACCAAGGACAAATGGCAGCTATAACCGGAATGCAGATACATCTTCAATGCCAGCTCCCGCCATACACAGCAACATCAGCTCCAAGATCTGCACACAAAGTGCAAAAATGTAATATGAGTACAACCGACCCCATGCACTCAATAAGTAACAAACCTAACTTCAGTTGAAAGTAGTGACGAGCTCGGAAGACAGTCAGAATCCAACATCAATAATCGATAATAACATGAGATATAATAATGTTGGAAACGGTAAACAACTCAAAACAATATTACGCTCAACTCGGTCACAGTTACGAGAAAATAGACATGGTTTTCAATTATGACAGTCAAAGTCCAAATCTTACCACCGAAATTAACTAAACATGAGCTTATAAAAAAAACTGCAATTTTCCAATTCAAAACATCAATTAAGAACTTATGTTTCCCAATTAGCATGAGGAGAGTACATCTCTAGTCCTACATATCAGTATACATGTCAAGTCATCAATTATCATATACCGTCTAGCATGAGGAATATACATCTATATGCCTATATGCTAATATACATGTCAAGTCATCAAATGTCATATACTGTCTAGCATGAGAAAGATACATCTCTATACCGACATGTCAAATATGCATGTCAAGTAATCGAATGTCATATCACGGTCTAGCGTGAGGACAGTACATCTTTATGCTTACATGTCAATATATATGTCAAGTAACCAGTTTCACAGTGGATCATCAAGTAAACACAATCTTAGCACACTCCAGGTGCCTGGCTCAAATGCCCCACTTCATCACACATAATATATACATGTCAAATCAACAATATCATAGTGGGTCCATCAAAAATAGTCAAGCTTAGCACTATACGGGTGCCTGGCATAACTGCCCATCATCGAGCACGTGTATATAACACTGAGCCTGCGCCCACAGCTAGTATGTCAGGCTCCGAAGGGGCGAATCCTACCCGAACGCTAATAATAATCACATAGCCCAATCGTGGGGCCTAGTGCACGTGTAGCCTCAAAATCAATAACAGTTAGCCCAATGTAGGGCCTAGCATACGCACCGCCTCAATATCAATATAACCGTTGGGCCGAGCAACCCAATCCAACATAACACACAAAATGGCTCTACGGCTTACATCACTTATCAATCCGCTCAAGTCTCCATATGACAATACATCATAGAGACATAACCCAATCATATGATACGGAATACCACAACGTGTCTCAACTACAGTGCAGACTTGTGTCACGTACAAAGACACCAATAACAGGTGAGATAACATATCAAGAATGCACAAAGGCAAGGATATAACATGCGGATATAACTATTATGACTGAAACCATATGACTATAGTAAAGGCAAATAGCTCAATATGGCAAAATAGCCCTATCCGGTCTCAATCAGTAAATCAGATAGCCTAGACAAGATTTCTAGCATGAACAATAACTCACGTAGTCATACAAATGGAGAAAATATGATACCAAGAAGCATAATAGCAAAACAAGACATATAATGTCCTAAGAGTTATCCGGATCATGAATACCCCAGTGCATGCACACACGCCCGTCACCTAGAATATGCGTCACCCCCGAACCATCTCAAATATCATAGTTCTCAAGGATAATTACCCTGAACTCCAAATTTAGATATTTTACTTACCTCGAACAACTAAATCCAATACCGAGCAAGCAAAGCAACACTCTAAAAATGCCATCTCGTGCGAATCTACCTCCGAACTGCTTGAAACTAGCCAAAAGAAATTCAAGAACATCAAATAACGTCGAAGGAAATTAACCCAAATGATAAGGTCGAATCTTTAATCAAATACTCAAAGTCAACCAAAAAATCAACCCGGGCCCACACCTCGGAACCCAAAAAACTCACAAATTTAAGCAACCCATTTAATTACGAGTCCAACCATACTAATTTCACTCAAATCCGACTCCGAATTGATGTTCAAATCCCAAATATTCATTTTAGAAGAAAAAAAACCCTATTCCTCATTTTAAAAAATGCCAAAATCAAAGATGAAATCATAGAATGTAACCAAAATAGAGTAAAAAATAATTACCCAATCCATGTGGTGAAAATTCTCTCCAAAACTCAAAATCGAGCTCCAAATTTCAAGTTGTGATAAAATGAACCAAAACCTCGATTTATAAGATTCTGCCCAGGGATTTTCGCATGAGCGAACAAATAGCCGCTTCTGCGGCATTGCTTCTACGGAAAATACTGAAGCCCCAACCTCACGAACCTGTAGAAAATACACCACTTTTGTCACATCATAGGTGCGAGGAAATGCGCCGCATCTACACCCAAAAGACCGCTTCTGCGCTATCGTAGATACGCTGGAATCTCCGCATCTGCGGACTCCTACCCCCAACTCCAGGTTGCGCTTCCATGCCCCGAGTGTCGCATCTGCAGCTCTAGACATGTTCCCAAAGTTCCGCAGTGCGGTCACACCAAATCTCAGCCAAAAACCAGCATTAACCAACATGACTCAAAATGGTCTAAAACCCGTCCGAAACTCACTCGAGCCCCTCGGGACCCCGTCCGAACCGACCAACAAGTTCCAAAACATAACACGGACCTACTTAAGGCCTCAAATTACACATAACAATATCAAAATCATGAATCGCACCTCAATTCAGACTTAGTGAACTTTGAACTTTCAACTTCCAAGACTTATGCCAAACCATATCAAATCAACTCGAAATGACCTCAAATTTTGTACACAAGTTTCAAATGACATAACAAAACTATTCCGACTCCCAAAATAATAATCTGAACTTGATATCATCAAATTGAACTCCCGTTCAAACTTATGGATATTTCAGACCTTCAAGTTGCCAACTTTCACCAAATAGTGCTGAAACTTTCTAGAAATATCCAAAAATAAATTCGGTCATATGCCCAAGTCCAAAGTAACCATGCGGATATAACAGAACCATCAAAACTCCGATCTGAGGTCAAATACACAAAAGTTAAATTTGGTCAACTATTCCAACTTAAAGCTTCTAAAATGAAAAATTATTCTTCTAAATAAATTCTGAATCACCCGAAAATCAAAACCGACGATACACACAAGTTATAATACATTATACGAAGCTACTCATGACCTCAAGCCACCAAACTAAGTGCAATGCTCAAAGTGACTGATCGGGTCGTTACTATAAGTGTTAGAGAAATGTAAATTCTAAATGAACAATTGACCACTGCACAAAAAAATCGAAAATAGTGAGGACTAGATTTCGTCGCTAAAGTAGTCGACATATGGCGAAAGTAGAATTTTCTCCAAGGGGATTCAAAAGTAAAAAGATAAACACGTGAAGAACTTAAGGGGATTTAATATCTAATATATATATATATATATATATATATATATATATATATATATATATATATATATATATATTAAAAGAATTAAATTTATATACACATTGTAATTTTCGGATGAATAAAATTCGATTGAACTTCCTTCCTCTCACCTAACTCCACCCCTCCAAGTGACCATACGATATTACGTCGTTTTAAAAAGTGATAATGAATATGTTGATCATGCATCTTCCATATGCACCAATGTGTAAGATGATTAAATGTGTTTATTGATAGACTAATTAGACCAAAAATTACATTGAAACAAATTGTATTATTGGAATATATAAAATAAAATTGAATGCTTGTAAATAAGAGAGTTTGACAATGCAATGAGAAATTTATGATTTGTTGAATTAATTTACTAATATTATTCATCTATTCAACCAACTAGTTACAGCTTGTTTGGGTGGTTGTTACGTATCGTTTCATAATGTATCGTATCGTACTGTATTGTATTGTACTATATCGTTTGATAAATACAATGTTTGGATAGATTGTGTCATTTGCTATCGTTTCATGATATCACGCACCAGCAATATGAAGAATAAACTTGCAATATTATAAAGAAAAATTATGATACAAGGTAAAAATATTATATAAAAAGGTAGGATAAATGATAAAATAAAATTATTTAATAATAATGAAGGGCGAGATTGAGAGAAAGACAAGGTAATGACGCGACCACACCAAATCGGTCGTTACATAAAGTGACACATTTCGTCGTTATGTAACGACGGATTTAACGATAAGATACAATAAAATTTAAGTAACAATCAAAACAAACATCGTATTTAAAGTAACAATACGATACAATACTATGGGTAACAACCATCCAAACAAGCTGTTAGTTATTGAGATGTATTATTATTCTTGTTTTATCTTATCACGTCAGTTTAACCAATTCTTAGAACTAAACTAAATTTGATTAATTAGTTTCATGGTTAAATTTAAGTATTTAAAAAAAAAGTATATTTTACATATTGTATTTCAAAATTTAAAAACAAGAATGCATTTCAACTACTAGTCAAGTTCCTCCATAATCAAATAAAATCCATAAAGACAAAATCTCAAAACCGAAATAGATAACTATTTGACCAAAAAAACTATTTGACTATATAATTAATTCCTTGAAGTGTGTGCATAATATATACTACTCCTAGTAGTTCTTTAAGCTAATTTCGTACACCTTCACCCGCCAATGTGACAAATTGTTTGTCACACCCCAAACCTGAAGAGGCGTGGCCGGCATTCGGTACGACTCGTCCCGAGCGTACCATTTTGTAACTGTGAACTCTGGAAGGGTAACCCTCAACTTAGGCCGGTGAGGTCATATTCTGAATCATCTGAAAATAACGTCTCTCTCATATGAGGGGTAAACATACCTAAAAGCTGATATATATAATTTTGCAGGCCGACGAAGCCGCCATGAACATCTACTGCTATACAAAACATATAGGACACGTGTATAAGCCTCTAGAGATAACAAAATTGTATCATGGTCTGGACAGGGCCTCGACCTATCCATCAATCTGTACATATATAAAATGGACTCCAAGGTCTAGACCTGGCAACTCCGAGGAAGTAGAGCTTACCAACCAAGCTGATGTTTGACTCTGTCTACTGGGAAGGTCTATCCAGCTGTCTATCAGGACCTGCAGGCATGAAATGCAGCGTCCCTAGCAAAAGGGACGCCAGTACGATATAATGTACCGAGTATTTAAGGCAATAGAATAATTGAAAGCTGAAACTGAACTGATAATATAATAACTGAAAGTACCTGGGAGTCAAATATAATTTGAAGATGTGCTTAAATGCTGACACTAACTCATCTCTCTCAATATAGTAAGTAAAATAGTTGTCCGACCCTATAAGGCTCGGTATGTGTAACTGCTCTGCTGTAGTAGGCTCGCTCATAGGCGCTCGGCCATAATAGGGTATCTCGGCCATTCTGGGCTCGCTCATAGGTGCTTGGCCACAGTAGGCTCGGTATATAACTTACCATCTGATCTGAGGTTGCCCACTAGGGTCCTGCCTACCGATTATAGCTCGATGGTGGTGAAAATATTGTAATACTATATATATATATATATATATATATATATATATAGACACTTTTCTCTCTCGGCTTAAAGAAAACAATGCTAAACTGAATATGAAGTCCCGATAAGGGAGAATACTGTAACTTATAAGACTAGGATAAAATACATAAGTCGGGAATACGAACTTCTCTTTATGTCTCGTTATCAAACACAAGTGGTTACGAGGTCATGCCAAAATGAAGGAAAGGATTAGCCTTAACATACTATAACTCTGTTGAGTCCTTAATACATTCCAAGAAATTCTTCAAACAACTCAACTCAATCTACCACAGCATAAGGAGATCCAAAATCAGTTTTGAGTAAAGGCTAAGTCCGCAACTTAAACTTGTAGCTCGTTTACGTAAATTTGGGCAGCATCTCCCATGTAACAAAGCCCTCCTCCAATACCATATACCAACAACAACAAAAGCAAAATAATAACAATATGTATGCATCATTTTCCTACCTTATATCCATCACAATATACCATAAAATAGCCCACACACCCTAATCACTTCATACATAAAACGACGACCAAGGTAGTGCCGAACAACCTAAAAAATGTAACGACGAACGACCAGCCCATCATTCCGTCATTATGTGGTGTTTCTCCACATCTTATTTCCTCCAAAACTCCATAAAACATCAGCACAAGAGGCCAACACGAGTGGACTACAAAACAATCACTAAAAGTGAAATAAATCGAACGCACGGCTTTTGATCACCATCCCGTGAGTTCTAACTATTAGAAAACGAATTTATCAACATTCGTTGACATTTGAAAGCTTAAATACACAAAATAGGAATTTTCTTAACAATGAAGTACCTTTCAAAACTTAAACTACAAAGAAAAAGAGAGATGATATAGCGATACTTACGTCGTAGGGGTCGTTCTAATGTTATCACTTCTTGATTTCGTACCCGAAATATTAATCTTCTTTGGAACCCTCGTAGAGCGCTTAAGGGTAAGTTTTTGGGGGTTCTCTGGTCGTGTTCTATGAAAAATGAAGAGAAAGACGATTTAAAACCCTATATATATCAACTTTTGAAAAGTCAAAGAGGTGCTAGCTTGACACTCTAGCATTGGCCCTTCTTCCGACGCTCATATCTTTTTATCTGGATGTCGTATGAACAAACGGTTAAGAGAGTTAGAAACTAAATTCAAAGACCTTCCATTTGGTATATAATATGTCCCAAAAATCCCTTATATAACACACGATATGTATTGCTCAAAAAACTTTAGTGACACACCTACTTGTCACTATGCAGCCTCACGAAACTGCACATATCTCTCTACTCCGATATTGTATCGACAAACAGTTTAATGAGTTAGAAACTAGACTAGTAGATAGTCAATTTGATATGTGAATCATCCCATAATTCCAAGTATATTGGGAGAAAAGCTCAGCTACATTTGACTTAAGTTTCAACACATTTATGAATGTAACTTGTGATGACCTTTTCCGACTTTTGTTCCACAACTCGTTTAACTTCAAAACATAACACACGTCTATCATACGACTAAAGTGACTCATAACATAATCTCCTTAAATTTTAAGCACCCTATTCTCACCCCAAAAGTACATGTTATAACATTCCCAACTTGTCAACTTTTGACGAAACTTATTTCTTCAATTCGTTTAGCTTCTAAGCCTTCCAACCCTCTTGGTATTTGGTATTCATGATCTTAAATATTTGTAACCTCCATGGCAACATGATTAACTTAATTTGTGTACTTTCAAAGATGATCTCATTTTGAGCTTACATCAATTGACTTAAGATGTACTCTTACGTACGAAAATATGTGGTGTAACATTACCCCCCCCCCCCCGGAACATTCGTACTCGAATATTGGCTGATGCACTTATCAGTCTCATAACCCGTAGCTATTACGAATATTTTAATATTGCCCTTGCCATCTAGGCAACTATTCTGTGAATAAATCCGAAGGTTAGGGCATTCCCCCCTTTAGGCCTCTTTCTCACACCACCACTTGTTGTCGAAATTCTTCCAATCTCATAATTATTGCGACCTTCTATCATGCAGCCTGTGCGACTTTGTCCTTGTATGTGCGCCTATGCGACTCTGCTGTTCGTTTTCCTCTAGATTTTAGCCAATCTCTAGGCCACACTTTGGGAACTTATACATAAGTATGACAAGTTGTTCCTCCCGGTATATATAGGTGTACCGAAGTTCTTCGCTCGGTACTTTGTCGAACTTACGAGTGTTGTTATATCTTGTTTCGTAGCCTTGTATATCTATCCTTATGGCTTTACTGCATCTAGGTAGGTCATACTATACCATAACACTTATTTCGATTTATTATTACTGAGAACTGCTACCAAACTCCAAGCTACTCTCTTGCTGCTTATCTTAGATGTATTAATCTATGTCCTTTAATGCTTCCTCATTACTATTCATCTTAAGAATGACAACCAAATATTATCTCGTACTTTGGTACTTTTATCCATCTTTTGTTGATTCACTTTAATGTTGATCTGTAATCTACCATTGATAACCTGAAACCTCTTACGTAATATATTATCACTAGGGCTCACGTCTCATAAGGGAACATCTAAAGTTATTTGCTTGATCCACCTAGGGATGATACTATACTTCAACAACCATATTTCATCGCATCTCAATGTGATTCATCTTATGGGGGTATTCTAATCTCATGCAATTCATAAAATCCCTTCTCTTTGAATAATTACTCAATCGAAAGCCTAAATGTCATCCTCTTAACATTTATCACAATTACACCCTTATTCTCTTACCAAGGTAGCATTCCATCTCTTCTAAATGCTCATAGTCTTAAACTCCTCCGAGTTCCTTCAGGCTATACAGAGCTTTCAATAACTTACAGAAATAATCAGCTCTATTGTTTAGATGGACTTAATCCTGAGGCCTTACCTATTCTCATCACCTTCCCAATCACCTCTTCTTATCCTTACTCCTGTCCACCTAAAACCTTGTTGCTCTACCATACTTTAGCTTGCAACCTACACATATCTATTTATAGTAGTCACAGCCTTCCTGTAACTTTCTAGCACCATACATTTCCTTATGTTATTCTGGAACCTCAAGCAAAAACATCACGCTATCTCTAGCTATTCTGTACTCTCTTAACTATACCTCTCGGTACCTGGAAACCATAGGGTGGAAGATATGCTAGTAACGACACCACTATCATTTATGGGTACTGAATCATGATCCCTCTATCTGTGGACTATTACCAAGCTTCTGGTCTTGAGTATCTCGTACCTTTGATACCTTTACCTTACTTACCTTTAAATCTTGCATCGTATCTTCTGTTGCTTTCATAACCTCCCTTTCACATAGGTGGAATTCACATCCACACCTTAAACCTCTACTATAATACTTTCACCTCTGGTGCCTACACAATCTAACGGGAGTTTCACACTGACTTCTTATGAGGTTGTACTCTTCTAACTACTTTATTGTAAAGCCATTATAGAATCTGGCCGCTACACTATCTCTCTTGTACCTCTGATATTAAGAGTGATTTTGCAATGCTCTGAATCATGATTTCTATAATTATCTTGGTCTAATAATCAGACTTCTGATTCAGTTACCTGATGTAACTCGTTAGTTTCCTCTTCTCTCTCAAGCCTTTGAGTAGGCTTAAGTTATCTTCTGATCTGCGGCTCAGGGTATTAGTTATTACTTTCGCCTTTGGTGGAAGCTATAGAACATCTATAACATAATCTTCTAACAGTTCAAGCCTTTGTCTGTGAGGTGGACTTAATTCTTTCTTTTAACTTATGTCGGAGTCTCCTATAGCTGTAGGAATGTCAACATATATGCTGCACAGATAATACTCCGAAATGTTAAGTGCGGTCATAATGTAACTAACTCTAGGTCATTGATCGAATAATTCCTTTCGTGCCTTCTCAGCTTTCTTTAAAAGTAAGCACTTACTTTTCTTGGTCGTTCTGCCACTTGTTGCATGAGTACTTGGCTTATCTTAGTGCCCACACCTATTGGAATTTCGTGCAACTCATATGATCTCAAATATTACTTTTGATTTTACTTATTGTTCCTTAGTCACGACAAGTGCCACTTTGTTATGAGTGCATAAAATGTTGTAGTGAGACTGTTATTACAAGATCATTTCTTCTTTAGGTCACTATGCTTATGTTGAAGCCTTCTTCCTTATTTCCTCAGCTAGTCTTTCGTTGTAACACTTAGGGAAGACCCTCTGACTCTTGTAAAGCTGGGAGCTTTTTACATCATATACCCGACGAAATTTTTGATGTACTTACTCGCCTATAATTATCCTTAGTTACTTATGTCTGCGCCCTTATGCTCGTAGGGTTACTTCTGAACTGAAATTTCGATTGTCTCCCTAGTGGCACCCTCTTTTATTTCTGTAACACTTTTACGATACCTTTTACTACTCTAACTCATATCTGAACATTTCTCAAGGATTACGATGTCGTATCTGCGAGACTGAATTTCCTATACTGGGTTTCACTACGTTTATCTTGCATGATCTACTGATTTATCTGAGACCTCTTGTATAGCCACAACTAAGCTCTTCTTGAATCAACTACTAACTACTCGTCAGTCCTTGCTCATATTTATATTCTACATAACCTCTCTTGGGTTATGTCTTTTGTCTTAACTTACCTTTTGCACTGGCTCCTAATGTATTAAATGTTCATTAGCACTTATTTATCAATAACATCTGGTGTGGGAACTCTTACTGCCTCTCCCCAGCGTCGTGCTTGCATAATGTTCTAGAGTCGTAGCATATCTGTAGGATCTGAATAAAAGCAATATCATTCCTTTCGCCATTTTACCGCATTCTTCCTTTACTATTTCATAGTTACCTGAACCACTTAACTCTAACTTAATACGTTATCACACCATCTTCCCCCCTTTAGGGGAGTATTAACATTTAACGTTATGAAGATTTACTTATAAATATTTTACCTCTTCATCTTTGACGTCTTTTCACGTCTTCACTAACTCTTTCTCGCCTTGCGGTAACCCTTCTGTGCCCCGGATAACTGAATTTCTTATGCACGAGGGTGGCACATAGTATAACTGGCACACTTAGTCCTTTAAGCTTAACTCTGCTCACAGTGCTTGCTTTAGGGAAGCGTCTACCTGAATGACCTTTAAAGGTTATTCTTCCGTTGTCCATTCTATTATTGTCGGAATGCTGTCTCTCAAATTCTCACGATGCCGACTATTATCAAATATTCTGATCCCTAATTCATGTTCAATTTATCTTGTTCACTAGCCCATACTGATTTCTATTACTCCGGGGGTCTAACTTTTCCTTGTGGTAATCACGTTGGAGTCACCAACTCGAAGAGATGAAGTTGGCAAATAAAGATGCTGAAAATTTAGCTTCTCAACATGTCCTTGACCGGAGAAGAGAGTCGTATTTTAGCTTGGAACCCGAGAAATCCTCCACAAGCCCATCGCCGCTCTATAAATGTTTACCACCTATTTCTAATTTCACTCTCAATCATCCCCCGAAAACCACTAGTTCCCAATCTTATCATTATCCGTACTGTCAAATGGAGTTCTCTTAATTTTACACCGTCAAGGTGGTTCCAAACAGAGTTGACGAGATGGGTTACCAATCTGGTAACATGGGGTTCCTTTCAAGCACCAAATGAAACAACCATAGGTCTGAAAATTGGCAGTTGTCTTTGCCGTTTCCACAGAAACAATTTTCCAATAACACTACGGTTGATGGTTCTATTCTAATTAGATTTTCAGTGGTTAAGAGGGCTCCAAATGTCATTGATAATAGTACATGCAATTTCGCCAATACTAAAGTGTCTGGGCTTTTATTAGAGAAGACAAGAATAGGGGAAGGTTTAGAAAAGAGTATGGAGGAAGTGTTTGATGAAAGTTCTTTGAGAGTTGATAAAAGCACTACTTCCCTTCCTCTCTTGTCGAAGCCATCTTTGAACCTGAAACAACTATCAGACACCTTCATTGTCGAGGATCCAAACACTTTTTCTATCAACACTGTGGGAAAAGAGTATGCCACCAAATTTTACCAGTCTAAGGCTCTAACTGACTATGCAAAGGAGCAAGATAAGACTGAAAAATATGAGCCCTTTGGTATAGAAGAGGAGTACAAGACTGCGAAGCAGAAACATAACTTGGAAAACCAAGTGCACCCGAAGAGGTTTCTAGTGTTTCTAATTCGACCAACTGTATTCCTAAGGCTGCTACACTTCCTTCTTGTGAGCATCAAGTGATGAATAAGAAAGTATTTTTGCCACAGGCACAGCAGATTGATGTTGATAGAGATATGTCTTCTCAAGTATCGAAAGTTTCACAAAGTTATTTTGGGCCAAAATCCACCTTGTGGTGTACAGAAAAACTCATTGCAGTCGATTTTGGGTATTTTTCCAATGGCGACGTTTTTATCTTTGACGACAATTCATCAACTTATGAATCTAAGATTTTAAGATCCTCTTTCTCTTCGATTAAGGCAACTTTAGCAAAACATAATGTTCATGCTCCTGAAAATTTGTTTCTCGATGTCATAGTAGCAAACCATGACAAGATTAGCCCTACTAATTTGGATTCGAGTGTCAGTTCTTATCCAAAAGAGGAAGAATAACACATGGAGTGGAATAATGGGAGAGGAGCAGAGCAGCTCCTAGTAGATGACAACCTTGTTATTCGAGAGAATAACATAACAACATTGGAATGCTTCTCTAACACGGGATCATCAGGGAATGGAGGAGGCTAAATGTGTTTGAGCTAGAGGAAAATAGAGACAAAGAAAAGATTGAGTTGTCCACGTGTTCCTTAATTTCAGCAGTGTATAGCAAAGTAAGTCTTCCAAAACATGAGAATAATATGTTCAATGGAATGCCGGCTAATAAAAGAGGGGAGCCTTTTGACGAATCATTTTCTCCCTTTGCTAATCCAGGGGAAACTAAGAAGAACTTGGATGACAACACCTATTTTTCTCTGGAGAAGAGAAAGAAAAATATTGTTCAACAATGGAGGGAATCTTTGATGGTGGATCACAATAATCAAGGCTTCCTTGTCCTTACATCAGATCTTTGCTACAACAAGGATGTACGAGAAAATACTGCACCATTAATCTTATGGAAATAGTCAGTTCTAAGTTCTACTGGGAAGGTGAATTATTTTATAGTAGATGCCTGCTCACATATATGGGTGAAGGTAGATGCTACGGATTGTACTCGTGAGGAGGTTGAGCATTCTTTTCTCACGGATCCTTCATGGATCTTTGATGAATGGCATACTGGCTTATCAATCCCACATTTTGGGGTGATAGCTGCAGAACCCTTTTCATCCCTGATGTAGTAACTGTGACGATCAAATCTTTCACTCAATTCTGTTGGGGCAAGAAATGTGATCCATTTGGTCAAGGATATATGATAATGATTTATGTAAAATCAGGAGCGTGCAATTACAGCAGCTTGGATGCAGTGAGAGTATTATCGGTTGAAATCAAAAAGTTATTTTATCTTTTATTTTCCTTTTTCATTTCCTGGTTTGAGCTCCATTCAATCGTATATTCTCTCTGCTCGTATGGAAGTCTTGCTGGAGCAGTTTCAAGTTCAAGAACAAGGTTCTTGAAGGGTGGAACAAAGACCAATATTGCTTGGCATTCTGCAGCCAAATATATTAGTGGTCACAATGATATCATTACTAGTCGTGTCCGTATAAATAATAAGGCTTCCCATGTAATTAAGAAAGTATTCGGGTTTGGGTTGTCCGGTAATGAGCTCAAGCTAGAAATTCAGTTTCCTAATATCATGAAGAATCTCCTTGGAATTGCTCTCATGGTAGTGGAGAGAAGAATACTCTACTACCAGGTGATATTGTTGTTATATTGGGCATCTCGGGCGCTAAATTAACATAGAATTATTGTGAGTTGATTGCCACTTCTTTGAAGATCTATATTGCATGTCTCAATCATGGTTTTACTAGTGCCAAGTCTAGTAACTTTGGTATTCCAGTTTGGCTTATAATAGCCAGAGAAACTGCTATTCTTCGAGTCGCAAAGAATAACCTGCTTATATTTCTTCATCCTAAACCGCTTTATCATTTGACCATGTCTTTTGTTTCAAATGTGCCAACATTGTTGTTAAGATTCTTGATTCAAGTTCACCTGAAGAAAAAAAGAAAGTCCGTAGTGAAGTACATCGAAAGGGAGGATAATTTGAAGTTGAGTGTATTACTGGAGCTTAGGGCTAATGGTGTGATTACTTTGAGCTCATGCTTTGCCCAAGAATGTGTTTATGATATTGAGAATGACATCAAATATGGTAGAAGTACTATTATAGATGAAATCTTTTTACTCAAAGAGACCAAGCCAGTTAGTGAGAGAATCTTCTTGAAAAGCTTCTTTGGCAGATTTAGAAAACAAGCAGGCTCTAACATTCTTGTTGTTGCAATTTACCAGGCCTTTATAATAGAAGTTCAATTGTTAGCTCATGGATTCAACAGAAGATTGATTTACTTGAAATTCTCTTTTGTAACAAAACTAAAGATGGAGCGGACATTGAAGGTTTTTATGATCAGAAAGGTGGACATTTTTATATACTTGGTCTTGTGCGTATATTGGTGATTGTTGACATAGTAGTTTGTTTATGTGTATTGATTGGCGCTTTAAAGGCAAGAGTTCTCTTTAAGCTTGGCCTTGTTGCTGCTGAATTGCTTATAGCAAAAGCTAGTAGAGCATGGGAGCTATATGTGGGACTTATACGAGCTATTCCTCTCTCTGAGAGTATGTCTTTCCATCTCCTCTTCCTTGAGGACAAGGAAGTTCTTAATGGGGAGAACTGATACGATTTAAAATTGAAGAGGTTGGCGCTATAGTTGGAGCTTCTACAATGAGCTTGCAAGTTGCACAGCGAAGTTAGTGAGAGGGGTCAGCCGACTAGTTAACAAGTTTTGCTTCTTGCATTTAAGTCCATTTAGCTAGTTTACGTTATTATTTAGTTCCCTTTGTATGTTTTACTTATTTCATTGTAACACCCCGGAAAAAAAAATTGACGTACTTAAGCGCTAGTAAGAAAGTTGATGTGTGCTAATTAAATTATTTTGTGTGCGAACGAGGACTATTAATATGATGGATATCAATTGGATATGATAATAAGTATATGAGGCATATTATAAGTGATGTGGGGTATAAGGAGAGCCCTAAATCTAAGTCAAGTTGGAAAATTACATGATAGACTAAAGTTCCAAATAAGTACGCTCAAGACCAAACTTTGGACGAGCATATCTAGATATATATAAAGATTTATATCATGAACTAACCTATCAAATGAAAGATCTTCGATTCTAATTTCTAACGCTTCAAACCGTTAGTCATTTAGACACTCCTACAAGAAGTTATGACCAAATTACCAAAGGCTGGAAGAATGTGATTTTGCGGTCAGATGTGCGACCGCAGAATCATTATGCGAACCGCAAAAGCAGTCTGCGGACCAAAAAAATGGTCGCAGAACTGACCAGTGCAGCCCAATTCTGGGCACCAGTTTTGTGGTCCATTGTGCAACCTGCATACCCATTGTCCGGTCCATTGTGCGACCACAGACCTAAGTTCGGAGGGTCCATTTTTCTGTTTCCATAACCCGACCTCATATTGATAAATAGGCTTTGGGGATTATTTTGGGGCAATTATCTGATGATTTTAGAAAGAGGTAAGAGCATTTTAGAGAGAGAAGGAGGAAACCTAACATTCTAATCATCCAATCTTGCACCCACCTTCAAGAATCAAGGAAGCCAATCACAAGATCTTCATCTAAGAGGTAAGGTTCCATACCCTAGCACTTACTTTCGAATTTTAACTAAAGATGGGTAATTAGCAAGACAATTCTTAGGTATGGGAGTTGTATATATTTGCATGCATGGGTTATCAAAGGGTGTAGGAATATTGTTGAGCTAAAAAAATGGTAAAGAATGGGTAGTGGGATGATGGAATCCTCCATAAAAGGACCTTGAAACCTTAATGTACACCTAGTGTTTGATAAAATGCTCAAATGAGCTGAAACCATGAATATCTTCCTAATTTGTGTTCAATTTTGTTATGTCTCAAAATAGATTGGGATTGCTAGAATTTTTGGAACGTTTTATTAATTCAAGGAAAGCTCAAAGCGAGGTATGTTGGCTAAAAACTCTCTTAGAATTGAATTCCGTGATATTCCCGTAAGTTTCAAGTATGGTTGTCTCAAGTCCCTTATTCTATGTTCTGGGTTGTTCCCAATAAATTCGATTGTCCCAAATAAGCAAACGAGAATTATGTATTCAAAACGTGTTCCGAATGTTCCTATCACATTATATTATCCTTTGGGAATGTGTTCAAGAATGATATGTGCATTAAAATTCTATGTCTTTGAGTCGTGTTTCAAATGAAGGTTATGATGCCAAATTGTGTGAAAAAATCTCGATATTCTTAAGACTCTTAGTTGTTCATATATGTACCTAAAGTCTTCATTGGAAATGTATTGTTGTTGATAATTTATAAAGATGCTTGAAAATGAAATAAGTGAATTGGGAATATAAAGTATCGCCAACGTGCCAAGAATGAAAGCTATACTTATGGCTAGTGGTGCCGATGGAATGAGATGATGTGAGAAAGATTATGATATGAGCTTTGATTCAATCGTTCCAAGTTGACTTCAAAAAATCAAATTTCCTAAAAGATTATGTACTCAAATGATGCCCATATGTGGTTGTTTTAACTAATGCTATGCGTTGTAGGTATTTTCGATGTGTTTTGCATTGTTACATATTCATGAGCTAAATTTGTGTATTGCCCATTTTTGGGAAAAGTATTTCAAGAATAAATGATGTGTTACTTGTTTATGATTTTAACGTGCTTCGATTGCCAATCATTTTACTCCATTTCTTGGAAAGAAATCCATTGTGTTTAAAGCCTTCATTACTAATGAACCTAAAGTTGTGATTTGCGGACGATTCTTTGTTGATATTTATGATGATGATCCGTGAAAGGGAAGAAATGAAAGTGTGGAATATGAAATACGGCAATTGTTTCATGAATGAAGAATCATATGTATGGTCACATAATGATGTTGAAAGTTGTTGAAAGTGCCAATGAGTCTATATACGGTACAAAAGGTTATGAGGTAAATGCATTTGTATTGTTGTTCCCTTTGTAAGCAAATCACAAATATTTTTGGGAGTTGTACGTGGTAAAATCAGAGGGCCCGATTTCCTATCATCAATCCATCTCGGGGAGGTACCTCGAGACCCTGAGAACATGAAGCCACCTCGGGAAGATAGCTCAAGACCCTGATGATATGAAGTCACAACTTAGTCCACTCCTTCGAGGCTTGTCGAGGTCCGATTCGAGGCCGAGATAAAGAGAAAAGGGGGAAGCCCCCAAGACACGCGGTAGAGTCTGTCTGGAGCAGCCTATCCCTAGCCTATGCTGGGGTGTCGAGTCAAGCCATCACATCTCCATATTTCGTAAATTAAATATACATGTATTCCTAGTTTCCTCTCCTATATAAATGGGACTCGCCCTATCGTGTAAGGAACTGATGTTGCTCCCATAATTCTACAAAGTGCAATAATATCTCTCTCTCTCTCTCTTTTCTTACAAAAGCTCATTGGTTCTCACTGATACTGAGGATACCTCGATATCCTTTGCCTCTATACGTGTTCTCCATTTTACATGTGTTCTTCATTGTACAAACTCAATTTCGGTTGTAAATAGCTTCGTTCAATTATATTTCTAGCTGTTAGATTACTACCGAGTACCCCCGACAACCCGAGCTCGACCCTGAGGTCGACCTCGAAGTCCCAATCGACCAAGCTTACGCCCGGGTAGCAGACCCTTTAGTCCGCTCGTTACCTCGTTTATCTCCCTCCCCCCCCCCCCCCTATCGTCAAAATTCATAATACTAGCATCATCTGCTTTAACAAACTAGCTTGGGAATAGATCACGTATTTTTAGAGTCCCATCTAATAAATTTAATTGTTACCATTTTCAAGGTAAACAGTTTGGCGCCCACCGTCGGGATAAAAATAATAGTGATTATTTTCTTGTTAGTTTCATTACACAAACGCAAACCATCTTTCACACTTTTTCTTGTCCAAGATCTTTTAATTTCAGGTAAAAATGTCTGGCTCGGTGAACAGAGCTGAGAACGACTGCCTCGAAGATCACTGGGAAAATGGAATAGCTATCCCGACCGTCAGAGCACCACTACAGGATCCCGATAACGCACCCGGACCAATACTAGCGGAAGCGGACACACAGGACGCACAGCAAATCAACAAAACTTCTCACGCCGACAGAAGCGTGCGGCACAGTGACCGACCGGAAGTTCTAAAAACCCCGGCCCGGGAAGAAGAGGAAGTTAGCCTTCACGTTATTTTTGAAATGTTGCAGGCACAACAACTGGCCATTGCTTAGTTGCAAAGCCATCCGAGGACTCCCAGCACACCAGCACCGGAGACAGCTCCCCCCGCCGAGCAGATACACGAAAGATCAAATGATATCGGGTCAACAGCTGACCCCACCGTGGTGAAGATGCTGGAGGAATGGATGCCGGAACTCCCCAAATACAACGGCACCACCGATCCCAACGAGCACGTCACCGCCTATACCTGCGCTGTAAAAGGCAACGATATAAAAAATGACGAAATCGAGTCCGTGTTGCTGAAAAAATTCGGAGAAACACTTTCAAAAGGGGCCATGATGTGGTATCACAACTTGGCTCCCGACTCCATAGATTCGTTCGCCATGCTAGCAAATTCCTTCGTAAAGGCGCACGCTGGAGCCATCAAGGTAGCAACGAGGAAGTCTGACGTTTTCAAGATCCAACAGAGAGAGAATGAGATCCTGTAGGAATTCGTGTCCTGCTTCCAAATGGAACGAATGGAACTGCCACCCGTCTCCGACGACTGGGCAGTACAGGCCTTCACCCAAGGCCTAAACGAATGAAGCTCAGTGGCCTCGAAGCAGCTGAAGCAGAACCTGATCGAATACTCGGCCGTGACTTGGTCAGACGTCCACAACCGATACCAATCGAAGATCAGGGCCGAGGACGACCAACTGGGAGCCCCTTCGGGCTCAGTATACCCGAGAAGACTCCCGGTAAAAGAAGCCTGGCCAAACAAAGAAAGGTACCAGCCATACCACGATGACAGGAGGAACGTCCCAAGACGCAACCTACCTCGCAACGATCGAAGGATAGGTCGAGGACATGACCCTTGAGAACTCATCAATAGAACTAGGTTCGATCGAAACATAGCACCGGCTAACGCGCCCCACTTATCGAAATACAACTTCTGCGTCGATGTTTCAGACATCGTGTTCGCTATCGGCAAGATCAAGGACGCCAAGTGGCCTAAACCGATACAGACAGACCCTTCGCAGAGAAACTACAACCTAGTATGCGAGTTTCACAACACGCACGGTCATAGGACCGAGGACTGCCATCAACTACGAGAGGAGGTGGCTCGACTACTCAACAAAGGGCATCTCCAGGAATTTCTCAGCGATCGGGCCAAAAATCAATTCCGAGGGAGAGAGGCGATCAAGAAAAACGAGGCAAACGAACCACGACATGTCATCCACATGATCATGGGGGGCGCCGATGCCCCGCATGAACCGGTAGTGAGAAGAACAAAGATATCCATCACCAGGGAAAAACGGACTCGGGGATATATCCCCGAAGACGCCCTCACGTTCAGCGAGGAAGACACCGAGGCCCTATCCCAACCCCACAACGACGCCCTAGTAATCTCCTTTCTTATAAATTCATTTCAGATAAAATGTGTACTCGTGGATCCAGGTAGTTCGGCCAATATCATCAGGGCGAAGGTAATAGAACGACTCGGGCTGCTCGAACAAATCGTACCCGCCACTCGGGTCCTCAACGGTTTCAACATGGCTAGCAAAACAACGAAGAGAGAAATCATCCTCCCGATTACCATGGCCGGCATAACCCAAGACGCCAAGTTCCATGTCATCGAGGGAGACATGAGGTATAATGCCTTATTCGGACGACCTTGGATACACTGCATAAGAGAAGTACCATCCACCCTCCATCAAGTGATAAAATTCCTGACAAAGGACGGGATCAAGTCCGTATACGGGAACAACACACGGTAAGGGAAATGTTCGCTATACACGACGTAGTGCCAACACCCACACTTCCACCCCCAAATGAAACAACGAGCTGTCCAGGTTTCGCCCCCGGTCGAACTTGACAAAGCAAAGTGAAGAATTCGCACCGCATCTCCGCTCCCAGAAAGTCATAATAGGCTAAGTCCCAAGACGTCGCTTGCGCACGTAACTCTAAGGTACAACCATCCCTTTTCTTATGTTATTTTTTCAAATCCGAAGATTAACCCTTGCGCAGACACCCAAATTGGAAGCCGCCCAGACGTTAGTACTGCTGCCGAACCTCGAAGCCCCGATGGCGCACCTGTTGCACTCTTTTCCTTCGACCGAGTTTTTATCCTAAAAAAGAAAGGATTTTACCGGCAAGGTTTTTAACGAGGCAACGTCTACAAGCCACCTGGAGGGGAACCCTGCAAGATTTTCGAAACAAACCCACCGGCTGCTAAAAAATCGAGAAGTCATTCCCCCCAGAAGAGCGGCCCGCTTGCCGGAATTTTGAAAAACTCCATACAAGGTTTCCTGTAAGAAAAACGATGCATCGTAACTCCGGTGTATTCAGGCCTCGCCGGCAGAAACGTGTACTATTGTACCAAACAAATCAAAAATAATTTTTGGAGGAGGGAACTCCTTCCCAGAGTAAAGCAACTAATCCTTCCCCTGAAATATCCCGAAATACGCAGGAACAGGTGCCAACGGTTCAAAACGCCCCAAACGGCCTCCGGGTCGAGGCTATGAGACCGCAATGTCTTTCAGGCAGGATAAACCCGCAGGCGATCAGCCCTGACCCGATATTGGGCCAACACAACAAGGTATATTGCGCCAACGGATCAAAGGACGCTTTCCAGCGCTCCGTCCCCCGAACGGAGAAATCACAGCGCATTCTCGGCAGGGATCTCTTCACCAAGTGCATCTTGGAATACTCGGACACTTAATGCCTGCAATAGGGCACTCGCACAGCTCCAAGACCGGAACTCCGGGCTCATAAAGCCCTGAAAACACAGCTCCGAGTTCACAAGAAGCGGTCTTCACGCTTAAACAACTTGATGACTTGGAGACTGACGACAATCGCCATACTACATCGCCGAAAAAACTGTAAGACCTCAATAGACGTGACAAACTATAAGGCCTCAATAGGCATGACAAACTGTAAGACCTCAACAGGCATGAAAATCCCGAAGTTTAGGCTACACGTCGCATTTGTAAGAATCCCGAAAGGGCATACCCTCGATGTGGACGCCTAAACTATCACTCAGGATCAAAAATGGCTACGGCCAAATGCACATGACTATGGTCAAAAGGCTGATACAGCCAAAATAACTCGACTCGGGGATGCTCGACCGTCGCTAAACAAAAAATTGCAGGCCACTACTTCGAATATACTTCGAAAAGAACCGGTTAAAACAGGCTTCCCTCAACAGGCAAACAACGGGCTATGAACCTTTCGAGGTGCTCGAAATATCGCCGATTACGACTTGAAATCGAGGTTCTTTTAGAACCGACGACGGGTCAGGCAAAAATCTTTCAAAAAGACCTTAACGAGCGGAAAACAAAGCCTACAAAAAGCCCACGAGCAAAAATAGCGTAAGAGCCATTGTCGCCAGCTAAGCAGGCCTATGGGCCACATATCAAAAAGGTCTCTACGACCAAACAGCGTAAGAGCCATTGTCGCCAGCTAAGCAGGCTTACGGGCCACATATCAAAAAGGTCTCTACGACCAAACAGCGTAAGAGCCATTGTCGCTAGCTAAGCAAGCCTACGAGCCACATATGAAAACGTCTCTACGAACAAAAAGCGTAAGAGCCATTGTCGCCAGCCAAACTTGACAACTTGAGGATTAAAGTGAGCTCGAATCGTAACTCGATTCGGAGACCAGATCCAAAATAGTTAACTAAACAAGCCTACGGGCCATATATCAAAAAGGTCTCTACGACCAGAAAGCGTAAGAGCCATTGTCACCAGCCAAATTGATAACTTGAGGATTAAAGCAAGCTCGAATCGCAACTCGATTCGGAGACCGGATCCAAAATAGTTAACTAAACAAGCCTACGGGCCACATATCAAAAGGTCTCTACGACCAAAAAGTATAAGAGCCCTTGTCCCCAGCCAAAACTGACAGCTTAAGGGTCAACTAAAGCTCGAATCGCAAAGCAACTCGGAGACTGGAGCCACAATAAGCACAAAGCTACAACATGCCTAAGGGCACGGCACAAACGCCACAATCGCCAGCCGAGTGAGCCTCCGGGTCACCCGCTTATAAGGTCATTTCGACCCGAAGCAAAGAAGGCCACCGTCACCCGCCCGTACGAACAGGGAAGAGCATAAAGGCCCGTAGCAGCTCGACTCGCAAAGCGACTCGGAGACTAGATCTAAATGGCCGAACAAAGCGCAGGGATCGCAACGCCCGCTCATATAAAAAAACACTCCTAGGAGCCAAGGGCTGGCCCGATCGATCCCGGACCTGTGAGGATCCTGCCAAACATCAAAACCGGCCTGGTCGAGGACGATAACAGAAGGAGATGCAGAAAAAGTTAGTCATCAAAGTATCTTCTCATTTCACGCACACAAAGGAAGAAGGGGGATAGACACACTCTCCAGAAACAGACATGTTCTACATATATCAAAAACAAAGCAACAAATAGGCACAATCTGTGATCCGTTCTGAAGAGCTACAGCTTGCCGGGTTCACTCCCTTCCCTGTCGGCAAGAAATGACCACGCGTCACGCTCTTCCGCCCTTGCTCGGTCCAATTCATCGGAAAGAATAAAGCCGCTCGCACCAATCTCCTCGAGTGCTTCCCTTCGGGATCTGCAATAGACGTATTCCTCGATCTTTTTCTCCCGGTCGAGGGCTCGCTTCAGCTCGGCCTGAGCGTCCCCACCATCCTTCATATGGACCGCCATCTCCTTATCAGCGTTGGCTCGGCTTAGCGCCGCCCTTGCCCGGGCATCAATTACCTCGGACCTGGTCTTTGAAAGTTCGGATTCCAATTTCTCGATCACATCTGCTTGGATTTTGGCATTATCTCGAGCCAAGCACAGTTGGACTTGTAAGGCAGGAACCTTGGCCAAGGCACTTGCCTCCTCTAAAACGTGAGCTTGCACCTGAGCCCTTAGCTCGCCACAAGCGTTTCTGGCGCGATCAATATTGCCCTTGAGGTGCTCCATGGCCTCCGTCATTTTCCGCAGCTGATACGACAGAGAAGGGCGTTAACCTAAAAAGGCCGAAGAAAGCGAAGCTTAGGCTGCATAAAAGTTACCTGATCCATCAAATAACTCTCAAAATTCGAGCTCATGTACGCTTCGCATCGCCAATGCAGTAACTCGCCCTCCTTTTCCTTGCTAAGCAGCTTAAGAGATTCTCCCTCATCCCGAACTTTCTAAAACTTGGCCCATTGGCAGACTAGCTCAGACATCAGCCTGTCACAGGCCTGCACAAGGAAAACCCAATAACGAACGAAGGACGCAGAATACAGGGAAATTGCGCCTAAACTCACCACGAAGTGAAGCCGGCGGACTTCCTCGAAGTCGGAGCATACTCCTGTTGATCCTGTCCCTTCTCCCTCGGGAGAGCCGGTCTCGGGCATAACACATCCACTCAAAGGCATCGACGACCTGGAATCAGGTTCCCCGGGGGCAGCAGACTCAGACAATACTTTCTCCTTGGAGATACTAGCATGGTCAGCACTACTAGAAGCTCCATCGCCTCGAAGGTTGGGGAGAGAGGTCGACGACTCCTTCCCCTCTTCGGAAGAACATTGTCTCATCCCAAAGAACTGCCCGATACCTGCAAGCAACAGATCCAATGCAAGTAGAAAAGGGGAAAAATGTTATCTCAAATACACGAGGGCTGAGGCAAAGGTACAACCTAAAAAAGCACCGGACGCTCCACTCACGCGCGTAATTCTACCCTTCGGGGAACGGCAAAAGCTCCGAGGGCATGATATCGACCGTCCGGGCCCGAACTAACCAACCGGCCCATTCTTGACCCCCTTCCTCTTCGTCATTGATAACAAACGACGGGGATGAATGACACTTCAGGGTTAGCAGGCCCTGATGATGAAAGGGCCGATACAGCCGGACGAGGTGATCGAGCGTAAATTCGAGATCGGCCCTCTCCGCAAAGAACCTCATCATCAGCACCACCCGCCAAAACGACGGATGTATCTGTGCCAAAGTGACCCGATACTTCAAGCAAAAAATCAAGCACGATCCTGTCGAGGGGGCCAAACGCGAAAGGATACAAGTATACATTCAAAAATCCATCAGCGGAATTCGTAACGTTCTCTCCCGGAGGAAGCACCTGCAGCGCTATCCCCTCACTCCATCCGCAGTATTTTCTCACCATCTCCAAATGCTCCCCTCTTATCAAAGGAATCGTCATCAGAACAAAATCCCTCAGCTCCCGAGCGCTGGGAACAGCACTCTCCGCTCTCGGCCATGCCGCCCCTAGAGTGGTTGCCATGACTATGGTAATACTAAACAGAGCGAAGCAAAGGCACACACCAACACTTCTTGAACCTAGGAAAATGAGGAGCCCTATGCCAAAGCAGGAGCACAGCTACCTCAAAGTAGTGCAATCCTGCGAAGAAGCCAAAGCCGCCCCACTAATATGATAAGAAACGGCAACATTTCGCCGGCCCGGAGTCGGCCCTGGGAGAATGCGATGTTGATATAGTCCAATGGGATGATATCCGACCCCGAAAGTATCCTTTGACAAGAACCCAAGACTCGAGGAACCATCCGCATCATCTCCGAGCTCGAGATAGCGTCCCGCCTCGAGAATCCCCACCAAAGGGAAATAAGAATTTGTGAAACTTTCCATGTCGTCACTCAACACGAGGTAATTTCAGATATCGTGATTCCCTTCCTAACCTCAAAATAGGGGAAGGAACAAATGCAAAAGCTCCAATCATAAAGGCTCCGCAAAAGTTCGAAGCGGTACCTGAGTGTAGACAACCGCTCAGCAAAAATCTATCTCCTACATATCTAGGAAGCTGTCCACATCGGAAATCAAAGGGGACCCCCCGTTACCCAAAGCTGGCCTTCATCCAGGATGACATCCTCGAAGGCCCCGAAGTTCAAACGCATTATCTCCATGCGATTCAGAAGGCCTAGGCAGCCCAGATCTGACCAATCAACCCAGGGTTGCCCGAGGAACAACGATGGCCTCGAAAGGGAGCCGTGTCAGCCAGTAGAGGAGCTGAGAGAATGCTCGCACCCCGGCCAAGTATCAGCAGTCGAAAAGTAAAAAGGAGCGTTCAAGGGACCTCGAGGGTATAAAAATATGCATTTACTCGGCGCAAATCGAAAGTAGAAATCAAAAGGATATGTTTATATTCATAAAAATTCATGTACAACAGCCCCCGAAGGGTCATTACATACAATTGTGAAGGCTTACGGGAATATACTCCTACAGCGAAGGAAATGAAGGATGTACATGCGATGAAACCCGGAAGCCCAGTCCGCCCTCGAGGGTGCATCTCCGGTATCAGCATCCTCGAGCATCACACCCTCGAGGGTGATCCCTTCGACCTCCACCTTCTCTAGGTTCCCAGCTCAATCCCTCAGGGGAATCCCGCCAGAGGAGATGGAGAAGATGAAAAGGAGGAGACACGGAGGAGGCAGAGAAAAGAGACATAGCCCGCCAAAACCAAAAATTGGAGATTCGGCGGGCCTCAACCTCAACGACCGAGAGGGCCACCTTATCCCTCGGGAAAGAAAGAGACCTAAGGATGAGGTGCGACACCAGGACCGTGTAGGAGAGTGAGCAGCGGTGCATAATCCGAACGACTGTCTATATAAGGGGGAGGCCGATTCCCCGTCCATCGCCACCTTGGGCCAACGGCAGCAGCAAACACCAGCATACCAACAACCATAGCGGGACAACGCACTTATGCTCAACAAAGGGACGTCTCGACGAAGGGCCATGGCACAACATAAGGAAACTCCTCCTAACGGTCTTGAGGCCATAAGCCCCAAGCATGATGTTCAAAGGTAGAAGAAGATGACAAGAAGGAATAGGCAAAGCATGCCGATGAAGATACTGGGATAGGAAAAACAATGCCAAAGCGCCCCATTTATAAGGGGCAGCAACACGGTCGTCGAGGCTCTGGAAAACTGACTGACGAATGCAATTATTGCGTCCTTGAAAAACCAAATCGACGGCAGCACTTTTTACCTTGAAGAACGGAAGTGGCAGAGTATTGAGCAGGAGTCTATAAGATATGCCATCTATCACGAAAGATTGCACCACGACACGGATCGCCAATGCACTATCTCCATAAGGAGCTCGAGGAGTCAATGGTCATAACCGTTTCACATCGCTTCGTTCTGAGAAATGCAGAGACTATCTGTACGTGGTAAAATCAGAGGGCCCAATTTCCTACCATCAAGCCATCTCGGGGAGGTACCTCGAGTCCCCGAGAACATGAAGCCACCTCGGGAAGATAGCTCAAGACCCTGATGATATGAAGTCACAACTTAGTCCACTCCTTTGAGGCTTGTCGAGGTCCAATACGAGGCCGAGATAAAGAGAAAAGGGGGAAGCCCCCAAGACACGCGGTTGAGTCTGTCAGGAGCAGCCTATCCCTAGCCTATGTTGGGGTGTCGAGTCAAGCCATCATATCTCCATATTTCGTAAATTAAATATACATGTATTCCAAGTTTCTTCTCCTATATAAAGGGACTCGCCCTACCTTGTAAGGAACTGATGTTGCTCCCACAATTCTACAAAGTGCAGTAATATCTCTCTCTCACTTTTCTTACAAAAGCTCATTGGTTCTCATTGATACTGAGGATACCTCGATATCCTTTGCCTCTATACGTGTTCTCCATTTTACATGTGTTCTTCATCGTACAAACTCAATTTCGGTTGTAAATAGCTTCGTTCGATTATATTTCTAGCTGTTAGATTACTCCCGAGTACCCCCGACAACCCGAGATCGACCCCGAGGTCGACCTCGAAGTCCCAATCGACCAAGCTTACGCCCGGGTAGCAGACCCTTTAGTCCGCTCGTTACCTCGTTTATCTCCCTCCCCCCCCCCCCCCATCGTCAAAATTCATAATACTAGTATCATCTGCTCTAACAAACTAGCTTGGGAATAGATCACGTATTTTTAGAGTCCCATCAAATAAATTTAATTGTTGTTACCATTTTCACGGTAAACATGAGTATCGATAGTTATCGAGGAAGGGTAGGTTAAAATAACCTAACCCTGAAACAACACGTGCCGGTGTAGGAGTGGATTGTAATTATTTTCCTTATTTGGGATGAGATTGATGCGATAAAATTATTCTCCTTAATTGGGATGAGATGATTGATAGAAAAGGATGATGTCGATCCACACGACACTGTTGTGAGATGGCCTAGCCGATCGGGTCGTGATCGAACACAATGCCGCACATATGGTGGTGATTGTGCTGGAAATTGTAATTGAAATTGTGATTGTGGTTGATGTCTCGAATGAGACGGCCTAGCTGATAGGGTCGTGATCGGACTCCATGCTAAAAGTACGATAGTATTGGTATTGGTGAACGGTGGTATATCGGTGCTAAAGATCTCCCAACCAAAAAAATAATATTATCTTCATATTTTAGAAATTATTATGTTTTAACTTGGAAATTGAATATCATTTATTGTTGATTGTTGTTTCCATGGTTTTTCCTTTTATGTTGGCATTCAATTTTGAAAGAGGACAGTTAGCTTTACATGCTAGTACTATTCCATATGTACTAACGTCCCTTTTGCCGGGGGCGCTGCATCTTCAATGGATGCAGGTGGTTTCACAGCAGGAGGCATTGATCAGTGACAGCGGTACACTCTTATCAGCTGACTTGGTGAGCCCCACTTCATTTTAGGGTCATGTATCTCTTGTTTCTCATGTGCTTTGTGTTTTGAGGTATAGCCGGGGCCTTGTTGCCGGCATTTTTATACTACTCTTCAGTTGTACTTAAAGGTTCCGTAGACAGGTTGTGGGTGGTGTTTGATGTTGGGAATTGAATCAAAAATGTCGGTATTTGGCAAACTTGTTTTTCTCATTAAATCTATAAAGTCGTACTATTTTGGAAATATTGAATGATGTTGTTAATAGGAATGAAATGGAAGTGATTAATGAAATCTTTTCGGTGTTAGATTAATGGAGCACATCTCCTCTTCATTCAGGGATGAATTTGGGTAGAATGAAATCTAACAAGCTTGCCCGGCCGAGTTTACTCGGTTAGCGCCGGTCGCGCTCCCCGAGTTTGGGGCGTGACAAACTTGGTATCAGAGCCTAAGGTTTTAAAGTGTTCTAGGATGTCTCGGAGCCGTGTCTGGTAAAGTTCTTTTTATCAGTGTGTTGTCGACCACATCTATAATAAGGAGGCTACTTGGACATTTAGGAATTTCTAACTTCTTTGATACTCCTGATCGTGCGATAGAGCGCAAGATAGGAAGCTAATTTCCTCGTTATGTCTCATTTTCCATATGAGTAACCCACGGGTTTGAGTCAGCGAGGAGGGAATGAAAGAACCAGTTGCTAAGGGAAGTGTTCTTGTCCTTATTAATGATATCGTGCCACCGGATCATGTGGTAAGAGCACCTAAGAAACGAAAGAGGGTTGTTTGTACTAATAAGCCGGAATGTTTGATTTGTAATAAACGCCACTTGGGGACGTGTTGAATGACTCTTGAAATATGTTAGTTTGTGGAGTCGAGGAGCATCAAGTAAGGTACTGCCCTGTCAATCTAAAGTTACCAAGTAAGTCACTCCTTGCTATATCGTTATGAACACCGCATGATTTTTCCTTGTTGTATATGTGCACCCATATTGAAGAGCTCTCATGAACATGGTCTTAACAAGATGTTAAATCACAAAACATATCATGTACCTACTCTTTGAATGAGACACATTATTCATGAATCCACTCTATCACAAATTCTCTTATTTACAACCTCTTGTGGAATCAAGCTCTATAATTGTGTCCTTGAATCGAGTTATAATTAAAACTTCCCACTTGCTTTCCTAAATTCTCAACAAGGGACTATACCTGATGAATTTCTTACAGAACCTTTTGATTCAAATGGATAACATCTGCTCACCTGTGCCTATGCACGCAACACTATAATATTTACCTATGTGGTATCAAATCGAATGTAAAGCAGCCTAGTGTTGAGATCCTTCTTGAGACACTCTTTTTCTCTCCGATGTATGTGGCTCCTATGGTTTGAACAATCACTTTGTTCCTTTGTGTATAATATCATGAATCCTTTTCACCGTCTAGTAACATGAGAGCATATTATTTGAAAGACAAATTCGTCGTATCTCTAGTCCTCTCACATAGGATCAACTATTGGCAAAGTTTAAGTTGTGAGAATGATAATAATCTCACAATGTGTTCAACTTCTTTTTCATCCTCATGGGTTTGTGGCCTAGATCCTTTGTGTCAAATAAGGTTAAGAGAGAAATGCAACTTCGTGTATCTTGAAACCCATAATACATTCAGGGTGCTAGAATATTCTCATTTCAAGTTAAACTGATTTTTCCTACATTCCAAGAGGCGATTGGTGTCACATACTTGGCTATCTCTCTTTGAGGCCTACTATTGCCAAACAAGGCACATATGAAATGAAACAATTGTTGTTGTCCTTTTCATGACTCATATCCTTCCAAGAATAACCGACGCTAATGTCTTTATCCTTCTGATTATGCCTCCCATACGTCACATGTCTAAAATGACTCACTTCTGTTACACCTCAGGATCATGTACATGGTTCCCACATTATCAATGCCTATTAGGAAACTCTGTGACTCATTTGTTGAACCAATGATGTCACTACAACGAATCATCATTTCAGCACTATTGGTAGTAACCTTCATGTCTCTTAGGGTACAACCTCCTGAAATGTCGTGCTCAGCATATTAATGGATTCGTGAATAATTCTAGCCAATCTCGAACCTCATTGTTCATCATTATAGTAACCTATGGGGGTTGAAGGTTCAAACATGTCAAAGAAGAAGCATCATCCCGTGATCAAATATATTGGATAGGAAGTTTTATGGTCATATTCAAGCTAGCACATCTTAGAGTAATTGTTGAAGATCGACAAAGGTTTAGTTTGGGTGTCCGGCATAGGGATTTAGAGTTCAAGAAAGTGAACGGGTATTCTCAAGATTTTCTCTATGAATATATTGGTGAATTGTTAAGAAAGGTAAAGTAGGTGTAGTCACATTAGGCCTTATGAAATCTTGAAGGAAATAGGCCAAACTATGAGTATAATGTTTCTCTATTATTGTCCTCCGTGTACTCGGTGTTTCATGTGTCTATGTCTAAGGAGGTAATTGGGAATCCTTTGCATATCATTCCGATGGAGGTTATTAAAGGTGAAGTTAATGGATTGTTAGGTTATGAAACGTACCTAATTGTCATCCTTGTTAGATAAGTCTGGAATTTGGGATTGCCTATATTAATGTGTTATGGCGAATTCTGTAAGTCGAGAAGGTCACCTTGAAGGCCGAAAGTGTTGTGGAAAGAAAATATTTTTGCTTGATTGTATAGCAATTGGTTTTGGTTTGAAAGGTACTTTCTAGGTGTTATGATTTAAAAATGTGCAGTTCATGTCCAGATATCACTCTCGATAATATAATGCTTGTAATGTTGAGATTAGTGCTGTTGATATACATTGTGATGCTTTGTCGAGCTGTAGATATGTTGATAGGGTGATTTTGGTGATTCTCAGGCAGGTGGATAGGCCAAGTTAGAGGGGAAACTCTATCGAAATTTTTAAGAATTTGTAAAGATAGCCAAATTTTAAGAGCCATAAGTAAGTTGAAATTTTGGAAAGGATGTATAAGACCGATTGGCCTATTCTTAGGAGGGACTTGTAAAACATTTGAGGACGAATGTTCTTAAGTGGGGGAGAATGTAACACCCCGGAAAAAAAATTGACGTACTTAAGCGCTAGTAAGAAAGTTGATGTGTGCTAATTAAATTATATTGTGTGTGGACGAGGACTATTAATATAATGGATATCAATTTGATATGATAATAAGTGTACGAGGCATATTATGAGTGATGTGGGGTCTAAGGAGAGCCCTAAATCTAAGTCTAAGTTGGAAAATTACATGATAGACTGAAGTTCTAAATACGTCGCACAAGACCAAACTTTGGACGAGTATATATACATATATTACCAATTTATGTGATGAAAAGCCTATCAAATGAAATATCTTCGAGACTAGTTTCTAACGCTTCAAACGGTTCATCATTTGGACACTCCTACAAGAAGTTATGACCAAATTACCAAAGGCTGGAAGAATCTGATTCTGCGGTCAGATGTAGACCGCAGAATCATTATGCGTCGCAGACCTGACCAGTGCAGCCCAGTTCTGGGCACCAGTTTTGCGGTCCATTGTGCGACCCGCATACCCATTGTGCGGTCCATTGTGCGACCGCAGACCTGAGTTCGGAGGATCCATTTTCCTATTTTCATAACCTAACCCCATTTTGATAAATAGGCTTTGGGGCTTATTTTGGGGCAATTATCTGATGATTTTAGAGAGAGGTAAGAGCATTTTAGAGAGAGAAGGGGGAAACCTAACATTTTAATCATCCAATCTTGCACCAATCTTCAAGAATCAAGGAAGCCAGTCACAAGATCTTTATCTAAGACGTAAGGTTCCCTACCCTAGCCCTTAATTTTGCATTTTAACTAAAGATGGGTAATTAGCAAGACAATTCTTGTGTCACGACCCTAAAACTGACCCGGTCGTGCTGGCGCCTATCGTGAAACTAGGCCAGCCGACACAAACCCAAATATAACCAGAATCCCATAAAAATCATTTCAAGCCATTAGTTAACAAAATATATCATAATATAAGTTTAAATAACCAGTGCGGAAGAAAATAACACAAGCCCGACATCGGGGTGTCACCAGTCATGAGCAACTACAAGATCTGTCTAATTACAAGAAGGTCTAACAAAGTCTGGAAGACAATACTAATATATAATCTAAGGAGGATATGAGGGAGAAGAACAGGGCTGTGAAAGCCATGCAGCTACCTTGTCGACTCCAAGACCCGCTGAGAGAAACGATTAATGCTCGCTATCAAGACCCGCAACTCATGGATCTGCACACAAGGTGCAGGGAGTAATGTCAGTACGCCAACTCAGTAAGTAATAAAAGTAAAAGCACCTGAGCAGTAAGAACAGATAATTCCACGTCGTAACACTACAGCAAAACAGTATATTTCCAAAATAGTGCAGAAATCAATTAACTCGTAAAAACAAACTCAGTTTCAGTAAAAGCCTTTTCTTTTAAACATCTTTCAATAGTTTCAAACAACTGATGAAAACAGTGAGTAAAAATGATAAAAACGTAAACAGCCTCTCGGGCAAGACATGTATCATAAACCGCCCCTCGGGCAAAATATCAACAGAACCAGCCCCTCGGGCTACCTCACAATCACTCATAATCAGCCCCTCGGGCAACAACATAATAAAAATCAGCCCCTCGGGCAACATTACATCACACACACACTGGGTACCCGCGCTCTCTGGGGTGTTTAGACTCTGGAGGGGCTCCTACAGCCCAAGCTCTATTACAAGCCATCTCGTGGCATAATAAATCAGGCCCTCGGCCTCTCATGTATCACAAATCAGTACAACATGCTGCAGCGTGCAGCCCGATTCCATGGTATCCTCACAACACAAGCCCTCGGCCTCACTCAGTCAGAAACCTCTCAAGCCACTCGGGCTAACAGTACAACAAGTGCTCGGCCCAAAATATCATTTATAAAATCAAACGGAGTAAATAGAATCGAGTTATGAAATCAGTAAAAACATAGCATGACTGAGTGTAGATATTAAACAAAAAACAGCGAGGAAACAGTAGTAAAAAGGCCCTAAGGGTCCAAACAGTCGGCACAAGGCCCAAACACGGCACAAGGCCCCAAACATAGTACTCCCTCCATTCCAGTTTATGTGAACCTATTTCTTTTTTGGTCTGTTCCAAAAAGAATGAACCCTTTCTAAATTTGGAAACAATTTAGCTTAAACTTACAACTCTACCCTTAATGAGAAGCTTTTATAACCACACAAATACTCTGGACCCCATTTTAACTCATTTAGGACCACAAATTCCGAAAGTCTTCATTTTTTCTTAAACTCCGTGCCCAGTCAAACAGGTTCACATAAATTGGAACGGAGGGAGTAATACTTTCCAAAACACAATAACATCAAACAGTTTTCAATCAAATACGCGACTTAATAGTCGTACGGGATGGAACAAGTCACAATCCCCAACTATGCACGACCCACGCTCGTCATCTAGCGTGTGCGTCACCTCAAAGTAGTAGAACAATGTGAAATACGGGGTTTCATACCCTCAGGACAACATTTACAATCATTACTTACCTCAAACTGGTCCAAACTCTAGCCCGCGATGCCTTTGCCTCTCGACTCGGCCTCCAAATGCTCCAAATCTAACCAAAATCAGTATCATACCATTAATACGTGCTAAAGGATCAGGGCCCAAGCGAAAATAATTAAATTAACCCAAAAATCCCGAAATTGGCCAAACCCGACCCCGGGCCCACGTCTCAGAATTCGATAAAAATCACATCACTAGAATTCTTATCCTCCCACGAGTCTATACATACCAAGAACATCAAAATCGGACCTCAAATGGCCCCTCAAATCCCCAATGAAAACTCTCCAATTTCAAGCCCTAATTCTCCAATTTTAACCCTTAAATTCCAATAATTTCATGTCTAATCAGTTAGAAATCACCATAGAATCAGTATTGAGTTCAAAAATCTTACCTCCAAGCGTTACCCCTTGAATCCCTTTTCAAATCCTCTCAAAAAAGCTCTTAACCCGTCTCAAAAATGGAGGAAATAAGCCGAAAATCGCGAAGATGGCCTTTTATACATTCTGCCCAGGCATCTCGCACCTGCGGCTCCCTTTCCGCATCTGCGGACCGCTTCTGCGGTCATAATAACCGCACCTGCGGTTTTCACTTAAGGGCCCAACTTCCGCATCTGCGGTTAAAACCTCGCACATGCGGCCTCGCAGGTGCGGTAGAGGCTCCGCACCTGCGATCAAACTCCAACTGACCAAAAATCGCTCCTACGACCTCCTCCATGCATCTGCGACATTGCACATGCGGTCCCTAATCCGCAGGTGCGGAAACAACAGAAGGAGAAAATTCTGCAGGTCCACTCAAATTCCAAAACTTTCTCCAACCATCCAAATCCATCCCGAGGCCCTCGGGACCTCAACCAAACATGCCAACAAGTCACATATCACCATTCAAACTCATACCAACCCTCGGAACACTCAAAACAACGCCGAAAGACCAAATCACCCTCGGATCAAGCCTAAGGATTCCAAAACTTCCGAATTCCGCATACGATCAAAAAGCCTATCAAACCTCATCCGAATGACCTGAAATTTTGCACACATGTCCCAAATGACACAACGGACCTACTCTAATTTCCGGAATCCCATTCCGACCGCGATATCAAAATTTTCACTACCAACCGGAAAACGCCAAAATTCCAATTTCGCCAATTCAAGCCTAAACCTACCACGGACCTCCAAAATACATTCCAAACACGCTCCTAAGTTCCAAATCACCTAAAGATGCTATCTGAACCACAAAAACCAAGTTCCGAGATCATTTACTCACAAGTCATCTTCCGGTTGACTATTCCAACTAAAGCTTCCAAATAAGAGACTAAGTGTCTCATATCACTCCATGACCACTCCGAACACAGAACAACCAACACGATATGACGAAATACAGGTGAACAACACATAAAGAAGCATAAATGGGGAAAACGGAGTGGTAACTCATGAAACGACCGGCCGGGTTGTTACATCCACCTCCTCTTAAACAAACGTGCATCCTCGAACGAGTCAAGAAACATACCTGAAGCCTCAAACAGGTGAGGATATCTGCTCCGCATCTCCCGCTCGATCTCCCAGGTAGACTCCTCCACGGGCCGACCTCTCCACTGCACTTTCACTGAAGCTATATCCTTTGATCTCAACTTTCGGACCTGCCGCTCCAAAATAGCCTGGTCAACAACCAACCAAAGTGCTCTATACTTCTTCACTACTCGTACAGGCTTGACGGAGTTAAGCTGTATTGAGGGAATCGTTTTGTCTCAATCAATCAAGAATGCCTCAACTAGATAAATTCACTTATTTCACACAATTCTTCTGGTCATGCCTTTTCCTCTTTACTTTCTATCTTGGTAGAAGGTTTCATGAGAGACTTTTCTTTTTTTATGTACTAAATTTTTGGCGAGTTATTTTCTACTTGAAATGTTTTTTTCTTTTCTTTTTCTTGATACGCGCCAGCTTTCTCCTTTGCCAAAACATACATCTCCTTCTTTCTTCACATACCCTTTTTGGGGTTATTCCGTCGGCACCGGCTCCACATCATAGGTCAAATCACTGTCTAACTGAACCGTGCTGAAATCCAAAACATGAGACGGATCGCCAATATACTTGCGAAGCATAGAAACATAAAATATCGGATGCACACTCGACAAGCTAGGTGGCAAAGCCAGCTCGTAAGCCACCTCCCCAATCCTCCGAAGCACCTCAAAAGGCCCAATAAACCGAGGACTCAATTTACCCTTCTTCCCAAATCTCATAACACCCTTCATGGGTGATACCATCAGAAGAACCTTCTCCCTAACCATGTAGGACACATCACAAACCTTCCTGTCAGCATAACTCTTTTGTCTTGACTGCGCTGTACGAAGCCGCTCCTGAACCACTTTCACCTTGTCCCAAGCATCCTGCACCAAGTCTGTACCAAAGATCCTAGCCTCGCCCGGCTCGAACCAACCAACTAGAGATCTACACCGTCTCCCATATAAAGCCTCATATGGAGCCATCTAAATACTCGATTGATAACTGTTGTTATATGCAAACTCCGCGAGCGGTAGAAACTGATCCCATGACCCTCCAAAATCGATGACACAAGCGCGCAACATGTCCTCTAATATTTGAATAGCGCGCTCGGACTGCCCGTCCGTCTGAGGGTGAAAAGTTGTGCTCAACTCAACCTGAGTACCCAACTCTCGTTGCACGGCCCTCCAAAACTGCAAAGTGAACTGAGTACCTCTATCTGAAATGATGGAAACTAGGACACCATGCAAGCGAACAATCTCTCGGATATAAATCTCTGCTAATCGCTCTGAAGAATAGGTAGTATACACAAGAATGAAGTGCGCGTACTTGGTCAGCCGATCCACAATCATCCAAATAGCATCGAACTTCTTCAAAGTCCGTGGAAGTCTAACTACAAAATCCATGGTGATTCGCTCCCACTTCTACTCTGGAATTTCTAACCGCTGAAGCAAGCCACCCGATCTCTGATGCTCATATTTCACCTGCTGACAATTGAGACACCGAGCTACAAATCCCACAATATCCTTCTTCATTCTTCTCCACTAATAATGTTGTCTCAAATCCTGATACATCTTCGCGGCACCCGGATGGATGGAATACCGCGAGATTTGGGCCTCCTCCACAATCAACTCCTGAAGCCCATCTACATTGGGCACACATAGTCGGCCCTGCATCCTCGATACCCCATCCTCACCAATAGTCACATATCTGGCATCGTCGTGCTGAACTCTGTCCTTAAGGACAAGCAAATGGGGATCATCATACTGGCGCTCTCTGATGCGAATAAACAAGGAAGACCGAGAAACCACACAAGCTAAGACCCGACTGGGCTCCGAAATATCCAACCTCACAAACCGATTGGCCAAGGCCTGAACATCAACTGCAAGAGGTCTCTCCCCAACCGGAATATATTCCAAGCTACCCATACTCACCGCCTTCCTACTCAAAGCATCGGCCACTACATTGGCCTTCCCCGGATGGTACAAGATAGTGATATCATAGTCCTTTAGCAGCTCCAACCATCTCCGCTGCCTCAAATTGAGATCCTTCTGCTTGAACAAGTGCTGGAGGCTACGATGGTCAGTAAACACCTCACAAGACACACCATACAGATAATGCCTCCAAATTTTCAGCGCGTGAACAATGGCAGCCAACTCTAGATCATGAACAGGGTAGTTCTTCTCATGGGGCTTCAACTGACGAGAAGCATAAGCAATCACTCTACCCTGCTGCATCAACACACATCCAATACCAACTCTCGAAGCATCACAATACACTGTATATGAACCTGAAGCTAATGGCAAAACTAACACTGGAGCCGTGGTTAAGGCAGTCTTGAGCTTCTGAAAGCTCGCCTCACGTTCATCCGACCACATGAAAGGCGCACCCTTTTGAGTCAATTTGGTCAAGGGTGATTCTATAGATGAAAATCCCTGAACGAACTGACGGTAATAACCTGCCAAACCAAGAAAGCTGCGGATCTCTATGGCTGAGGACGGCCTGGGCCAACTCTGAACTGCCTCTATCTTCTTCGGATCAACCTGAATACCCTCACTGGACACCACGTGTCCTAAGAAAGCCACTAAACTGAGCCAAAACTCACACTTGGAGAACTTTGCATAAAGTTTCTCCTCCCTCAACCGCTACAATACCACTCTCAAATGCTTCGCGTACTCCTCCTGACTACTCGAATACACCAGAATATCATCAATGAGTACAATGAAAAACGAGTTGAGATAAGGCCGAAACACGTTGTTCATCAAATGCATGAACGCTGCTGAGGCATTGGTCAGCCCAAAAGACATCACAAGGAACTCATAATGACCATATCGGGTCCTGAAACTGTCTTAAGAATATTCGAGTCCCTGATCTTTAGCTGGTGATACCATGAATGGAGATCAAACTTGGAGAACACCCTCGCTCCCTGAAGCTGGTCAAATAAAACATCAATACGAGGCAAAGGATACTTGTTCTTGATTGTAACTTTGTTCAATTGCCTATAATTAATGCACATCCTCATCGTGCCATCCTTCTTCTTCATAAATAGAACTGGCGCACCCCAAGGCGACACACTAGGCCGAATAAACCCCTTATCAAGGAGTTCCTGAAGCTGCTCCTTCAACTCCTTCAACTCCGCCGGTGCCATACAATACAGTGGAATAGAAATAGGCTGAGTGCGCGGCACCAAATCAATACCAAAATCAATATCCCTGTCCGGTGGCATGCCCGGCAGGTCTTCAGGAAACACATCCGGAAAGTCCCTCACTACCGGGACTGAATCAATACTAGGAGTCTCTGCACTGACATCCCTCATAAAAGCCAAGTAAGAAATACAACATTTCCCAACCATCCGCTGGGCCTTCAAAAATGATATTAACCTGCTGGGGACAAAATCAGTCAAACCTCGCCACTCAATACGTGGCACACCCGGCATAGACAACGTCACTGTCTAAGCATGACAGTCCAGAATAGCACGACTCGGAGATAACCAATCCATGCCCAATATCACATCAAAGTACACCATATAAAGCAACAAAAGGTCCACTCAGGTCTCCAAACCCCCGATAGTCACCAAACACGACCGATATGCACGGTCTACAACAATAGTATCGCCCACCGGAGTAGATACACGAATGGATGACACAAGAGACTCACGGGGCGTATCCAGATAACGAGCAAAATATGATGACACATATGAAAAAGTGGAACCGGGATCAAATAACACAGAGGCATCTCTGTGGCAAACCGAGATAGTACCTGTAATCACAACATCTAAAGCAATAGCAACAGGTCTGGCTAGGAGTGCATAGAAACGGGCCTGACCACCACCTGATCGACCTCCCCCTCTAGGGCGACCTCTAGCTGACTGTCCTCCACCCCTAGCTGGCTGGGTGGGTGGTAAAGGAACCAGTGCCGAAGTCGATAGCTGACTCATCTGCTGAGACGGACCCCCAAGACGACGTGGACACTGTCTCCACATATGCCTCAACTATCCACACTCATAATAACTCCCTTGTGCTGGAGACGGGGACTGAAAGGAACCCCTAACACCGGGATGACTAGCAGAAGAACCTAGCATAGAAGAGCCCTGAACTGATGGATCACGGGATGAACTCTGGGCTGGAAGGGCACTAAGTGAGGAATGGCCCTGATGAGAACTGTGAGAGACATGGCCTGATGATGCCCCACGATAAACTGGGCAAGCTGACTGAGCATGCCTGAATGGATGGCCTCTACCGTGCTGAAACTGACCTCCATGAGGAGTACCACTAAATCCACCCTGACCAGGAGGCCTCTTAGCCTCCCTCTCAAACCTCTCTTGACCACGAACCATCTCAATTTGTCGAGCTATGTCCACAACCTCATCAAAGGTAGCACCAGATTCCCTCTCTCTGGTCATAAGCAACTGAAGCTGGAAACCGAGGCCATCTATAAACCTCTTGATCCTCTCTCGGTCTCTGGGAACCAACCAGACCGCGTGACGAGCCAACTCGGAGAATCGCATCTCATACTGTGTGACAGATCTATCACCCTGACGAAGCTGCTCGAACTGCCTACGTAGCTCCTCTCGGAGAGACTCAGGTACAAACTTCTCCAGGAGGAGAACGGAGAACTGCTGCCAAGAAAGGGGCATTGCATCAACCGGCCTACGCCTCTCGTAAGCCTCCCACCATCTAAGTGCAGCCCCGGAGAACTGGAAAGTAGTGAACAAAACCCCACTGGTCTCCAGAATACCTGCGGTCCGAAGCATCCTCTAACACTTATCCAAGAAACCCTAAGCATTCTCACCATCAGCACCACTAAATGACGGGGGTTGAAGTCTACCAAACCTCTCCAATCTGCGCTGCTCGTCCTCTGGCGCTGGCATAACAGGAGCTACATAGTCCTGAGCAGCTGCAACCGGCTGGGCTGGAGGTGCCCCCGGTGTTTGAAGTCCCTGCACGACCTGCTCAGGTGTGCGAGCGGCGGGAGTCTGAGTGCCTCCCCCGGACGGAGAAGTAGCTGCGGCCGTAGTAAGTGAGACCGCCTGAGCCAGGCCAGTGCACAATGATAGAATCTATGCCAGGGCCTCCTGAAGGCCTGGGATAACAATAGGCACAGCCGGTGCCTGAGCTGGTGTTGCTGGAGCGTCCGCAACTAGGACCTGATCCTGAACTGGGGCGGCTGGTGGATCTGCAGGTGCTGCCCTAGCTACTGTGCGGGCTACACCCCTACCCCTACCACGGCCTCGGCCGCGTCTTCGGCCTCTAGTGGCCCTAACTGGTGGTCATCCGTCCTGACTGGTAGCACGTGTCCTCACCATCTGTGAGAGAATAGAATGACAGAAGATTAGTACTAGAATCAACAGATTCGCACGACAGGAATTCAAGAATATGAAGTTTTTCCTAAAGGTTCTGCAGCCTCCCGAGGATAAGTACAGACGTCTCCGTACCGATCTACGAGACTATACTAAACCCGCTCATGACTCATGAGACATATGTAACCTAGTCTCTGATACCAACTTGTCACGACCCTAAAACTGACCCGGTCGTGATGGCACCTATCATGGAACTAGGCCAGCCAACACAAACCCAAGTACAACCAAAATCCCATAAAAATCATTTCAAGCCATTAATTAACAAAATATCTCATAATATGAGTTTAGATAACCAGTACGGAAGAAAATAACACAAGCCCGACATCTGGGTGTCACCAGTCATGAGCAACTACAAAATCCGTCTAAGTACAAGAAGGTCTAACAAAGTCCAGAAGACAATACTAATATATAATCTAAGGAAGATATGAGCGAGAATAACAGGGCTGCGAACGCCATGCAACTACCTTGTCGACTCCAAGACCCGATGAGAGAAACGATCAATGCTCGCTATCAAGACCCGCAACTCCTGGATCTGCACACAAGGTGCAGGGAGTAATGTGAGAATGCCAACTCAGTAAGTAATAAAAGTAAAAGCAACTGAGCAGTAAGAAAATAGATAATTCCACGTCGTAACACTACAGCAAAATAGTATATTTCCAAAACAGTACAGAAATCTATTAACTCGTAAAAACAAACTCAGTTTCAGTAAAAGCCTTTTCTTTTAAACATCTTTCAACAGTTTCAAACAAGTGATGAAAATAGTGAGTAAAAATGATAGAAACGTAAACAGCCCCTCGAGCAAGACATGTACCATAAATCACCCCTCAGGAAAAATATCAACAGAACCAGCCCCTCGGGCTACCTCAATATCACTCATAATCAGCCCCTCGGGCAACAACATAATCAAAATCAGCCCCTCGGGCAACATCACATCACACACACTGGGTACCCGCGCTCATTGGGGGGTGTTCAGACTCCGAAGAGGCTCCTACAGTCCAAGCGCTATCACAAGCCATCTCGTGGCATAATAAATCAGGCCCTCGGCCTCTCATGTATCACAAATCAGTACAACATGTTGCAGCGCGCAGCCCGATCCCATGGTACCTATAAGGCCCCGTGAAATTTTTACTCAAAAACCCGAAATCTCGTAGTTTAAAAGTTAAGGAAAAATGTTTTTCAGCAGGGCGCGTCTCTGCGGCCCATTATGCGACCGCATAATAGCAATGCGGGTCGTATAACTGCCGCAGAGTGAGGCAGAATGTTGGCTGATTTGAGGATAACTATGCGGCCAATTATGCGATCGCATAATCGATATGCGAGCCGCATAGTCGTCGCATAACCTCCTTGGGATTTTTGCGAAGGGCAGTTCTGTGGTACATTATGCGACCGCAGAACAGGTATGCGGACCGCATTTCGGTCGCACACCCGGGCAAAATGTTCAAATCTTGAGGGCCACTTTTGCGGTCCCTTTTGCGGTCCGCATATCAGTTATGCGGTCACATATGCGACCGCAGATTGAGTCGGGGCTCCTATTTTCTAAATTTTAAAACCCAACCCCATCTCATTAAAATCACCCCATTAGACCCTTTTGTGCTATTTTCTACTACATTTAGAGCGAGAGAAAGAGTTCTAGAGGGAGGAAGTGATCCTCACCAAGTCTCTACCCCAAATCTTTGAAGATTATCAAGTAAAGTTACTAAGCCTTCATCCTTCATCTCATGCCAAACTACGTGAAATCTTCTCTATGCTTACAACTTGAATTTCTCTTGTATGTGCCTATTATCTTAAATTGCAAGGTTAATGTTGAAAGTGGAAATAATGTGAAATGTGGGGAAAAAGAGCTTGAGTTATGAAATGTGGCCTAGTGCCAAGTATGATGTGGTAATTGTGGCCCCAAATGCCGATGAACTGATATATGTGAAGTAAAGATTGAAATGAGATGATTGAAGAAAAAGGAAAAACGTCTTGGTAAGACAGCCTAGCCGATCGAGCCGTGATCGGACGCCATGCCGAACACATGGTGGTATTGTGCTAATATTGAAACCAGAAAGTGGGAATAAAATTGTGACTGAGGTACATGTCTCAAATGAGGCAACCTAGCCGATCGAGTCTGTCACACCTCCTTTTTCTCTTACACCCCCGTAAAGGGGTATAATAAGGGAGTTTTTTCCAATTAAAGGACAATCGAAACGGAATTATATTATTCAAAGATTCAGAGTCGCCACTTGGGAAATATATGGTGTCCCAAGTCACCAGTTTAAATCCCGAATCGAGGAAAGGGTTTGACTCTGTTATACAGTCTGCGAATCAGAAATTCGGGTAAGGAATTCTGTTAACCCGGGAGAAGGTGTTAGGCACCCCCGAGTTCCGTGGTTCTAGCACGGTCGCTTTGATAATACTTGGCTTACTAAAATTGTTTAATTACTGATTTTAAAACCTATGTGCATTTACTTCTTTCACCGCTTTTAATTAAGAAAATTATCTTAAAACGAGTTAATCGTACGTATACCCGCTTGTTTGGCGCGTCAAAAATTATGTCATGCGAACGTGTCCACAATCAATGACGCTTTATTATTATTAAGAGAGTTTTGGGCCGAAGTTGTGCGAACGCATACTCCGATTTTGTTTTTAGAATTGCGATTATGTTACGCGAACGTATACACAACCACGATAGTATTTTAAACGGCCCTAAAGGATATTCTACGAAATATTAGTCATTTTCAATATCTAGGTTATGAAGTTAAAACGAGAGCCATATGTGATTTAATGAACTATGTAAACTAAAATTAATTAGTAGCCCGTAACCCATTTTATTATTAAGAAGAGTTTGATCGAAGTTGCGCGAACGCATACTCCAAATTAAATTTAAGGTTATGGTCATGTTACGCGAACGTATATGCAACCACAATCGTATTTTAAACGGCCCTAAAGGCTTGTTACGAATATTGATCATTTTCCTTCATAAAACTTTTGATACGAAACCCGTTAATACAGTAATGACCTGTCACGATTCATAAAGCCAAACCTACATAGCTCCCATAATTCAATTTACCACAACTGGAATTCATGCTAAAGAACCAGATGATGCAATTTACAAGACACGCAATTTCAGCACTTCATAGGGACTCTCTTAAAGTCAAAGCAAAAGTAAACTTAACGGTGACACGAATTAATTAACCCATTCTTATTCAAAGTTAAAAATCAACGTGAATTGTATTCTTTTAATTCAAAATCTACTTTTAAAAATATCATTCTTCCTTACGAGCAAACCTCCTAGTATTTCCAAAGCACCAGATTAGCAAATTGCTAAAAGCACAGAACCTGTAACAGTGAACTCTTTAGATTCCGAGAGAAAGACATCAGTAAATGTCAGCAGTACCATTGGAGGAGAATGATTATAATTAAGTAAGTCTAGGAACCTTGCATGTAGTCACATAAATGTCTTACTAAAATTGAACTCACGCGTCAGTTACTCCAGCCATACAAATTAAGGTCCAACACTCAAAATAAAATGAAGAAAATTACCCAAAAAAAAAACAAGAGGACTTTGGTGTTCAGTCTGAAACCAAAACGCATAGAGACACTTTAACTGGACATGAGCATATACATCAAAATGAAATAAACAAAGAAATCAACAAAACATTCCCGCAGTCCATTATCATTTAATTACAACACGAGTAGTAATATCTGAATATGCAACCTTTAACATCAAATTTAACAAGTTTTGAATTCAACTAACAAAAAAATCAGATTTTCAACTGAACTTGTGTCATTTATGAAGAATAAGAATACAAGGGGGTACAAATAGAAATAACTAATGATGAAAACTAGCATATAAGCATCAGGATCCCAGTTTCCTTTTCTCACTCACATGGTATGAGTTTCAAAGATGAGTACCTGGATAAGAACAAAGGAAAAGGGTGAGGAAGGCAGCAGTAACAGCAACAAAGAACCCCAGGCTCAGAAAATCAAATTTTCAAAGTATGCAACCCAATGAAACAGTGCTTTCAACACAGCTTGATCCAGAATTTCAATAATTAACTTCGAACCATTTTAAATCAGAAGATTACTCCAGAAATTCAAAAGGAGAGCTCAAAGTTCAAGTCAGAACTCAATGAAATAGTAATTTCTTTGTATATTTTTAGTCCTTTCAGAAGTTCTCGATTTTTCAGCCTTTCCAACCTTGCCTTCAAAGGCAAGAATGGTGCCTTTTATAGGCAAACAACTAGGGCACCCTTGCAGATTTTATTTTGCCTTTTAGTCCCCTCTTAAGTTTTTATTTTAGCTTAGGGGTCCCTAAATTCTTGGCTTGTTGCCCAAGTTACTACACCTATTTGTTGAATTTCAGATTAAATCCCCATCTAGAAGGTCCTAGGGAGTTCCATTTTCAGTTACTAAAAGATTCCCTATGTAAACTACCCATACTATCCTTTATTTGGTTCTAAATCACCAACCCCCAACCTTGCTACCCTGGTCAAAAATTAACCACAGTTAAAGGAAGAACCTAAAATCGAACTAGTGGTCTAATTAAGCTATTTCAAGTATCAGAACTAATCAACTGGAATTAACTCTAATGCTAATCAAACCAAAATTAAAACCAGGATTGATAAAATACAAATTCATGCTATTTATTAATTAAACAGAACATTATGAACCAAAATTAAAGAACAGAATCAAAACGACGGCTGGGATTGATCCTGCTTAAAACGACGTCGTTTTGATTCATGGGGGCTGGACCGGGTATGGGGAATGGGTTTGGGTTTGGGCTGGTTTGACCGGGATTTGGGAGGGGAGGGACTGGGGCTTGGGGGGGAACGCTTGGGGCTTGTAGGAATTGAAATGATTTGGCCCAAAAGCTTAATCTCTAATTCCCTTTGTTTACTTCTTTTGTTTTTCTTTTGAAAATTTAAACTAAAAATCCTAAGTTAAATTAAAAACCAAACTAACTCATTAGAAATACTAACTAATCCTAAATAATTAACACCATTAATAAATAAAAGAAAAGGCTAACTCGAAAAAATCAAAAAATTAAATTAAAAGGGTGCAAAATGATATTTTTTTAGTGATNCGGAGGCGGCGCCTAGGGTTTGGGTTATTTGAGGAGATGGGTTGGGATTTGAGAGACGATGTTTGGGGGTTTGGAAAGAGGAGGTTACGGGGAACTTATGGTGAAAATTTGAGAGGGATTGGAGACCGGCCGCCGGCGGAGGCGATTTTCGGCCGGCGGCGGACGGCGGAGGGCGGCGAGGTTGAGCTGGTCTCTAATGGACCGGTGGGAGACGGGACCTGGGGGGGTTAAGGGGGGTAGGATTGATTTGGACAGTTATATTTGAATTAACCTAAGCTTCCCAGTCGTCCGATCATCAAACCTCGATGGCTGGGATTGATCCTGCTTAAAACGACGTCGTTTTGACTCATGGGGGGGCTGGACCGGGTATGGGGAATGGGTTTGGGCTAGTTTGACCGGATTTGGGAGGGGAAGGACTGGGCCTGGGGTAGAGGAATTGAACTGGCCCAAATGATTTTGCTCTTCTTTTTTCTTTCTTTCTTTCTTTCATTTTTTCTCCTTTTCTTTTCTTCTTTTTTTTTTTCAAAAATTAATTAGCAATCAAAATTAATTCCTAGAACTTAAAAAAGACTAGTTAAACCTAAAATGATAATTAGCACAATTAATTAAAAACAAATTAACAGAAAAGATATTTAAAATCAAAGCTAAAATTAAAAGTGCAAATTAAACTATTCTTTTTTTTGTGATTTTTCCCATTGTATAAACAACTAATTTTCTAATTAATTCTAAAATGTAAAATTAAACCCTAAATGCAAATGCCAAGTATTTTTGTATTTTTTTCGTTAATTAAAATATGCACAGACAAATGCAAACAATTAACACAAAAATGCCACAAAAATCTACAAGATTGTAAACACTGCAAAAAATTGTTTTGTTTTGAATTTATGGGAGTAAATCATGTAGGGCAAAAATCACGTGCTCACAGAGTCGTGATCGGACTCCACTCAAGAAAGCGGTGGTATTGTAAATAATGATGCAACAGTATGAAATGTCCCGACCTAAGGCTATGGAAATTATGTGAAAGCTAGGTGATCTCTTTTATTTGATGATGTGGTGATTTTTTAAAGCTTTGTTCGTTCTTATGATTTCTTTATTCTTGTATGGTTATTATTTCTAATGAGATGGTGTTTAGTTATACATACTAGTACTATTCCATGGTACTAACGTCCCTTTTGCCGGGGGCGCTACATCTTTGAATGGATGTAGGTGGTTCCATAGCAGACAGTGCCGATCGTAGGTAGCGGAGCATCCTCCTCTCAGCAATCTTGGTGAGCCCCTTTTTTTCCAGGGGTTATGCAGTATATCTATTGTTATAAATTACCACTTTTTGAGGTATAGCTGGGGCCTTGTTGCCGGTTTTATCATGACTATCTTTAGTATCTTTAGAGGATCCGTACACGTTTGTGTGGGTTATGTACGGGTGTTGAATGGGTCAATGAACTGTATTGTAATTCTAAACTCTTGTTCCTTTAAACTGTAACTGTATGAAATTTTGGAGGCTTACCTATGGTTTAAGGTTTGTAATATAAAATGAACTGGCAATGTTATGTGTACGATCTTTCCTACTATCTAATTAAATGAAAGCATGGTTTCTTGATCATAGTGAGTTGGGTAAAGAGTGTCCAAAAAGGCTTGCTCAGTCGGTTTCACTCGATTGGGCGCCGGTCGTGCCTCTCAAGGTTGGGGCGTGACAAACTTGGTATCAGAGCCTAAGGTTTTAAAGTGTCTTAGGATGTCTCGGAGCCATGTCTAGTAGAGTCCTTCTTATCGGTGTGTAGTCGACCACATCTATAAGTTGGAGGCTACTTGGGCATTTAGGAATAACACACTTCTTTGATATTCTGGATCGTGCCGCAAAACTTGTTCAGAAACTATTCCTCCTCTAACTAGTGCATTCCTTTAACTTTCAGTACATGGCCCTTAAGAAGAAAGCAAGAACTGGCCAAGGAGCCAATGCCGCCCTAGGAGCGGCAGTCGATTCCGTAATTGATGATGCGGGTGAGAACCCGAGGGGTGAGGACATTCCCCCAACTACTACACTGCCTGGTTCCACTACACCCGTTCCTACATCTGTTGAGGGTGCTACTATCCCTCCCACTGATATTCCTATTCCGCCTCCAGCCCCAGCTTCCGGTTCCAGTATTTCTGATGGGGATCTTAAGGAAGCTATCCAGATGCTGACTTAGCTAGTGGCCTCTCAGGCCCAGAGGTCAAATGTTGCACCTAGTTCAATTAGCCAGCAAGGGGATTCCACTAGTTCTAGGGTAAACAGATTTCTTCAGCTAGACCTTCCAGTGTTTGCGGGTGCAAATCCCGAGGAAGACCCCCAGGATTTTATTGATGAGATGCACAAGACCCTCGGGGTTATGCGTGCAACTGAGACAGAGGGAGTAGAGTTGGCTGCCTACCGTCTGAAAGGGGTGGCCTATTCGTGGTTTGAATTGTGGGAAGATTCCCGTGAGGAGGGAAGCCCTCCGGCGAGGTGGAGCGAATTTGCCGATGCCTTAGTAGATCATCTCCTGCCTGCTGAGACAAGGGCAGCTCGTGCAGCAGAGTTTGAGAGGCTAAAGCAAGGTAGCAGGAGTGTGTGGGAGTACCACATGGAGTTTGCCCGCCTGTACAAGTATGTTATTCACATGTTGCCCATAATGGAGGCCAAGGTGCGCTGGTTTGTTCAGGGCATTAATCCTTTGACTATTAACGAGGCTTCTACAGCTGCCTTGAATTCTGACATGAATTATGGGAAGATGGTGCCATTTGCTCAGGCCACAGAGAACCGTAAATTAAAAAACAGGATGGAAAGAGAGGGTAACAGCAAGGCCCGGTCTGCGGGCAACTTCGGAGAGTCACTTGGTGGGGGAAGATCAGCTTTCAGTGGAGGATCATCAGGGCCGTCCCAGTCTGTTGCACAGTCTTCAGCTAATGCACCACCATTAGGGCCCAGCCAGCAGCAGCAATGGAGTCGCTTCAGGCCCAGTCAAGGTAGCAGGGGGCCCCACCAGCAGGGTCGGTCAAGAGGGAGATCTCAGCAGCAGTAGAGGTCCCCGTGCCCTAGGTGTGGGAAGATGCACTCAGGGATTTGCTACATGGAGTTACCCGTATGCTATGGATGTGGGATGAGGGGCCATATTCAGAGGCATTGTCGTGTATCCCGCTAGGGTGCGAGTAGGGGGACAGCACAGCCAGCCAGCCTAGCAGCTGCTACATCTTCAGCACCCTCTCCTGCTCGAGGTATTCCAGCACCCGCGGGGCGTGGTGCAGCTAGGGGTGGTGCGCAGAGTTCGGGAGGACCCAGCCGGTTCTATGCCATGAGTGGTCGCCAGACTGCAGAGGCTTCTCCAGATGTTGTTACAGGTATTCTGACTGTCTAATCTCATGATGTGTATGCACTTATTGACCCCGGTTCCACCTTGTCCTATGTTACCCCTTATGTTGCTATGGAATTTGGGATAGAATCGGAACAGCTTCACGAGCCATTCTCGGTGTCTACTCCGGTTGGTTAGTCTATTACGGCTGCTCGAGTTTATAGAGGTTGTGTTGTTACAGTACATGGTAGGGATACCATGGCCGATCTTATTGAATTGGGGATGGTCGATTTTGATGTAATAATGGGAATGGATTGGCTTTATTCATGTTTTGCCAAACTTGATTGTGGGACTAGAACTATGAGGCTTGAATTTCCTAATGAGCCCGTTGTGGAATGGAAGGGAGGTAATGTAGTGCCAAAAGGTCGGTTCATTTCTTACCTTAAGGCCGCAAAGATGATCAAGAAAGGGTGTATCTATCATTTAGTCCGGGTTACGGACACCGATGCCGAGGCGCCTAGCCTTGAGTCCGTGCCAGTTGTGAATAAATTTCCGAATGTCTTTCCACATGAGATCCCTGGGATCCCACCAGATAGGGAGATTGATTTTGGGATCGACGTGATGTCAGGCACGCAGCCTATATCAATTGCACCTTATAGAATGGCACCGGCAGAATTGAAAGAGCTAAAGGAACAATTGAAGGATTTGTTAGAAAAATGTTTCATCCAGCCGAGTGTGTCACCATGGCGATTTTGTTTGTAAGGAAGAAAGATGGGTCGCTACGGATGTGTATTGACTACCGGCAACTCAACAAAGTCACAATCAAAAATAAATACCCTCTACCAAGGATAGATGATTTGTTTGATCAATTGCAAGGTGCCAAATATTTCTCAAAAATTGACTTGCGGTCCAGGTATCATCAATTGAAGATAAGGGAGCAGGATATTCCAAAAACAGCTTTCAAGACACGGTATGGGCACTTTGAATTTCTGGTAATGTCCTTCAGGCTAACAAATGCCCCGGCAGCTTTCATGGATCTTATGAATCGAGTCTTCAAGCCTTTTCTAGACTCCTTTGTGATAGTGTTCATTGACGATATTCTTGTGTATTCCCGAAGTCGGGAGGACCATGCTGACCATCCCAGGGCAGTTCTGCAGACTCTTCAACAGCACCAATTGTATGCGAAATTTTCGAAATGTGAATTTTGGCTTGAATCTGTCACGTTCTTGGGTCATGTCATCTCCAGAGAAGGAATTATGGTTGATCCTCAAAGGATTGCAGCAGTAAAGAATTGGCCTAGACCTACCACTCCAACAGAGATTCGCAGTTTCTTAGGTTTGGCCGGGTACTACAGAAGATTTGTGGAGGGATTTTCTACTCTTGCCTCTCCATTGACTGAATTGACGCAGAAAGTAGTTAAGTTCCAGTGGTCCGATGCTTATGAAAGGAGCTTCCAGGAATTGAAATCAAAATTGACTACAGCATCGGTATTAACCCTGCCAGAAGGTATAGAGGGATTTGTGATGTATTGCGATGCTCCAAGGATCGGGCTTGGGTGTGTGCTAATGCAACACGGCAAGGTTATAGCTTGCGCTTCCAGGCAACTCAAGAATCATGAAAAGAACTATCCAACCCACGACTTAGAGCTTGCGGCAGTGGTGTTTGCACTAAAGATTTGGCGACATTATTTGTATGGGGTCCATGTGGATGTATTTACGGACCACAAGAGCCTTTAATATATTTTCAAACAAAAGGAGTTGAATCTGAGATAGAGAAGATGGCTCGAGTTACTTAAGGACTATGACATCGATATTCTCTATCACCCGGGGAAGGCCAATGTTGTGGCGGATGCTCTTAGTTGGAAATCTATGGGAAGTTTGGCTCATTTGAAGGCATATCAGAGGCCGTTGGCCAGGGGGGTTCAACAGTTGGCTAGTTTGGGAATTCGTCTTGCGGACTCTAGTGAAGGAGGAGTAATTGTGCAGAATAGAGTTGAATCATCGCTAGTAGCGGAAGCGAAAGAGAAGCAATATAACGATCCATTGTTAGCACAACTGAAGGAGGGGATTCATAAACACAAGACCACAGCTTTTTCCTTTGGCATGGATGATGGTACCTTACGGTACCAAGGCCGCCTATGTGTTCCAGATATTAACGGTCTTCGGGAAAGGATCATGGCAGAAGCTCACACTTCCAGGTATTCCGTCCACCCAAGTTCTACAAAAATGTATCATGATCTCAAGGAAGTTTATTAGTGGAACAACATGAAAAGGGATGTGGCGGACTTTGTGGCAAAATGTTCGAATTGTCAGCAAGTGAAAACAGAACATCAAAGGCCCAGTGGATTGGCCCAAAACATAGAAATTCCAATGTGGAAATGGGAAATGATCAACATGGATTTTGTGGTAGGGTTACCGCGCACTCCGCGCAAGTTCGACTCAATTTAGGTAATAGTGGATCGATTCATGAAATCAGAGCACTTCTTGCCAGTCAAATCTACCGACACAGTGGAACAGTATGCTTAGTTGTATATCAAAGAAATAGTCAGGTTGCATGGCACTCCAGTCTCAATCATTTCGGATCGAGGGGCTCAGTTCACGGCCAACTTTTGGAAGAAATTTCAGCAAGGCTTGGGTATGCAGGTAAATCTTAGTACAGCTTTCCACCCTCAGATCGACGGGCAAGCGGAGCGGACTATTCAAATGCTCGAGGACATGTTGCGTGCTTGTGTTCTTGATTTCAAAGGTAGCTGGGATGATCATTTGCCACTCATAGAGTTTTCTTATAACAACATCTTCCTTGCTAGTATCCAGATGGCACCATTTGAGGCGTTGTATGGTAGAAGATGTAGGTCTCCCATTGGGTGGTTCGAGGTTGGAGAAGCTGAATTGATAGGGCTGGACCTTGTGCATCAGGCCATGGAGAAAGTCAAGATTATTAAGGGAGGTTGAAAACTGCTCAGAGTCGCCAAAAGTCTTATTCGGACATTCGTCGTAGAGATTTGGAGTTCAAAGAAGATGATTGGGTATTTTTGAAGGTTTCCCTCATAAAGGGTATCATGCGGTTTGGAAAGAAAGGAAAATTGAGTCCGAGGTATGTCGGACTGTACATAATCATTCAGAGGATCGGTCAGGTGGCATACAAGCTTGAGCTACCACCCGAGATGTCATTGGTACACCCAGTTTTTCATGTGTCTATGTTGAAGAAGGTAGTGGGAGATCCGTCCACTATTGTGCCGGTTGGAACTATTGAGGTTAATGAAGAACTGTCATATGAAGAAATTCCAGTTGCCATTCTCGACAGGCAAGTCCGAAAGTTGAGAAATAAAGAAATTGCCTCCGTGAAGGTGTTATGGCAAAACCACTAGGTCGAAGAAGCCACTTGGGAAGCCAAGGAGGAAATGAAAAAGAAGTACCCACATTTGTTTGTATAGCCATATAATAGCTTTTATGAATTTGGTTCCTATGAACTTTGTAACACTTGATTAGTCTATGTAAAACTGTTCCGTTTTGATTATATATTACCTATGAAGCCGTGGTTGGTGTGGTTATGAGTTATGTCATATCAATAGATTGTGTATATGCTATTCGGTTATGTTTCTGGGGCTTTCTGGCAGGTGGATAGGCCTAGATACAAAGGAAACTCTGGCAAAATTCTTGGAAACTTAGAGAGTTAGACAAATTTGGAGGCTGTTGGCACGTGGTGTGAAACTGAAGTTGCATAAGGTGCTGATAAGTGAACCTTGTTCCTCATTCGAGGACGAATGATCTTAAGTGGGGGAGGATGTAAGGCCCCGTGAAATTTTTACTCAAAAACCCGAAATCTCGTAGTGCATTAAAAAGTTAAGGAAAAATATTTTTCAGAAGAGCGCGTTTCTGCGGCCCATTATGCGACCGCATAATAGCAATGCGGGCTGCATAATTGCCGCAGAGTGAGGCAGAATGTTGGCTAATTTGAGGACAACTATGCGGCCAATTATGCAATCGCACAATCGATATACGGGCCGCATAGTCGTCGCATAACCTCCTTGGGATTTTTGCGAAGGGCAGTTCTGGGATGCATTATGCCACCGCAGAACAGGTATGCGGACCGCATATTGGTTGCATACCAGGGCAGACTGTTCAAGTCTTGAGGGCTACTTTGCGGTCCCTTTCGCGGGCCGCGTATCAGTTATGAGGTCGCATATTGAGTCGGGGATCCTATTTTCTAACTTTTAAAACCCGACCCCATCTCATTAAAAACACCCCATTAGACCCTTTTGTGCTATTTTCTACTACATTGAGAGTGAGAGAAAGAGTTCTAGAGGGAGGAAGTGATCCTCACCAAGTCTCTATCCCAAATCTTTGAAGATTATCAAGTAAAGTTACTAAGCCTTCATCCTTAGAGGTAAGAACTTGTGCCCTACCTTTGATTTAAAAATTCCTACTAAAATGAGTAATTAACAAGTGGGTTCATGGGTATAAGGATTAATTATCTTGCATGCATGTATGATAAAAGGGTATGGGGAGATTGTGAGCTAAAAATGTAACAAATGGGGGTGTAGGATGATAGAATCTCTCACAAAAAGGTCCTAAAATCACAATGCACACTTAGTGCTTGAAAATGTGCTCAATGAGCTAGAATCTTGATTATCCCTCTAATTTTTGGTTCAACGTGTAATTCTCATAAAATAGATCGAAGTTGCTAGGAGTTCCGGAATTATTGTAAGAATTTAAGGAAAGCTCTATTGAGGTATGTATGGCTAAAACCCCCTCTTCTTAGAAATTGAGCTCCCCTGGTGTCCATGCAAATGTTGTAAGTTCCGAAATTTGATTGATGTAATTTTTGTTATTCCAAATGAATTGGTGTTGCAAGAATATATGTGAAAGGCCTGCCTCAATGTTTCCAATATGCTATTTTTGGTAATTTAAGGATGTGTGAAGAATGTGAACCACGTGCTAAAATGCCTAGATTTCAAGTCAAGTTTAAATTGAGATTGTTATGCCAAACTATGTGAAATCTTCTCTATGCCTACAACTTGAATTGCTCTTGTATGTGCCAATTATCTTAAATTGCAAGGTTAATGTTGAAAGTGGAAATGATGTGAAATGTGGGGAAAAAGAACTTGAGTTATGAAATGTGGCCTAGTGCAAAGTATGATGTGATAATTGTGTCCCCAAGTGCCGATGAACTGCTATATGTGAAATAATGATTGAAATGAGATGATTGATGAAAAAGGAAAAACGTCTTGGTAAGACGGCCTAGCCGATCGGGCCGTGATCGGACGCCATGCGGCAAACATGGTGGTATTGTGTTGATATTGAAACAGGAAAGTGGGAATGAAATTGTGACGGAGGTACATGTCTCAAATGAGGCAACCTAGCCGATCGGGTCGTGATCGGACTCCGCTCAAGAAAGCGATGGTAATGTGAATGATGATGCAACAGTATGAAATGTCCCGACCTAAGGCTATGGAAATTATGTGAAAACTATGTGATCTCTTTTATTCGATGATGTGGTGATTGTTTAAAGCTTTGTTAGTTCTTATGATTTCTTTATTCTTGTATGGTTGTTCTTTCTAATGAGATGGTGTTTAGTTATACATACTAGTACTATTACATGGTAGTAACGTCCCTTTTGCCGGGGGCGCTACATCTTTGAATGGATGTAGGTGGTTCCATAGCAGACAGTGCCGATCGTAGGTAGCGGAGCATCCTCCTCTAAGCAATCTTGGTGAGCCCCTTTTTTCCAGGGGTTATGCAGTATATCTTTTGTTATAAATTACCACTTTTTGAGGTATAGCCGGGGCCTTGTTGCCGGTATTATCATGACTGTCTTTTGTATCTTTAGAGGCTCCATAGACGTTTGTGTGGGTTATGTACGGGTGTTGGATGGGTCAATGAACTGTGTTGTAATTCTAAACTCTTGTTCCTTTAAACTATAACTATATGAAATTTTGGAGGCTTACCTATGGTTTAAGGTTTGTAATATAAAATGAACTAGCAATGTTATGTGTACGATCTTTCCTACTATCAATTAAATGAAAGCATGGTTTCTTGATCATAGTGAATTGGGTAGAGAGTGTCCAAAAAGGCTTGCTCAGACGGGTTCACTCGATTGGGCACCGTCCCTCGGCCTCAGTCAGTCAAAAAGCTCTCAGGCCACTCGGGCTAACAGTAAAACAGGTGCTCGGCCCAAAATATCATTTATAAAATCAAACGGAGTAAATAGAACCGAGTTATGAAATCAGTAAAAACATAGCATGACTGAGTGTAGATATTAAACCGAAAACAGTGAGGAAACAGTAGTAAATAGCCCCTAAGGGTCCAGGCAGTCGGCACAAGGCCCGAACACGGCATTCAGCCCCAAACATAGTAATACTTTCCAAAGCACAATAATATCATACAGTTTTCAATTAAATACGTGACTTAATAGTCGTACGGGACGGACCAAGTCACAATCCCCTGTAGGACGGCCGCCTATAGGTGGTAGGGTAGGGTGGGTGGTGCCGCTCAGGGTTTGGTTCGGGTTCAGCTTCTGCCGGTCAAAATAAAATACCAGGCCGGGGCTTTCTTTCCTGCGGTTTCAATTATATACCATATTTTGATGGTTGAGTGACGAAGGAGAAGAGAGATAGCATCCCGACTGGCTAGCGATGAGGAGAAAAGAATCCCAATGTATGGTCCTAATTTAAACACGCTCACTATCTAAGGAGAAAATCCGAAGTCGGTTCTCAAGGCCAAGAAGCTTGGGGATTGAATACCCCTATGTTCCAAGTGACTAGCTTGATTATCTAAGGAAGCCGAGCGAATTGAAAATTATATTTTTTCAAACGAAGACTCTTCTTTTTAGGAAGACGATTCCCGGCCATTCTTCGAAGCTGATTTGAAAACAAAACATTCATTCCGTGACGTGACGTGAGGCTCCAGCTTATTACTTGGTGCACGACCCCACGCTCGTCATCTAGCGTGTGCGTCAACTCAAAGTAGTAGAACGATGTGAAATCCGGGGTTTCATACTCTCAGAACAACATTTACAATCATTACTTCCCTCAAACCGGTCCAAACTCTAGCCCGCGATGCCTTTGCCTCTCGACTCGGCCTCCGAATGCTCCAAATCTAACCAAAATCAGTATCATACAATTAATACACGCTAAAGGAACAAGGCCCAAGCAAAAATAATCAAATTAACCCAAAAACCCGAAATTGGCCAAACCCGACCCTCGGGCCCACGTCTTGGAATTCGATGAAAATCACATCACTAGAATCCTTATCCTCCCATGAGTCTATACATACCAAGAACATCAAAATCGGACCTCAAATGGCCCCTCAAATCCCCAATGAAAACTCTCCAATTTCAAGCCCTAATTCTCCAATTTTAACCCTTAAATTCCAATAACTTCACATCTAATCAGTTAGAAATCACCATAGAATCGAGTATTGAGTTCAAAAATCATACCTCCAAGCATTACCCCTTGAATCCCTCTTCAAATCCTCTCAAAAAGCTCTAAACCCGTCTCAAAAATGGAGGAAATAAGCTGAAAATCGCGAAGATGGCCTTTTATACATTCTGACCAGGCATCTCGCACCTGCGGCTCCCTTTCCGCATCTGCGGACCGCTTCTGCGGTCATAATAACTGCACCTGCGGTTTTCACTTAAGGGCCCAACTTCCGCATCTGCGGTTAAAACCTCGCACATCCGGCCCCGCAGGTGCGGTAGAGGCTCCACACCTGCGATCAAACTCCAACTGACCAAAAACCGCTCCTGCGACCTCCTCCACGCATCTGCGACATCGTACCTGCGGTCCCCAATCTGCAGGTGCGGAAACAACAGAAGTAGAAAATTCTACAGCTCCACTCAAATTCCAAATCTTCCGCCAACCATCCAAATCCATCCCGAGGCCCTCGGGACCTTAACCAAACATGCCAACAAGTCATATATCACCATTCAAACTCATACCAACCCTCGGAACACTCAAAACAACGCCGAAACACCAAATAACCCGGATTCAAGCCTAAGGATTCCAAAACTTTCGAATTCCGCAAATGATCAAAAAGCATATCAAACCTCATCTGAATGACCTAAAATTTTGCACACACGTCCCAAATGACACAACGAACCTACTCCAACATCCGGAATCCCATTCCGACCCCGATATCAAAATTTCCACTACCAACCAGAAAACGCCAAAGTTCTAATTTCGCCAATTCAAGCCTAAATCTACCACGGACCTCCAAAATACATTCCGAACACGCTCCTAAGTCCCAAATCACCTAACGAAGCTATCCGAACCATAAAAACCAAGTTCCGAGATCATTTACTCCCAAGTCAACTTCCGGTTGACTTTTCCAACTAAAGCTTCCAAATCAGAGACTAAGTGTCTCATATCACTCCATGAACACTCCGAACATAGAACAACCAACACGATATGACGAAATACAGTTGAACAACACATAAAGAAGTAGAAATGGGGGAAACGGAGCGGTAACTCATGAAATGACCGGCCGGGTCGTTACATCTTGGGTATGGGAGTTGTTTATATTTGCATGCATGGGTTATCAAAGGGTGTAGGAAGATTGTTGAGCTAAAACAAATGGTAAAGAATGGGTTGTGGGATCATGGAATCCTCCATAAAAGGACCTTGAAACCTTAATGCACACCTAGTGTTTGATAAAATGCTCAAATGAGCCGAAACCATGAATATCTTCCTAATTTGTGTTCAATTTTGTTATGTCTCAAAATAGATTAGGATTGCTAGAATTTTTGGAATGTTGTAGTAATTTAAGGAAAGCTCAAAGCGAGGTATGTTGGCTAAACTACTTTCTTAGAATTGAATTTCGTGATGTTCCCGTAAGTTTCAAGTATGGTTGTCTCAAGTTCCTTATTTTATGTTCCGAGTTGTTCCCAATAAATTCGATGGTCCCGAATAAGCTAAGTGTCGAGAATTATGTATTCAAAACGTGTTTTGAATGTTTCTATCACATTATGTCATCCTTTGGGAATGTGTTCAAGAATGATATGTGTATTAAAATGCTATATCTTTGAGTCGTGTTTCAAATGAAGGTTATGATGCTAAATTGTGTGAGAAAATCTCAATATGCTTAAAACTCTTAATTGTTCATATGTGTACCTAATGTCTTGTATGAAAATGTATTGTTGTTGATAATTTATAAAGATGCTTGAAAATGAAATAAGTGAATTGTGGATATAAAGTGTGGCCAACGTTCCAAGAATGAAAGTTATACTTATAGCTAGTGGTGCCAGTGGAATGAGATGATGTGAGAAAGATTATGATATGAGCTTTGATTCAATTGTTCCAAGTTGACTTCGAAAAATAGAATTGCCTAAAAGCTTATGTACTCAAATGATGCCCATATGTGGTTGTTTTAACTAATGCTATGCGTTATAGGTATTTTTGATGTGTTTTGCATTCTTACATATTCGTGAGTTAAAATTGTGTATTGCCCTTTTTTGGAAAAAGTATTATAAAAATAAATGATGTGTTACTTGTTTATGATTTTAACTTGCTCTTCGATTGCCAATCATTTTACTCCATTTATTGGAAAGAAATTCATTGTGTTTAAAGCCTTCATTATTAATGAACCTAAAGTTATGATTTTCGGAATATTTTATTCGTTGATATTTATGATGACGATCCATAAAGGATAGAAATGAAAGTGTGGAATATGAAATACGATCATTGTTCCATGAATAAAGAATCATATGTATGGCCAAGAGAGCCAATGATATAATGATGTTGAAAGTTGTTGAAAGTGCCAGTGAGGCTATATACGGTATGAAAGGTTATGAGGTAAATGCATTTGTATTGTTGTTACCTTTGTAAGGAAATCAAAAATATTTTGGGAGTATCGATAGTTACCGAGGAAGGGTAGGTTGAAATAACCTAACCCCGAAACTACACGTGCCGGTGTAGGAGTGGATTGTAATTATTCCCTTATTTGGGATGAGATTGATGTGATAAAATTATTCCCCTTAATTGGGATGAGATGATTGATAGAAAAGGATGATGTCTATCCACACGGCATTGTGGTGAGACGCCCTAGCCGATCAGGTCGTGATCGGACGCCATGTCGCATACATGGTGGTGATTGTGCTAGAAATTATAATTGAAATTGTGATTGGTTGATGTCTCGGATGAGACGGCCTAGCCGATCGGATCGTGATCAGACTCCATGCTAAAAGTACGGTGGTATTGGTATAGGTGAACGGTGGTATATCGGTGCTAAAAGATCTCCCAACTAAAAATATAATATTATCTTCATATTTTGGAAATTATTATGTTTTAACTTGGGAATTGGATATCATTGATTGTTGATTGTTGTTTCCATGGTTTTCCCTTTTATGTTGGCCTTATATTTTGAAAGAGGACAGTTAGCTTTATATACTAGTACTATTCCATATTTACTAACGTTCCTTTTGCCGGGGACGCTGCATCTTCAATAGATGCAGGTGGTTCCACAACAAGCGGCATTGATCAGTGATAGCGGTACACTCTCTTCAGCTGACTTGGTGAGCCCCACTTCATTTCGGGGTCATGTATCTCTTGTTTCTCATGTACTTTGTGTTTTGAGGTATAGCCGGGGCCTTGTTGCCGGCATTTCCATATTACTCTTCAGTTGTACTTAGAGGATCCGTAGACAGGTTGTCGGTGGTATTTGATGTTGGGAATTGAATTAGAAATGTTGGTATTTGGCAAACATGTTTTTCTCATTAAATCTATAAAGTCGTACTATTTTTGAAATATTGAATGATGTTGTTAATGGGAATGAAATGGAAGTGATTAATGAAATTTTTTCAGTGTTTGATTAATGGAGTACATCTCCTCTTCATTCAGGGATGAATTTGGATAGAATAAAATCTAACAGGCTTGCTCAGCCGGGTTTACTCGGTTGAGCGCCGGTCGCGCTCCCCGAGTTAGGGGCGTGAAGGCTCCATAAAATTTTTACCTAAAACCCCGAAATTTTATGGTGCTGGGAAGTTGAAGGATAATGTTTGGCAGAATTGGGCATTTCTACGGCTCATTATGCAACTGCACAATCACTCTGCGGGCCGTAGAGTGAGGCAGTCTTTTGGGCCAATTTTTATGTCATTTTTGCGGCCCATTAGGCTACCGCAAAACCATTTTGCGGGCCGCACTCTGGTTGCACATCCAACCTTGAAATTTTTCAGATGGAGGTTCTGCGGCGCATTATGCGACCGCAGAATAGGTCTGCGGATCGCAGACTGGTCACAGAGTGAAGCAGAAAATGTCAGTTCCGGAGGGCCAAATGCGGCCCATTTTGCGAACCGCAGAAGGATTATGCGGTCGCATGTGCGACCGCAGATCTGTGTCGGGGCAACTATTTTTCTAATTTTTATAACCCGAACCAATCTCGTTATATAGGCGTTGTGGACCATTCTTGCAAAAATCTAATATTTTTTAGAGTGAGAGAGTGCCCTAGAGAGAGGGAGAGTTCCTCAATAATTTGTTCTACAATTCTTGCTCAAATCTTTGGAGATTAACAAGTAAAACTCACTAGGTCTTCATCCTTGAGGTAAGATTCTACACCCCAACTCTTAATTTCGAAATTTAACTAAAAATGGGCAATTAGTAAGATAGTTCATGGGTATGGGAGTTGTTCATCTTGCACGTATGTGTTGAAAAAGGGTGTAGGAAGATTGTGAGATAAAAATGGTAAAGAATAGGTTGTAGGAGATGAAATCTACCATAAAAGGGACCTTGAAACTTTAATGCACTTAGTGTTTGATAAAATGCTCAAGTGAGTTAGAACCATGATTGTTTCCCTAATTTTTTGTTCAATTTGTTATATAGCTAAAATAGATTGAAGTTGCTAAGAATTCCGGAACATTTTAGAGTATAAAGAAGCTCAATTGAGGTATGTTGGCTAAAACCCCTTCTTCTTAGAATTGAATTCCACGGTGATCACGCAAATGGTGTAAGTCCGAAATTGATCATTATAGAATTTGCTATTCTGAATATGCTTGTGTTAAAAGATATATGTTCAATATGTATTCCACATGCTTTCATCATGTTATCTTATCATTTGTGGATGCGTCCAAAATTTATGTGTTAAAAATGTTGAGACTTGAAGTCAAGTTTGAATGAAGGTTGTTATGCCAAATTGTGTGAAAAGTCTCTATATGCCTTAGATTCTAAATTACTCATATGTGTAATCAAAATCTTGGATGAAAAGCCTTGTTGTTGTTGATGATGATAATGATGTTGGAATGTGGAAAAGAACTTGAATTTTGAAATTCGGCCAAGTGCCAAGTATGATATAACAATTGTGGCCACTAGTGCCGATGAATTGAAAGATGTGGAAGAAGTATGAAATAAGATGATTGATAGAAAATTGTAATGTCTCGGGTGAGACGGCCTAGACGATTGGACCATGATCGGACGCCATGTCGCACACATGGTGGTGACTGTGCTGGAAATTATAATTGAAATTGTGATTGAGGTTGATGTCTCAAATGAGACGGCCTAGCCGATCGGGTCGTGATCGGATTCGTGTAAGAATGCAGTGGTATTATGAATGATGGTGCGTCGGTACTAAAGAGCTCCCTACCTAAAACCGTGGAAATTTACTTGAAAAACTTATGTGATTCTTAACTTGATGTTTTGGTATTGTTTGAGGCTTCTATTGATTTCATGATTGTCCCACCCCTTGTGTTATTATTCATTCTATTGAGATGGTGTTTATCTATACATACTAGTACTATTCGACAGTACTAACGTCCCTTTTGTCAGGGGCTCTGCATCTTTAAATGGATGCAGGTGGTTCCATAGCAGGCAGTGTTGATCAGTGATAGCGGTACACCCTCTTCCCAGCAGACTTGGTGAGCCCCACTTCATCCCGGGGTCATGTATTGTATCTTTTGTTCATATTATTTTCATGTTTTGAGGTATAGCCGAGGCCTTGTTGTCGGCACTGTCATAATACTCTTTTGTATCTTTTAGAGGCTCCGTAGGTACAGTGTGGGTTGTACATGGGTGCCAGAAAAGTCAAACAAGTTATGTTGTGTTTTGATCACTTGTTCCACTCCAAACCATAAGATTGTGTGTATTTTGAGGCTTTAAAATGAAGTAACTAATGAAATGATTTAGTATTGTATACATAATCTCCTTATTGTCTAATTAATGAGAATATATCTTCTCTTGATCATGGGCGAGTTGGGTAGGAGGAATCTAATAGGCTTGCTCAGCCGAGTTCACTCGATTGAGCGCCGGTCGCACTCCCCGAGTTTGGGGCATGACAAACTTGGTATTAGAGTCTAAGGTTTTAAAGTGTCCTAGGATGTCTCGGAGCCGTGTCTAGTAGGGCCCTTCTTATCGGTGTGTTGTCGACCACATCTATAATTAGGGGGCTACTTGGACATTTAGGAATAATACCCTTCTTTGATGTTCTATGTCGTGCGATAGAGCTGAATGTGAGACTGTTCACCCCTAACTCGTGCATTGCCCTAATTTTCAGTACATGGCACCTAGAAAGAAGTCAAGAACTGACCAAGGAGCCAATGCCGCCCCAGGAGTGGCAGTTGATTCTTTACTTGATGATGCGGGTGAGTACCCGAGGGATGAGGATAATCCCCCGACTACTACACTGCTTGATTCCACTACACCTGACCAGACTGCACCAGTTCCTACATCTGCTGAGGGTACAACGATCCCTCCAACTGATACTCCGGTTCCACTCTCTAGCCCCAGCTTATGGTCCTAGTGTTTCTGATGGGGATCTTAGGGGAGCTATACAGATGTTGGCTCAAATAGTGGCTTCCCAGGCCCAGAGATCAAATGTTGCACCTACATCTTCTAGCCAGCAAAGGGATTCTGCTAGTTCTAGGGTAAACAGGTTCCTTCAGTTGGATCCTCCGGTGTTCACGAGTTCTAATCCCGAGGAGGATGTCGCGCCCCCTTTTTTCCCCTCTCGCGGGGAGAAGTCCGGGTTTCGACATTCACGGGGTGCGATGACTCATTTCCTTTTTGGGAACTGGGTAATTGAAGAGTCGCCACCTAACGGATTATGGTGCGTTAGGGCACCTAGAGCGATTAACTCTTGGGTTGGTTTGCATTACCAGAGATTAGGGTAAGGGCTCGAAATAACCTCGAGGGGAAGGTGTTAGGCACCCCTCTTGGTCCACAACTGTGGGTCCCGGCCGAACTTATATTCACACATTAGTCCATAAATAAACAATTGAAGCAAATAATTGCAAGTAGAGCATGTTGGGCATTGTATAAAATAGGAATTTAAATAGGTTGTAGAAAAAAAAAGAAAATAGAGTTTCAAGCAAAGAGGATTTGGGGAGAGGAGGTCCTAGGTTGGTTATCCTATAGGATCACATCAGTACAATGCCCGGTAATCACTCCTTAGAAAGGGGCTACGCGTGGCATTAGCGCACCGGTCATCATATCCATATCTACCCTTCCCGTCCCCTTAGTGGTCATGCAAAGCGAGTGTTGGTCAGCGATCTCTATTGCGTGCTGCTACCCATCCCTTTTTAATGGTCCTGGAGGGAGTTAGGACCTCTACCTATATGTGGTTCTAGACATACCCCTAAGGTTTTAAAGGGCAAAAATTCTAAGGCGACAGTCAAAACATGTAAGACTTTACGCATAAAGGAAGCAGATAAGAGGCTCAAAATTTCCTCCTCAAGTAAACATACAAGCAGCATGACTCAAACACAGTCAAGGTCTTTATCAATCAAAGTCCTAAAGCAGGATCTCTAGGTGACCATGCAGAAACCAACAAACCCTTTTAGGTTCAGAAATTATACCCTAGCAGTTGCCTAAGGACTCTTTTAAAAGTTATTAGAATCAAAAATATTAAACGAAGGAGAAAGAGCTTCAGGGGAATGCAGTTTTGAAAATGCCCTAAGGCTTGCGTATATGCAGTATACTGTGTCTATATTAATGCAGAAACAACAGGTTTTCGAGATAGACTCCTTTAATACCTATAAGCATGGTATCTAATGGGATCGATGCAATTTTGAAAGAACTTGCTTCAGAAAATGTTAACGCTTAGTAAGACTAGCTTTAGAAATGAACTAGGCGTAATGAAATTGATTTATTAGGCTGAATTAAATTACCAGATGTCGACGCCCCCTTTTTCTCGTGAAATCGGGTTTACGACATTTGGGAAGACAACTCTATTCCCGTTAGGAATTGGGATTTTGGATTTGAAGAGTCGTCACCTAATGATTAAGTGAATTAGGACACCACGAGTTTTGAGTTGGAAAACCAGAGTTCGGGTAAGGGCTAGAAATTATCTCGAGGGGAAGGTGTTAGGCACCCCTCAAGATCCACTAGTGTGGTTCCCGGCCATGCTATGTTGTGACTTTAAATACAAACGAGCATACAAATAATTCCACATAAAGATTGCAAGTATGTATGTATAATGGTTGACAAGCATGTTTGACATAAAGATCTAGGTGGTCTCACAACTGTTTAAAGGAATGTCCAAGTGCAGAAAATTAAACAAAGAAGTGAGTGAACATAAATTTTAAAAGAATAGTGCAGGAAGTTGAGGAAGAATTTTGTGACTGAAACGAAAGACGCAGTTTTATTGATAATAACAAAGTTATATAAAGGAAAGGGGTCCTAGGTTTGTAAAACACATGGATCATCCACACAACACCGGTAGCCAATCGTATGCATGGTGTTATCGCGTGATCATCATCTCCATGTCTACCCTTCCCACCCCGTTAAGGTGTTAAGCGCGGAATGGTATCGTTACCTACTGCATGCTATTACTCGTCCCACCTATCAGTCCCGGAGGCATTTGGGACTACTAATCCCAAAGGGGAGCGAGCTTGGCTTTTCAGAGTTTAAAAGGATAAAAATCTAGGGTGACAGTCAAAACACATAATGCAATAAAAGGGGAACAAGTAGCAATTAAGGGCTCAAAAAGGCCTCCTCATTTTAAGAAACAAATTTTTTAGCATGTATTACACATACTTGATTTGGTCTGAATTAAATTAAAGCATAGGATAGGTTGATTTACCACATATTTCCCAGATAGGGAGTCCGAATTAGTCCTGCTTAGATGTGGTTGTCGAAGACTGACATAGTTGATTAATTACTTAACCTTTTGCCTATGTGTTAAACGGGACCTATAGGCATGATATCTATTAATTTAGGGACGGAGGAATAAACAGATTTCAAAAAAAAGAATTATTGGTTGTAAGCTCTGCGAGTGTTTAAATAAATTACCACTGATTTTAGACTTAGGAGCGAGTGGGCGATTAAGATTTAGTTGATAGCTCCTATAGGCATGCTTTCTAGGCGTTACTGATTTTATCGCGGTTATTGTCATGCAGAGATCCTATGGGCAGGTCATCTATATGCAAATGGTTATTTTAAATCCTATAAACAGATTTGCCTAGTGACAGATGCATATGCAAAATGCAGGAAGTCCTATAGGCATATTATCTATATGATATGCAGAGTTTCAGCAACGATTTATGGGCATGGTATTTATACGAAATGCAGAAAACCTATGAGCATGGTATCTATGTGAGATGCAGAGGTTTGAAAGTACTAAGTTCTACAAACATACCATCTATATGAGATGCTGAATTTTGAAAGTAAATACCCTAAAATATGGTATCTACATGAGATGCTGAATTTTGAAAGTAAATATCCCTAAAACATGGTATCTACATGAGATGCTGAATTTTTGAAAGTAAATATCCTAAAACATGGTATCTACCCCTTTGCATGCATTCAATCTCATCCCTTTCACTATACACCCCCAGTAGTTATTACAAAAATTATTACAGACCAAATGGATCAGAGGAACGAATAAAAATTATCAGTGATTGTGAGCACGTGATTTTTGCCCTAAGTGAATTACTCCCAAAGATTCAAACGAAATGATTTTTCTTTCATTATTTTACAATTTTGTGAATTTTGTGTTATTTTCTGCTAATTGTTTGCATTTTATTTGTGCATTTTAATTCATATAAAAATATAAAAAAAAATACACTTGGCACTTGCATTTAGGATTTAATTTCATATTTTAGGATCAATTAGCGGTTAAGTTGGCTTTTAGAACAAATATAAAGAAAATAACAAAAATAGTTCACTTTTGCATTTTTTATTGTTTAATTGAGAATTCGTCATGAAATAGATTTTAAAAAATTTTAGGAGTTAATTAGTTTAACTTTGAAATATATTAGGACTTTATTTTAATTTTTAGCGTTTTTATAAAATCAGAAAATAAAATACAAATAAATATATAAAATACAAAAATGAAAACAAAACAAAATTGAATAAAGAGAAAATAAAAAAGGCTATTAAAAAGAAAAGAGGGCTTGTCTTGAAGGACCTGGAACTGGGCCATTCATAATTAATTCGGCCTTAGCCCAAAAAAAAATACACCCCCGGATCAGGCCCAAACGGCCAGCTCTGTATAGCATACCAAACGACCCTGTTTCGCTTTCTTCTAATCATGACCGTTGGATCTCATCAATCCAACGGTCCGGAACTGATGAGGCTCATGATATATAATTGTTCCAAACACCCCTACCCCCCATCAAGCTTACCCTACTCGTCACCCTCAGAGACTCCATCAACCTCCGCCACAGACCACCGTCTGCCGCCTGCCGGAATTCGCTCACGGCGGCGGTCGACGGTCAAATACCACCAAAATCACACCCCTGAGCCCTTTTCGCACCCCCATCCCAAATATCCAAACGCTTCCCCTTAAATCCCATCAGAGCCCCTCGAAACTTCAAAACCCTAGCGCCGTTGCAGTTTCTCCGGTGGCGGCACCACCTCTGTTCAAGCCTAAATCAACCCCCCATAACCCCCCATGCTCCCTCATGCCTAATCTGTCATTGGTTTCCTTCGAATCTATCCAGAATTCTTCAGATCATAAATCCGATTTCGAGCCACAATAGTTCAAAATCATCTTCCGTTGGACTTGGTGACATGCATCGACTCATGATTTAAAGGTTGATTCACTGCAAAATTGGTCAAGTTTCATGTGAATCAGGACATCAAGTAATTTCGAGTTTAGTCGGTGAGCTTCTATTCATTTTTATGACCATTTTGGTTTTAGTTCATCTTTTGTCCTTCTTCTTCTCCTCTTTCTCTAGTTGAAAACTTGACTAAATTTCCGAGTTTAAATTGTTTTCTGTTTGTTTTTCTTTGTGAAAGCCCGTCCGTTAAATGTTGATGGTTAGCTTGTTTAATGTTCTGATTCCATATCTCGTTTAGCCACCTAGTTCATTAGGTTTATTCTGATAACTTAGTTGATCACCTGCTTACTTGTGTTTAATAATCATTCAATTAGAGTAGATTTGGTTTCGAAATCATTTAAGTATTTGCCCTTAGTTTGTAGCAAGTTTGATTTTTGGCTCATTTTGTTGTCTGGGCTTCGAAGCCACTTAAGAACTCACCTCAAGGGGTTGGATTTGGGGTCATTGGGTCAGAATCGAGCCCACATGTGGATTTGGGGTCAATTTGACCTATGACCCAAATTTGTTTGGTAGACTAGGAGTAAATACAAGAATCTTAAGGGGTAAACTGGGCATTGCACCTAGGGAATCTGTAGTGTAACCGTTTCAGAAGCTTCTAGGTAGGGGTGTTAGTTTGAATTTTAGGATTTGAATAGTCTAACTTGAGTAACAAGTCAATAACTAAGGGACTATGTGGGTAAAACTGAATTTTAAAAAGAGGGACTAAAGGGAAAATAGAAAATCTGAGGCTGGCCCTCATTTGTGCCTATAAATGGCATGACCTTTGCCTTCATTCACAAGTTTTGGGCCTCAAAAATGCCTCCTCTGCATAGCNTTTCCAGTAGAATACGAACCGTGAAAGTGTGGCCAAACGATCCTTTAGACCTTCAGAATTTGAAGCTAGAGGTGTCAGAAAAGTTAACCACAGGGATAACTGGCTTGTGGCAGCCAAGCGTTCATAGCGACGTTCCTTTTTTATTCCTTCGATGTCGGCTCTTCCTATAATTGTGAAGCAGAATTCACCAAGTGTTGGATTGTTCACCCACCAATAGGGAACGTGAGCTGGGTTTAGACCGTCGTGAGACAGGTTAGTTTTACCCTACTGATGACAGTGTCGCAATACTAATTCAACCCAGTTCTGCTATCCAAACACTTTATCCTTTGTTACCCCTCTTGAGCCTCAATTACTTTCTTTTGTACCCCTCTTTCGGAATCAATAATAACTCGGAAGTTCGAGCAAGGCAAAACAGTAAAGAAATAAGAAACCACAGCCCAACGAAAAGAAAAAAGGAAAAAAAAAGAAAAAAAAGAGAAAGAAAAAAAAAGAAAAAAAAAAGAACAGAAGAAAAAGAAAAAGAAGAAAAGAAAATGAAGAAAAGCAAAAAGAAATGAAAAGAAGAATGAAAAGGAAAAGGAAAGAAAAATGAATAGGAAGAAAAGAAGGTGGGAGAAAAGGAGAGATTGCAACAGCAAAGTAATTCCTATTACCTGAACTACGTTTGACTTGATCCCGAAAGGGTACGTAGGCAACCTCTTGTTGGGGTTCAGTCACACCAAAACAAATTCCAAAAGTCTCCACAAAAGGAACTGGGGCAGCAGTTATGGTTGTGCAAGAAAGTTGATTCCGAAAGTTGTAGCTGCAAACCCATATTGAATTGTTTTAGAGCCTTTTATACCTTTTCTTTCTAACCCTATCCAAAAGCCTGCATTACAGTCCAAAGAAAGACCTTTTTATCAATCTTCAGGAAATGCCAATACGAGCAAGTCAAAGTGATTCACATCAGGGGCAACACTCCGGTACAAGAGAAATAATAAAAATGAGAGAGTCTTATCGGTGAAAACCCTCACGGGCACCGTAAGGCGAAGTGAGTTGAGAGAAATCAAAATGAGAGAGTCTTATTGGTGAAAACCCTCACGGGCACCGTAAGGCGAAGTGAGTTGAGAGAAATCAAAATGAGAGAGTCTTATTGGTGAAAACCCTCACGGGCACGGTAAGGCGAAGGTGAGGTTTCAGGCAAAAGAGACATATCCGTGGTCAAAGATGCTCAGGACATTGCAAGACGAGCAAGGTTTGGGTTTGGGTAAAAAACAGGTTGTGAAAGTCCGAAACAGCAAATGTGGCAATCGAAAGTTGATTGTTTGGACAGATTGGGCTGATTAATCCGAAATGCATGGCATGCTCAATGGTACCAGCTGTTCCACTCAGATAAGTCTCATTCTCTTCTTTCTTCATTACAAATCATCCGTTCTCGGATTCTCTTTATCTTTAACCCTTGAGGTCATTGCGTTTCATTCTTTTGAGGTCTATCTCTAGGATGTTTCAGTGTCAGTTTTGTTCAAAACAAAGGAGGGAATATCAAAGCTAACTACCAGCTTCCTAGTTGCACAGATAGGGCCAGAGTATATCAAAGATAGCCAAAAGCAAAGGAAGTCATAAAGGACCACTGGAAGTTTCATTGTTGGATTAGTTGGATAGTTGCGGGGAAGAAGTGAAATACCAAAAGAGGGGTCGGAAACACAAAAACAACAATATGGGATAGAACACTTGGGTCATCAGAGTCAAGGGGTTGAAATTCGATCAGGAATTCAAGGGGATTCAAAGCAAGGCCAGGAAAGCGGGACAGAGTGAAGCCCAGCAGCAGGGGTGTACCTAGCAAGAAAGCCAGCAACTAGCCACCATTTTTAAAATTAACAAAAATTTTCTTTGATTGAAACAGGGGCAGAAATTTCGTTCGTTTCGGAGAAATCCACCTTAAGGAAAGGCAGGCACCAGACATGTTTGACGGTAAGTTCTCAGGACCTTCCTGGAAAATGGGACTTAGTTTAAATTTTCAAACAAGCATGAGTAGCATAATTTAGCACAGACGTATCCTAAAGAGCATAGGTTGTAATGAGTGGTGACCAGGACCCTCCTGAATAATGGGACGCAGTTTTATGATCTCCTTAGGTAACAAGATATTGTTGTAGGATAGTATAATTTAGCCGTAAAATTGGCACACCTAGGATGAGACTTGAATTTTTATTTTCAGGACCCTCCTAGATAATGGGAAGTAGTTTTAAGATCTCCTTAGGTAACCAAATACAGTGGAAGTCGTACCTTCAGTAGATATAGCTTAGGTTAACACCGTCTTTTAATTAGAAGTTGTCAGGACCCTCCTGGATAATGGGGAGTAGTTAAGACCTATCAGTTAACAAATGTAGTAGGGGAAATACCTTTAGAGGATATAACTTAGGTTCGTAATCGTCAGAAGTTGTCAGGACCTCCCTGGATAATAGGACTTAGCTTTCAAATTCTTATAATGGTTGGTAGAATAATTCAGTTTAACACTTACCCGTGTACCCAGCTACCAAACTGGGACAGGAAATTTTTCTTTGTTTGTCTATTTTGTTGCAGTCAGGAGTCCACCTGGAGAACAAGGGAAGTACAATTCAAAATTTGGCTTTCAATTTTTAATATTTGACATGTTGTACCCAGCCACCAAACTGGGGCAGAAAATTTTCTTTGTTTGTCTATTTTGTTACAATCAGGAGCCCACCTAGAGAACAAGGGAATACATTTCAAGTTTCAGCAATCAGGCGCCCACCTGGAGAACAAGGGAATACTTTTCAAGTTCAGCGGTCAGGAGCCCACCTGGAGAACAAGGGAATACTTTTCAAGTTCAGTAGTCAGGAGCCCACCTGGAGAACAAGGGAATACTTTTCAAGTTCAGCAGTCAGGAGCCCACCTGGAGAACAAGGGAATACTTTCAAGTTCAGCGATCAGGCGCCCACCTGGAGAACAAGGGAAGTACAATTCAATATTGGCTCTTAATTTTTAATATTTGTTAACATGCAGTACCCAGTTACCAAACTGGGGCAGAAAATTTTCTTTGTTGTTTATTTTGTTGAAGTCAGGAGCCCCGCCTGGAGAACAAAGGCATATGTTTCAAGTTTCAGCAGTCAGGAGCCTGCCTGGAGAACAGAGGCATACAAATTTCAGCAGTCAGGAGCCCGCCTGGAGAACGGAGGCATACTTTTCAAAGCGTCAGCAATCAGGAGCCCGCCTGGAGAACAGAGGCACGCATTTCAAGTTTCAGCAATCAGGAGCCCGCCTGAAGAACAGAGGAGTACTGTCCAACACAGCAATCAGGAACCCGCTTGGAGAGCAGGGAATACATTCGAGTTTAGCAGTCAGGCATCCACTTGGAGAAAGGGCAAAACATCTCAGACCACAATTCAAGGCAGCAACAAAAGGATGTCGCCGGGGAAAATACAATACAACAATGCAACAAGGACCATAAGAGCAAGTTTGAAGACATAGATAGGATCTTTTGTAATTCATAGATCATAGCTTAGTCTAGTTTCTTTTATTTTTTACACGGCGTAATAAGGAGGTCAGCGAGCAGTAGCAGCAGCAACCGCAGTGAAAACCACAGCTCCTGGTAGTCCCAGCTACCAAACCTTCCCGAACTACACTGACCTGATTCCTTTTTAGCCAAGGATATGTAGGCAACCTTTGAAGCAGGGTGCGGTCAGACGGTTTTCAAAAATGCTTCACACGGAGTATTCGAATGGGCAAAAATCGCTCGAATCCGCTCACTTATCTTTGCACGGAAACTCTTCGTGTTCCCGAGCAAAGAGGGGCAGCTGTGAGCACGTGATTTTTACCCTAAGTGAATTACTCCCAAAGATTCAAACGAAATGATTTTTCTTTCATTATTTTACAATTTTGTGAATTTTGTGTTATTTTCTGCTAATTGTTTGCATTTTATTTGTGCATTTTAATTCATATAAAAATATTAAAAAAAATACACTTGGCACTTGCATTTAGGATTTAATTTCATATTTTAGGATCAATTAGCGATTAAGTTGGCTTTTAGAACAAATATAAAGAAAATAACAAAAATAGTTCACTTTTGCATTTTTTATTGTTTAATTGAGAATTCGTCATGAAATAGATTTTAAATAATTTTAGGAGTTAATTAGTTTAACTTTGAAATATATTAGGACTTTCTTTTAATTTTTAGCATTTTTATAAAATCAGAAAATAAAATACAAATAAATATATAAAATACAAAAATGAAAACAAAACAAAATTGAATAAAGAGAAAATAAAAAAGGCTATTAAAAAGAAAAGAAGGCTTGTCTTGAAGGACCTGGAACTGGGCCATTCATAATTAATTCGGCCTTAGCCAAAAAAAAAATACACCCCCGGATCAAGCCCAAATGCCCCAAACCCGGTCCAAACGGCCAGGTCTGTATAGCATACCAAATGACCCCGTTTCGCTTTCTTCTAATCATGACCGTTGGATCTCATCAATCCAACGGTCTGGAACAGATGAGGCTCATGATATATAATTTTTCCAAACACCCCTACCCCCCATCAAGCTTACCCCACTCGTCACCCTCAGAGACTCCATCAACCTCCGCCACAGACCACCGTCTGCCGCCTGCCGGAATTCGCTCACGGCGGCGGTCGACGGTCAAATACCACCAAAATCACACCCCTGAGCCCTTTTCGCACCCCCATCCCAAATCTCCAAACGCTTCCCCTTAAATCCCATCAGAGCCCCTCGAAACTTCAAAACCCTAGCGCCGCTGCAGTTTCTCCGGTGGCGGCGCCACCTCTGTTCAAGCCTAAATCAACACCCCATAACCCCCCATGCTCCCTCATGCCTAATCTGTCATTGGTTTCCTTCGAATCTATCCAGAATTCTTCAAATCATAAATCCGAATTCGAGCCTCAACAGTTCAAAATCAGCTTCCGTTGGACTTGGTGACATGCATCGACTCATGATTTAAAGGTTGATTCACTGCAAAATTGGTCAAGTTTCATGTGAATCAGGACATCAAGTAATTTCGAGTTTAGTCGGTGAGCTTCTATTCATTTTTATGACCATTTTGGTTTTAGTTCATCTTTTGTCCTTCTTCTTCTCCTCTTTCTCTGGTTGAAAACTTGACTAAATTTCCGAGTTTAAATTGTTTTCTGTTTGTTTTTCTTTGTGAAAGCCTGTCCGTTAAATGTTGATGGTTATCTTGTTTAAAGTTCTGATTCCATATCTCGTTTAGCCACCTAGTTCATTAGGTTTATTCTGATAACTTAGTTAATCACCTGCTTACTTGTGTTTAATAATCATTCAATTAGAGTAGATTTGGTTTCTAAATCATTTAAGTATTTGCCCTTAGTTTGTAGCAAGTTTGATTTTTGGCTCATTTTGTTGTCTGGGCTTCGAAGCCACTTAAGAACTCACCTCAAGGGGTTGGATTTGGGGTCATTGGGTCAGAATCGAGCCCACATGTGGATTTGGGGTCAATTTGACCTATGACCCAAATTTGTTTGGTAGACTAGGAGTAAATACAAGAATCTTAAGGGGTAAACTGGGCATTGCACCTAGGGAATCTGTAGTGTAACCGTTTCAGAAGCTTCTAGGTAGGGGTGTTAGTTTGAATTTTAGGATTTGAATAGTCTAACTTGAGTAACAAGTCAATAACTAAGGGACTATGCGGGTAAAACTGAATTTAAAAAGAAGGACTAAAGGGAAAATAGAAAATCTGAGGCTGGACCTCATTTGTGCCTATAAAATGGCATGACCTTTGCCTTCATTCACAAGTTTTGGAGCCTCAAAAAAAAAACTCCTCTGCATAGCTCTCTCTTCTCCAGATCTGAATTTTGAAATTCAAATATTCAAAACCCAAAAACTATTAGAAAACTTTCAAAAACTACCAGAAACAAACAGAAATACAGTAAAAATAAAAAGTAGTACTGTTCCATTGGTATGTTGTAGGTATAATTTACGTATTTCTTAGTGGTTTCGTAGTC
>NC_031995.1:110520341-110525364 GCF_001879085.1 Nicotiana attenuata | reverse complement strand
TGAACATGAATGGATGTCGCTTTGAGTTTGAGATGTTGAAGTGAAATGCACACTCACTCGTTCTCTGATATTTGTGTGTTTATACTATCAAAGTAGAAGAGGCAATTTATAATCTGTACTTGCTTAGTCTATATTAGAATTTTGTGATTCAATAGTTTGCTCATTATAACTAGTCTATAATAACTTGGGACTGTTGAGTAGTGGACTGTTAAACTAATTAGACATATTCCTGGAATTATGAGAAATCGATAGTTAGCAGCTTGATTTGGTTGAGTCTGTGTGATACATGTTTAGTTGAGAGTTATTTCGATTTCAACAAAAGAAAACTTAAATATAGCTGAATTTTTATTCGATCGTGAAAACTAGTTTGATTTCAAGTTGAACATGTGTTGTGCTACAGTAATTCGTATCTCTGTTAATGTGTAGGTGTTAATAATTTTAGGATAATGGCTCAAATCAGTGGTCTACTTGAATTAAATCATGCAGCATCAGTTAGATTGATCTGAATTAGTAAACCTGTTCTTGAGTATTCTTAAAATCTGTTGTATCTGGTACGAAGGCCCAAGACGTTTGGGCCACAGGATATCTGATATGCAGGCCCAGGTCCAGTGTTAACTTCCTTTACGTTTGGACTTGGGCCAGGGCCCAATGTTATTCTTTGGTACAGAGTTATCCTTCAGTTTGTCTTAGTTTGATAACAAATTATTTTAGGTTTTTTCTTGTGTTATTAGAGACAAATAAAAAATAGAAAAGTATAGTTGAAAATAAGCGAGATAATTGAATGAATGCACAAAGTGAAGTTCATAATCTGAGTTAAATGCTTTCACGCTCTCGCCTGGGCTGGGCCTTTGAACCGTGTTCCCCAAGTTGTTGAACATGTCAGTTGGGCCTGAAATAGTCAACCTTAGGATTGGGCTTTATTTTAAATACAATGTGTTAGAAGTTTGCAATTCTTTTCCTTTCTTTAGGTTAAAATACAACTTGGGCCTTCGGGTTAGGTAGAGGGTCCAAATTAAAAGGCTTGCCCTTTTGTTTGAACCTGGACTTGAACTCAAGGCCCGAAATTCGTAATATTAATCAAATAGGACCTTTTCTTCAATACTAGAGACAACATATAGAAAATCAATAGTTACTTTAGGATTGGCCTTTAAATAAAAAGTGGGACGAGCCTCGCCAAATAAAGTGCATAAATTGCGGGGCCCTCGTTAATCGATTATATAAAAATATTAGAAACCGGGGACATGCCATTTAGCGAATTTTCATGGCTTCTCGCAAAGTTAATAAGACGCTAGCCACTTTAGGCGCGTTTTTTTTTAATAATCTTACCTTCTTAAATACGGGTACACATTTATGTGACCCAAATCCAAATCCCAAAACGTTGAATAAGAGGTGTTGAGGATCCGGGTGCATTTCATGTGACGCGATCCAAAAATGCGCTCTTAAACGGCGTTCACTTTCTTAAAATTTATTTAATTAAAAGCGGTTAAATTCTGGGAATGCATAGGTTTGAACATGTACTAAAATCAAAATAATTTTAGCCAAATATAGCAGTTGAGCGACCGTGCTAGAACCACGGAACTCGGGAGTGCCTAACCCTTTCTCCCGAGTTAACAGAATTCCTTACCCGAATTTCTGGTTCGCGGACTGTAATACAGAGTCAAACCCTTTCCTCGATTCGGGATTCAAACCGGTGACTTGGGACACCATAAATCTTCCAAGTGGCGACTCTGAACTTCTTAATAAACGAACCCGTTTCGATTGTCCTTTAATTGGAAAAACTCCTTTATTATACCCTTCACGGAGTGTAGTAAGTAAAAAAGGAGGTGTGACAGCTCTGGCGACTCTGCTGGGGAAGCAAGAACCCAGAACTTTTGTTCAGGGTTCAGAATTCGAGCTCAGTTAAATTGTTATATTTGGCTTTATCTGATTTTCCTACATGTTTCATGCTTTATGTGCTAATTGTTTTACCGTTTTTGATATTTGTTGAATTGTATATATAAATTGTTGCGAATCCCTTCCTCTCTCTGAGTCTTCTACATCATGGAGAAGGGTGCACTTCGTATAGCTTCTCCTCTGTTTAGAGTCTTTTCCCATTTAGAACGAGGTTTGGATAAGTTGCAAAGCCGGCGGAGCTTCTGTATCCCCGGTACGCTGCCTCCCCCTCGGCCCGAGTTGTCCGCTCGGGTAAGCCAGGTCTAGACCAATAAACCTAGGGTTAAACCTAGAAGAACAAAACCTCAAGCCGGATCCCTAGTAGGACGGTTGCTTGCATCATGTGCATTTGACTTAGGGGACTCAACACAGGGGTTGGGTCCGTCTAGGACAGGTGACCTGAAATAATGGACCAACCTGATGCATCTTACGTGCTACTTGCGCATTTATTTGCTCGGCTTTGCATGTCGACCAGCTTGCCTAAATGAGCGAATTATGAAAATAAGTAGTGTTGGGGCTAAGTGAGGGTGACCATATGTTGTGAAAAACCAATATCCAAGTAGTGCCGAAATGCTGCCGGATTTTTGAGAAAATGAAAGAAAAAGAAGAAAAGTAGTTTTTTTTAGTTTGTTTTGTTTACCAAAAAAAAAAACCAAAATGAGTTTTATTTTCACATTAGCTTGTTTATTAGCCACTGAAAAATAAAATACAAAAATAAATTTTGCTTTCAGAAATAGCGTATTTGCCAACAAAAACAAAGAGTTTTATTTTCAAAATAGTTAGGTTTATTTGCCCGAACTACGCAGGTTTGATTCTCACCGGGTGTGAGATACGTAGGCAACCCTCATCGGGTCCAACCACCCCTTTTCGAAAATAGCCAAATAATGTCGAAATTTTAAAGTTTTGTCAAAATAAGTCTGGTGACGCCATTCTTGCCAAAATAAGCCGAATGTCCCCAAAAGGGCGCCGGAAGGCCGTTCTTGCAAGAACAGCCACCCTGAGTCATTTTTAAATAATTTGCGGGCACAGCCTTAAAATCTTCCTCCTAGAAGTGCTGAAAGGCCGTATTTGCAAATGTAAGGCCTGTTTTCTAAATGAAGACTTTTTGCACAAATAGCCATTTTTCAAAACAAGTCATTAAAATCCCCTAATAAATGTGCGGGATGGATGCAAGTAATATCGAAACCTTCTCAGTCCTGAGCGAGATCCCTTTGAAACTTCACATGTGGTGGCATGATTTGGGAAAAGGAAGCAGAGATACCGTGGTCAAAAGTTTGGGTGGTCTCGTTGATTTGCTAAACATCCAACCAAGGAAAGATATTATTGAGGCATTGATACCATTCTGGGATCCGACCCGTAATGTAATCCGGTTTTCCAATTTTGAACTCACACCTACATTGGAAGAGATTGCCGGATACGCCGGTCTCAACGGGAACCTCCGAGGTAGATACCCACTTGCCCCACGACCGGTAACCCTTCATAGGTTCTTGAATTTATTGAACATCAGCCGGGATATTCAAGACCCACATCTGGCGGAAGGGTGTTGTACATTGCATTTCTTATATCACCGGTATGGTAACCCCAAAGGTTTCGAGGAACCCAACACAGGACTAACACATGCTGGAAATAAAGACAAATGGGAAGCCCGACGGGGATTAGCCTTCATGGTAGCCTTTCTGGGAGTGGTGGTTTTTCCGAGAAAAGATGGTCACATAGACCTTGGCTTGGTAGGGATGCTAGATGTTGCCATGAAAAAACCTACTAGCATGGTGGTTCCCCTGATTGTAGCAGAAATATACCGAGCTTTGACCAAATGTCGGGAATGGGAGAAATTCTTTCAAGGTTGCAATTTGCTCTTACAATTGTGGATACAGGAACACCTCTGTCATCGCACGGGCTATATGAACTACGGTTTAACTGGATTGAGTTGTATTGCAGAACTTGAGACCCGGGTGACAGGTATTGAATTCCCTGAAGGTACTGAGGCTTGGTCGTCATGCTTAAGATCCCTGAGCGCAGATAAAGTCGAATGGGCTTATGGATGGCTCCCTGCTACTGAAGCTGTATACACCTCAGCGGAGGTCCCTTATATTCTTTTGATGGGTACTCGAAGCATACAGCCTTATGCTCCTTACCGAGTTTTGCGGCAATTTGGAAGATTCCAGACAGTGCACAACGATGAAGATCTGAGTGAGCAAGTCATCGAGTTAGGCCCGAAAGCTGCATTCCCTGAAGGCAGAATCCGAAAGATTTGGAATGAGTGCAGATACCTTGAACTAGGGCTGTGCATTTGGATCGGATATCCGAAATCCGATCCGATCCACTCTATTTCGGATTTCGGATTTTCGGATTGGATACGGATTATGTTTTATAAAATTTCAGATTTTTGGATTGGATTCGGATTGGCATGATTTTAATCCGATCTGATCCGAAATTATATGGCCTATATATAAATACTACCCTAAAATTTTAGGGTTAAGTAACCTTATATTCATTTATCAAACTGACCCTAGGTTATATCGATCTTCAGTCCTCTCTAGTCTCTCTCTTCCGCCTCTCTTCAGAGCTCACTGCCTCAGTCCTCTCGAGACTCGAAGTCTTCATCTTTTCCAAATGGCAAAGAAAACGCATCATCCAAACAAATGCTATTGTCCGGTCTTTCTTTTAAAGGTAGAATAGGCCTTCTATGTGGGTAAAGACAGCGATACTGCAGAGAAGTAATTGCATGTCTGATGTCACCTCCACTCGATTTTGCTATTAGCTCAATCGTATCAGCACTAACTTCACGTTGCTCCTTTCTGCATATAGTTGTAAGTGTTTTCTTGATCGAGTTGATAGTGACAGGGTTGAAGTTGACCTGAAAAGCATGAACTCAACTCAGAAAAAAGTTGACATACTCCAGTAACTTAGAATCTTATGTTGAATAACTACACCCTCCCCTGTGTTTGAAAAATGATTAACTTCCCCTCCGTCGAAGACAAGATAAGATCTTTTAACTCAATTTGCAAATGTTCATATATATATATATATATATATATGTGTGTGTGTGTGTGTGTGTGTGTGTGTGTGTGTGTAAAATTAGTCGTACGGT
>NC_031995.1:110510439-110519547 GCF_001879085.1 Nicotiana attenuata | reverse complement strand
TAGTAGCTTTGTAATTGCAGTTGTTATTAATGAAAACTTGAAAATTCCCGAAAAATTGTTTCTTTATTTCTTGCATTTATTTTTCGCATTTATTTGCAAGAACTACGCTTGGTCTGATTCACGCAAGGTCGTGATACATAGGCAATCTCCATAGGATTCGACCGTAATAATAATAAAGGTGGGAGAAACAAGAAAGGAAAGGAAAACAAAAGAGGAAAAGAAAGCAAAGATAAAAAGAGGGCAAGAAAAAGGAAAGATAAGAGTGGAAAAATAATTTTGAGGAAAAAAGCGGCTAGGAACAAGGAAAACCAAGGAGAAAAGGAAAGAAAAGAGAAGAGAAAGTTTACAATTGGCAAGCCGGGATGACGCATGTGACTGAGCAAAGGCATAATAGAAATGGTTAATTGCTTAGGTGCATTCACCCCTCAATGTGCGGTTATCTATCTGTTAATGCCCTAACCGCTAACAAAGTTGTTGTTGACGAGTCCAGGCAAGTGGTTAAGTTGACTGGCATTCTGGCAACCCATCCCTACAACACCCGCTCTAAGGACAAGTCAAACATGGTCAATCAGGAGTTAGAAGCAAGCATTGTCGACCCATCTAGGGAGGAGGAAGTAGTGGACGTTAACGCAATGAAGGAGGAGATGTATAAACTGAAGCAACAAATGGCCGAAATGTACCAGGCCTGGTCGAAGGGACATCCACCACCAGCCTATCCTGCTAACCCCACTTACCTGCCACCACTAGCTCAGCCTCAAGATCCTCCCACAGCGAACTCATCTCCTGTCTTCCCTACTTACCAGCAGTACTACGGAACCACCTCTCAAACACCACCACCTCCACCACCCAAACAAATCCCATGTCCTCCACCACCAATTGCCCCTGTGTTCGTGGCTCCCCCACCTGCCACACTACACAGGTCATCTAGCGAACCTGTGTTCCAAACTCATGATAACCAGTACTACCCACCCGAAGCCACTTTCAAACCCCCAGAACCATACCCTTACACTCCCCGCCTTGATCTCTCAGCAGAAGAAGAAAAGCCTCCTAAAAACCCTGAGCAAGATGAAATGATCCGGAAGGTCAAGAGCCTAGAACAGTCATTCCGAAATATGCAGGGGCTTGGAGGACAAGTGAGTGTAGTTTATAAGGATCTGTGCCTGTTTCCTGACGTCCAGTTGCCAGCTGTATTCAAGTTACCCAAATTTGACTTATATGATGGCCATGGTGATCCGGTGGCTCACTTAAGGGGATTTTGCAGCAAGATGAGAGGAGCTGGAGGAAAAGATGAGCTATTAATGGCTTACTTTAGTCAAAGTCTAAGTGGAGCAGCGTTGGAGTGGTACACACGACAGGACCATGCCCGATGGTACACTTGGGACGACTTGGCTCAAGCATTTGCATGTCATTTTCAGTACAATCTCGAAATTGCCCCAGACCGTCTGTCGTTAACTAAAATTGAGAAGAAGCCCGGGGAAAGTTTCAGAGAATACGGTTTCCGGTGGAGAGAGCAGGCAGCAAGAGTCGATCCTCCAATGAAAGAGAATGAGATGGTTGATTATTTCCTTCAGGCTTTGTAGCCAACCTATTATGGTCATCTGGTGGCCGCAGTGGGGAAAACTTTCAATGAGGTCGTGAAAATGGGAAGTATGGTGGAAGAGGGTCTCAAGTCTAACAAGATTATGAGCTATTCAGCAATCAAAGCAACTACTCAAGCTATTCAGAGCGGCACTGGAGGAGTATTGGGAAAGAAGAAGAAAGAAGAAGTTGCAGTAGTGGAAACAAGAGCTTGGTCCAGAGGTCCGTCGCCATATTATCAACCCCGCCCTCACCCCCAAACCTACCCACACACACCATATGGCCCACTGCAGCATTACTACCCACCTCCCGCTCCCCATTTCTCTGTCCACCATGCCCAAACATACCCCCAACCTCCTACCCATGCACAATGGCGCGCACCCGCCCCACAAAATACTTACCCATCTCAAAATACCTACCCACCCCCAAGAACCAACAGAAATCCTACTGGAACCGGTTTTCGACCCAATCCCGCATTTAAGAATGACAGGTTGCAAAAGAAGAAGACTTTCACTCCCTTGGGTGAATCTTACACTAGCCTGTACCACAGACTAAGACAGTTGGGCATGTTGAACCCGATCGAACCCAAATTGCCAAATCCTCCCCCAAGGAATCTGGACCACTCGATAAGTTGTGAGTATTGCTCAGGTGCGCCGGGACATGACACAGAAATATGTTGGCACTTGAAAACGGATATCCAATAGCTCATTGATACCTGTCGAATTGAAGTACAAGCTCCAGAAACGCCTAACATCACCCAAAATCCATTACCAACCCATCACGAGACCCATATGATCGAGCTAATCCAAAAGGGAGAGCATAAGAAGCCGTCACAGACCGTAATAATGATCAGGGCTAGTGAGGATAAACCAAATGAGAAACTAGCAAAGGAGAGAACATCAATCAAGGTAGGAGAAACAGTTAGCAAACCAGTTGTAGTGATGAAGAAAGAGCTTTTGAGCAGTGTTGCAGAAAAACAAGAACCAGTTAAGGTGGTAGTGTCTGGGGCAGCTGTTAAGCCCGCTGTGATTGTGAAAGGGGCTCGCACAGAGCCGGTTGTCATCAAGCCAGTGACTCAGCTATCGGTACTCAGTGGAAAGGCCGTCCCATGGAATTATGGCCATGTGACAGTGATGTATCAGGGAAAGGAAGTCAAGGAAGAAGTTTGTGAAACACATGGTCTGACTCGCTCGGGGAGATGTTTTGCTCCTGACGAGTTGAGAAAGGCTAAACTTACCAAAGACAATCCAGCATCAGTGAAGAAAGCTGTAACTGAAGAGGAGGCAGAAGAATTTTTGAAGAAAATGAAGGCACAGGATTATTCCATTGTAGAACAATTGAGAAAGACCCCGGTGCAAATCTCTTTGCTATCATTATTGATTCACTCAGATGAGCACCGCCAGGCACTGATGAAAATTCTGAATGAGGCCCACGTTCCCGATAAGATTTCTGTGAATCATTTAGAGAAAATAGCAAACAAGATCTTTGAAGTCAACAGGGTTACATTTTCTGATGATGAGCTGCCTTTGGAAGGCACTGAACATAATAAAGCACTCTACCTCACGGTGAAATGTGAAGACTCCGTGGTCACCCGGGTTCTTGTTGATAACGGGTCCAGTGCAAACATTTGCCCTCTCTCCACCCTGGAAAAGTTAAAAGTGGACAGTGAGAGAATTCATAAGAATAGCATTTGCGTGCGAGGATTTGATGGAGGAGGCAAAGACACAGTTGGGCATATAGTGTTATTTCGGCCCTGTTGAACACGGTCCCAACTTATATAAAAAGGGTCCTAAACCTATTTTAGAGNGCCATTTGACCGGAGTCATGTGCATTTGGCCGGGGCCATTTTTGATCCCGAGAAGCAGTTTTAGGCGTCTACACCGAGGGTATGCCCTTTAGGGATTCTTTCAAATGCGATGTATTGCCTAAACTGCAGGATTTTTCATGCCTATTGAGCTCTTACAGTTTGCCATGCCTGTTGAGGTCTTTCAGTATATGGAGAATAGATCTGGTTTTGTCGAGGGTGCCCGTTAGGGTCTTACAATTTCGGATTTTCCAAATCGTAGAGATTGGTGGCAGTCTCCGAGTCATCGAGTTGTTTAGGCCTGAAGACCGCTTCTCTTAACCTATTCACACACATCCAGTATCTGCACCCAACTTCACCATCATCCCAATAGTCCGTCAACATACATCGTTTGCCACATTGGTACATATATGCGTTCAGACATTTGTTAGAGCGGAAAAAAAAACCTTGCTTTTATGGAATGTTTTGCTATTTGTTATTGTTAAGCGCAGAAAGTAACTAGAATGCGCCCGTTATTTTTAGTCAAGGCAACACACATAACGTAGTATATAACCGCGCTATGCTAACACATAACGTAGTATTTAACTGCGCTATGCTTCGCGTGTTAAAGATTCTTTCGGATACAAAACAGCTTTTTCGCAGGCGGACAGCTTTTCAGATCTACAAGACAACACACATAACGTAGTATTTAACCGCGCTATATATATATATATTCTCACATAACGTAGTATTTAACCGCGCTATATATATATTCTCACATAACGTAGTATTTAACCGCGCTATGCTTCGCTTGTTAAAGATTCTTTCTTATACAAAATAGCTTTTTCGCAGTCGGACAGCTTTTCAGATCGACAAGACAACACACATAACGTAGTAATTAACCGCGCTATATATATTCACTTATTTATCAAACATCTTCCTCCTCTGACAGTGTAGTTTTCTAATAATTTTAGAGTGAAACACGAAAGTGAAAGTAAAAATTTTCCGATTTTTATTCCAATACTTTTTTGATTACATGAACGGGAGGGAGAAATTTATTAATTTATTCAACTAAAAAATTTTAAATATCAATAAGATTTAACAACAATCGAAAGATAATTTTATTTGATACATCTTGCAACATAAACAAGTACATACACTTATTACAAAAAATATTACGAAAACAAAATACTACGTGTATCCTTGATAGTTGGGAACATTAGATGAACTTCCACCAGGAGCTGGATTACCACCGCCACCCAAACCAGTTGAAGTACATTTACGACGGTCGTGTCCTGTTTGCGAGCATATGCCATATTTACGCGCATAAACGGTATCACCAACATCTATTTGGTTCCGTATACGCGCTCTTTTTTGCACTTGTAGCTTACGCAAATAGTCCTTGTTACACACCATTTTAAATGGTTCCGGCGGCCAATAATGCTCAGCACCCACTGGCTATAATTACCCACTATATGTGTTTAAGTATGCAGCAACACTATATTGCCTATCAACATAGTTGGTTGCCCCTAAACCTGTATGTTGAAAGCACTTCATGGCATGTGAGCACGCATGTGGTAGATGGTCCATTTCCCACATGAACACAATCTGCTAGCTTCATTTACGGTGTGTATATTATTCCTCCAGTGTTGATGGATAGCGGTGCGAACTTCAAAAATATTTCGTTCGTTGCAATATGATCGGTTCCAACCCTATACCACTATACAATGGCAAGAGTGGCCGATGCAACTTTTACCCGAAAGGTCGGGATCGATATCCACAAGGAGCTAAGATTGGTTGGGAATTGGGTTTCTATCTAATCTAGCTATGTGTGTTGTTCTTAATTGCACTTCCAATCATGCTTGGTTTGGTTTCTATTCTATTTTTAATACTAATGTATGATGAAAGTAATCTAAGTACAATATTTTTGTAAGGGTTTTCTCAATTAATAAAAGACACTAGGGAAGTGACTTACACCTAGGTGAGTATCTAACGGGGTCTAAAACTTAGGGCAAACTTGTTACAATTGGGATCATGATATAATCATTGCACATAATTACTCACTCTATACTTCTCGGTGGTTTGAGTGACTTTGCCTTAATTGGCTTTCTCGAGCCCAATTGGGTGTTCAACAATTCAAGCAAAATTGGCTCAAGTTGGGTATTACTATCTCTAGGTTTAACCCTTTAATTGGGGCTATCAATCTCTTGAATGTACCCCAATTCCTTGTTAGCCTGAATTTCCTAGACTTAGTCTCTCTTTCTCAAGAAGAGTCTAAGTCAAATAGGCATGAAACAGTGTTTGCAACAACCAATTCAACAATTAAAGCATGAAACAAGCTAAAAATCATTAACCCATAGATAATTAAGCCCTAAAATTGAAGACCCATTAAATACCCACACTAGGGTTGGGTCACAACCCTAGCTAATAGGTTTAGCTACTCATAATCAAGGAAGAAATCAAAAATTGAGATGAAATATAAGCCATAAGAAGTAATTACAAGAGTAAAATGTAAGATTAATAGTTAACAATGCTCTAAAATTACTCTAAAAAGTAAAAAGCGGTTGTTCACGTGTTCCTCCAAACAACATATACCCTAAAAATCTGAAAAAGAACTATTTATACACAGCTAAAATTTTCGGACAAAAATGCCCCTACGGAGATTCCGCTGACAGCGTAATATTGAGCACCTCAGTGCTTGGACTTCCGCGGCCGCGCAAAAGCAAGCGCGGACCACGTTTCTTCTCTTCTGAGCTTGGTACGAACTTGATTCCGCTGGGAGCGGAAAAGCAACCGCCTCAGCGTAGTCTTCAACCGCAGCCGCGAAATATGTTCGCGGACAGCGCTCTTAATTTGGGCTCAAATCTCCAGTCCTCTAATTCTAAATTTCGCCCTCAACGGAATATGGACCGCGGCCGCGTCAAGTAATTCCGCTGCCGCGCTATTTCACCACGGGCAGCGGTTTCTGTTGAGCCCAAAATTGCCTTCTCTGAACCTCAATCCGCTGAGAGCATAATTGTGGTCGCCTCAACAGTTCAACTTCCGCGGCCGCACTATTTCATCGTTGTCAGTGCTTTTAGCTTAGCTTTGAACTTGTGCAGGTTTCACTCCTTTTTGAGCTGGTTATGACTTTTTTGTTTCATTTTGACCAAACACTGCAAACAAGCACAATAAGTTAGTTTTCGGGAATACTTTTATACATTTTTGATCCAAAACCTAAGAAAAAGGAGCATACGATAGGCTAGAATCCCTAGTTATCACAATACTGTAAAAATGAATGCCAATGTGCTCGCCTCCTATATTTCTCAAATATTTTCATTGGTATTGGCATAAATTCAACACCTCCCTCCATCAATTCCGATGCACCTCTATGCCTTTCAACAAACCTCTCTGCCATCTGTTTGAATGACATCCGCACCATGGCAGTGACAGACAATCGACGTGCAGACTTCAATAACCCGTTGAAAGACTCTGACACATTTGTAGTTAGGGTTTCCCATCGTCTACCACCATCCGCATGCAATGTCCACTTGTGAAACTCATGTCGCATCAACCAATGATAGGCTCTTTCGTCTAACTGCCGGATCAACTCCATGCGCCTCCTGAATTTGCACTCCTAGTGATCAGTTGCAGCCATCCACATTAAATCATGCAAGCCCTTGTTGGGTTATTTCTTTTGGAAATTGGCCTTCATGTGCCTCACACAGTAACGGTGGTATGCATAGGGTTCCTGCCATTCAGGCAAAAGCTCTACAGAACTTAATATACCACCATGCCGATCAGATATTAGACAAATACCTGAACATTGTTTGACAATGTGTTGCTTCAAGTGGTTCAAAAATAGCATCCATGTCTCTTGGCTTTCATTGGCACAGATGGAAAAAGCTAGTGGAAATATTTGTCCATTGGCATCTACTGCAACGGCGATCAACAGCTTAATATCATACTTTCCATAGACATGAGTACCGTCTTTGGAAATTACCGGACGGCACTGCACAAAACCATCAATTGCTGGTTTAAATGCCCAGAACACGTATCTGAATATATATTCTGGTATTCCTGTACTCCGCTTAAGCTTCCATTCAACAGCAGTCCCGGGGTTAAAGTGTTTCAATGCGGCCATGTACCTGGGTAGAGATGCAAATGACTTATCCCAGTCACCATAAACAATTTCAAATGCACGTTTGCGCCCGAGATATGCCTTTCTTTTGGTAATAGTACAACCATATTCCTGGTGGGCGGAGGTAATACACTCTTTGATCTTGTACCTTACGGACGCTTCAATGTGCGGAATCAGTTGAAGAGAAATCAAGTCAACATCCAAGTTGAATTGATTCCCATTGAATGTGTCCATTTCACAATTGTGGGTGCCAATATATTTACCCACTTTCCACAACCCTGTGTCCTTCTTTCTCGCACGTAGCATCCAATGACAACCCGTAAACCATCTATGGAAAACAACCTTGTATACATCCGGACTTGACTCCCATACCGTCATCTCACGACACTCTCTTACGTGTACATTTTTGCATCCCTGGTTAGGCTTTATCAGGAAAAAGCATGCCTTTTGCCAGCACCATTGGTCTAGACTCGTCCCACATTGTTGTCCGGATTTCATCAAGATCCCTTGTGAGGGCATCCACATCCGGCATACTTGGCAAATGATCAAGGTAGGGAATATGCCTTGAATGAAATGGCACGTGGGACTCGTAAACTCTTGGTCTAACGGGAGGTGGAGCATGCTCCCTCGTCAGCTCAGGTTCGGCATTCTCTTCCTCCTCATCATCACCCTCGTCAAGGAAGGGTGTGTCATCTCCAGACTCGTCGGCATTGTTGTCATAATCACTATTATCTTCCTGACTCTGCGCATCTGCCAAATCCCGAGTAAATACGTTGTCTACGGGCAATTGAGTGAGGACAGGACCATCAAGTTGCTCGCTTTCACTGCACAAACAACAAAATAATAAGCTACTCAAATTGATAAATACTTTACATATAGCTATATCACTTCACATACAAGTCGTAATGTGTTGACATTCCATGATGGACATTATCCTGTTGGTGATGACTCCAGGATGGACCACCGTGATCCAACACACCAAAACTACGCATATTCCAACTGGTCGTGGGTTCATAACTTGTAAAATTCATATCTGGACGGTACCCCCTGTGGAATATATGAGTGTTAATACAAATTCAATACAACAAAAATAAACATCGTAACACAAAGAAAATTAAAGTTTACCAGTCGTCTTGTGGATTATGTAAAGTAGGAGAGAAATTATTTCCTCACTCCTTGTTCGCCCGTGGAGATAAGTTTAGATCCGGCCAAACTCTTTCATCCGGAACCTCTTCGGCTAAAACTGCTCCAGAATAACCACCCGATGATTGAGGGTTATCCCTGCTTTGCGCAACCTCATTATTGCGAACTTCTTCAACCTTCACGTACATTTCCAATATTTTTATCAAAATAAGTTCCCGGTATTCATCCGGAGTCCCCAAAAAATATCTCAGTGTTTCATCATCCTCGATGTTAAACTCAGTGTAACAAGCAACCCCTTGTGGAGTCACAGAATACGGATATCTTTCGGTTATTTTAAGATTCACCGAACGTATGCTCATCCTGATTTTATTGCATAACAACGATACCAGTCTATCGTACCCCATTATAAGTGGTAACTTAACATGACTCTGTGGAGATAAACTATAGCTCAGTGAGTTATTCGCCACCACAACCTCACCCCCCC
>NC_031995.1:110501043-110510417 GCF_001879085.1 Nicotiana attenuata | reverse complement strand
AAATATAATTGAACCCTTACTTTTCGCTCTTCAAACATTATGAAAAAAAGCTTTGGAATTTAACAAGAAGAAAAATTTATCAGGAGTTGAAACTTGTTTCTGAACGAATTTTTGCAAAACCCTTAACGCCTTTAAATAAAGCAATGCCCAATCCTGGGGGGATCAAATTTTTGGAAGTAAAACGCATTTTAATAGGGCGTTTTACATATTTGAATTATTGTTATGTCAGTTAAGCGCAGAACAGTTATTGGTGGGCCCACAAAATAGGTAAAACGTATTTACAAAAGGCGTTTTAATAAAACGCAGTATTAAAAGGCGTTTTACCTTAATGTCCCAAACGGACGTTAAGGTAAAACGTGGTTCAAAACAGCGTTTTATATACTTTGGTCACTAAGTTTTTTTCACCTATTTATGTATTTTGAGTCCAAAAAAAAACATTTAGGTTCCGGACTCGAGATTATGGTACATGTGTACAGGTATAACCGAGTTTTTCGGCGGGGCAAACGAAGCAAGGACATAACTACATGGAATCAGAATCGAAGCTAGGAACCTCGTGTACTAAGGCCCGAACGAAGCGTTCACCACTGGAGCCATCGAGACAACGACCCCCGAATCCTGTTCGAGCTCCAAGACCTCGGAAAGCATTACCAAACAGTTGCACACGACTACCGAAGGGTGTGATCCGCGCCCAACCGGATATCATGGCGTGGTTCTCGGCCCGTATCGGCAGCAAAAGTGATTAACAAAAAAAAATTACCTTCTTAGAATTGTACTAGGGATGAAACCCTCCTACTATATAAAGGGGGTGATTTTTATTCAATAGGAGGACGATAACACGCATATCAAGGCATTATAGACTTGTTTTCTCTGCTTCTAAGTTATTCAAAAGTTCTTATTTTGTTCATAGTTCTTTACATATAATTTGGCTCCGAATCGAGGGCAGAACAAATGTTAAACTTAGTTCCGAGCCCGGAGTCAATATCACAACTGGTTTGGTTATTTATTTTACCTTTAATTCAATCACTTATCTAACGTTATTGATCACTTGTATTGAATTAATCCACATATCCTTAAAACCACATATAAATTCAATTGTTATCCATTTTTAAGGGTAAACAGTATACACACACCATATTCATTATCAGACCATCTCAGAACTTACATATTCACAGTGCAACTTTTTTTTACGTTGTTAATATAGTTTAAATGATTTTAACAGAAGTTTTATTTTATTTTTCAAATTATCAGCCAATATAATTGTACTTTAAATAATCTTATTCTAGTAGAAAAATTATTTATACTGTCAGCAACATTACTACTTATATAACCTAATAAGTTATAGTAGTAAGTGTAGACACTGAAATTTTAACAGATCAAGATAAATTCTAAATTCAAGACAACTCTTGAAATATTAGGAGTCTATTACGGTTACTTGGTGACTACTCCACCAAACCCTAATTCGTGCATATAAATAAGGTTGCATGTGTCCTTCAAAGGGGATCTCAACAATTTCATAAATTCTCGGAATATGCACAAATAGATCAAATATGAGATCTCCGAAATTCCATGAAATTCTTGGAATATTCATTAAGAGATCAAAGACATGTCAAATATGTCTTGCTAAAAGTCATACGTTCGAGAAATACGCCGTTAAGGCCCTCGAATCACGTAGAATAAATCGGAGAAAAGAATCAAAGGGTAAAAAGAGTTGTAACTTGCAATGTTTATCAATAAAATTATTTTTTCTTTATAGTTGTTTGTGATTGCAGTTTTATTTTTCTCTGCATAAATTTGTTGCAAACAAATTGGCACGCCCAGTGGGACCAGTTCTACCCTTCATCTCTTCCTCCTACAAATCAAAACCTTCAAGTTTCAAGATTATCTGTTGTGATGGTCAGTACTTCAAGTCTCGTCTTCAAGTTTCAGCAAGCCTACACCTCGACAAACCTTGAAGTAGGGGGCATTTGTAGACACTAAAATTTTAACAGATCGAGATAAATTCTAAATTCAAGACAACTCTTGAAATATTAGGAGTCTATTAGGGTTACTTGGTGGCTACTCCACCCAAACCCTAATTCATGCATATAAATAAGGCTGCATGTGTCCTTCAAAGGGGATCTCAACAATTTCATAAATTCTCGAAATATGCACAAAGAGATCAAATATGAGATCTCCAAAATTCCATGAAACTCTTGGAATATTCATTAAGAGATCAAAGACATGTCAAACATGTCTTGCTAAAAGTCATACGTTCGAGAAATACGCCACTAAGGCCCTCGAATCACGTAGAATAAATTGGAGGGAAGAATCAAGGGATAAACAGAGTTGTAACCTGCAATATTTATCAATAAAATCCTTTTTCTTTATAGTTGTTTGTGATTGCAGTTTTATTTTTCTCTGCATAAATTTGTTGCAAACAGTAAGTACGTAATAGAAGTTGAAGTTGTAGTAATACAAACTTCATTTTGTATGTAGAATGGTACCAAGAGGAAAACCAAGGGACTTTGAGTTCTTAATGGGAAAAATAAGAATCAGACATGATGACCGTTTGAAAGTATTCATACTGCATATATTTAAATTGCATATTTCCGATTGTAACCGACTACACTAGCTTATATACTAAAGAAGGCCAAATATAGTAAAGAAAGAGTTTGAGTTCAAATGCACTAATTGTGTAAAACAATACGTGTAATAATTACAAGTGTATTTATCTTATAATTAAGCATTAATTTATGCTAAAAATAGTATAATTAATAAACTATCACAGGTTAAACTATATTTCATAATGTAGAAAGATTTTACAATTTCAATATATATCACTTAAATCCTTAAAAAAAAAAACTGAATAAAATCTTAATGACTAACACTTGAGTCAAATTTCTTGGCTAAGAATAAAGAAAAGAAAAATCCCATTTTTGGTCCTAAGTTTCGTAATTATAATTTCATATGAAGGAAAATATTTTATTATAAATCTATAAATGCTCTATACAACTTTTTATTTCCTCCACAAGTCTCCACACATAAAATAGCTATCAATACCCCTATTTATAATAGTATGAAACTTATTTCAACTAGAAACAGGAAAGTCTATTCCTATATGTATTCTAACTGCAAATTCTATTTGGACATGAATTAAATAAATTAAATCCTAAATAATTAAGGTTTCCTACTACAACTTTGAATTAGTTTTCCAACATTCTCCCATAATTCAAAGTTGTATACGTCTGACTTATTCGTTGTGCAGTTATGTTGGAGCACTTCTCTCCAACTTTCACTTTTGATGAAGCACATGTCTCCATCCCTCGATTTTGTTGAAGCACCTGTCTCCAACTCACATTGATGCACTTTGTCACCAACCGTTGATGCACTTTGTCACCAACACCTAATTTTTGTTGAAGCACCTATCTCCAACACACATTGATGCACTTTGTTACCAACACCCAATTTTGTTGAAGCACCTGTCTTCAACTCACGTTGATGCACTTTGTCATCAACCGTTGATGCACTTTGTCACCAACATCCAATTTTGTTGAAGCACCTATCTCCAACTCACATTGATGCACTTTGTCACCAACCGTTGATGCACTTTGTCACCAACACCCTATTTTGTTGAAGCACCAGTCTTCAACTCCCAACTTTTTTAAACATCTCTCCAACTTTTAGGGAAGAGTTTCTTCCTCTTGTGCCATATTTGTTTGCACCTCTTTAAACTTGCCTTTTTTTTTCTTGGATCTGTTTTGAAACTTTTCAAATAATCTAATTTTGTTACAACCATCTATGATTTCACCAACACATTTTTTGGCCAGACGGGCAGCACACATTGGCTAGCACCGCCCGTCGGCAGCGGAAGCTACTTGATTCTATCCCAAGATCGTAGAAGCTCTGATACCAATTTGAAGGAAAAATATTATATTATAAAGGCGAAATACATAAACGGCCCCTTTAAGTTGTCCTCAACGATCATACAAACACCTCAAGTGACCTCTTTTTCATTTTGACACTTCAGGTGCCTATTAAGCATATCAAGTAAATACCCGAGTCCAACAAACTATGTGAGTGCATTACACTTGCCAATGACGTGGCAAATAAACCAATTAAAAATTTGGCACGTATAATTTATAATAAAAACTTGACACATGTACTTTAAAAAAAACATTTAAAGAAAAAGAACCCCATCTCTCACCCATCTTCTTTATCATTTCAAAGAGAGTTTTATTTTCCATTATCATAGTCTTACAGTAAGAGAAAGAACCCTCTCTCACTCTAACATAAACTCCAGCCACCACTGATTAATTAGAGTCTACAAAATCTTCTGCAAAAAATGCAATTATGTCGAAAATATCAATTAAGCTACAATTGAATGGGAATTGGGATATTAAAATTCAATGTACCCAGTTTGTAGATATTTTGTAGATAAATTATAGATTATTTGTATTCTGATTGTAGATGCTTTGTTTTCTGTTTTCAAAAATCAAAAACGACTAAAACTTCTACAAATCTTCTGAAAAAACGCAATTATGTCGAAAACTCCATTTATGAGATTGGACGAATCTTTATGATTTAAGAAGAATAAATATTGAAATAACACATGGAGCTAAGTTAAAGCTTGTGACAACTTGTACATATAATGTGCAAAAATCTCCAACGCAAAAGAAGAGTGTCTAGCTAGTGGAAGCCTGGGAACAACAGATTTTGCAGATCTGAATGAATTTAACTAAAACATCCTTCAACTCCAACCCGAAAGAATTGCGTTCTGGATATTTTACACAACTAAAACGTAAAGCAATGCTCATTCTGGAAGCCCAGGAATCAATTTCTGAATTGATAAGCATATAAAAGAAAAAAGAGGGCATGACGAAAAGAAATCCCTCACTAGGACGTGGGTGAGGGTGAGGGTTTGGGAGAGAGAAACATGGGAGGGATGGGATATACGGTACCTTGAATTAAGGAGGGATATACGCTGCATTAATTGTACCCTTAAAATACACTATGGTATAGAATTGGTAATTTGGTATATTAAATTTAATTATATCAAACCTTAAATATTGAGGGTAATAATGTTTCCTATGTGGTATAGGAATGTAAAAATCTCTTTTTAAAATTGAATTAGAATTTGTAAGTGGGTCCCATGCTATATTATCATTTATAATGATAATATAATATATTATCATTTTTAGAATTAGAATTTGGGCATTGATCTGAAATCCAAAATGTGTCCTTTCGTTATCCCCATCTACGTACGCCGGAGACTACCGGTTGGGTTCATGGTAGGAAGAGCCGTATTTGGGCTTGACTTCAAATCTTCTTGATGGGAAATATTTCTTGCTATTTTGGTTATTTTATTTGTTGGGTTACCATCGTAGTTGTGATTCGTCTGATTATCAATTTTCTACTGGAAATTGATTGAAAAATATAAGGTTTCTGTTTTGTGGTGAAGAAGATGGCGTAGATCCGGTGTTCGCCATAGTAGCAACATTTCGGCAAAGCACCGCATCTAAACTCTGCAGCTTTGTTGGTGTCTAGTTTTCCAGTTTTGTTACTGTCTGTTCTCCATTTTTTCTCTTTATAGGTTATCAAAAAATAAAAAAAGAAGTTCCTTCCTTCCAAGGAAACTACACCGGAAAAATTTTCCGGTGACTATTCGATTTATCGCCGACCCCTATGAGTTGCTTTTGTAAGAACTTAAGATGGGTGAATATGACCAACCGAATCCCAGAAGGCCAAACACTGCCGGTGCAAGAATTGGCCTGGTGTCAAATTTGCCGGCGAATTCGGCGACGGCGAGGATATTAAACCTTCTTCTTACCGTTTCCTCTAGGGAAATTAGAAATTTAAGTAATCCATCTTTCTTTAAATTGTAAGAAGTTTTAGTCGTTTTGGATTTGTGAAAACAGAAAATAATAAATCTACAATCAGAATACAAATAATCTACAATTCATCTACAAAATATCTACAAACTGGGTATATTGAATTTTAATATCCCAATTCCCATTCGATTGTAGTTTAATTGGGATTTTCGATATATTTGCATTTTTTTCAGAAGATTTGTAGAATTTTTAGTCGTTTTTGATTGTGAAAATAGAAAATAAAGTATCTACAATCAGAATACAAATAATCTACAATTTATCTACAAAATATCTGCAAACTAGGTACATTGAATTTTTATATCCCAATTCCCATTCAATTGTAGCATAATTGGAATTTTTGGCATAATTGCGTTTTTTCAGAAGATTTGTAGAAGTTTTAGCCGTTTTTTATTTGTGAAAACAGAAAATAAACCATCTACAATCAGAATACAAATAATCTACAATATATCTACAATTTATCTACAATTTCTGCAATATGTCTTCTTCTTCGAGTTTCAATCTGAAATTCAGTCAAAACCAAGTCTAATCTTCACCAAAACCCCTCAAAATTGAGATATAAACTCCAAATCATATTCCTGATTATTTTGAACAACACCCAATCCAAACAAATAATGATTTTTGAAAACCCAAATTTGAATTCAAAGCTTTCAAGCTTTTTAATGGCTGTCAATGGATTTTAAATTGAAGATATAGGATTTGCGTTTCAAATTTGATCTAAAGGTCGCGAAATCAATTAGAATATTTTGTTCCTGATTTGTAGCGCGCCTAATTAGGAAGATTCAGCTACTAATAATTAGTATTTAATGAATGGTACAATAATTGTAGAAAAACTGTGAACATAGCGGGTAAATTAGAAACTATGCACATATTTGGTAATAAAGTTTCATATATGGTATAGGAAGGAAAAAATCTCTTTTAAAAACAAGAAAGAAGAAATTTGATGAAAAACTCACGCGCCCAAATGTAATTAGAATACACGTAACTTGCCATGTCAGCGTGAAGTGTCTACGAGATGTACTTAATAGGCACCTGAAGTGTCAAAATAAAAAAGAGGTCACTTGAAGTGTTTGTCTGATCGTTGAGGACAACTTAAAGGGGCCGTTTATGTATTTCGCCTATTATAAATCTTTAAAAGCTCTCTACAATTTTTTATTTTCTCCACACATAAAAATAAGCTATCAATACCCCTATTTATAATAGTATGAAACATATTTCCACTAGAAACAGGAAAGCATATTTCTATATTTATTCTAACTGCAAATCCTATTTGAACATGAATTAAATAAATCAAATCCTAAATAATTAAGGTTTCCTACTACAACTTTGAATTAGTTTTCCAACATCAGATCTCGAGATATTCCATCAAATTTATTAAGTTACTTATAACAGTTTTGGCCTTTCCATTAAGCTTTCATGAACCTAACATATGTTATAATCAGATTATTTATTTACTCATCTTTGTCTGTAAGAGGAAGTTTTGTACTTCTACTCCTTATGTTTAAGTTTGGATCCGTTAAATTAGTTTTTAAGAGGAAGGATAAAGCACATATGTAGGATAATTTATTGCAAAATATGTTTGATTAGATATCAGAAGGATGAAAAATAAGCGTCCTATAATTAAAGGGACCATAATTTTATAATGTGAAAAAACAAACTTAAATTTGTTTCAACATTTATGGGGTCTTGAAAATTCGAGTACGACCGTTTGTGTCGGGCGAAGGATATCATACTAAAGGGGTGCCAATGCATGTTTGTGTTTTCTATGTGTTAGTGTTACTATTTAATTATTATATGATCAAGTCTGTGAACTGATCAATCTTTCTTTTCTTCAGTTTCTATAATCCAATTGTTTACTTTTTTTACTCCCATATCATAAGTTCACACTCCTTTTGCAACATACTGTTTGGCATTTTCTTTAGAATAAAATATGGCATGGAAAACTACGAGAAAGTGTGGACTAGTGTCAAAGCTAAGTAATCAGGTCATTTAGTCAACGTTGGTTGGCTTTGCAGAATCTTTTGAGAGTTTGATATGTTTACCTAACCCTCCATATAATATGCTATATCGTGATTTTCGAAACTTGTTAACTTCGACTAATTCAGATTTGTATTGGAATGGTTCACTAACAGAGCAAGATAGATACCCAAGGTTTGGGTTCATAAGCAGCAACAATTGCACTATGAAAATTTGCTTTTGCTATGGCTCAGGTAGGTTACCTTAGTCAAGCCACTGCCTATGAGCAGAAACGGATGTAGAATTTTAATTAATTCTATGGGTTCAGCATTTAAAGTGATGAGTTTATATCTACTATTAATTGTAATTTTAGTAATTTTTTACACATAAATTTGTAATCCGCGCCGAAAGTACTGGATTCAGTTGAACCCGGTAATTCTACGATGCATCCCCCCCTGCCTATGAGTCACCGGTCATTCTTAAACACGCATTCGATCAGAGTCCTGTGTCCTCGGCCACTGGTTGGAAGCTTACGATTTTATGTTCTATTTCACTTCCAAATAGGAAATCTTTTTGCCTATTCCTCACGGTACTACTTCACTATCGGTCACCCATAAATATTTCACCTTACAAGGTGGCCCTTAATGATACACGAGATTTTGCTTACTTCATGCTACTTTGATCAAAGTGTAAGCTAATGATGCTTTCGATTGCTGGATTTTCACCATATAGGATGCAGCCCTATCAAAAAATTCTCTAATCCAAAAATTCCAGTATTTGTTCTCAGATTATAAGGTGGAGGGTTTTCAATCTTTCATCACATATATTTGATTCGCCCTTTTTACCTATAGGTTTTGTGAATGAAAATATTGTGCCAGGAGCATCTTCAATATACTATAAAACAAGAAATGCGTGTTCTCTTATTTATCAAGCAAACACTAAACATTATTAATCTAACTTTTTATATTGTCCCTATAATACCTTATAAAGGAAAATCATAAACTAGTGCTTCAAACTAAAAGAAATTCTACCCTCAAGAAAATACAAGGATAAAGCGGTCATGAGTTGACTTCTTTCATACTACGAACTTTTAGTTGCCACCTTGGATTAGGACTAAGGCAGAATGTTATTTATCCAATAAAAAATAGTACTTGAAAACTGTAGTCCTTTTTCCATGTCTAAAGTTTACGCCAAAGAAAATCTTGGAAGCAGAGAACTTTCACAAATCTTTATTCAACATTTTACTGTGGTTAGTGTGTAAAGTGATGTCAAGAAAGATGTCTGCTTAAGTAGGACGGTAATTTTGTCCCTACATTCAAATTAGAACATTTGACTTTTTAAGGTAGTTTGAGGCTTGGGTAGGTCTGCTGAATATAGTTATTTAACAATTACCCCCTTCACTGGAGTTCTGTAGCTTATAGTAGTTGATCTAAAAAGTTTTACACAATAAACTTTTGTGGGTTAATAGTTCTATAAATCTCTCTCCTCCTCACCCCTAATATACAATGGACCCAATGGACTTTTGTGGGTTAATAGTCCTATAACTTTCTCTCT
>NC_031995.1:110369185-110501023 GCF_001879085.1 Nicotiana attenuata | reverse complement strand
CCTTCTTCCCGACCCCAAAAAAAAAAGATAATTAGAAAAAAAAATGGATGGTTATTATCTAACAAAAGTAAATTTCACCAAGCATCGTGAAAATGATTAAATTCAGTTAACTAATTCGATTCAAACAGGCTCTTCCCCTGATATTATTTGCAGCTAAGGGTTCTGTTCGCTCTGAATAATAAAAATGGAAACTTGATTTTCCATTATGAAGATGGGATAATATTATTAGAAAAAATTCTTTAATTGACATCTTGTGAAAATATTTCTCAAAAAGAAATAAGAAAACCACCATTTCCAACTGAAACTATTGAAAGGAATTGAACAGAACACACCTAGGATCATAGCTTGGTCATCAACTTCTGTACGCCCATTCCCGGCAGAGCACAAAAAATGAGGTAAAAAGATGCCCACAAAGAAAACAAGAAAATATAAAGATAATTAAAAAGAGGGAAAAAGTTCAGACCCTTAAAGAGAAGGAAGAAATCAAAGTGACAACACTGTTACAATTGATCTTGCCTGAAATTCAAGAGGAAAAAATCAAATAAGTGAAAAATCTTCAAACATAACCCCCCTTCTTCACAATCAAGGAGGACTGCAATCACATACGAAGCTGCTCTTGGCAGCATTGCTCTTACCATATTAAACGCCATACTTAGAGCTCCAGAAACGGCCTCCATTAATGAGGAGAGAATCTTCTTTTTTCTTGCCTTTTCTCTCCGGCGGTCCAAAAGAAAGCAGCTTAAACAATAGCTGCGGTTTGACCTTCATGAAGTAAACATAGGCCTCTGATGTCAAAAATGATACTCTAATCTGTTTTCTGTATCGTCCCCTTAAATCTAATTAGAGAGTTACAATCCTTGTTTTCTCACAAGGTTAACAATGAGTTTGTTCAAGTTGGAGATTTCTTCGTCTCTGTGGATTAATTCTTTCTTTAGCCTCTCAATCTCCGTCACGTGAGTTTCACACTGATTACAACCTGCACCAGCCTCCTTGAGTTCTGTACAATGGTCTTCTATTCTCGGTTTCTTTGGCTCTCTCACGGTCTCTTCATCTTCAGATGACCTTTTCATTGGGTTAACCTCTATAGCTAAGTTATTGGCAGCCATCTTACAAACACACAAAACCCCAGATATACCGGAATCAAGATGAAATGAAACGAGCTTTTGTGGTCGTCCGACAGAATCCTAAGAAAGATAAACAAACGTTAAGACATGCAGGTTAATTAAAAGCATATGCCTCTCTCATGTACACACTTGGTTTTCACGTAGGACGATGAAAGCCCTTTTGTACAAAGAAATCCTGAAAGAATACCAACCTTATCTTGGGTGCCTTCAAGCTTTTCAAATGCCTCATTTGCCTCTTGCTGATTTTTGAAATTGACAAAGGCAGAATACTTGTCTGTTTGCCCTTTTTTATTAGCCTGCCAGCAAATCATAAATGGACAAATTAAGTACAATAAAGTAAAGTTCCAACTCAAGTGATGAAGAACCGTGCAAATTGTTACTCAAAACATTTTTTGCGTGCAAGCATCTTGATTACTATTGCTGTTACAAAGAGAGCAATAAATACAGAAGCACGTAAATATGCGGGAAACTTCGAATTGCTCGAAATTATCATGTCAGAAGCTTTGTCCCCCTATGTTTGGGTGGGGGAGGGGGAGGGGGGGGGGAGAGAGAGAGAGAGAGAGAACAAGAAGTTCAAACGGCAGGCAGAAAATATCTAGACTACAACATTGGGTGATAAGAGTAATTACCACTGTTAGTCCCTGGAGGAGGGGTTTTGAAGGCTACGGATTACAAATTTTGAAAAGAAAAGGAGAGAGAAAGTGCAGGAGCAAGTACTCAAAGTTTTTGAACAATTAAATGGATAAATTCAATTAAAACTAGTGTACTAGGAAAAATTAGAAAGTGGGAGGGAAGTGGAACCTGTGGTGCCAGCTGCAGAATGAACTATGAAGTAGCTTTGGAATAAAACATGTCTAGATTTGGAATAAAACATGTAACTAGCTAATTTCAACTACAGATTCTTTGGTGGCATTTGATTTAATAAACAAGTTTGGTTTTGGTTTCATAATAGTAAAAATAATCTGTTGGACTTGCTTTTGGTAACGCTGAGAATGACCCATGTCACATGGATTTGTTTACAAGCACGTATCTGGTGCGGGTAAATGGGAACATTTGACATTGGCACGTGTAGCTTCTTTCAAATATTAGTGCATTTTGAAGAATTAGCACAAAGCACCTTATACTCAATGTCACACCAGTTTGACTTGAGTACATTAAGGCAATTGAAGGATCCATGTAACATGAGGAATGAGTATAGCATAGACCATTACAAAAATACCCAAACAAGCAAGAATGTGATTCTTCAACGACTGAATTTCGACATATGCTTTTATAAACTAATCAGCATAAAGTAGTGCAAACTGCATAAATATGTCATTCATTATTTATATGACACATGAGATTTTCCTAACCTTAACTTCTATGGTAAAGTCTCCAGGAATAACTGTGTGTAACTCTTCATTATGAACAGCCACTGGTATTCTGTGGACAAGTAGCTTTGCCATCTTGGGCTCTTGCACCTAAATTCAAAGGAGTAGATGACCGTCTTATAATCAGGACACAAGAAAGAAAATGAAATTTAAAATAAAAGGCTTTATGATATTACCTCCTCACGAACTAACGGTACGATACAATCAACTCCACGTTCAATCTTGGCAAGAACAAGTTTCATTGCAGTACATGCGTCATCCAGACAATTATGTGGAGAGCCCTTCTTTCGAAGTTCAAAACCTAACACAGACTATTTGGAACCTATTGTAAGTAGGAGCAGCAAACGGCGGGTCGGATATGGTTCAGGTCGAAAATGAATAATGAAAATACGGATAAAAAACGGGTTAACCGGGGATAATATGGGTAACCATATTATCCATGAGTTCTTGCATATGATCATTTTTGGGAGAATTCTTAGTCTCCCTAACTTGAGAACCCCCAATTTGAGGCTTTACAAATGTAAAAGTTAGACCCACTGATTATCCATTGGTTATCCATTTTCTAAATGGATAATATGGTTCTTATCCATATTTGACCCGTTTTTAAAAAGTTCATTATCCAACCCATTTTTAGTGGATAATATGGGTGGTTAACTGTTTTCTTTTCACCATTTTGCCACCCCTAATTGTAAGTAAACAAAAGCATACTTGCTAATCTTCAGCTTATAAAAGGAGCCATAGTTGGAAAAAGAAGAACAGGGAGACAAAACCACAAAAAGACTGCTAAATAAAAAGAAGCAGAACTATTTTACTAAACACAAAACGAATGGAGTTCTTTTGACTGTTCAGATAAAAGCATTTGAAAAAATGTCTGCACTTATAAATTCACAAATAAAATAGGAATCAAAAGTGAGGGTTGATATGGCCAACAATTCAACAGAGTGGACATATTGTAGCATGGGAAAGAAATACTGAAATTAAAAAAGCACAGCTTACCTTACACAAATTACTTAAAGAAGGTCTTCTATTAGAAGGCTGATCTTGATATTTGAAGACATAAGATGTGTCAATCACTCTTGCATGATCTATCTTCAAAGCTATTAAGAACGACATAACAGAGCTTTATCAACAAAAAAGAAAAGAAGCTAAAGACATAACTGAAAAAGCACGATATAATACTCTGAAGGACAGGGAAAGAAAAGAGAAAAGGGAGTAGATAACATTAAAACCTGGGGATATTAAAAACAAACACGTGATCATAAAAGTCATGTCATTTCCGTTTACCAGTAGATGTGCACCAAAGATTTGAATGTTAATTAAAGAGCATCATTTATGATGAAGATGTAACTTACCACGAAGGTCATTGTGTAAACTGTGCCCAATCAATATGGTTCCATGTGATAATAGCTTTTTCATGGACATCTGGATCATAGCACAAAAAAGTTCAGACAGAGAAATTTTAATGGCTAGTGGACAACCTAAATAGAACAACCTTTTTTTAGAAGGAACCTAAATTGAACAACTTATACCTGTACATCAGCCAATGAACAAGAAACTCCATCTAAATCTCCAGCGGTTATTCCAGTAATCTCAGTTCTGTAATCTGCAATTGGTTTGTTTGGATTCACAAATTCATTGAGTTTAACCTGCAATTTTCAGAACTTCAAATTAACTTATGGTGACATGAGAAAAAGAGAGGAACTACATCAGAGATAAAGAGGCCAAGCAGGTGGCTCCATTTGCAATAGGTTATGTAAACAGTATGTTTATGCCACAGAAAGGTATAAGGCCTGAAAAATACCTCCAACTTATCATCCACAGCACAGATTCTGACTAAAGCTTCGGTTCCATCTTGGCAAAGAACCATTTCGCAATCAATTGCAATCATTGCCTTCTTTGATTTAACGAAATTAGACTTTTTAGTCCTTCTCGTGACTAACCAGCCCTGTTTCCATGGATGTACATTGTAGTAAGAGAAGTATACTTTTACGTCAGAACAGCCAATTATACAAATGTAGTGATGCGCCACAGAATTTATTCATGGATTTGACTATAACCACTTCGGTAAACAAGCTAAACTAAAATGCACCTAAAATATACTGCAGGGGATCATGATTTGCAAGTAAAACCATGCATTTTTTTCTTATAATAACTTCATTTCAAAACAAATAAGCTGAAGCTTGCAACCCAACAGACCTTATAAATAGTTACAGGAAACACATCAGTTAAGAAATTTTTTGAGAAGGAACTTCTTAAATAGAGGTAGAACTTCCTAAGTAAACATTACATAGTTTGCAGAGATAGAACTTCTTAAGTAGACAATAAGAAAAGAATACCAAAGCCAGTAAACGAACCTCCTCGTGTGATGGAAATGAGTAATCTGTCGGATATTGAGGGTGCTCAAAAGTTAAACGAACCAGTCCCTGCACTGCCACAATATTAATTTATTAAGCACAGAAGTTGTTGAGATATAGTGATCAACTGATCATAAACCTTCATAAGAAGATGCCAACCAGCATCTTCCTGGAAAAAAAGTGGGGTGGGGGTATCAAAATTGGAGGGCATGCAAGTATTTTGCTATCGATAATTCTGAATACTAATTCCAATTTTTATTTTTATTTTTCATTTTTTTATGCCCTGCTAGCTTGCGAGCAGCTTGATTATAATCCACCAAGCAGCATGTCCTACCCACAAGCACATGCTGTCAATGGTAATTCCGCCCACCAAGTTAGAGAAAATCACACATCATACTATGTGTTGTAGCTGGTATTCAAACCAGGGATCTCCAGGTTGTCACTCTCACATGTCAACTACCAGCGTCCCCTTGGAGATCTCGATTCAAGTTTCGTGTTTAACACTTTAAGAAAAAGTGAGAGTAACTATATATATTAACAAGTTATAGCTGCAGTTAAATTCTAACAGAAACAAGTTATAGCCGCAGTTAAATTCTAACACAACAAGTTATAGCCGCAGTTAAATTCTAACAGAACAAGTTATAAGACCTACTAGCCGCTAACTGGAGATGAATTAGCTACTCTTAACCCACTTAAGTAGATTTTTCCCAACTATCTTACAGCAAAACTGCCCCAATGTTGCAGTTATGATTCGTAATAATACACAAAAGCCAAAATATACTCTTCACCTGTTCGGCGGATTCACTATCCGGGGATTTTTTCTGAAGCTTCTCTACAGCATCTCGATTGGAATAGCATTGAAACACCTTTTTAAAAAGCTGCACAAAAGGAACATTATGGCATTAGTATTATCAGCATTATTTTATGCTAATTAACCGAATGAAAACAAGAGTTAATCATATTAACCACCTTAATGTCATCCTCTTGACTAAACGTCTTCAAAAACGCAAGCAAATCATCAACGGACCTCTTCGACGGGTCACTCAAGCTAACACCTAACTTCTTGTCGTACGATCTCAAAAAATCTTTCCACCCTCCGCTACTTCCTTTCATCTGTCGCTTTTGAGCTAACTTGACAATTTCGACTAGAACCTTTAACATTTAAAATGAGGGCAAGTATTAAACAGATTAATTTTGTGAGCATTTACTGTATAATCAAAAAATTTGCAACTTTACACGGCTGAGAGATTCACCTCTTTCTTCGCTGAGGAGGCAAACTTCGAATCCATTGCAAGGGCGGCCCTAGGGTTTAGCAGGTGAAGTCCTTGCCTTAACCCCCAAAATATTTAAGGCCAATATGAAATACTACTATATTATAATATATTTCTTTATTTTATTTTTTTTAGAGATAGGATTGAGTGAGTCAATTAGAGTTAAAAAATTCACTCATTAAATTAAATAATATATTTTTCTTCTCGTTATTATTTTTTTCCTTTATGTACAGTCCTTTTTCGTATTTCTCACGATTTTACTTTTTAATTTCAACTCAAATTCTTTAAATTAATTATTCATTTTGTCACATTTGATTGATCCAAACATAAAAAAGCAAGTTGTTTTGTATTTTTTTTTTTTAACTAAGAAATCTCCAAGATAAGTGTCTCAAGGTTCAAAACTCGATAAATAATGGGCTCTCCCCTTTACCATTTTGGCTTAATATCATATTTTTATATATGGGATAGAGTTTAATACTATAACGTGCGCCTAACTCATATATCATGCATTCCGCTCCCACCACCAGATCAAAGTCATTAAGCTTCTTTTAATATTTTGATTTCAAGCCACTGGTTACGTTAATAGTCTCATGAATGTTCTGTTCAACCAGCTAATATTAAAATTTATAGAAAAATAAAATAACACAAAAATTTTGTAAAAGAATGAAGAAACAAAGATTGTCTACTCATTAACAATAAAAATATTTTACAGCTGTGAATTAAACTACCTAACTCTTCATACTAGTAAATACAAATTTTAAATGTCAAAATAATTTCAAAAGTAATATATTGAAAATACATGCTTAACATCTTTGTTATTTAAACAGAGTAGTAGTATCCGTACGATGCGCGGTTAATATTACAAAATATTAATTAAATTATGATCGGAATTGTTTGAACATATTAGATCGTATTAATTTAATAAATTTCAATTGTCATCTTATTTGTCAATATGATATATCCAATAATAAAATCTCTATTAAATGAAAGGGACTTATTTACTCATTGAATAACTTTTTTTTCTATATTTTTTATTCTATTATCCAATATTTAATATTATTACATTGTTAATAGAAATTTTTATTAGTACATTACTTTGTTTAATATTTTTGTCTGCTCGCTTTCTTCTTGTAATATAAGAGAAGATATATATATTTTATTAATCTTGAAATATTTATTATTTTAAATTTTATTCTGTTGTTGTCGATAATATTATCTGAATAAAATCTCTATTAAGTTAAAGGTAGTTATATAGTTATCGAATAACTTTTTTGTTATGTATTTTTCTTTATTATATTATCCAATATTTAATATAATTGCATTGTTACTAGAAATTTTTATTAGCATATTACGTTGTTTAATATTTTTGTCTACTACTTGTTTTTACATTAAAATAGAAGATATATTTTTTTTATTTTAAATTTATTTTAATGTTCTGAATAATATTGCTAAATTTTAATGAATAAAATCTCTATTAAATTAAGGAGGCATATATAGGCATCAAATAACTTTTTTGTTATATATTTTTCTTTATTATACTATCCAATATTTAGTATTATTGCATTGTTAATAGAAAATTTTATTAGCATATTACTTTATTTAATATTTTTGTCTACTACTTTCTTTTTATAATATAATAGAAAATATATATTTTAGATAAATTTTCATAAAGCACTATCTTGAAGATATATATTTTAGAGAAATTTTCATAAAGCACTATCTTTTAGTGGTAATTAGCTATCTATAGATACCATTTGCTATATTACGGATTGTAGATACGTTTTCTGCTGTTATAAGATGTATTAGATGCATTTAAGCTACTGTATTCATGAATACAGTAGCAAAAATAGGCGTGAATCAAGGAAGTCCAGCTAGTCAGTTGTTGTATTCGACTGTATTCATGGCGTGAAACATGGGATTACAGCTGGACAGATTATTGTATTCGACTGTATTCACGGCCTTGTTTTTAAACGGAAAGTGAATCAATTAACATAATAGACTCCTAATATAACTCAACGAACTCAATTATAACACACAAATTTTGCATTTCCAGTTATAAAAAAGATTCTCAACCGAAAAATACCCCAAAAATATAGCAATCTTTAGAAAAATTATATAATACATCTGAATACATAAATTATATTAATTAAAAAAATATACGAATACATTCATGGCATATAGCGAGACAGTGAATACAATGAAATACGTAGAATACAATGGGATACATTGAAATACAATGAAAAAATAGATAGTGAATGCAATGAAATACATGGAATACAGCGAGATACATTGAATTACAATGAAAAAAAAGACAATGAATACATGAAAATACAACGTGATGCGTTGAAAATACACTGAAATATATTGACAGAAAATCAAGTTGCTCAGCCCCAAACTCCGTCGTCTTTGTTCAAGAACAAACCCTAATTTCCGGCGAATTCGCCGTCGAGCAAAAATCCTGAATCTCACCGTTCCCACGCATCCTGTACAGTAGCCGAGCAAAAATTATGGCAAGACGTAGCATATCGTTTTCGAGTCCATGCCGTCAATAACTCCTCGCTTCTCAATTGAATTGGGATGAAGTAAAAATGGATAGTATGAGATAGGGGAACTTCTCTGTGGAGAGAACAAAGAGGGGTTTTGGTGCAGAGAGGGGGCGGGAGATTAGATAGAGTAGATGATAAGGTTTTGCACAAAATTGAGGGGAAAAATCAGAGAAGTCTTCGTGGTATACCAGGCAAAATCACCGTTTGTGACTAATGGTAGGTGATGTGGGTGAGAGGAATTTTGAGATTGAGCATCGTGTTTTCAGGGAATGGGGGAAGAGAATGGCATGTATCACAGTATAGAGTGAAAGAAAATAGTGTAACTGAATAGCGTATTTAGTGGCTTAGGGGTAGGAGGTAACCAAAATTAGATATTTTGCTATAAACATTAAAAGGTATCTATCGAATATAATTTTTTTAAATGGTATTTATTTAAAATAAATAAGGTGTTAACCTTTGCTATTGGAGGTAAAAATCTCTATATTTATTACTCTTGAAATAGTTTTTTATTTTAAATTTTATCCTATTGTTCTCAATGATATTATGTGAATTTTAATGAATAAAATCTCTATTAAATTAATGAGACTTATATAGGCATCAAATAACTTTTTTGTTCTGTATTTTTCTTTATTGTATTATTGACACGACCCAAAATCCACTAAGGGGCGTGATGGCGCCGGACACCATTATCAGGCAAACCAACACCAATTTACTAGTAATTTCTTGTTTTAATATTTTTGAAATCGTTTCCTTTATACATTAGACAATGAGTAATGAATTTCACTGAATAGATATTGATGTTTTTAACAAACTTAATATTAAATAATCCCATAATCATCCCAGAACCCGGTGTCACAAGTGCATGAGCAATCACTAAGAAATCAAATAAAGTACAATAGCTTTCCGGAATACAAATTGGACAGAAAGTAATTACAATACACTGAAAGAGACTATACTGGATGCAGGTCGCCTCGAGGAATGCAACTCACCTAGTCTCCGTATCATCCGTGTTGTTATGCCCACTAGGCCACTAGAGATACATGTGTCTGTGCAACAAAAATGCACAGCAAGTGTAGCATGAGTACGAAAACAACGTGTACTCAGTAAGTATCCCGTCTAATCTCGAAGAAGTAGAGACGAGAGGTCGACTTCGACACTTACTAGTGGTCTAATAATAATACGCCAATAATATAATAAATCAAAGATTTTATAAACATAGTTGCAACTCAATAGAATAAAGCAAATAAACAATTCTTTCTTTCATAGGAAATTTCCAGATTCCTTTTCATCATTTATACATTTATCTCAGGCCAGGGAGAACGAATATCAACATTTATAAATCTCAAGGCAAACATTAAAAGCATGCGTAAATCATGCCGAGGTCGTACGACCCGATCCAACAATATTTAAATTGTGCACTGCCAGAGGGTCGAATGGCGCGAACCATAGATGCATCTATTACCCCGCTCGCGAATCATACATGTGACGCGGTCAAATATAAATAAACAATCACCCTGCTTGCGAATCATACATGCGAGGCAGGTACACATAGAAACACACATTTTAACAGTCAATCAAGACTTCATCAGGGAAACAATTATTCAAGGAGGTGTAAATTTCTCTTTTACAAGTCAAGAAAATGAAGTTTAACTCTTTTAGAAAGTCATTTGCCACTTCGATATGATTTAAGCAATTTAAACTAACAATAAGGTTACAAGTATTACAAGTAAAGCATGCTTTTGGGTCCTAGACTACCCGGACATAAGCATAATAGTAGCTACGCACGGACTCTCGTCACCTCGTGCGTACGTAGCCCCGGCAAATAGCAGCACATATCCAATTAATTCACCAATGAGAAAGGAGACTCACCTCACTCCGAAGTTCCATAACCGTTATTCCATGCCCTTCCGAAAACTCAAATGGATGCACATTGCTCCAAAACTAGCCAATAATTATGTAAACTCTTTAATATATGATCAATTACTCATTACAATCCAATTTATATCAATTCCTAACCCCGATCGAAAAGTTGGCAAAACTGCCCTCGGGCCCACGTGCCCGGATTCCGATATTCTTCGGAGATAAACTCTACCCTCACCAACTCAAATATATAATTTACTCCCAATTTCGTGTCCAAATCGTGGTCAAAATCCAAGAATACCAAATTTCTAGGTTTTTCTTCAAACCCCCAATTTTCACTAATTTCCCATGATTTTCCATGTTAAAATCTAGATATAATCCAAGTAATTAACTTGCAATAGGTGAGAATCACTTACCATGACATGGATGATGAAAATGGAGCTCCAAAATCGCTCTTAGGTCGGCTCCCATAGAGGAAATGAGGTGAAATGAGCCAAACCCATTTCTTTGCACTTATACACTGCCCAGACGACTCTTCTTCGCGTTCGCGAGACCCCCGTCGCGTTCGCGAAGAAGAAAATTCTCAAAAATTATTTTTCAAACTCTTCTCAGATAGCCTCTAGTATAATAGCCATAACTTTTTGGGCAAATTTCCAAATGACAAATGGTCTAATATTTTGAAAACTAGACACCAAGATCTACAACTTTGCTGTTTTGGAAATTTCCCAATTCCTTACAGATTTTGAGATATAAGCTGCCAAAATCAGCCCTGTGCAACGCAAATTTCTTCTTCGTCTTCCTGGACAACCTGTAGTGTACCAGCCATAACTTTTCGTACACAAATCCAAATGCTAAATGGTTTACCTTTCTGAAAACTAGACACAAATGGATACAACTTTTATTTTTGGATAATTTCAAAATTCCTTATAGATTGCGAGATATGAGCCCCCAAAGTAAGACCTGCGCAACAGAAATTCTTCTGCTTCGCGAACGCGAGACTCTCTCCGCGAACGCGAAGAACAAAATCGCAGAAGCTAAATCCTTCTTCGCGTACGCGAGAGGACCCTCGCGAACGCGAAGAACAACACCAGACACCACATCAGCAGTTCCAACGCAGCCCGAAATGCTCCGAAACCACCCCGAAACACACCCGAGGCCCCCAGGACCCCGTCTAATCACACAACTCAGTCCCCTAACATAACACGGACCTGCTCGAAGCCTCAAATCACGTCAAACAACGCAAAAACCATGAATCACACTCCAATCCACGCTTAATGAACTTTAGAATTTCAAACTTCTATATTCGATGCCGAAACCTATCAAATCATGTCCGATTGACCTCAAATTTTGCACACAAGTCATATTCGACATTACGGACCTACTCCAACTTCCGGAATTGAAATCCAACCCTGATATCAAAAGGTCCACTTTCGGTCAAACTCCTCAAAACCTTCAAATTTCTATCTTTAGCCAAAAGACTCCAAAATGACCCACGGACCTCCGAATTCACTTCCGATCGTGCTCCAACACCAGAATCACCATACGGAGCTATTCACAAACTCGGAATCCCAAACAGACATCGATAACACTGATATGCACTTCAACCCAAACTTATGAAATTCTTCAAAAATGCCAACTTCCACAATAGGTGCCGAAACGTTCTCGGGTTTTCCAAAACCCGATCCGTACGTACGCCCAAGTCCGAAATCATCATACAAACCTGTTGGAACCTTCGAATCCTGATTCCGAGGTCGTTTACTCAAAAATCCAATCTTAGTCAATTCTTCCAACTTAAAACTTTCGAAATGGGAATTCTCTTTCCAAATCAACTCCGAACTTCCCGGAATTCAATTCCAACCACGCGTACAAGTCATAATACCTAAAGTGAAGCTACTCATGGCCTCAAACTGCTGAACGACGTGCTAGAGCTCAAAACGACCGATCGGGTCGTTACAATTATCCAATATTTAGTATTATTGTATTGTTAAAACAAACTTTTATTAGCATATTACTTTATTTAAATTTTTGTATGCTACTTTCTTTTTATAATATAATAGAAGATATATATGTTTTATTTTATATTTTAATCTATTATTCTCAATAATATCTTTTGAATAAATAAACTTTTTATTTTAAAAGAAAAAAAAAACTATTAAAAAAACAAAAAAACTGAATTGGTAGTTATTTATTCTAAAATAACTTAAAAACTCCAACTCTAAACTACTATCCAATTTGAATGGACAGTTTATTTAATTTTTGTTTTTTTATTATGAAATATGTTATTTTAATATTTTATAGATATTTAAATTCAAAAATAATAACCAGTAACTAATTATTAACTAATTAACTAATTATTAACTATTTATGCCATGTGGCTTTTTTCTAGGCTGCCACTTGGCTTAAGGAGAGAGTTTTTCCTCTCCTTTGAATAATATATAGAATTTATTTAATTATTTTATAGATATTTAATTCACAAGTCATAACTAATTACTAATTATTATTGTAAAATAATTTAAATACTCCAACTTGAAACTACTCTCCAATTTGAATGGACAATTTTTTTTAATTTTCGTTTTTTATCATAAAATATTTTATTTAACTATTTTACAGATATTCAAATTCAAAACAATAACCAATAACTAATTATTATTTTAAAATAATTTAAAAATCCAACTTGAAACTAATCTCCAATTTGATTGGGTAAATTTTTTTTAATTTTTGTTTTATTATAAAATATTTTATTTAATTATATAGATATTTAAATTCAAAAATAATAACAAATAACTAATTATTATCTATTTATGGCACGTGCCTTTTTTCTAGGCTGCCACTTGGCTTAAGGAGAGGAATTTTTCCTCTCCTTTTAATAATATACAGATACTGATTATCTTATACTAATACAAACTAATATTAGTACTCACGCGATGCGCGGACATAAACCATGTCAAATTATGATTAACCTTAAAATTAAACCTTCTATATAGAAATTATAAATAATTATTTGATATTAATTAAGAAGCAGGATATGAACCTATTTTCCATTCTCGTAGTGAATAACATGTTTTCTTTTTCTATATCTGTAATAATCCAACCACTTGATTTTGACACTTGTATTGTATTTTACGGTCAATATTAAAGGATACAAACATGTAACATTGTGATGTGTCTTGTTCGAGCACATTAAACTATATTATTTCTAAGAAAAAAATTTCTACCACTTTATTTTTCATCTCTAATTCAATAAGTCTTATCCTTCTACATTTTTAGACAAATTTTTTTTTCTCTATTTTGTTCCTTGTTTATAGTTTTTATATTATGTATTACTTAATATTGTTATGCTGTAATGTTATCTTTTATTAGCTTACAAATTGACTTAATGTCTTGCTTATTATGAGCACGTGATTTTTGCCCGACGAAAAATACTTCTACTAATTCCCAAAAAAAAATATATTTTTTAATTATTTTAATTTTTATAGAATTTTTAGGAATTTCTTGCTAATTGTTGTTTGCATTAGTTGCATGTTTAATATTTTAAAATTATAAGAATATACCAAAAAATGTCTAAAATATTCACTGCATAACATTTTAGGTTTATTTGCATTTAGAATTTAATTACATGAGTTAATTGCATTATTAAACATAATCACAAAATGGTCATTTTTACATATTTTAGCTTTTAGTTTTTAAAATTAATATTTTCCTTTCTTTAGTTTTAAGTTAATTAGTTATTTTAATGTTACAAATAGATAATTAATTTTAATTTTACAAATTAGATTGATCTAGGACTTAATTTAGCTTTTTAGTTAATTTCATTAGGATTTAGAATCAAGAAAAAGAAAGAAAGAAAGAAAAGTTTTGTTTGGTTCTGAATTTTGGCCAAAGCAATTTCTAGGCCAATCCCCTTAAACTCCTTCCGCCCCAGACCAATTCTCACTACCCAAAACCGGTCTAGCCCCCCCCTTACCAAAATGACCCCGTTTCACTTAATCCAGTCTTGGCCGTTCATTTCCCTAATCCAACGACCCTCAGCTCACCACCACCCTCCCTTATAACTGTCCTAAGCCCAAACCCTAGAGACGACCCCCCCTTTCACCTATCGTCTCTCATCTCTCGCCTCCTGTCAAAGTCTCCAAACACGCCCAAAACTTCACCAGACAACCACCACAGCCTCAGCTCATATCTCCGTGCAATTTCACCATAAAACCATCCAAATCCCTTGAATTCTAAATCTGAGAAAATTTCGGAACCCTAATTTTTGCCCTTTTCTATTTCGCTGGCGATTTTTGCATGTTTTGACGTAAAACCTACATCAATCGATCGTTCTTGTTTCCAAAAGCCACTGGATTCAGATCAAGCTTGGCTGGCCAGAGATTGATGTTGGGTATCTTGCCAATTCCTTTTTTTTTTTGCGACATAGTTTGATTAATTTAGGTCCTGCATGAGTCTATTTGTTTTCCTTCTAGTTTCGATTGTGTTGATTGTTTTTAACCTGTCATGACAAGTTTAGGTCACTAGTTTATTGCATACTTGCTTAATTGCATGAGTTTCTGAATTATTTGATCTTGATTAATTAGGTCAGTGTTTTAAAAATTGTCCGGTTTTGAATATTGCCTACCTTACTATGTTTTTTTTTATTGAATTGAATTCATCATGTTAGCTGTTTGTAATTAACAAAAGTTAGAGGGGCTAAAAGAAATCAAAAAATCAGGAGTTTGAGATATTTGTGTAGGAAACTTCTAGAAAGGGTCAAAATGCAATAAGACTAATAAAATTAGGTCAGATTTGGGGTTTAAAAGGGCATTATATCAGAAAAAGAGAGGCTGGAAAAATGAGAAGATTAGGCTAAGAGACAACTGTCCACTTTTGTAACGATCCGACCGGTCGTTTTGAGCTTTTGCACTTTGTTCACCAGTTCTCGGGCATGGTCAGCCCCGTGTGATGTATAATGACTTATGTAAAGCGTCAGTTTTGGTTTTCAGGATAATCGAAATAAAATTTGGAAGAACAGTTCTCAGTTTGAAGCTTAAAATTTGAAATGTTTGACCAAGTTTTGACTTGTTAGTATATGATCTCGGATCGAAAATTTTATGATTTGGTTAGCTCCGTTAGGTGATTTGGGACTTAGGAGCGTGATCGGAATGTATTTTGGAGGTCCGTGGAAGGTTTAGGCTTGAATTGACGAAATTGAGATTTTGGCGTTTTCCGGTTGATAGGTGAGATTTTGATATAGGGGTCGAAATGGAATTCTGGAAGTTGGAGTAGGTCTGTTGTGCCATTTGTGACGTGTGTGCAAAATTTCAGGTCATTCGGACGAGGTTTGGTAGACTTTTTGATCGAAAGCGAAATTTGGAAGTTCTTGGAATTCATAGGCTTGAATCCGATGTGATTTTGGTGTTTTGATGTTGTTTTGAGCGTTCCGAAGGTAGGGACAAGTTTGAATGAGGTTATGGGATATGTTGGCATGTTTGGTTGAGGTCCTGAGGGCCTCGCGTGAGTTTCGGATGGTTAAACGGATCAATTTTGGACTTTGGACTTGGCAGTTTTTGCTGGTTTTTGTTGCAGGCGGTTTGTTCTTCGCATTCGCGGTCAGGGACTCACGTTCGCGAAGGGTGTTCTCTGAGGCGGCAAATTTTGTCTTCGCGTTCGCGCTTCGTGTGTCGCGTTCGCGATGTTGTGATGCTATGATTCTCCGCATTCGCGAGGCTTATGTCGCGTTCGCATAGAGGAAGAGGAGTAGCTGGGTCCCCAAGGCGATTGTTCTACGCATTCGCGTAGTAGAAGTCACGTTCGTGAAGTGTTGAGTCAGCTGTGCATCACGTTCGCGAGAGGGTTCTCGCGTTCGCGTAGAAGGAATTCCGGTCTGTGAAGCGGTGTGCTTCGCGAACGCGAGGGATATGCCGCGTTCGCGATGAAGAAATAACTGGGCAGACAGTTTATATTTTAAAATCGAGGGTTTAAGTCCTATATCATAAAAGCCATTGGAGAGCTCGGGAGAAGGTGAACTTTGAGGAGACTTTCAGTGGAGCTATCGGGGTAAGTATTCTTCACTTATATTTGGTTTAATTCCATGATTTAGTCTTGAATTTCATCATTAATTTGAGAAATTAGAGTGGAAATTGGGGAAAAATGGAAGAAAAGTTTGAGAATTCTTTTGGAGATTTGATTGGGCATTTGATGTCCGATTTGGATGTTCTTGGTATGTATGAACTCGTGAAAGTGTAAGGAATCTAGTTTTGTGATTTTTATCGGATTCTGAGATGTGGGCCCGAGGGCCGGGTTTGAGCAATTTCGGGATTTTTGATGTAAATTGGATGTTTTCGAGTGGGCTTTGTTCCCTTAGCATATCTTAATGGTTATGTACTGATTTTGGTTAGATTTGGAGCATCCGGAGGTCATTTCGAGAGGGTAAAGGCATCGCGGGCTAGAGTTTGGACTGGATCGAGGTGAGTAATGATTGTAAATGTTGTCCTGAGGGTATCAAACCCCGGATTACACATCGTTGTGCTATGTTGAGGTGAGTACACGCTAGATGACGAGCGTGGGGTCGTGCACCGTTGGGGATGGTGACTTGGTCCATCCTGAATGACTGTTTTACCGCGTATTTGATTGCAAATTGTTTGATGTTAGCATGTTTTGGGCTAAATGCCATATTTGAGCTTTGTGTTTACTATTTGGACCCTTAGGGGATTTTACTGCCATTTCCTCACTGTTTTGACTTTATACTTGTACTCGGTCATGCTACATTTTACTGTTTTCATAACTCAGCCATGTTTATTCTGTTTTCAACACCTTAAATGATATTTTAAAAGATATTTTGAGCTGAGCATCATGTTTTACTGTTGCCCGAGTGGCTTATGAGATTCTGACTGAGTAAGGCCGAGGGCCTGTGTTGTGAGGATACTTTGGATCGGGCTGCACGCCGTAGCGGTGATACACTGATTATGATTATGAGGCTGAGGGCCTGAGATTGTACGCCACAAGGTGGCTTGTTGATATGAGGCCGAGAGCCTACTGATTATGCCACGAGATGGCTTGATATTGCGCTTGGGTCGTAAGGGGCCCCTCCCGGAGTCTGTACACCCCAGTGAGCGCGGGTACCCATTGTGGTATGAGATATAGCTCGAGGGGCTGGTATTGTTCTATGTTATTGCCCGAGGGGCTGGTATTATTCTATGTTATTGCCCGAGGGGCTGGTATTATTCTATGTTATTGCCCGAGGGGCTGATTCTGTTGTTATTATGCTCGAGGGGCGGTTCTTATGTGTTTACCTTTTCTAGCTGTTTTTCCTTTACCTGTTTAACTACTTACAAGGTGTTTTATGAGATTTCACTGTTTAATTGTACTTTACTGATTTTACTCTGCCTCTTATAGCATATTGTTGTGTTTAACGTGATTTTGTATCGCTCAGTCTTCATTTATTGTTATTACTCATTGAGTTGGAGTACTCACTTTACTCCCTGCACCCCGTGTGCAGATTCATGCGCATCAGGTCCTGCTTGCGAGGATTGAGAGAGCTTCTAGCAGATTCCAGAGATTCACTAGGTAGCTGCCTGGCGATTCGCAGCCCAGTGCTTCTCTCTATATCTTATTTCCTTCTGTTTTAGTTACGTAATAGTTGTGTAGACTCGTTTCAGACTTGTAGTTTTTATGATAGATGCTCATGACTGGTGACACCCCGATGTCGGGCTATGTCTATTCTGCAACTATACTGTTTCACCATATTTTTGGGATTATTATTATGTTAGAGACTTAATTTGTATCGATTTAATTGCTTAAAATGAATTGGTAGTGTGTCAGCTGGCCTTGTCTTCACGAGAGGCGCCATCACGACCGGGTCTGGGTTTAGGGTCGTGACAAGTTGGTATCAGAGCCTAGGTTACATAGGTCTCACGAGTCATGAGAAGGTTTAGTAGAGTCTCGCGGATCGGTACGGAGACGTCTGTACTTATCCTCGGGAGGCTTTTGATAACTAGGGATTTTGACGCATTTTATACTCCTTCTTGCTTATGCTTTGATGAGAAATTCATACAAAATAGTCCCAAAAGGCTCACTAGTTGTGCTTGATTGCAGGTTTGATCAACGAAGTGACAAGATGTCAAAAATTAGCTCAAAAGGAGTGAAACTTGCACTAGCGCCAAAGACGAGACAAAGCTCAGGCTAAATAAGGCCAGTGCGGCCGCACTACGTTCTGTGCGGTCCGCACTGGGAGATTCAGAGAGGTGGATTTTCAGGCCAAGAGGTAGTGCGGCCGCACTACCATTTTATGTGGTCCGCACTGAGATCAACGCGGCCACCGTCCATTTGCTGCGGTCCGCAGTGAGGAGAATCGGAGAGCTGAAATTTCAGGATGTCAAGCCAATGCGGTCCGCGGTCTTTTCTATGCGGACCGCACTAGAAGCCTCCGTGGCCGCAGTCCATTCTCTGCGGTCCGCGATGCCAAGGTTCAGAGAGAATTGTCAGCTTAGTATAAATAGCTTCTTTTCCATTTTTAGGTCAAGGAGATAGTATCAGAACATAGCTGCGCTCGTGGGTTCGAAGTTTGTAGCCATTTTGGGCAATTTTATCTACATTTCATCATTGAATCTTTGTGTTTATCTTAGTAATTAATTAATATAAGTTTATCTTCATCTATTTCTTGTTTTTCTTCTTTAATTATGAGTAGCTAGACCCATAAGCTAGGGTTGTGGCTCAACCCTAGTGTGGGTAATTGATGGGTCTTGTATTTTAGGGCTAATTTGACTATGGGTGTTTGTTATTTGGACCAATTTCATGGTTAATTTCTGAATTAGTGGTTGCAAACACTAGTTTTTGTTGAGTTGACTTGAGCTCTTCTTGAGAAAGAGAGCCTAAGTCTCCGAAATTGGTCCAACAAGGAATTGGGGCGTACTCAAGACATTGATAGCCCCAATTAAAGGGTAAAACCTCGAGAGAGTAATACCCGACTTGAACCCTAGTTGTTTGTGCAAATTTGCGTACCCAATTGGTCTTGAGAAAGTCAATTCGGGCAAAATCACTCGAACCACCGAGAGGTGTAGAGTGGGTAAAGTCGTGAAACGGTTATATCATACTCCCCAAATATGTCAAACGTGCCTTAGACTCAAGTACCCGTCAATTGACCACCTAGGCGAAGGTCACTACCCTAGTGCCTTTTAAACCATTTGAACAATCCATAGCATTATAACTTTAGCTTAATCTAGTTGCATTTATCATTTGTAGTTTGATAAATATTAGAAGTAAAAAAAACCTCAAAAATGTTTAGAAGTGTGATTTGGAACACATATGCAACTCTACACTAGATAGATACTCGATTCCAAATTCTAGCTCTCTGTGAATATCGATCCCGACCCTAAATCGGGTAAAAGCTGCTCCGACCCTCTCTCGTTGCTTAATAGTAGTGCGGGGTAGGCCGCGATCAGCTGTAGAACCATTAGGAAAACTTCACATTCTTGAATTCTTATCGTGCGTCATTGATTCAGCTTGAAATGTAACTCCTTGAATTCCTTTCACGCGTTCGTATGTGCGCATGAGCGCTCGGTATCAGTTGTGCATTGATGACTTGTGATTCCCTGATTGAGGGGCGAGGTATGATCTCTACGTGTTGATGTTGGGCCAGTCTGGAGGACTTGAGGCCGGGCCTTGCCTGTAGCTTGAGCCCTGAGTTGTTGATTGCACGAGCGCGTGTTTCTGGATTTATATGTTCGATAGTGCCCCTATTAAGGGAAGTGATGACCGGATTGTCACGTGATGAGTGTGATGTGACTGCGAGATGTGTTCATATAAATTGAATGAGATGAGAAGGGTTTGCTTGGGGGTAGTAAGAACTATCCGGTGCTTGATTTCCATTGTGATTTGATGTATAGCCCTGAGTTACGGGTGTGTGGAGAATCTTTTCACATTTTCTAGTTGTGGGAGTGAAGTGGATTTCACGTTGAGATATGAGTTCAGACTCGGGAAGATTAAGTGACTGCGTAATGGTTATGAATGTGGAAGAGTATAAAGAAATGTCAGTTTGAGGCGAAGTAGGTGGGTTATCTCCTGCGGAGTGTTCTGAATATGGTGTGATCCTTATGTGGTTTGTTGGAATGTCTCTTTTACCAGCGAAATGTATGCGCCGCAATTTGAATTTAGGTCGCTTAAGAGAGTGGCTTGACTGCTACGAGGGCGAGTGCGAGATTTTCAGAAGATTTGAGGTACTAGATGGTCTGTGTTGTACGAACTTATGAAGGATTGAGTTTAATCTCACCATGGTATTATGGCAGTATAGAGTATATAGATTATGAATTATCGTGTGTTTTGATCTATGGCTTCGAGCCAAGTGGGGGAGTCTGCTATTGATTAGTTGCTTGCACGGTTATGTGCTATGTTGGTTTCAGTTTGAGGCGTTCGGGTGAATCAGTTATGGCTTACGGAGGTTGAGACCAAGGATGGATCGAGTAAAGGGAATTTCAATAAAGGTTATGTCATGCTTCATAGGTGTATGAGAATCACGGAATGTCTTGAGTGGTTATTGGTAATGGATGTGCGGTGCATAGAGCAGGAAGTTGATTGGTTGCATTAAGGCGAGGTTACATTCTGCCGTGTCGGAGTGCTATTGAGGCTCAGGTTGTTCGGTTCATTTGATTAGTCTAATTGAGGTTTGAGTAGAGTGGATGACTCTCGAGAATGGTCCTAATGAGTTCAAGATTTTACATGTAATAATTGGAGATTTTCAAGTGTATAATTTGGCTAGAAACTGAGGTTTGCATTGGAGGGTGTCAAGACTTGTGTCATTTCTATATCAATTATGGGATTCTATATATCAGTATTAGGAAGGCAATGGCTTCGGATTCGTAGGAAGTCCCTTCAGGGTAGGTATTTGGAATGTGGTGCGATTGGGAAATAGTTAAGAGAGTATCCAGCGGCTTATGAGCCTTAGACGGTGTGGTTTTATGTTTGGGTCTTGTGTGGTGAGTCTAGGTTGAGGAACTAGGGTGTTATAGTAAGAAGAAGTATCGAGTTGAAGGTAAATCGGAAGGAAACTTGGATAGATGGGGTAGCTTGGTAGTAGGCCGGATCGGCATGGTAAGGATTTGACTAGTTCTTTGGGTGCTTACGAGGTTATGAGTTTCCACAGGTGTTTCGTGGCAATGCTCTTAGGTTTTAGTGGCATGCGTAGCCTGGTTGAGTTAGAAGGATTCAGTCCTGATGGTTTAGTTTTGTGCAAATGGAATTCGGAGAGTTCTAGATGGTTTCTACCACGGTTAGAGATGCGTATTTTCTACGAGTGTGAGGAGCATGGGATGTGTAGTGATTTTCTTCTAGATGGGATCAATGGAAAGTTCTTGGCTAGTTGAGTACGTAGCTGCTTGTGGCCTGGAAGGGGTATGAAGTTCTCATGTATATCCTAGGATGATATGGTATGTGCGATATGTTTGTATGGTATGTGCGATATGTTGTGTAGTATTGAGATTTGCATAAGTAAGGTCACGGTTCAGTTCTGAGAGGAAGGGTCACAAATTCTTAGGTAGCATGGACAGTTTCAGATGACTAGATAAATGAGATCACTGATTGGTGTGGCTTGATGAGGGTACACATATTAGAAAGGGCGATGTGCTTGAGTTGAGGATACTTTATTAGCATTGCGGCACTCTCTTGTTGGATCGACTGTTGATATTCGAGTTTGCTTGGTGGCATAGAAGAATTATAGGAGTACCTCTCGTGGAACGATTGGGTATTAGAGGTGTGTTGTATATTCGAATAGCGGAGTTGGGATCGGTATGGTGATTCGCGTGCTGTATGGATTCGGAGGCTGGGAGTTCTCATAAACAGGTTATATTGTGGTTGTGGGTCGCGTGTATCGGCTAACAGGGTTTGGATACCCGAGTGGATCTTTTGCTGGTTGATAAGTTAGATTCTGATGTAATATTGGGTAGAGATTGGTTGTCTCTGTGCCGTGTTATTCGGGACTACTGCGCTAAGGTGGTGATGTTGGCTATGCCGGGAATGCCACGGATTGAGTGGCGAGGTTCGACGGATTATGTTCCCAGTAGGGTGGTGTCCTTTTGAAGACCCAGCGGATGGTTGGGAAGGGTTGTCTTTCTTATTTGGCCTTCGTGAGCGATGTCAGTGCAGAGACTCCTACAGTTGATTCCGTTCTAGTGATGAGGGACCTTTCCGGATGTGTTTCCTGCTGCCGGGCATGTCGCCGGACAAGGTTGTTGATTTCGGTATTGATTTGATGCTGGGCACCGTATCGTATGGCACCGGCGGAGTTAAAAGAGTTGAAGGAGCAGCTTCAGGGACTCCTTGATAAGGGGTTCATTGGTAGGCCAATAGGGATGTGTGTTCTTCATCGAGTCGGCTTGGTTGACTCCGAGTTGTGTTGTTGAGGGATGTGGTGATTCGGTTGTTATTGAGCTATTAGTGTTCTGAGGTGATCTATGAGTTACCTTTCCGTGTTGCGAGGCGTTGGAATTTGTTGGGTATAGGCACATGTGGCGCGGTTTTATTGGGGTCTCTCATGGAAATTGAGCGGGGAGAGTATTGAGTATTACTCAGCGGATGGCGTATCGGTTGTGTCCTTTCGGGAGTGTAATGTTATGTCAATTGCTTCACAGTGGTTGATGATTTGCTTTGGTTCTAGACATCAAATTGCGCGTGGTTGTCGATTTTGAGCAGAGTGACTTGAGGTGTTCCATGTGGACCAGTGTTTTGATAGGGTCGCGCATTTCAACGAAGTTATATGGAGGTTTGATCCTTCGGGTTAGACTCGTGTGATCTGTTTCTACGATGTGTGACGGGTTCTCAGCATTGTGTTGTGGTGGCACTGGGGAGCTTGCGGTACAGCTCTTTCATTGAGTCATTTTTTCAGATTTGAGTACGTTCAAATTTTATTTATTGGTGCACGGATTGCACGAGTTGTGGCTGTAGATTGTATTGACGTGTCACGTCACCAGAGTGGTTGTGTTGGATTAGATGAAATAGTTGGGATCTAGAATGATTACAAACGGATTTGGTTCAGCATGTTGGAAGGATAATATCGATGTTCGGCTCAGAAATTTGCTATGGCCCTTGCCAAAGGAGAAGTGGCTTCACGAATAGTTGATTTGAGGAATGGTTATGACTTTCTACGTGTTTCATTTATCATGGGCAATATATGAAAGTGTTGGAATGAGACTTTAATTGATAAGAGGTTATTATCGGTATTCGGTTGTTGTGTGCAATTGTTGTGATTTGCAGTTATCGTTACAAGTGTTTGAGTTATGTGGTATATCATGTAATTGCACCTGAGGTTGCAGGTATAGGTTATTACAGCTTGTTCGGGCTTATTCAGAGTATAGATGTGAGATTCTGATCTTGTGGATGATCTCAGAAGTGGAAATGTGGTACTAAGGTTTATGGGCTAGGTTGGGTTGTGAAATTTCAGTTACATTGTGTTATCGGACCTATATGAGATAGGGTGACATGGGATCACCCCCGGGTATATGCATGGTAAGGTTATTCAGCGATTGGTTGGCTTTTGGAACAACTCTGGGCACGTTCGAGGACGAACTTATGTTTAAGTGGGGGAGGATGTAACGACCCGACCGGTCGTTTTGAGCTTTTGTACTTTGTTCGCCAGCTCTCGGGCATGGCCAGCCCCGTGTGATGTATAATGACTTATGTGAATCGTCGGTTTTGGTTTTCAGGATAATCGGAATAAAATTTGGAAGAACAATTCTCAGTTTGAAGCTTAAAATTTGAAAGGTTTGACCAAGTTTTGACTTGTTAGTATATGATCTCGGATCAGAAATTTTATGATTTGGTTAGCTCCGTTAGGTGATTTGGGACTTAGGAGCGTGATCGGAATGTATTTTGGAGGTCCGTGGAAGGTTTAGGCTTGAATTGGCAAAATTGAGATTTTGGCATTTTCCGGTTGATAGGTGAGATCTTGATATAGGGGTCGGAATGGAATTACGAAAGTTGGAGTAGGTCCGTTGTGCCATTTGTAACGTGTGTGCAAAATTTCAGGTCATTCGGACGAGGTTTGGTAGACTTTTAGATCGAAGGCGGAATTTGGAAGTTCTTGGAATTCATAGGCTTGAATCCGATGTGATTTTGGTGTTCTGATGTTGTTTTGAGCGTTCCGAAGGTTGGGACAAGTTTGAATGATGTTATGGGATATGTTGGCATGTTTGGTTGAGGTCCCGAGGGCCTCGGGTGAGTTTCGGATGGTTAAACGGATCAATTTTGGAGTTTGGACTTGGCAGTTTTTGCTGGTTTTTGTTGCAGACGGTTTGTTCTTTGCGTTCGCGGTCAGGGACTCGCGTTCGCGAAGGGTGTTCTCTAAGGCGGTAAATTTTGTCTTCGCGTTCGCGCTTCGTGTGTCGCGTGCGTGATGTTGTGATGCTGTGATTCTCCGCGTTCGCGAGGCTTATGTCGCGTTCGCATAGAGGAAGATGAGTAGCCGGGTCCCCAAGGCGATTGTTCTACGCGTTCGCGTAGTAGAAGTCGCGTTCGTGAAGTGTTGAGTCAGCTGTGCATCGCGTTCGCGAGAGGGTTCTCGCGTTCGCGTATAAGGAATTCCGCTCTGTGAAGCGGTGTGCTTCGCGAACGCGAGGGATATGCCGCGTTCGCGATGAAGAAATAATTGGGCAGACAGTTTATATTTTAAAATCGAGGGTTTAAGTCCTATATCATAAAAGCCATTGGAGAGCTCGGGAGAAGGTGAACTTTGAGGAGATTTTCAGTGGAGCTATTGTGGTAAGTATTCTTCACTCATATTTGGTTTAATTCCATGATTTAGTCTTGAATTTCATCATTTAATTTGAAAAATTAGAGTGGAAATTGGGGAAAAATGGAAGAAAAGTTTGAGAATTCTTTTGGGGATTTGATTGGAAATTTGATGTCCGATTTGGATGTTCTTGGTATGTATGAACTCGTGAGAGTGTAAGGAATCTAGTTTTGTGATTTTTATTGGATTCCGAGATGTGGGCCCGGGGGCCGGGTTTGAGCAATTTCGTGATTTTGATGTAAATTGGATGTTTTCGAGTGGCTTTGTTCCCTTAGCATATTTTAATGGTTATGTACTGATTTTGGTTAGATTTGGAGCATCCGGAGGTCATTTCGAGAGGGTAAAGGCATCGCGGGCTAGAGTTTGGACCGGATCGTGGTGAGTAATGATTGTAAATATTGTCCTGAGGGTATGAAACCCCGGATTACACATCGTTGTGCTATGTTGAGGTGACGTACATGCTAGATGACGAGCGTGGGGTCGTGCACCGTTGGGGATGGTGACTTGGTCCATCCCGAGTGACTGTTTTACCGCGTATTTGATTGCAAATTGTTTGATGTTAGCATATTTTGGGCTAAATGCCATATTTGGTCTTTGTGCCAACTATTTGGACCCTTAGGGGATTTTTACTGCCATTTCCTCACTGTTTTGACTTTATACTTGTACTCAGTCATGCTAGATTTTACTGTTTTCATAACTCAGCCATGTTTATTCTGTTTTCAACACCTTAAATGATATTTAAAAGATATTTTGAGCTGAGCATCATGTTTTACTGCTGCCCGAGTGGCTTATGAGATTCTGACTGAGTAAGGCCAAGGGCCTGTGTTGTGAGGATACTTTGGGTCGGGCTGCACGCCGTAGCGGTGATACACTGATTATGATTATGAGGCCGAGGGCCTGAGATTGTACGCCACGAGGTGGCTTGTTGATATGAGGCCGAGAGCCTATTGATTATGCCACGAGATGGCTTGATATTGCGCTTGGGCCGTAAGGGGCCCCTCCCGGAGTCTGTACACCCCCAGTGAGCGCGGGTACCCATTGTGATATAAGATATAGCCCGAGGGGCTGGTATTGTTCTATGTTATTGCCCGAGGGGCTGGTATTATTCTATGTTATTGCCCGAGGGGCTGATTCTGTTGTTATTATGCCCGAGGGACGGTTCTTATGTGTTTACCTTTTCTAGTTGTTTTTCCTTTACTTGTTTAACTGCTTACAAGGTGCTTTATGAGATTACACTGTTTAATTGTCCTTTACTGATTTTACTCTGCCTCTTATAGCATTTTGTTGTGTTTAACGTGATTTTGTATTGTTCAGTCTTCATTTATTGTTATTACTCACTGAGTTGGAGTACTCACTTTACTCTCTGCACCCCGTATGCAGATTCATGCGCATCAGGTCCTGCTTGCGAGGGTTGAGAGAGCTTCCAGCAGATTCCGGAGATTCACTAGGTGCTGCCCGGCGATTCGCAGCCCAGTGCTTCTCCCTCTATCTTATTTCCTTCTATTTTAGTTACGTAATAGTTGTGTAGACTCGTTTCAGACTTGTAGTTTTTATGATAGATGCTCATGACTGGTGACACCCCGATGTCGGGCTATGTCTATTCCGCAACTATACTGTTTCACCTTATTTTTGGGATTATTATTATGTTAGAGACTTAATTTATATCGATTTAATTCTTAAAATGAACTGGTAGTGTGTCGGCTGGCCTTGTCTTCACGAGAGGCGCCATCACGACCGGGTCTGGGTATAGGGTTGTGACAAGTTTCAGTTATAATAGGTGTCTTTATTCCCTACAAACCAACTGACATTCCCCTACTCTCTTTATAAGGGCACAAAATTCACCTTTATTTTCCATTTTTCTGCTCTCATCTCAGACTCTCTGAAAATTCGCACTCATCTCTTCATTTTGAGACTGGTTTCCACACAGAATTTCTGCATTTTTACATTCATAGGTTCAGAAGTTCTAGTTTTCTTTATCCCCTTTAGCCTCTCAAGTTGATTTTAAATTAAAGTCAATTTCCATTTTGGGATTTTTACTGATGTGTTGTGTTTATCCGTGGATGTTGCTGGGATCTGCTGAGTTCATTCTCCTTTTTCTACCTTTAATTGGCTATTTCAGTTTATTCCAGTTTGAGGTACACACCTTTGAACTTGTACTGTTTGTTTAAAGCAATTAAAGTCCTGTTGAGTTTTGGCTTCCTTGTTTGATCTTGCTATTTGAGTATTTTCTCTGATGAATCGTGCACTAGCTTTAAGTGTCTTCGACCATGTTTGATTTGGGTTTTTTTTTAAAATAATTGTTTGAGCTTAAGTTTCTATGAATGTTTATTCTGATTTTGTTTAAGGTTTGAGCTGAAGTTTTTCTATGAGTGTTGAATCATTGATAAGCATGCAAACTCCTCAAAATGATTCCATCTTGTTGATTTCATATTGTTAATAGCTATGGGTAGGGGTGTACAAATGAAACCGATAAATCGCACCAACCCGCTAATCCGAGTCAAACCGAGAAAAAAAATCCGACTATGGTTTGGTTTGATTTGGTTTGGTGTTGGAAGAAAAAACCCGACCATAGTTGGTTTGGTTTTAACTTAAAAAAGTCAAACCGAAACCAAACCAACCCGACATTATATGTATAGAAGTTTTAAACATGTTTAATAGATAAAAATATTTATTGTAGTGTTATGGAGCTATGACTCGGGTTAGGACTATGAGAGGTGACATAGAGCCTTTTTCGGTGGTTATGGGGTTACACCAAGGATCAGCGCTCAGCCCGTTCTTATTTGCCCTGGCGATGGACGCACAGACACACCATATACAAGGTGAGGTGCCATGGTGTATCTTGTTCGCTGATGATATAGTTCTGATTGATGAGATGCGAGGCGGGATTAATGGGAGACTGGATGTATAGAGGCAGGCCCTGTAGTCTAAGGTTTTAAGTTGAGTAGGACTAAGACGGAATATGTGGAATGTAAGTTCGGGGACGTGGCGGGGGACGCGGATGTGGAAGTCAGGCTTGACTCTTAGGTCATCCTCAAGAGAGAAAGTTCTAAGTACTTAGGGTCAATTATCCAGGGAGATGGGGAGATCGAGGGGGATGTTACGCACCATATTGGAGTGGGGTGGATGAAATGGAGATTAGCGTCTGGAGTCTTGTGTGACAAGAAAGTTCCACCGAAACTCAAAGGTAAGTTCTATAGAGCGGTGGTTAGACAGGCCATGTTGTATGGGGCTGAGTGTTGGCCAGTCAAAAATTCACATATCCAGAAGATGAAAGTAGGAGAAATGAGGATGTTGAGATGGATGTGTGGGCACACTATGCTGGATAAGATTAGGAATGAACATATGCGGGAGAGGGTGGGCGTGGCTCCGATGGACGACAAGATGCGAGAAGCGCGACTTAGATGGTTTGGACACGTGCAGAGGAGAAGCCTAGATGTCCCGGTTAGGAGGTGTGAGCGGTTGGCTTTAGCAGGTACGAGAAGAGGTAGAGGGCAGCCTAAGAAGTATTGGGGCGAGGTAATCAAACAGGACATGGCGCGGCTCCAGATTTCCGAGGACATGGCTCTTGATAGGAAGGTGTGGAGGTCGAGAATTAGGGTTGTAGGTTAATGGGTAGTCGAGCGTTTTTCCTCTTTGTCCATGTTTCCCTCTTTGTTCCGGCGAGTATGATAGTGTTTTGTCTAGCACTGCTAGCGATTTATGTTATGTTTCACACTTTTGCATAATATTTGTGTTACTGCTTTTCCATTTATTTGGTATCTCTCACATTGCTGATATTATTTTGGATTTTTGTTGTTACGGATCTAGTGTCTATGAGCAGAGGGTCTCCCGGAAATAGCCTCTCTACCCCTTTCGGAGTAGGGGTAAGGTCTGCGTACACTTTACCCTCCCTAGACCCCACTGGTGGAATTTTACTGGGTCGTCGTTGTTGTTGTTGTTGTTGTTGTTGTAGTTTATAAATATTTCTTAAACTTTTTCATAGCTTTATCTTTTAATGTATAATTTCAAGCTTGGACTTATAATTTTTGGATGATGCAATAAGTTTTGTAGTCCATAAATGGTAGTAACTCAAATAAATCCTAAACCAAAATCAAATCAATACTAATGCTAATAAAAGACATTCAATTCAATAGTACTATGAATTAAAATAGTATTGGATATCTATTTTTTAGTTTTCCGATGGTTTAGATAAAATCCATAACTTATTTTTCTTTTAGTGTTTAGTCAAGTAAATAATAGTACTTATTAGTCGTACTTATTTAAACAACTTAGTAATTTTAAATTATGTTTGTTTTCACTATGGCTTATTAATAATATTTATTTTATGTGATTTTATTATGTTTATTGTTGAATATTTTAGTGCCATGACTCATCTCATATTAATGTTATTTTATTGAAAAACACCTTATATAGTTCTATCTTACTAGGACTAAAGATATATTTGGAGCACAAATTCTATGTTTTGTGCTATGAAGACTTTGTGAAGAAAAAAACCCGAAAATCCGAAAAACCCGAGATTAAAAAGCCCGACTTTTATTGGTTTGGTTTGGTCTTTATATTTAATAACCAGACGCAATTGGTTTGGTTTGGTAATTGTAAAATCCGAACCAACCCGAGCTATGTATACCCCTAGCTATGGGTACTTAGTGAACCCATTAATTTCAAAATTAAGACTGTTTTGATTATCATTCAAAGCTGAACAATAGGAAATAGTTGGAGTCTAAAAGGGACAGTTGGAAGCTCGAGCAGGGGTGATTTGAATGCTAAGAAAAGTATATGAAATGTGTTTAAATACATGGTTCTGGAGTTTTGTTGGGATTTGCCAGAAAATGGCTATGTTGTAAAGTTCAATTATAATCATTAATAGTTATTTTGATTCTGTATTCTAAAGCCATGTAATGCATAACTGATTTGATTTTCGGTGTTGATTATAGAAAGCATGTATCAGATTCAGCTTTAAACATTTAATTGTTGATTATGCAATTTTTTTTTTTTTTTTTTTTTTTTTTTTTTTTTTTTTTTTTTTTTTTGTAAATGCTTACACTCATGTTATGGGACTGTCTCATTGGCCCAACAGTCTTAGTGTATAACATATACATTTGGGCATGGCCACTGTTCAAGCCCACATCTGAATCCCTTATTAATTTGAGCCTAAGTTATAGTAATGTAGTGGGTTGCTCTATCAAATGAAAAAACCCATTCGAAAATCAGAAGCTCATGATCCCTTTGCCCACCCGACAAGGCCAATATCTCGCGGCCCAGTCAGCTCCAGTTTACATGCTGGCCTCTTTTCACATGAGCTTTAGAACCTGGGCCACTAGTTTGAGCCCATTTAATTAAGTCAACATCCTTTTACTTGGGTAAACATTCTTGTTTTCTGAACATCTTGTAATAGCCCGTAATCCACTAACAAAATCAAGTAATTAATTATGTTTTCTTAGCAAGTCTTATACTCGCTCCACAACAAATGAATCCCATAAACTTTGGACGTCCAATAATCTCAGAACTAGTTTAGGAAAATTATTTAAACATTGTAGCTTGCTTTAGGCGCGATTAATAATAAATCATCGTGATTGTAACGATCCGACCGGTCGTTTTGAGCTCTAGCGCGTCGTTCGACATTTTGAGGCCATGAGTAGCTTCACTTCAGGTATTATGACTTGTATGTATGGTCAGAATCGAAATTCGGGAAGTTCGGATTGGATTTGGAAAGAAAATTCTCATTTCAAAAGCTTGAAGTTGGAAGAATTGACTAAGATTGGATTTTTGAGTAAACGACCTCGGAATAGGGATTTGAAGGTTCCAGCAGGTTCGTATGATGAATTTGGACTTGGGCGTATGTCCGGATCGGGTTTTGGATGCCCCGGGAGCGTTTCTACGCCTATTGTGGAAGTTAGCATTTTTGGGTGAATTTCATAAATTTGGGATGAAGTGCATTTCAGTGTTAACAATGTCCGTTTGGGATTGCAAGTCTGGGAATAGCTCTGTGTGGTGATTCTGGTATTGGGAGCGCGATCGAAAGTGGATTTGGAGGTTCGTAGGTCATTTTGGAGTCATTTGGCTGAAGTTAGAAATTTGAAGGTTTTTGAGAAGTTTGACCGGAAGTGGACTTTTTGATATAGAGGTCGGATTCCGATTCCGGAAGTTGGAGTAGGTCCGTAATGTCGAATATAACTTGTGTGCAAAATTTGAGGTCAATTGGACGTGATTTGATAGGTTTCGGCATCGAATTTAGAAGTTTGAAATTCTAAAGTTCATTAAGCTTGAATTGGAGTGCGATTCATGATTTTAGCGTTGTTTGATGTGATTTGAGGCCTCGAGCAGGTCCGTGTTAAGTTATGGTTGGTGTGATTGGATGGGGTCCCGGGGGCCTCGGGTGTGTTTCGGGGTGGTTTCGGATCATTTTAGGCTGTTTTGCTATAGCTAATACTAGTGCCTGGTGTTGTTCTTCGCGTTCGCGAGGATCCCCTCACATTCGTGAAGAAGGATTTGGCTTCAGGGATTTTGTTCTTCGCGTTCGCGAAGATGTTCTCGCGTTCGCGAAGAAAATCTCTGGTACGCAGGTCTGACTTCGGAGGCTCATATCTCACAATCTATAAGGAATTTGGAGATGATCCAAAACTAAAAGTTGTAGCCCTTTGTGTCTAGTTTTCTGAAAGTCAAAACCATTTATCATTTGGATTTTTGTACTAAAAGTTATGGCTGGTAAACTATAGGCTGTCCGCGAAGATGAAGAAGAAATTTGTGTTGCACAAGGCTGACTTTGGCAGCATATATCTCAAAATCTATAAGGAATTGGGAGAAGACCAAGATGAAAGTTGTGGATCTTGGTGTCTAGGTTTCAAAATATTAAACCAATTGTCATTTGGAGTTTTGTACGAAAAGTTATGGCCATTATACTAGAGGCTTCTGAGAAGAGTTTGGAAATGACTTTTGAGAATTTTGTTCATCGCGAACGCGATGGGGGGCTCGCGAATGCGAAGAAGGATCGCCTGGGCAGTGTATAAGTTTGCGAAAATGGGTTTGGCTCATTTCATCTCATTTCCTTCATGGGAGCCGACCTAGGAGCGATTTTGGAGCTCCATCTTCATCATCCATGTCAAGGTAAGTGATTCCCACATATTGCAAGTTAAAATACTTGGATTTTATATATATATATATATAATATATATATAATATATATATATATATATATATAATAATATATATATATATATATATATATTATATATATATAATATATTTTTTTTTTTTTTTAACTGTGGAAATTCATGGAAAAATTAGTGAAAAAATTGGGGTTTTGGTAGAAAACCTAGAAATTGGTATTTTTGAATTTTGACCACGAATTTGGGCATGAAATTGAGAGTAAATTATATATTTGAGTTCGTGAGTTATGGGTAAAGTTTATCTTCGAAAAATTTCGGAGTCCGGGCACGTGGGCCCAATGGCGATTTTGTCAACTTTTCAATGCGGAGTTGAGAATTTATATAAATTGAATTGTTATAAGTATTAGGGTATATTTTCATTGGTTTGCCCATTAATTGGCTAGTTTTGGAAGCGTCGACATTGATTTGAGTCAAAGGAAGGGCGTGGAGTGCCGGTTATGTAACTTCGGAGCGAGGTGAGTCTCCTGTCTAACCTTGTAAGATGGAATTAACCCCATAGGTGAAATAATTAAATATGTGCTCCTATTTGTGGGGGCTACATACGCACGAGGTGACGAGAGTCCGTGCGTAGCTAGTACTATACCTATGTGCGGGTAGTTTTTAGGCTACATCATGCCTTGTTGATATTGTTGTTGATTTATGCTTATTGCTTGCTTTGAGAAGAAATAAGATTGAGTTTGCGTAATAATTGTGTTGAAAGGAATTTAATTGAGGAATTTAAGATTTTAAGCGTTTCCATTAAACCTAGTATTTTCGAAAAAAATTGAGGAACCTTATAATAACTTAAGGAATCTATGTGAAACCGCGTCGCATGTATGTTTCGCGAGCGGGGAAAATTACCCTAAAAGCTTCACGTCGAATTGTCTCTATTTTTGAAAAGGATCAAGAAGACGATTTTGATTTATTAATAAATTTATATTTGACTGCGTCGCATGTATGATTCGCGAGCAGGGAATTCCTTAAATTTATATTTGACCGCGTTGCATGTATGATTCGCAAGCGGGGAAATTTCTTAAATCTATATTTGACCGCACCGCACGTATGACTGGCGAGCGGGGTATTTACTTCTACTACTCTCATGGGAGCGGGCCGATCGCCTCGGCAGGTTAATAGATGCATCTATGGTTCGCGCCGTTCGACCCTCGGCAGTGCAGAGTTTACTTTGATGTTGGATCGGGCCGTACACCTCGGCATTTCCTATATATATATATATTTTTGGAATCGTGCGTGACATTTGGCTAGAAGCCAGTGAACCTGGGGGATTTTTCCCTGTTTTGAATTATGACAACTTCTTTAAGGAAATCCACCATATCTATATATGTGCTCTAGTTACGGAGGGAACTTGCTAACTGAAAACTTGAGTAAAATAAAGAAGGAGGGGGATGTTACTATGTGTTTTATACATGCTTATTTCATATAATTGCCCTGTTTCATACTTATTCACTTCTTTATTGTAATGAAACTATTTGACCATTAGTAAGTGTCGAAGTCGATGTCTCGTCACTACTTCTTCGAGGATAGGCGGGATACTTACTAAATACACGTTGTTTTTTGTACTCATGCTACACTTGCTGTGCAATTTTTGTTGCACAGGCACATGTACCTCTAGTGGCCTAATGGACGTAGCAGCATGGATGATGCAGAGACTTAGGTGAGCTGCATCTCTCGAGACGACCCGCAACCAGCAGATTCTCTTTCAGTGTATTATATTTACTTTCTATCCAAGTTTGTATTCCAGACAGCTATTGTACTTCATTTGATTTCCTAGTTATTGCTCATGCACTTGTGACACCGGGTTTTGGGATGATTTCGGGATTATTCAGTAAATAAATTTTGTAAAGACATCATTATATATTCAGTGAAGTTTATTATTCATTGTTTAGTATTTAGCGGAAGTGATTTTGAAAATATTAAAACGAGAATTTACTAGTTAAACGGTGTTGGCTTGCCTGACAGTGGTGTCCGGCGCCATTACGAACCTTAGTGGATTTTGGGTCGTGACAGTGATTATGTATACGTTTGCGTGACATAGTTATGATTTCCAAAATTAAAACCAAGGTATGCGTTCGCGCAACTTTGGGCGAAACAATCTTAATATTAATAAAGCATGACTAATTGTGTACACGTTCGCGTGATATAATTTTAGCGCCCCAAATAATGAGGATTTACACATATGTAATCCGTTTCAAAGATAAATTGATAAACGCCATAATTTAAAAGCGGTAAAAGGTAAAATATATAGAGGCTCTAAAACACGTAATTAAACAAATTGATTAAGCCAGGTATTATTAAAAGCAGCTGTGCTAAAATCATAGAATCCGGGATTGCCTAACACCTTCTCCCGGTTTAACATAATTTCTTACCCGGTCTTCTATGTTCGAAGACTTAAAAATAGAGTCAATTTCCTCGATTTGGGATTTAAAATAAACCGGTGACTTGGGACACTATATAATTATCCCAAGTGGCTACTTTGAAATAAATAAATAATCTCATTTCTACTAACTTCACTTTTATTGGAAAAACTCCCTATCTCCTCAGGAAAAAGGAGGTGTGACAGCTCTGGCGACTCTGCTGGGGACATAACCCAGAACTTCTGGTTCAGGGTTCAGAATTCGAGCTTGTAATGTGATCTATACTTGGCTTTCTTTATTGTTGATATTACTGTGTTTTTGGGCCTAATGTGCTAATTGCCGCTCATTTACCGCTTTGATATTATTTGAACTGTATTTAAATGTCTTCTTACGCCTCCCTTGTGAGTCTTCTAAAAATATGGTGCACACGTACGCGTTGCCCACTTTTCTGTTAGAGGTCGTACCAAATAGAATGAGGCTGTATCAGCAACTAGGCCGGGTAGACTTTCGTGCTTCCGGTACATTGCCCCTATCTCGGCTCGAGCTGTCCGCTTGGGTAAGCCATGTCTAGAACACATCCCCAGGTTTAATCTAGAATAACATAGCCTCGTGCCGGATCCCTAGTAGTAAAGTTTGTTTGCATCACGTGCATTTGACTTTGGGGACTCAACACAGGGGTTGGGTCGTCTAGGACTGGTGTACCCGAAACTAAAAAAAGACCATCCTGATGCATCTTATGTGCTGCTTGTACATTTGTTTGATCCGGTTTGTATGTTGACTGTCTTTTAGAATATGGAAAGAAAATTGAAATAAAAAAGACAAGAGAAAGAAAATAAGAGAGTGAAATTCACCTGTTCTCATCAAATCCCTGTGTTAAAAAATCGAATTGTGTTTGATTTCATTCAAAAGGTGTTGAAAAATAGACTAAGATTTTGAGATATTCCCCGCTTTTGACCGAACTACGCGGGTCTGATTCTCACTGGATGTGAGATACGTAGGCAAACCTCATCGGTTCCGGCCCACAATTTTCAAAAAAAAAATTCAAAAATATTTTCCATTACTTCCTAATTAGAAAGTCTTTCTTTTAGACCCAATTTTTAAAAATACAAAAATATTTTCTTTTAATTTCTTCTCAAAAATTCAAAAATATTTTCATTCTTCTTCACAAGTTTTTCTTTCAAAAATTGAAAAGAAAATTCAAGATTCGAAAATACTGTCTTTTTCTTTAAAAGTCTTTCTTCCATAAATTCAAAACAAAAGTCCAAAAATCTAAAAATATTTTCTTTCGAAAATTCCAAAAAAAAAATATTTTCTTTCTTCTTTAGAAGTCTTTCTTTTCAAAAATTCTTAAAAAAATGCTAACTAAGTTTACACTTAACATTTGGAGAAAAGTTCATTATACATAGTAGGAGTGCCTATGGACTTCATAGATAAAATGCTAAGTGAGTTACACTTAACATCGAGAACTCTGCCATTCAAGTACCTTGGAGTTCCTCTGTCCACAAGGAAGCTAACTATCCATCAATGCATGCCACTAGTTGAGAAGATTGTTGATAGGATTAGAAGCTGGACTTCAAAATTCCTTTCCCATGCTGGAAGATTACAGCTTATTAAGAGTGTCTTATTTGAAAAGCAGACCTATTGGGCTCAGGTATTCCTCATTCCAAAGAAAGTCATTAAACTTGTTAATAACATCTGTAGGAGCTACTTATGGACTGGAGTACATGATAATGCTCAAGGGCTCCTGTTGCTTGGGAAACATTGTGTAAACCAAGAGCTGCTGGGGGCCTAAACATTATCAATTATGAGATATGGAATAAGGCTGGTTTGACTAAACTCCTATGGGCTATAATGGCAAAGAAGGATAATCTATGGATTATGTAGATCCACAGTCATTACATAAAACAGAAGGATATTACTACCATGGATGCTCCAAGGCAGGCCAGCTGGTTAGTATTTTCACTGCTAGGGAATGGTGGGCAACTGACTTAACAGTCATGGAATCCTTTGCAACTGATGGAAAATTCAGCATTAAGAAGGCCTATTTACATGCTATTCCAGGGTATCCTAAATCCCAATGGAAATCACTAGTCATGTTGACTGGAATTATGCCAAAACATCAATTCATATTACGGATGGCAGTTTAAAGAAGGCTAGCTAATGTTGACAGATTGACAAAATGGGGAATTCAGGTGCCACAATCATGTGTGTTATGCGAAAGAGATATAGAAGAAACACATGATCACCTGTTTTTTGACTGCTCCTACTCATAAAGATTATGAAAATGGATGATAAGTTGGCTAAGGTATCAAAGAAGTGTCATCAACTGGGAAAGTGAAGTACAGTGGTTAACTGCTAATGCTAACAATAAGAACCCAAGGAAAACAATTCTAGGGGTTGTGTTTGCAGCAATGGTGTATCATATCTGGATGGAACGAAATGATAGAAGATTTCAGAACCAAAAAAGAGAGGCCAAGGATAGAGCTAAAGACATTACACTCCAAGTGCACATAATATGACAACAGAAATGCAAATGGAAACCTGTATTGGTTACACTGAATAGTTATTCTAATTTGTAATTCATAGCAGATAGGATAGAGGAAAGATCCACGCTTGTTATAAGTGGTTTCTGATAGGCAACCTCAGGGTTGTATAGTTTCTTGTATTATTGGTTTAATCTTGAGACCTGCTACTGGAGTCAAAAAGTGCAGGTGATGTAAATTGAAAATCTGGTTGAAATAAAATTTTACTTTCAACCAAAAAAAATTCTAAAAAAAACAAATAAGTCAAAATCCAAAAAAAAAGATTTCTTTCTTCTTTATGTCTTTATTTTGGAAATTAAAAAAACAAATTCAAAATCCAAATTAAAAAAAAAGTTAGTTTATTTTCTTTATTCCTAATCTACGCAAAGTTCTGATTCATGTTTTCACATGATACGTAGGCAACCCACATCAGGTTCGATCGACCTTTTTAAAAATAAAAAAATTGAAAAAAAATGATGATGATAATAATAAGGACCGACTGAGTCCATTCTAACGTGTCTCTTATTTTGAATTGTAAAGAAAGTTTGAGGTGGTCGGTTTGTGGTAAGCTGGAAACACAAGATCCAAGGGAAAAATACCATTAACAATTGACATAGAAGCTGTTACAAGTGCTCAAGAGACTCAGGGTCAGATGGTTCAACAAGAGTCTACTGTGGTTGAGGAAAATAGAATACTGAAATAGCAAATGACCGAAAAGTGTCAAGCATGGGCCAATGATCAAGGACCGCCCTTTTTTATTCATTGTTTCCCAGAGTTCACATCCATCTCGACTACTACCATTCCAGTATCATTGTCTGATCAATCATATCCACCTGGGTTCAGTTTTTATCCCAACTGTATGACTACAGTTGGGACTTCTAATATGCACTCCCAAGGTGTGTCACTGAGAACCAATCAGGCAAACACTAATGTTACACATGTTTACACTATCCCGCAGCCAACGGTGGTGCAGAGGAAAAATCATGAGTCACAATTTGCTACCTAGCAAGAACAATACCACTCTCCTGAGTACCACTCGTACCTATTTGATCTTCCTGCAAAGATTGAGAAGCCTGCTCGAAAGATGGCACAGGAAGAAATGGCCCAAAAATTGAAAAGCTTAGAACAACAGCTGAAAAACATGCAAGGGTTGGCAGGTCAGAAGAGTATTGCTTTCAAGGATCTATGCATGTTCCCCGATGGTCGTTATCCACTTGTTTTCAAGAATCCCAAATTTGAAAAGTATGACGGACACGGCGACCCCATAGCCCACTTGAAAAGGTATTGCAATCAGCTAAGAGGTGCGGAATGAAAAGAAGAACTAGTAATGGCTTATTTTGGGGAAAGCCTGACAGGGGTAGCCTCTGAATGGTTTATGGATCAAGACACCTGTCACTGGCATGTCTGGGATGATATGTCTCAGGCCTTTGTCAAACAGTTCCAATATAACATCGACATCGCCCCAGACCGCAATTCCCTTTCAAACCTGAAGAAGAAACCAACTGAAAGTTTCAAGGAATATAGCATTAAATGGAGAGAGCAAACGGCTAGAGTTAAGCCACCCATGGATGAACACGAGTTAATCACTGTCTTCCTTCAGGCTCAAAAGCCAAATTATTTTCAAAACATGATGTTCGCAGTGGGCAAATCCTTCTCGGAAGCAATCAAAATGGGAGAAATGGTTGAGAATGGCCTTAAGACAAGTAGAATTATAAGTCAAGAAGTTCTCAAAGCCGCAACTCAGGCTGTCCAGATTGAATCCGTTAATTTTAGTGACACGAATTAGAAGGATGGAGAAATTATCATGACATCAGGGTCGAGAAGAGGTCTTAAGAGAACATCTTGAAGGTTTGAACAACCTCGTCTGGTTTCCGATGATTCTTCTGAGCACTACAATCCACCTCAGAACCCACAATACTCTATTGCTCCACCCCAGTATGTTGTCCAGCCACCAAGACACCCTAGAAGGCGAGCACCAGCACTGCAAAATCTCCACCAGCCTCCACAAAATTTTCAAGCCTATAACCCACATCCAAGCCAGGGGTATAGAGGGAAACAAAGGTTAAAAGATAAATTTGCACCAATAGGAGAGCCATATGTAAGCTTGTTTGAGAAATTAAAGCATTATGACATGATTGAACCTATTCCGCCAAATTATGTGGACCTGCGTGAAATAAGCTTTGACCCTTCTAAAAAGTGTGAATACCATTCCAACGCCCAGGGGCACAATGTTGAAATCTGTCGGGATTTGAAAAGAGAAATAAAAAGGATGATCCAAGAAAAACTGATTGTGATCCAAGACGGTGACACCCAGAATATCACGCAGAATCCTTTATCTGCATATGATGATGCACACTTTGTGGGGATGATACATGGTGACAAGGAGTATGAGAATCCTCTCGGGAACTTGGTGACTGAAGTTGATTATATTGAAATTGGAGAACGCCCTGGTGATTCTGATGAGCAAATTTGTGGCTAAATGTCAAGCTTAGCACTTGAAAAGTCATTCCCTCCTCACTAGGAAGGAATCGTGGTAGCTTGTTTTGATGTTTTTTCTATTATCTGGGTTATTTCAGGGCTGTGATCCAGATTTTTTATGTTTTATTGAGTCAAACCCTTCCATCCCTCTATTTTTGTCCGTGTGAGTCTTGTCTGTTTGTTCCGTTGCTATTTTTATTATCTGGGTTATTTTAGGGTTGTAACTCGGATTTTAGGTTGTTTGTCTTGTTATCAAACCCTTCCATCCTTATTAAAAGAAATACAGTTTATCCTTTTGTGTCATTTTATGCTTAGTTCCTTTCTCGCTAGTTCTAATGATATGACATGCATGCAGAGTTTTTGGCCAGATCTTAGAAAAGTGATTTAGTTTTGAACTGGATAACTGAGAACAAGACACCTTTGAGGATTAATAAAGAGTCAAAACACTTTGGAATTAAGCTTGAGTAAAATTCATGTGGAACTAGAATAGTCATACCCTTGGAGGTTAATGATCTTTACCTTCAAATCATTGTGCAGGTCGGGTTTGAGGAAATCAATTGAAGTTTGTTGGAAAGTTTGATATTAATGGATCAAAAGTGTCTTTCGACCATGACACACCAAGAAGATAGACATGTTCATCAATGTTGTGATCGCGAAAGGATACTATGTTTGGCGTTCTCGAGGCTGAGAGGCCCTTTTTTTCTGTTATCTAAATACTTTATACGCTTCGCTACCCTTTTTGAGCCTGTATCATTTTCTTTGACCACCCTATTTTGGAATCAAGTTTAGAGTCAAAAGTCCAAAAATAAATAAATAATAAAAGTCCATGCCCCAAGAGTACAAACTGTGGCAGCTCTTAGAAAGTTCAAGTGAAAAAAAAGAAGAAGGAAAGATCTGTCAAAGGTCATGTCCCTAGAAAATAGAAGCCGGGGCAACTTGTTTTGAAAACAAAAAGAAAAAAAAGATAGAAGAAAAAGAAAAAAAGCAGAAGAAAAGAAAATAGAAAGAAAGATGGAAACAAATATTAGTTAGGGCAGATGTTTGAACTACGTTTGACCTGATTCCTTAAAAGAAGGATACGTAGGCAGCCTTACACGGTTCGGTCAAATCAAATAAGAATTCATAAAAGAAAAAAAATCGACTATCTAAAACTGGGGCATGAGTTTGTTTTAGCTTTGAAAGAGTCGATTCCAAGAGTTATAAGTGAACAACCCATCCTATTGAGTCTACTTTGAGCCTGCATGCCGTCCTTTCTTTCCAAACCTATCCAAAAAACTTCCAAATAAAGACCTCCTGATCAGCCTTCAAGAATGGCAAGAGATGCATGCAATGAGAAACGATTGTCAGACGACGTACTGTCAAGTTGCTCACACAAAAAGGGGGGGGGGGGGGGAAGAAAAAGAAAAAGAAAAAAATGAAAGAGTTTTACTAGTGAAAAACCTCACGGGCATTGTAAGGCGACGGTAAGTAGAGAAAATAAATGAGAGAGACTTGTTGGTGAAAACCCCTCGGGGCACCACTAGTCGAAAGTGAGTCGTGAAGCTTATATAAAGAATTGACATAAACAAGCCCGACTTCAAAGGTCATAAGAATAGTAAAATGGATGATTGGATTAGTTTGATAAATCAGGCCGTTAAGTCCAAAATGCATGTCATGATCATTAAGTGTCACAACCCAAAATCCACTAGTCGTGATGGTACCTAACTCAACTCGCTAGGTAAGCCAACTAATAATTATCCAATTTCAATAATGTTAATAAGTCAGTTAAACAAAATTAATTATCTGGATCTATTACATTTCCCAAGGACTGGTAGTACAAATCACGAGCTTCTAAGAATAGAGTTTACAAAGCTGATAGGAAGTAAATACATCATCTGCTTGAAAAATACATAAACAGAGTTTTATAATTCTAAGGCTACCATGAACAAGAGGCAGCTACAACAGGGACGCAGGTACACCTTCCAATTAAGCTCGCATCGAATACAACAACATCAGCATCCGAAATCTGCACGCAATGTGCAGGAAATGCAGTATGAGTAAAACCGACCACATGTACTCAAAAAGTAACAAACCTAACCTTAGGTTAAAAGCAGTGACGAGCTAGAACATAGGCCGGTTCCAACACCTACAACCAATAGCAGTTCATAACAGTGTAAAGCAAATAAATTAAGAAATTGCTCAGAGATAAAGTACTCGGCCTTTTCACAGTTTTCCAAAAATAGTTCCGTATTAGGAATATCAGTGAAAACCCAAATCCTTTATCGAAATCATCAAAAAATTATGAGATAGTTTGAAAACTGAAATTTTCCTGAAAAATTCTTTCCACAATAAATAAAAAATGTTTCATATCCTTTCCAAATAACAAGTGTAAAATACCTCTTTATAACCGCATATCAATGTGTGTAAAAAGCTATGAATGACGTGATACCGTACAGCATGAGGAAAATGCATTTCTATGCCTGTATGTCATGTGCATGCCAAATGCGATGCGACTCAGCAATAAAACGATATGCATCCTGTTAGAGTATCAATTCACTCAGTCCTCCCAGTCACTCAGATCTCACAGTCACTCAGTCCTCACAGTCACTCAATCCTCCCACTCACTCAGCACTCGCACTCAGCAGGTACCTGCGCTCACTGGGGGTGTACAGACTCCGGAGGGGCTCCTTCTGCCCAAGCGCTATAAAAAGCCAATCATGGCATAAATCAATCAGGCCCTCGGCTTCACTCAGTTATAAATCAATAAAACATGCTGTGGCGTGCAACCCGATCTCATAAATATCCTCACAATCAGGCCCTCGGCCTTACTCAGTCATAAATCAATATTGCGGCGTGCATCCCGATCCCATAAATATCCTCACAATCAGGCCCTCGGCCTCACTCAGTCATCAATCTCTCTAGTCTCTCGGACTCTCAATGTCATGTAACTAGCCCGATAACAATGATATGATGTATCATTAAATAACAACTGAGACAGATATGATATGAATGCATGAATATGACTGACTACGAAATATCAATGAAATCAATGAGATGACAACAAGAAACGACCACTATGGGTCCCAACAATATTTGCATAAAGCCTAGACATGATATCTATTATGATGTACAACTCATTTACTTTATCACATGGCGAAAACACATATATCAACAAAATAGGGCCACTATTCTGTGCCCAGGAAACAACAGAGTCACAATTCACAGGGTGCACGCCCACACGACCGTCACCTAGCATGTGCGTCACCTTAATACCAATCACACAACACGTAATTTGGGGTTTCATACCCTCAGCACTAAGTTTAGAAAAGTTACTTATCTTAAATAAGCCAATTCAAACGCCAAGCAAGCCAAGCGATGCTCCAAGAATGCCATCACGCGGGTAGCAACCTCCGAACGGCTCAAAACTAGCCAAAAGCAACTCAAATACATCAGATAAAGCCCAAGGAAACAATTACAAATGATAAGGATCGAATTCTACATCAAGTCCCAAATCTGGCCAAACCACTCCCGGACCCATGCCGAAACTCGACAAAACTCTCAAAATCTGACAACTCATTCAATTACGAGTCCAAACATACTAGTTTCACTCAAACCCGACTCCAAATCGGTGTTCAAAACTCAAGAATTCATGTTATGAAAGTTTAGGCCAAAACCCCCAATTTTCCTCTTTCAGTTCATCAACCAAAAGCTAAAATCGAAGATAGATTCATGAAATATGACCAAGATCGAGTGTAGAATACTTACCCCAATCCTTGTGATGAAAATTGCTCCAAAATCGCCCCAATCCGCACTTGCAAATGCAAAAATGAAGCCAAAATCGCGAACCCTTGTATTTAACATTCTGACCAGCACTTCCGCATCTGTGGACGCATTAGCCGCATCTGCGACATAACCCCCGCTTCTGCGGAATCAACTGAGGACTCGAACCTCGCACCTGCGGACAACATACCCGCTTCTGCGACATCGCAGGTGCGAGCCACCATCCGCACCTGCGAGAAACCTCGCTCCTGCGCTCCATCACTTCGCACCTACGCATCCGCATATGCGCCCTAATCTTCGCTTCTGCGGTCTTCCTCACCCAACACTATTTTCGCTCCTGCGACCACTTCGCACCTACGCATCCGCATATGCGCCCAAATCTCCGCTTCTGCGGTCTTCCTCACCCAGCACTATTTTCGCTCCTGCGACCACTTCGTCGCTTCTACGACCGCACCTGCGCATACCAACCGCAGGTGCGGTCACACCAGAACCAGCAATAGCAACATTGAAGAAGAAATCAATCTGAAACATGCGCGAGCCCCTCGGGACCCCGTCCAAACATACCAACAAGTCACATAACATAACACGGACCTACTCGAGGCCTCAAAACACACATAACAACATCGAAACGACGAATCTCACCTCAATTCAAAATCATTGAACTTTGAAACTTCAACTTCCACAACCGATGCCGAAAGCTATCAAATCACGCCCGATTGACCTCAAATTTTGCACACAAGTCACATTTGACATTACGGACCTGCTCCAACTTCCGGAATCGGAATTTGACCCCGATATCAAAAAGTCCACTCCCGATCAAACTTTTCGAAATTCCAACTTTTGCCATTTCAAGCAAAATTCTACTACGGACCTCCAAACCACAATTCGGACGCGCTCCTAAGTCCAAAAATCACCCAACGGAGCTAACGGAACCATCAGAATCCAATCCGAGGTCAAATACTAAAAAGTCAAACTTAGTCAAACCTTTCCAATTTGAAGCTTCTAGCTGAGAATCATTCTTCTAAATCAATTCCGAATAACCTGAAAACCAAAACCGACGATTCACATAAGTTATAATACATCATACGGAGCTACTCATGCCCTCAAACAACCGAGCGAATTGCAAATGCTCAAAACGACTGGTCGGGTCGTTACATCTTCCCCTACTTAAACATAAGTTCGTCCTCGAACGTGCCCAGAGTTGTTCTCAAAGCCATCTACCGCAGTGTAGCCTTACTATGCACATACCCGAAGGTGATCCCACGTCACCCTATCACATATATGTCTAATAACACAACATGACTGAAATTTCTTAATCCAACCTAGCCCATAAGCCTTTAAATCGAATTTCACATCCGAAATTTTCTATACAATCAGAATCTCGCATCTACACTCTGTATAAGTCAGAACAAGCTGTATCCGACCATAGCCATAACTCAAGATGAAATCACATGATGAACCTCGAAACTTAATACTCATAGCGATATTTTCTAATCACAGTAGCTGCTCAAAACAACCCAATGCCGGTAATAAACCTCTTATCAAAAGGAACCTCGTTCTAACACCTTCATACACTGCCAACGATGAAAGAAACACGCAGAAACTCATAACCGTTCACCAGATCAATAAGTTATGGAACTCACTCTCCTTCGGTAAGAACTATAGCCAATTTCTAAATCGATCAGCAACATTATCCTTACAAATATACCGCAATCAAACCCGATAGCACCCATTCTAGGTACGATGACCTCATCTCATCCAACACGACCACTCTAGTGACATGACACATCAATACAATCTAAAGCCACGACTTGTGCAATCCGTGCACTAATAAGCAACATTCCAAATGTACTCAAACATGGAAAAATAACATCAAACAAGAGAAACGTCCCGCAAGCTCAACAGGTATCACCACAACGCAATGCTAAGAACCCATCACACACCGCAGAACCAAAACACACGAATCTAACACAAAGGATCATACCTCTACATAACTCCGCTACAATGCGGGACCCCATCCAAATGCTGGTCAACATTATATACCTAGAGCCACCCTGCTCAAAAATCAATAACCATGCAAAATTCGACGTCAAGCACCCAACGTACATTACCATCACCATGGAGAAGCAAACGACACAACGCCACACGGAATCTGAAAGAGCATAACCAATACGCCATCAACCAAGCAATACCCAACACTCTTCTCGCTCAAATTACGCTATAAGACCCCAATAGAACCGCACCATTTGTGCATATAATCAACGAATCACAACTCCTCATTGCATAGAAGAGTAACTCACACGAATAAGCTCAACAACAACCGAATGGCACACCCCTCAACAATAGCAGTTCGGAGTCAACAAATTCGACCCGGTGTAGAACACACCTCCATATTAGGCCTACCAATGGACCCCAAATCAACTCTCGCCACCCACAATAGATAAATAACCCTCCAAAAGTCCACAATGGCTGAATCATAACACATACTATCATCTGTCTAGCTTTGCCCATATCTTTACAGTACACAACCATGAAATAACTTGTATGAGAACTCTCATTCTCCAAATCCATAGAGCACATGAATCACCATATCTGATCCCAACTCCCCCGCCCGAAAATCTGTCACATCTCTCATACACGATCATCCCGCGAGGAATACTTCTAGAATTCTTCCGTGCCACATAGCAAAATTTGAATATTAACAGTCGATCAACTAGGAGAGTGCCACAATACCAATGAAGTATTCATAAACCAAAACACTTTGCCCCTTCTAAAACGTATACTCTCACCAAGCCATACCAAATAGTAAGGCCATTTACCTAGTCATCTGAAATTGTCCATACTGCCTAAGAATTTATGACCTTCCTTCCAAAACTGAACCGTGACCCTGCACATGCAAATCTCGATCCCACACAACACACCGCATATACCATGCCATCCTATGAAAAATACGAGAACTTTATAATCCACTTCGAGTCACAAGCAACTACATACTCAATTAGCCAAGAACCTTACATTTGATCCATCCAGGAGAAAATCGCTATACATAACATGCTCCTCACGCCAGTAGGAAATATACGTCTCTAACCATGGTAGAAAACCATAAAGAATTCTCCGAAACCCTTTTGCACTTAACCAAACCTGTCAGGACTAAATCCTTCTAACTCAACCAAGCTACGCAAGCCATCAAAACCTGAGAGTATCACCATAAAACACCTGTAGAAACTCACTACATCATAAGAACCAAAAGAGCCAATCACATCCATTACCATGCCGATCCAACCCATTACCAAGCTGTCCTAATTTCTCCGAGTTCCTTCCGAATTGCCTTTAAATTGATACTTTTCCTTGCTAGTACACTATTATCCTTAAACAAAACTTGCCCCACGAACTTTAGCATAGAACTACACTGCCATAAAGCTCATAAGCCATCGAATGCTCTCTTAAGCACCCCAAAATACCATAACTGAGATACTCACTCTGAAGAGACCTCCTGCGAGTTTCAAGTCTTTCACATTCCTGATACTGAAATGTAGAATCCATAAAGATATAGAAATTTTGAGAGTCCTGACACCATCCAATGAAAAAAAAATTCCCGACCCTAGCCATATATAAATCCTGAAAATTTCCAATTGCTACATTCAAATCTTGAATTCCATTAGGGCCATTCTCAAGAGTCTTCCACTCTACTTAAATCTCAACTAAGATGACCCAACGAACCGAACGACCTGTGCCCCATTAGCACACCAACACCTTGAGAAGTAATCCACGCCTCTAAGCAATCGAGCGAAAGCCCACTTCAAGCACACTACATCCTTTACGCATAACAACTCAATTATTACATGTTTCCTATATCCTCATAAAGCATAATGCAATCCGTATCCAGAAATTCCTTTACTCGATCTCATCCTCTGCAGAACATTACTTATTCACAAGTATACCTCAAACCGGAACTAATACAACACATAACCGTACCATCAACTTATCAATAACAGACTCCCCCACTTGGATCAAGGCCTTAGATCAAAACACACCATAAGTTATTCTTCTAAATCAATTCCGAATAACCTAAGACCAAAACCGACGATTCACATAAGTCATAATAGATCATATGGAGCTACTCATGCCCTTAAACAACCGAGCGAAGTGCAAATGCTCAAAACGACCAGTTGGGTCGTTACATTACGGCTAGTTATTGAAAAAAAAGAAAAAAAAACTCTTCCTTATGTTCTTCCCGACAGGGGCATTTCTTGTTAATACTGTTTCTTTGCATCATTGTGCCCCTTCACTCTTAGTCAATCCTTGTCAAAATAAGCAAGAAAAGATTTCAAAATCTGCTACCAGCTTTTCAGTTGCACAAACTAAATTTGGCCAGCGCACTCAGTTGCTACAGTCAACATGCTTTGAGGATTCATGCAAAGGCATCCCCCCAAAAGACTCTTGTCAGCCTACTTAGCTAAAGCAAGCAAAGATAACATCAAGGTTAATCAGGAATTCTATGTAGTACCAAGGAGTGTGCACATCGTGCAAAAGGCACATCTAGTTGTGATTCTCTCTGACAGACAAATTGCTCCAAAAGCAAAAGCCATTCAAGATATCAGAAAAGGTTATCCAAGAAAAGAAATCTCTTTTTCGAGATAAGGCTGATTGAGCCACAAAACACCAATGGCACTAGGAGTGAAATAATCAGGGTTGATACAGAAAGTAAAGGTCCCTTGAAAGCAACAACAGAGTCTCCCAGCAGTGCAACTAACTACCAATACGGTCGGTCTTCCAAAGGCTGGATGATCACAAAGCCAAGCTGTCCAAGACTCAAGGCTGCAAACCGACCACCACTTTTAAAACTGACAAAATTTTCTTTGTTTGAAACAGAAACAAAGCAGTGCAAGGAAAGTGGTTCAAAAAAGAAAATAAAAAGAATAGAAGAGCCGACAAAGGGAAGTTTCTCAAATCTTTGCCTTTATCTGTCTTACTAGTATGCATAAAATTTTGTCATTGCTCTTCACATTTTTCCTCCCAGGATAAAAAGTCATAGTCTGATAGATTTTCCTCCCAATAAAAATCTTAGTCTGATGAATCTTTCTCCTAAGATAACAAAGAAACCTAGTCTGATGAATTTTCTCCTAGGATAAGAATCTTAGTGTGATGAATCTTTCTCCTAAGATAAGAAAACCTAGTCTGATGAATTTTCTCTTAGGATAAAAATCTTAGTCTGATGAATCTTTCTCCTAAGACAAGAAAACCTAGTCTGATGAATTTTCTCCTAGGATAGAAGTCTTAGTTTGATGAATCTTTCTCCTAAGATAATAAGATAAAAAGCCCTAGTCTGATGAATTTTCTCCTAAGATAGAAATCTTAGTCTGATGAATCTTTCTCCTAAGATAAGAAACCTAGTCTGATGAATTTTCTCCTAGGATAGAAGTCTTAGTCTGATGAATCTCTTCCTAAGATAAAAAAAAACCTAGTCTGATGAATCTTTCTCCTAGGATAAACGTCTTAGTCTGATGAATCTTTCTCATAAGATAACAAAAAAGCCTAGCCTGATGAATTTTCTCCTAGGATCGAAGTCTTCTCCTAGCATCGAAGTCCTTGTTTGATGAATTTTTCTCCTAAGATAAGAAAACTTAGTCTGATGAACTTTTCTCCTAAGATAAGAAAACCTAGTCTGATGAATCTTTCTCCTAGGATAAATTTTTTAGTCTGATGAATCTTTCTCCTAAGATAAAAAATTTAGTCTGATGAATCTTTCTCCAAAGATAAATTAATAATAAAAAACCCTAGTCTGATGAATTTTCTCCTAGGATAATTAAAAAAAAAGAAAGAAGAAGTTTTGATTAAAAAAGGGTCATTTGTTCATGCCCCCAGAAAAAGCATTGGGGCAATTTGTTTAAAAATATTTTTTTTAAAAAAAGAACAAACAAAAAATCCTTCTTGGTTCGTTTTAGCATAGAGTACACAATTCCCTAGTCTCGTTTTCCAACATAGGGTCTCCGCTCCCTAGTTGATGTTTATTTTAAACATAGGGTCTCCACTCCCTAGTCTCTTTTTCCAACGTAGGGTCTTCACTCCCTAGTTGATTTTATTTTAGACATAGGCTCTCCACTCCCTAGTCTTCTTTTCCAACATAGGGTCTCTGCTCCCTAGTTGATGTTTATTTTAGACATAGGGTCTCCACACCCTAGTCTCCTTTTCCAACATAGGGTCTCCATTCCCTAGTTGATGTGAGCTTAAATGCATGGGTCACCACTCCCTGATCTCCTTACCAATGTAGGGTACACTCCCAAGTCTCTTTTCCAACATTGGGTTTCCACTCCCTAGTTGATTTTACTTTAGATATAGGATTTCCACTCCCTAGACGAGTTGATCTTAAATAAAGGAACACCATTCAAAAAAAAAACATCAAGATCTTTTCGGGGTAAACCATTCCCGACCTTTTATTGCTTTCAATAATGAAGTGGGATAGAATTCTGTTACAAATAACTCAGGAAATTTTCCCAGTGAAAACTGGGGCAGAAAATTTCGTTCGTTTGTTTGTTTTAGTGCCTGAGCAGGTTATACCTCAAGGCACAGTGTTTGACATGACCAAAAGAAGAAGTCTCAATCCAGAAAAAAAGAAAAAAAAAAGAAAAAAAGAAGTGAATACAAAATGCAGAAGCAGATGAAAAATGTGAACTGCTCAAGACATGGCTGAAGTCACGAGCACTGCATGTTTGGTCTTGATCCGAAAAAGCCGAAAAAGCCGAAGAAGAGTGAACTAGCACGTGCAGCTAGCAAGTATCAAGGTTCAGATCAGAGTTTGCATGAAGAACCAACCAAGACTCAAGATGAACTAGGCTTATTTAGTCTTTTTCATTTTTGACTTCGGTGTAATAAGGAGCTCAGCAAGCAGTAACAGTAGCAACATCAGTGAAATCACAACTTTTCGGTAGTCCCAGCTACCACAACTTCCAGAACTATATTGACCTGATTCCTTTATAGCCAGGGATATGTAGGCACCTCCGAAGCAAGGTTCGGTCAAACTTTTTCAAAGTGTTTTCCATGGAGTATCTAAATGGGCAAAATCCGCTCGTAATTGCTCACTTTATCTTTGTCCAAAAAACTTTCATGTTTCCTAGCAAAGAGGAGCAGTTGTGAGCACGCGATTTTTGCCCGAAGAAAAATACTCCTACAAATTCATAAAAAATAGATTTGTTTTAATTATTTTAATTTTTATAGAATTTTTAGGAATTTCTTGCTAATTTTTGTTTGCATTTAGTTGCATGTTTAATATTTTAAAATTATAAGAAAATACCAAAAATGTCTAAAATATTCATTGCATAACATTTTAGGTTTATTTGCATTTAGGATTTAATTACATGAGTTAATTGCATTATTAAACAAAATCACAAAAAATGTTCATTTTTACATATTTAGCTTTTAGTTTTTAAAATTAATATTTTCCTTTCTTTAGTTTTAAGTTAATTAGTTGTTTTAATGTTAGAAATATATAATCAATTTTAGTTTTACAAATTAGATTGATTTAGGACTTAATTTAGATTTTTTGTTAATTCCATTAGGATTTAAAAATCAAGAAAAAGAAAGAAAGAAAGAAAAGTTTTGTTTGGTTCCGAATTTGGGCCAAAGCAATTTCTAGGCCCAATCCCCTTAAACTCCTTCCGCCCCAGCCCAATTCCCACTACCCAAAATCGGTGCAGCCCATCCCTTTACCAAAACGACCCCGTTTCGCTTAAGCCAATCTTGGCCGTTCATTTCCCTAATCCAATGGCCCTCAACTCACCACCATCCCCCCTTATAACTGTCCTAAGACCAAGCCCTAGAGATGACGCCCCCCCTTTTTTCACCTCTCGTCTCTCATCTCTCATCTCATGTCAAAGCCGCCGTTGGAAATCGCCTCACGGCGGCTGCCCGCTTCCAAACATGCCCAAAACTTCACCAGACAACCACCACATCCCCCTCACCTCATATCTCCGTGCAATTTCACCATAAAACCACCCAAATCCCTTGAATTCTAAATCTGAGAAAATTTCGGAACCCTAATTTTTGCCATTTTTCTGTTTCCCGGCGATTTTCGCATGTTTTGACCTAAAACCTACATCAGTCGATCGTTCTTAACAAGAATGATAGATTGATGTTGATTTTGGTTCATTCCAAAGCCACTGGATTCAGATCAAGCTTGGCCGGCCAGAGGTTGGTATTGGGTATCTTGCCATTTCCTTTTATTTTTCTTTTCTTTGTTTGCGACATAGTTTGATTAATTTAGGTCCTGCATGAGTCTATTTGTTTTCTTTCTAGTTTCGATTGTGTTGATTGTTTTTAACCTGTCATGACAAGTTTAGGTCACTAGTTTATTGCATATTTGCTTAATTGCATGAGTTTCTGAATTATTTGATCTTGATTAATTAGGTCAGTGTTTTGAAAAATGTGCGGTTTTGAATATTTCTTACCCTACTGTGTTTTTTCTGATTTAATTGAATTCATCATGTTAGCCGTTTGTAATTAACAAAAGCTAGAGGAGCCAAAAGAAATCAGAAAATCAGGAGTTTGAGATATTTGTGAAGGAAACTTCTAGAAAGGGTCAAAATGCAATAAGACTAGTAAAATTAGGTCATATTTGGGGTTTAAAAAGGCATTATTTCAGAAAAAAAGAGGCTGGAAAAATGAGAAGATTAGGCTATGCGACAACTGTCCACTTTCAGTTATAATAGGTGTCTTTATTCCCTAAAAACCAGCTGACATTCTCCTTGATTCCCTCCCCTTTTCCCTCACATGAGACCCCTCCTACATTCTATAAAAGAGAAACGTTACTCTCTTCATGAGGACACAGAATTCACCTTTATTTTCCATTTTTCTGCTCTCATCTCACACAGATTTTAGGCACAAAAACAGTCTTTGAAAATTCACACTCATTTCTTCATTTTGAGACTGGTTTCCATACAGAATTTCTGCATTTTTACATTCATAGGTTCAGAAGTTCTGGTTTTCTTTATCCCCTTTAGCCTTCTCAAGTTGATTTTGAATTAAAGTCAAGTTTCATTTTGGGATTTTTACTGCTATGCTGTGTTTATCCGTGGCTGTTGCTGGAATCTGCGGAGTTCATTCTCCTTTTTCTGCCTTTAATTGGCTATTTCAGTTTATTCCAGTTTAAGGTACACACCCTTTGAACTTGTACTGTTTGTTTAAAGCAATTAAAGTCCTATTCAGTTTTGGCTTCCTTGTTTCATCTTGCTATGTGAGTATTTTCTCTGATGAATCGTGCACTAGCTTTAAGTGTCTTCGACCATGTTTGATTTGGTTTTTTTTAAGAGTTGTTTGAGCTTAAGTTTCTATGAATGTTTATTTTGATTTTGTTTAAGGTTTGAGATGAAGTTTTTCTATGAGTGTTGAATCATTGATAAGCATGCAAACTCCTCAGAATGATTCCATCTAGTTGATTTCAGATTGTTAATAGCTATGGGTACTTAGTGAACCCATTAATTTCGAAATTGAGACGGTTTTGATTATCATTCAAAGCTTCACAATAGGAAATAGTTGGAGTCCAAAAGGGACAGTTGGAAGCTCGAGCATGGGTGATTTGAATGCTAAGAAAAGTAGATGAAATGTGTTTAAGTCCATGGTTCTAGAGTTTTGTTGGGATTTGCTAGAAAATGGCTATGTTGTAAAGTTCAATTATAATCATTAATAGTTATTGTCACGACCCCAAATCCACTAAGGATCGTGATGGCGCTGGACACCACTGTTAGGCAAGCCAACACCAAATAACTAGAAATTTCTCGTTTTACTATTTTGAAATCATTCCTTTTTAAACATTAAACAATTAATAAAGAATTCCACTGAACAAATAATGATGTTTTTAACAAACCTAAATACTGAATAATCCCTTAGTCATCCTAGAACCCGGTGTCACAAGTGCATGAGCAATTTCTAGAGAACAATGTTATACACTAACCATCTGGAATACAAATTGGACAGTAAAGGAAATACAATACACTACTCTAAAGGAGACTCTACTGGCTGCGGACCGTCTCGAGAAATGCAGCTCACCCCAGTCTCCGTATCAACCATGCCGCTGCGCCGAACTAAGCCACAAGACAAACATGTGCCTGTGCAACAAAAATGCACAGCAAGTGTAGCATGAGTACAAAAATAACGTGTACCCTGTAAGTATCCCGCCTAACCTCGAAGAGGTAGTGACGAGAGGTCGACTTCGACACTTACTAGTGGTCATATGACATCAAATACAGTGAAGAAGTGAATAAATATGAAGCATAGTAAACATATTAAACAAACATGTATAAAATACGTGAAACAATTCCCTTCTTACAACTATACTCAAGCTCTCAACTAGCATGTTCCCTTCGTAATCGGAACATATGCATAAAGGTATAGTGGCTTTCATAAAATGGTTGTTACAATTTCAAATCAGGGAAAGATCCTCAGATACACTGGCTGCTAGCCAAATGTTAAGCACGAGTCCTATAAGAATGATGTGTGTATATATATATATGCCCAGGCGTATGGCCCGATCCAACATAAACGTAAAATGTGCACTGCCGAGGGTCGAACGACGCAAACCATAGATGCATCTATTAGCCTGCCGAGGCGAACGGCCCGCTCCCATAAGAGAGTGGTACATAAATCCTACTGAGGTGAACGGCTCGATCCCATAAGAGTAGTAGAAGAAAATTCCCCGCTCGCGAATCATACGTGCGACGCGGTAAAGTATAAATTTAAGGAATCACCCCGCTCGCGGATCATACTTGCGACGCGTTCAAATATAATTTAACATTAAAATCATATCTCTTTCTTGATTCTTTTCAAAATAAGGGAAATTTAGCTTGTAGCTTTTTAAGGAAATTACCCCCCTCTCGCGAAACATACATGCGACGCGGTTACACATAGATTTCTTAAGCTATTATAATATTCCTTCAAGTCCTTTCAAAAATACGAAGTTCAAATATAAACTTTTAAGATCTCAAATTCCTCAATTTCAACTGTTTTCAAGAGATTTACTAAGCAAACTCAATCTCGCTTCTTCTCAAGGCAAACAATAAACATGAATCAACAAGGCATGGTGTAAACCTAAAACTACTCGGACATAGGCATAGCTAGTAGCTACGTACGGACTCTCGTCACCTCCATCTTGCGAGCTTGTATTGACTGGTTCTTACCTCGTTTATTTAGTTTTGGATCGTTCGGCTCCAAATTGAGAGTTTGAGCTCGTTCTTGGTATTGGAAGTACGCTTTGGAGCGAGGTGAGTCTCCTTTCTAACCTTGTAAGAGGGAATTGTCCCCATAGGTGAGTTAATTGGTTATGTGCTCTATTTGCGGGGGCTACGTACGCACGAGGTGACGAGAGTCCGTGCGTAGCTACTATTATGCTTAAGTCCGGTAGTCTAGGACCCAGAAACATGCTTACTTGTAATAAAGGCAACCGTGTTGACAAATTTAAAAATGCTTGAACATATTGAACGTGTAAATGAATTTCTAATAGACTAGATATCAATTCTTGACTTTTAAAAGAGTAACTTGCCTTTTTCTGAATAATTGCTCCTTGATGAATTATTGACTTGACTATTTGAATGTGTTTACCTATTGTGGAACGGGCCGAACGCCTCGGTAGATTAAATAGATGCATCTATGGTTCGCGCCATTCGACCCTCTGGCAGTTCACAGTTTAAATATTGTTGGATCGGACCGTACGACCTCGGCATGAGTTGCGCATGCTTGTATTGCTTGCCTTGAGATTTATTGATATTGCTACCTGCTCTCCCGACTTGAGATAATTGTTAATTAATGGGTTATGAATCCGGAGACTTTAAATAAAAAGGAACTTTCACGTGTTTAGTGACTCATTTGAATCTACTGTTGTTCTTAATAAATCCGTGAGTCATCGCATTAATAATATTATTACTGGACCTTTAGTAAGTGTCAAAGTTGCCATCTCGTCTCTACTTCTTCGAGATTAGGCGGGATACTTACTGAGTACACGTTGTTTTCGTACTCATACTACACTTGATGTGCATTTTTGTTGCACAGGTTTATGTGCGACTAGTGGCTTAGTGGCATAGCGGCATGTTGACACGGCGACTTAGGTGAGCTGCACTTCTCGAGACGACCCGTAGCCAGCAGAGTCTCTTTCAGATTTCCATATTTACTTTCTATCCTATTTGTATTCCAGGCAGTTGTTGTATTATATTGTTTCCTAGAGATAGCTCATGCACTTGTGACACCGGGTTCTGGGATGTCTATGGGTTTATTCAAAAATTTAAAATTGTTGAATGTTTCATTATTTATTCAGTGGAATTTGTTATGTATTGTTTAAACGTATAAAAGAAGTGATTTCGGAAATATTTAAAACGAGAAGTTACTAGTTATTTGTTGTTGGCTTGCCTGACAATGATGTCTGGCGCCATCACGACCCTAAGTGGATTTAGGACCGTGAAAACATGGTATCAGAGCACTAGGTTCCTGTAGGTCTCACGAGTCATGAGCAAGTCTAGTAGAGTCTCGCGGATCGGTACGGAGACGTCTGTACTTATCTTCGGGAGGCTGCAGGACTGTTAGGAGTACTTCCCTTCTTGATTCCTCATCGTGCGATTTGATTCCTTGAGGCTTATGCCCCTGTTTCCTTCCTACTCAATCCTACGCGATGCGAACCGTTTATTATAAATCGAGAATTGAAGAATTGTAATGGTACTACCGAGGTGGTGCGGGATGTTTCTCCCTGCATAGTTGTCTCAGCTATTATCGTTGCCCTGTGGAAGTATATTCTGTCGTTTCAGCTCAGTAGCGGTACTTCCGGGAGCTCTGAGGCTAGGCACAAGTTGCCATGATGCTATGAACTCTTGTTCCACAGTATTGATATGATGGTAGGATGTTTACCTATGTGTTGGAGCAGTGAAAGACTTGAAGGGAGGTTTACTCAGTGCATGATCTAGAGATTCGGCATTTTATTCCCAGCAGGGGAAAGGCAAACGGACTAAGAATGGCCAGATGTGGGCTGGTGGAGTAACAAGACTTGGTATTTGCGAGCGTGGTGGAGTTTTCTTTTATGATGAGGTGTCGTTGTCCTAATTAAACGTACTAAGATTGCCAGTGTTATGATCTTCTACAATTCGCCTTTGGGGTAAGATATTGTGAAATAGTATTGAAGATGCGGCTGTCAGATATCGCGGGGTGCGGTAGTTCAGGATTGAGTCAGTGATTCTAATGTCGACGGTTCGAGGAAGATGATCTCGGAAAGGTTTAATGTTAGCAGCAATTGTAGGTTCAAGTGCCACGAAGATAGATTTTATTTAAGGCAACAACTGACCAGCAAAGGATGAGGAAGGACATGTGGGGAGTGTCAGGCGGTGGTTAAAATTTCTAGAAGGCCAGGTATAAGAAGCAAAGGTCGAGTAGTCGACTAAAGGGGTGAGTTTCGCCAAAGTGGGAGAGTTTGGAGTGATTTGGAAATTTTAGTGATCGGTGATTTGGGCCTACGGATTAATTTGGAGTATGGGCTATTAGGCGGCAGGAGATTTGATATAACGAAAAGAAGCTGCTTGAAATGAAGAAGGATACAACCTAACTTTGAATTGGAAGGATGTTGCCGCGCACTTAATTGATGTCCACTGAGGTGAGTGGACTTGTGCAGCTAGAGAGTGAGCTTGGACTCAGGATGGTTCATTAGTGTCGTGGGGATTCCACCCCGTGTAGCAGCGTTGGAAGACGTCGGCACCTAAATCCCACAGGTGGGTTATCTCCAGTGAGCGGATCGGCGGTTGCATGGTTGGCGAAGCTTCTGCGGAAAATCTGTTGGTTATACAGCGAAGAGATCGATCGTGCGAATGTGGTTGATGATTCAGAGTATAAAAAGGGGTTTTTACAGAAATATTCCGAGGATGTTGGTGCTTGATGGTGGAAGGTTATGTCAATATGAGATAAAGAATACTGGTGAATTCCAGAGATTGTGTATCAGTGGCTTCGAGCTAAGTGGGAGAGTCCCACCGCCTATGATTAGGGTTGCATGGCTAATTACTTGCGAGGTTTCTGGTTATTAGCATATTGATGGGTCATCTCAGCTACGGAAAGGACATAAGTGGTGATTTGAGCATAGGAATTGTTAAAGGTGTGCTATGGTTGGCCTTATTGGCTCATGTTCAAACTTGGGGAAGGATTCAGGATTTATGCCTTGTATAGATGTGGGTTTCAAGGGAAATGATTCTGCCGGGTGCTTCGTTGAGAGGGTATTCATGTGCTAGAAGATTTATGGAGTTGATTATATTCGGGGCCAAGTCAAAGCGGGTGGCTCTCAACAACTGTCCTAGTGGATTCAAAGAGGTAAAGTGTGGTGCCTAATGGCTTCGAGCCTATAGGTACAGTTAAGAATCAAGCCTTGTAGCAGCTTATGAGGAGGTGCCCAGAAGGTTCTATGGTGTTTTGACCTGCAGTGTAGCAATTGGGAGGTATGAAATGGTTCGTGGGATTTGAGACAGCATGGTCTCGTGATTCAAGGTCACTCGGGATGAGTGCGGATGGAGTATGCTATGTGTTGAACGGAGTTATTATTATTTCTAACGCAATCGAGAATAAAGTGGAAGAAGATAGATTGATTAGCCATAGTTGAATTGGCATATTGGCGGCAGTGATCAGTTCCTTCAGCGCGATCAAGTTATGCAAGGGATTTGTGGCGGTACATGTGAGGCTTGTCGGCCGCCGTGCGTAGCTACTATTATGCTTAAGTCCGGGTAGTCTAGGACTCAGAAGCATGCTTACTTGTAATAAAGGCAACCGTGTTGACAAATTTAATAATGTTTGAACATATTGAACGTGTAAATGAATTTCTAATAGACTAGATATCAATTCTTGACTTTTAAAAGAGAAACTTGCCTTTTTCTGAATAATTGCTCCTTGATGAATTATTGACTTGACTATTTGAATGTGTTTACCTATTGTGGAATGGGCCGAATGCCTCGGTAGATTAAATAGATGCATCTATGGTTCGCGCCATTCGACCCTCTTGCACAGTTTAAATATTGTTGGATCGGGCCGTACGACCTCGGCATGAGTTGCGCATGCTTGTATTGCTTGCCTTGAGATTTATTGATATTGCTATCTGCTCTCCCGACTTGAGATAATTGTTAATTAATGGGTTATGAATCCGGAGACTTTAAATAAAAAGGAACTTTCACGTGTTTAGTGACTCATTTGAATCTACTGTTGTTCTTAATAAATCCGTGAGTTATCGCATTCATAATATTATTACTGGACCTTTAGTGAGTGTCGAAGTTGCCATCTCGTCTCTACTTCTTCGAGATTAGGCGGGATACTTACTGAGTACACATTGTTTTTGTGCTCATACTACACTGGGTGTACATTTTTGTTGCACAGGTTTTTGTGCGACTAGTGGCTTAGTGGCATAGCGGCATGGTTGACATGGAGACTTAGGTGAGCTGCACTTCTCGAGACGACCCGCAGCCAGTAGAGTCTCTTTCAGATTTCCATATTTACTTTCTGTCAAATTTGTATTCCGGGCAGTTGTTGTATTATATTGTTTCCTAGAGATAGCTCATGCACTTGTGACACCGGGTTCTGGGATGTCTATGGGTTTATTCAGAAATTTAAAATTGTTGAATGTTTCATTATTTATTCAGTGGAATTTGTTATGTATTGTTTAAACGTATAAAAGAAGATTTCAGAAATATTTAAAATGAGAAGTTACCAGTTATTTGTTGTTGGCTTGCCTGACAATGGTGTCCGGCGCCATCACGACCCTTAGTGGAATTTGGGCCGTGACATCTAAGGAATAATCACAAAATATAATTGAAAATTGGTTAGAGGCACTTAGCCAATGATTTGATACGAAAATTCTCTCTCAAAATCGCCCACTCTCGGACCTAGGGTTCAAATATATTGTAAAATGAAGCAAAACTCGAGTTACACAGCTGAAAACAAGCTGCAGATGTCGCATTTGCGATCCAGGGTTCGCAATTGCGAACCCTCGCAAAAGCGAAGAAAGACTTCCCAATTGCGAACAAGGAAGGGCTGGAAAAGGTCGCATTTGCGACATAAAGTCCGCAATTGCGAACTGGGCATCGCAATTGCGATAGGAATGTTCGCAATTGCGACCACACCAGAACCATAAGTTTTTTCCCGACACAAAAAATGAGCATAACTTCCTCATACGATGTCCAAATTCAATGATTCTTTTTGCTATGGCTCCGTAATTACGATATGGATCTAATGGTTCAATAAAAACAAAATTTGGAGCTTATTTGATTAATGTGGTACCCTTTATTTCCAAAGAAACGACGTTGAAACATCAAATAGGAGCGCAATACAACCCGAAACACACCCGAGGCCCCTGGGACCCCGTCCAATCACACAACTCAGTCCCATAACATAACACGGACCTGTTCGAAGCCTCAAATCATGTCAAACAACGGTAAAACCATGAATCACACTCCAATTCTAGCTTAATCAACTTTAAAATTTTAAACTTCTACTTTTGATGTTTAAACCTATCAAATCACGTCCGATTGACCTCAAATTTTGCACACAAGTCATATTCGACATTACGGACCTACTCCAACTTCCGGAATTGGAATCCGATCCCGATATCAAAAAGTCCACTTCCGGTCAAACTTCTTAAAAACCTTCAAATTTCCAACTTTAGCCAAATGACTCCAAAATGACCCATGAACCTCTGAATTCATTTCCGATCGCGCTCCCAACACCAGAATCACCATACAGAGCTATTCCCATACTCGTAATCCCAAATGGACATCGATAACACTGAAATGCACTTCAATCCAAACTTATGAAATTCTTCCAAAAATGCTAACTTCCACAATAGGTGCCGAAACGTTTTCGGGTCTTCCAAAACCCGATCCGGACATACGCCCAAGTCCGAAATCATCATACGAACCTGCTGGAACCTTCGAATCCCGATTCCAAGGCCGTTTAGTCAAAAATCCAGTCTTAGTCAATTCTTTCAACTTAAAGCTTCCGAAATGAGAATTCTCTATCCAAATCAACTCCGAACTTCCCGAAATTCAATTCCGACCATGCGTACAAGTCATAATACCTGAAGTGAAGCTACTCAGGGCCTCAAACTGCTGAACGACGCGCTAGAGCTCAAAACGACCGGTCGAGTCGTTACATTCTCTCCCACTTAAATGTACGTTCGTCCTCGAACGTGTTGAGAACTGCACTGAAGTAGTCTGAAATCACTGCTTAACACCTTGTGCACCTACCCGTGCTACCACAACTCAGTTGGGCACATTAGCTCGATCAAATCTAAAGAAAACCTCTTTCATTTAGGCAAATAAGCCTTAGAGCATAGTTTCAACATCCGAAGTTCTCTGCTAGGCCTGCTTTCAACATATGAACACCGTATAAATCACCACACGATACACCGATACAAGATTGCATACCTTTGCTGAATTCACACTATGTGCCACGTCATCCACATGACCATAATAACATTCTCTGATCATAATAGCCAACATTCCCCGAATCTGATGCTCACAATGCACCTCATGATATATTTAAGTCCCGCCCCAACTTTTGCAATACCGCCACGACGGAAAAGATGCGTGGAAACTCACAGCCAACTGCTGAGTCAACAATCATTGAGTCTACACCTCTGACAAGAACCATTGCCTCATTCTGGCCAAATAATGATCTTTGCTCTTTATTATACTTCATATAATCCGATTGCACCGACCCTAGATCCAATAATCTTGTCTCACCCAGTACGAACTGCTCAGGCAATAAGTCACCCCCGATCCCGATCAGAAGTCCTATATGATGCCACAACGTGCCAATAGGCTGTAAGCTCGAACGTGATACATAAGGAAAATGAACTCAAGAAGGGACTACTCAACTCAAGCAACTAATATGAACTTTCCTTAGAAAATGGGAAACAAAACACACAAAATAGATATAGGGAACTGTACTCAACATCACACTGTTGCGGCGTGCAACCCGATCCAAACAACATACCCATGGCGGCGTGTCACCCGATCCACACATAAAATTTCACATAAGAAGATATACACCGAGCTAAATCGCTCATTACTATAAAATACCGGATATCGGCCACAAGCACGCTAAGTGCACAATACCATCCCTGGGGAGATATATAGCGCCATAGGCTACAAAACTCAAGCACAACTGAGGTGCGATATATGATCTGAGTCTCAAGAGCCATCCTGCTCACATAACACCATCGCTACGCGGGACCTCAACACATAAGAAATTTAGCAAGCCGTCTCACAACTCACACGGCGCAATATAGCATCACATAAAATAGTCGACGACGAAATAACATCCAACGTTCGAGTGCTCCTCCATAAGGAGCGCTATGCCGAAATGAACACATCCGGCCTGATATAGAGCCCACATTCATATGTAAATCCATTCTCAGACCTTAAGCCAATTCTGATCGTACTGAACTAGGACAAAAATCTTTCCTGGTTCCATAATAACGCCCTTTTTCCCATAACACACAAGAACAACCGTCATAACCGGAGTAATCCTCCACAGTCCACAACCCAATAAACCGAGTGCCCTCCAGGCATAAATTCTCAAATTAACGATATCACCACAATCTTCATACTTGGTTTAATTCTTCAATCAATTAAGTGACTACATTCCACACTTATACAAAATTCCCGTGGGGCACGCTCCCACGACCTTAAGTAACAGATAACAGGTCTGCACATCCATACCACCGACCGCACTAACGCTGAAAAGCGATCAAGAATCCTTAACCAGGATACAAAGCCCTTTTTACAAAACACCAATCTCAGGTGACGTCAAAGACAATGCCAGCTTACTTTAAACATTCAAACCCCTTTCCTGCTCATCCGAGCTCGTGACATCCTTGTCAACACCGAACTGCAACCTTGATCCTCACTTCAAATTCCATACCACTCACTGCACCCAACATGCCAATATGTGATATCACAAGATTTTCATCATAACTCCAGAACCACTAATAGATTAATATTTCATCCTATAGAAACTTTTCACTTAACTCATTTCAGGAGAACCATAGCCACACACAGGTGAATTCTCATAACCGTACAATATGCAAATCTCTAAGTAGTGGTCTAAGCCACCATAGCCCTTCCGGGATCCGCCTACACATAACAGGGCCATAACACTAGAATACTTCCGAAGAAAATCAATTGCGGCGGCCGTCAAGCCTCGCACGTATCGTCACAAATCACCAGCATAACTCAATCACGCTGGAGGAACTGACTACTGCCACCAATATGCCAATTCAACCATGGCTAGCCAATCTAACTTCTTCTAATTTATCCTTAATTGCCTCAGAAACAATAATAACTCCATTCAACACATATGAACTCAATCTGCACTCCTCCTGAGTGGCCTTGTATCATGTGACTATGCTGTCTCAAATCCCACAAACCGTCTCATGCCCTCCTTGTGTGCATATTCACATATTCATCTGCTATACCCATTCTGAAAATCCCTTTGCAAATCCGAAGTCATTCCCTTTCATTCCTCCAAAAGCTATACTACAAGCGAAGATATCATATAACCTTCCGAGCCTCTTGTCATAATCCGCTGCAAAGCTCAATTCTTAACCATACTTATGGACTCGAAATCCTTAGGCACCATGCCTTAACCTCTCAATCCACTAGGACCGTTATTAAGAGTCACCCACTTTGACTTGGTCCTGAATATAATCAACTCCAAGACTCTTCTAGCACATGAACACCCTCTCAATGAAGCACTCGTATCTACACGAAGCGTAAATCTTGAACCTTCCCCAAGCATGAACATAATTGATAAGGCCATTTATGGCACACATCTCTCGAACCATTTGCTCAAATTACCACTTATATTCTTTTCCTATTAGCTGAAATAACTCGCCCTTATGCCGATATCGAGAAACCTCACAAGTAGTTAACCGCGCAACCCAATCGTAGGCGGTGCTTAGCTTGAAGCTACTGTTACACAACTCTGGGGCCCACCAAGATTCTTTATCTCTCATTGACATAACCTTGCGCAATCAACCGCCAAATTCCTCAAAATCATTCCATTAGCATTTCATGAACACTCTGAATCTCTCGCGACATTCACATATTCGACTTCTTGCTGGATAGCCAGTAGGATTCTTCGCAGAAGCTTCGCCAACGACGCGACCGCTGATCTGCTCACAGGAGATAACCCGCCTATGGAAATTACATACCGACATCTTCCAACGTTGCTGCATGGGGTACAATCACTACGACCTCAATAACCCACCCTGAGCCCGTGCTCATTCACCAACTGTACTAGTCCGTTCACTTCTTATGGACATCAACCAAATATGCGACAATATCATCCAATTCAAAGTTATATTGCATCCTTCTCGTATCAAGCAACCCCCCTTTCTGTTGCATCCAATATCCCGCTGTATAATAGCCAATATTTCAAATTAAGATCGTGGACCTAATCACCATCCATTAAAATTCCCAAATCCCTCTGACTTTTCCTCAAGGTGTGTAGTTACCCTACCACTGAACCCATATGCTATTCTGCCACTCTCCCACTTTGGTCAAACTTACTCCTTTAAGCAACTACTTGACTCCTGTTTCCCACACTTGGCCTTCTAGGAGTTTAATCACCACAAGACACTTCCCACATGCCCTTCCTCATCCTTCGCTGCCTAGTCAAACTCGCAGGACGAAACATCACGCACCACATCTGCAGTACCATTAAAATTCCTCAATTCTCGATTTATAATAAGCGCTTCGCGTCGCATAGATTGAGTATGAAAGAAGTAAAGGCATAAGCCTCAAAAGAATCAAACCGCACGATGAGGAAAAAGAAGGGAAGTGCTCCTAACAGCCCTGTAGCCCCTCGAAGATAAGTACAGACGTCTCCGTACCGATCCGCAAGACTCTACTAGACTCGCTCATGACTCGTGAGACCTAAGGGAATCTAGTGCTCTGATACCATGTTGTCACCCAAAATCCACTAAGGATCGTGATGGCGACGGACACCACTGTCAGGCAAGGCAACACCAAATAACTAGAAATTTCTCGTTTTACTATTTTGAAATCATTCCTTTTTAGACATTAAACAATTAATAAAGAATTCCACTAAATAAATAATGATGTCTTTAACAAACCTAAATACTGAATAATCCCTTAGTCATCCCAGAACCTGGTGTCACAAGTGCATGAGCAATTTCTAGGGAACAATATAATACACTAACCATCCGGAATACAAATTGGACAGTAAAGAAAATACAATACACTACTCTGAAGGAGAATCTACTGGCTGCGCACCGTCTCGAGAAATGCAGCTCACCCCAGTCTCCATATCAATCTTGCCGCTGCGCCAAACTAAGCCACAAGACAAACATGTGCCTGTGCAACAAAAATGCACAGCAAGTGTAGCATGAGTACAAAAACAACGTGTACCCAGTAAGTATCCCGCCTAACCTCGAAGAGGTAGTGACGAGAGGTCGACTTCGACACTTACTGGTGGTCCAATGACATCAAATACAGTAAAGAAGTGAATAAATATGAAGCAGAGTAAACATATTAAACAAACATGTATAAAATACGTGAAACAATTCCCTTCTTTACGACTATTCTCAAGCTCTCAACTAGCATGTTCCCTCCGTAACCGGAACATATACATAAAGGTATAGTGTCTTTCATAAAATGGTTGTTACAATTTCAAATCAGGGAAAGATCCTCAGATACACTGGGTGCTAGCCAAATGTTAAGCACGAGTCCCATAAGAATGATGTGTGTATATATATATGCCCAGGCGTATGGCCCGATCCAACATAAACGTAAAATGTGCACTGCCGAGGGTCGAACGACGCGAACCATAGATGCATCTATTAACCTGCCGAGACGAACGACCCGCTCCCATAAGAGTGTGGTACATAAATCCTGCCGACGTGAACGGCCCGATCCCATAAGAGTAGTAGAAGGAAATACCCCGCTCGCGAATCATACGTGCGACGCGGTAAAATATAAATTTAAGGAATCACCCCGCTCGCGTATCATACTTACGACGCGGTCAAATATAAATTTAACATTAAAATCATATCTCTTTCTTGATTCTTTTCAAAATAAGGGAAATTCATCTTGTAGCTTTTTAAGGAAATTACCCCGCTCGCGAAACATACATGCGACGCGGTTACACATAGATTTCTTAAGCTATTATAATATTCCTTCAAGTCCTTTTAAAAATACGAAGTTCAAATAAAAACTTTTAAGATATCATATTCCTCAATTTCAACTCTTTTCAAGAGATTTACTAAGCAAACTCAATCTCGCTTCTTCTCAAGGCGAACAATAAACATAAATCAACAACAATATCAACAAGGCATGGTGTAAACCTAAAACTACCCGGACATAGGCATAGCTAGTAGCTACGTACGGACTCTCGTCACCTCGTGCGTACGTAGCCCCCACAAATAGAGGCACATATTAATTTGGTTCACCTATGGGGTTAATTCCCTCTTACAAGGTTAGAAAGGAGACTCACCTCGCTTCGAAGTTCCATAACCAGCATTCTAGGCCTTCCGAAGACTCAAATCGATGCAAAATGCTCCAAAACTAGCCAATAATTATGTAAACCCATTAATCTATGTTCAACTACTCATTATAGTTCAATTTATAACAATTCCTAACCCCGATCGAAAAGTTGACAAAATTGCCCTCGGGCCCATGTGCCCGGATTCCGAAATTTTTCGAAGATAAAGTTTACCAATGACCTCACGAACTCAAATATATATTTATTCTCAATTCCATGCCCAAAATCGTGGTCAAAATCCAAAAATATCAATTTCTAGGTTTTTCTTTAAAACCCCAAATTTTCCTTTAGATTCTCATGAATTTTGATGTTAAACCTAAGGTATAATCACAAAATATAATTGAAAATTGGTTAGAGGCATTTACCCAATGATTTGATACGAAAATTCTCTCTCAAAATCGCCCACTCTCGGACCTAGGGTTCAAAATATGATAAAATGAAGCAAAAACTCGAGTTACACAGCTGAAAACAAGCTGCAGATGTCGCATTAGCGATCCAGGGTTCGCAATTGCGAACCCTCGCAAAAGCGAAGAAAGCCTTCGCAATTGCGAACAAGGAAGGGCTGGAAAAGGTCGCATTTGCGACAAAAAGTCCACAATTGCGAACTGGGCATCGCAATTGCGATGGGAATGTTCGCAATTGCGACCACACCAGAACCAGCAGTTTTTTCCCGACACAAAAATGAGCATAACTTCCTCATACGATGTCCAAATTTGATGATTCTTTTTGGTATGGCCCCGTAATTACGATACGGATCTAATGGTTCAATAAAAACTGAATTTGGAGCTCATTTGCTTAATGCGGTACCCTTTATTTCCAAAGAAACGACGTTGAAAAATCAAATAAGAGCGCAATATAACCCGAAACACACCCGAGGCCCCCGGGACTCCGTCCAATCACATAACTCAGTCCCATAACATAACACGGACATGCTAGAAGCCTCAAATCACGTCAAACAATGCTAAAACCATGAATCGCACTCCAATTCAAGCTTAATGAACTTTAAAATTTCAAACTTCTACTTTCGATGTTTAAACCTATCAAATTACGTCCGATTGACCTCAAATTTTGCACATACATCATATTCGACATTACGGACCTACTCTAACTTCTGAAATCGGAATCCGACCCCGATATCGAAAAGTCCACTTCCGATCAAACTTCTCAAAAACCTTCAAATTTCCAATTTTAGCCAAATGACTCCAAAAGGACACACATACCTCTGAATTCATTTCCGACCGCGCTCCCAACACTAGAATCACCATACAGAGCTATTTCCAGACTTGGAATCCCAAACGGACATCGATAAGACTGAAATGCACTTCAACCCACACTTATGAACTTCTTCCAAAAATGCTAACTTCCACAATAGGTGCCGAAACGTTTCCGGGTCTTCCAAAACCCGATCCGGACATACGCCCAAGTCCGAAATCATCATATAAACCTGCTGGAACCTTCTAATCCCGATTCCAAGGTCGTTTAGTCAAAAATCCAATCTTAGTCAATTCTTTCAACTTAAAGCTTCCGAAATGAGAATTCTCACTCCAAATCAACTCCGAACTTCCCGGAATTCAATTCCGACCATGCGTACACGTCATAATACCCGAAGTGAAGCTACTCAGGGCCTCAAACTGCTGAATGACGCGCTAGAGCTCAAAACGACCGGTCGGGTCGTTACAGTTATTTTGATTTTGTATTCTACAGGCATGTAATGCATAGCTGATTTGATTTTCGGTGATGATTATTGAAAGCATATATCAAATTCAGCCTTAAACGTTTAATTGTTGATTATGCAAGTTGTTTTTTTTGTAAATGCTTAGACTCATGTTATGGGACTGTCTCATTGGCCCAACAATCTTTGTGTAAAACATATACATTTGGGCCTGGCCACTGTTCAAGCCCACATCTGAATCCCTTATTAATTTGAGCCTAAGTTATAGTAATGTAGTGGGTTGCTCTCTCAATTGGAAAAACCCATTCGAAAAATCAGAAGCTCATGATTGTCACGACCCAATTCCCTGTCAGGTCGTGATGGCGTCCAGCATCCGTCGCCAGACAAGCAAATTGTGAACAACTTAGTGATTTCCATTTTTATTTAAGAATTTCCAACCACCAATTTTACTTAAATTTAAGCATTTAGTACTTAATGAAATTTCAAGGCAACCAATGCAAGAACCACTAGAGGAAATCGTGAACATAACTTTTACAACCCAAAAATAATAGTCTACTAATACGTGAGCCAGGATCTAGTGTCACAAGTACGAGGGCAGCTAGTAGAATGTACAAAGAAATATGACTATCCTACTGCCTGAAATAGAATAGACAGTAATAAACAAAAGGAGAGACTCCGGCATGCTGCTGAACGACTCAGTAATGCGCGCTGGACGGGTAGCTAGATGAACCTGCCTCAGATCCTGTACAATTAAGTACAGAAGAGTAGTATGAGTACATAAATAATATGTACCCTGTAAGTATCCATCCTAACCTCGAAGAAGTAGTGACGAGGGGTCGACTTGACACTCACTAGGACCAATAATAATATAAATTAAGTGTTACGCTAAGAATGGATAGCATGAATAATTATAACAGTATAAGAACAGGGAGAAGTAAGATATTCTTTCATAAACAAAATGTCACTTTCATTCATATCATGTAACAACTTACGTTTCTAAGCACTTAAACAGTATAAATCACGAGAAGTTCCAAATAAATAACATCTGCAGATTATGCCGAGGTCGTACGGCCCGGTCCAACATAATATTAAACTGTGCACTATCAGAGGGTCGAATGTCGCGCACCATAGATGCATCTATTTACTACCGAGGCGCTCGACCTGATCCACAATTAATAATTTATTTTCAAGAAAGCACACATTGCCTATTTACAGTTAAGTGATTCATAAAAATTCTTAGGTAAGTGAGTATAGCCATCTATATTTGTTTTATCAATTTCCAGCATGACTTAAGTAATCTTAGTAACAAGTAAGGATGCAAACATTGCAAGTATTGCAAGATACAAGTCCTAAACTACCCGGATAATTAGCATAATAGTAGCTACGTACGGACTCTCGTCACCACGTACGTACGTAGCACCCACAGATAAGTACATACATCTGTTTAATTCACCTATGGGGTTAATTCTCTCGTACAAGGTTAGAAAGGAGACTCATCTTGCCCCAAAGCTTACTTCCAAACTCAAGAATGCGCTCAAACCCTCAAATCGGAGCCGAACAATCTAAAACTATTCAAATGGGGTAAGAACTAGTCAATACATGCTCAAGAGTTCATATTCTAACTATTAAAGTAATTTCCCAACCCTAAATGAAAGGTTCCTAAAATTCATCCCCGGACCCACATGCCTGGATCTTGGAAATTTCCGAAGAAAGTTGTTACCCATAACCTTAGGATCAAGAATATATGATTTCTACTATATTGCATAACAAATTTCGTGGTTAAATCTCATTTTTATAAAAAACCTAGGTTTTACTTTAAACCTATAATTTCCACTAATTTACATGTTGTAATCTACCCATAAACTATGTATTAAACTCACATTAAGTAGGAATTACTTACCTCATAAAGCTAGGTTGAAAGCTCCCCTTTTGAAGATCCTAAATCGCCTAAGAATGGAGTGAAATGAGTCAAAAATGACAAACTCCCGTATTAAATGAAGGCCACTGCCTTCAGCGATTTTCGCATCTGCGGTGCGTTGACCGGATCTGCGGTCTTGATTCTGCGAATGGTTGTTCGCTTCTACGGAGATGGGCCGGGCTAGCTGGGGCCGCATCTGCGGATGGGTGACCGCTGGTTTGCCAAGAACATAAGACTGCCACCATCTACGGGCCCTACCCTCCAGCTGGAAAGTAGTGAAGCCAACCCCATGAGACTCCAGTATCCTCATGTTGTGCAGTCTGTCCCTGCACCTATCAATGAAGTCCTGGGCATCCTCATGATGCTCACCTCCGAAGATAGGAGGGTGTAACCTAGTCCATCTGTCCAATAACTTTTGCGGATCGCCGTCCGCAGCTGGTCTGGGTTCAGGTGCCACTGCTGCAACTAGCTGGGCCCCATCCGCGGGTAGTGTACCCGGAGTCTGATACACCGCAGCTGCATGTCCAGGAGCCTAAGCAGTAGGGGTCTTTACTCCCCCTCCCACCTGAGATATGGCTGGGTCTGCTGGAAATAAACCAGCCTGGGTCATAGAATCCATGAACCGCAACATACAGCCCATGACCTCCTTGAAGCCGGTCGTTGTAATGAAATCCACTGGGGCAGGCTCTGCTGCGGGCACCTCGCCCTGCTCCTCAACAATAGGATCCCCTGCTAGATCCGCTAGTGGTGCAACTGGGGTAGCTCTAGGACGCCCTCGTCCCCTACCTCCGTGCCCTCCCTTGGCCTCTGCCTCGGCCTCTAGCAATGGGGGAGCAGCTCCTCCCGGGTCTGGAACGTCAGCCGTATGCGTCCTCACCATATGTGAGAGAATAAAAGAAGGAAATTTAGTATACCATCAACTGCACGAGTAGTTTCCTAACACCCTATAGCCTCTCGAAGATAAGTACAGACATCTCCGTACCGATCCGCAAGACTCTATTAGGCCTGCCCATCACTTGTGAGACCTACATGAACCTAGTGCTCTAATACCATATTGTCATGACCCAATTCCTTGTCAGATCGTGATGGCGTCCAACATTCGCCGCTAGACAAGCCAACTGTGAACAACCTAGTGATTTCTATTTTTATTTAAGAATTTCCAACCACCAATTTTACTTAAATTTAAGCATTTAGTACTTAATGAAATTTCAAGGAAACCAGTGCAAGAACCACTAGAGGAAATCGTGAACATAATTTTTACAATCCAAAAATAATAGTTTACTAATGTGTGAGATAGGATCTAGTGTCACAAGTACGAGGGAAACTAGTAGAATGTACAAAAAAATATAACTATCCTACTGCCTGAAATAGAATAGATAGTAATAAACAAAAGGAGAGACTCCGGCATGTTGCTGAACGGCTCAGAAGGGGGCAGCTCACCGTGAAATCCCAGTCAAGTATCAAGAATGTGCGCCGGACGGGTAGCTAGATGCACCTGCCTCAGATCCTGTACAATTAAGTACAGAAGCATAGTATGAGAACATACACAATATTTACCCAGTAAGTATCCAGTCTAACCTCGAAGAAGTAGTGACGAGGGGTCGACTTGACACTTACAAGGGCCAATAATAATATAAATTAAGTGTTACACTAAGCATGAATAGCATGAATAATAATAACAGTGTAAGAACAGGGAAAAGTAAGATATTCTTTCATAAACAACATGTCACTTTCAATCATATCATGTAACAACTTATGTTTCAGAGCATTTAAGCAGTATAAATCACGAGAAGTTCCAAACAAATAACATGCGCAGATTATGCCGAGGTTGTACGACCTGGTCCAACATAATATTAAAATGTGCACTGCCAGAGGGTCGAATGGCGCGAACAATATATGCATCTATTTACTATCGAGGTGCTCGGCCCGATCCACAATTAACAATTTATTTTCAAGAAAGCACACATTGGCTATTTACAATCAAGTGATTCATACAAATTCTTAGGTAAGTGAGTATAGCCGTCTATATTTGTTTTACCAATTTCCAGCATGACTTAAGTATTCTTAGTAACAAGTAAGGACGCAAGCATTTCAAGTATAGAAAGATACAGGTCCTAAACTACCCGGACAATTAGCATAATAGTAGCTATGTACGGATCTCGTCACCACGTACGTACATAGCCCCCCACAGATAAGTACATACATCTGTTTAATTCACCTATGAGGTTAATTCCCTCTTACAAGGTTAGAAAGCGGACTCACCTTGCCCCAAAGCTTACTTCCAAACTCAGGAATGCGCTCAAACACTTAAATCGGAGCCGAACAATCCAAAACTATTCAAAATGGGGTAAGAACTAGTCAATACATGCTCAAGAGTTCATATTCTAACTATTAAAGTAATTTTCCAACCCTAAATGCAAGGTTCCTAAAATTCATCCCCGGGCCCATGTGTCCCGATCCTGGAAATTTTCGAAGAAAGTTGTTACCCATAACCTTAGGATCAAGAATATATGATTTCTACTACATTCCATAACAAATTTCGTGGTTAAATCTCATTTTTATCAAAAACCCAGGTTTTACTCTAAACCTATAATTTTCACTAATTTACATGTTGTAATCTACCCACAAACTATGTATTAAACTCACATTAAGTAGGAATTACTTACCTCACAAAGCTAGGTTGAAAGCTCCCCTTTTGAAGCTCCTAAATCGCCCAAGAATGGAGTGAAATGAGTCAAAAATAACAAACTCTCGTATTAAATGACGGCCACTGCCTTCAGCGATTTCCGTGTCTGCGGTGCGTTGACCGCATCTGCGGTCTCGCTTCTGCAGACGATTGTCTACTTCTGCGGAGATGAGCCGGGCCAGCTGGGGCCGCAACTACGGACGGGTGAGCGCTCCTACTGTTCCGCTTTTGCGGAAGAGGAGCCGCATCTGCGGAACCTTGGATCCTCTCCTTGGGCCGCATCTGCGTTCCTTCAACCGCACCTGCGAGCTCGCACCTGCGGCTGGCCAACCGTAGGTGCGGTTATGACAGCAACTAGAGCTTCAGCTCCTTCTCAAATTTTTAACTTAGTTCGAGCCTCGTCAGATTGACGCTCGGGGATCCCGGGGCCCCGCTCGAAAATACCGACAAGTTTGGAATCATAAAACGGACTAGCTCGAACCCTCGGAATGCCCAAAACGATATTAAAACTAAGAATCACACCCTAATACCAATTGAATCAAACTTATGTACTTCAAGTTCTTCAATCTACTTCCAATGAGCCGATTTACTTATACTACTCGCAGCGGTAACAAATTTTGTGGCAAGTCTTAAATGACATTATGGAACTATTCCCGCTCTCGGAATTCCGTTCGGACCTCGATATCACAAAAGCCCGCTCCAAACCAAATTTGAAGACTTCAAAATCCTTAAAGAATCAACTTTCACTATTAGGCGACAAAATGCTCCCGGGTCATCCAAAACCCGATCCGGACATACGCCCAAGTCCGAAATCATCATACGAACCTTTTGGAACCTTCAAATCCCGATTCCGAGGTCGTTTACTTAAAATATTGACCGAAGTCAAACTTGGCCTTTTAAGCCAACCGTAAGGAACCAAGTGTTCCGATTTCAACACAAACTCTTCCAAATCCCGAATCAACCGTTCCCGCAAGTCATAAACCGGTAAAAGAAAATACGGGAAGTCTTATTTAGGGAAACGAGGTTCTAGAAAGCAAAACGATCAGTCGGGCGTTACAATGATCTCTTTGCCCACCCGACTAGGCCAATATCTCGCGGCCCATTCAACTCCAGTTTACGCGCTGGCCTCTTTTCACATGAGCTTTAGAACCTGGGCCACTAGTTTGAGCACATTTAATTGCCAAAATTTCATGGTATAGCCAATTTTCGGACTGGTCAATTAAAAATAGCCAGCGTTTACCAAGTCAATGAGAAATAGCCACCGTTTTGCTGCAATAGAGACCGATCCAGCATAATATACTAGAGTTCGGTGCACTTGTGTATGAACTCTAGCATATTATGCTGGACCGGTATACTTTGCTGGCTCCAGTATAATATACTGGAGACTGGAGCACTGGTGCTCCAAACTCCAGTATATTATACTGGACCATTATACTTGCTGGAACTCCATCATATTATGCTGGAGTTCCAGCATACTATCCTGGAACTCCAGTATAATATGCTGGAGTTCAAGTATACTTATGGTGGAACTCCAGCATAATATACTGGAGTATTTTTTGGGTTTTGAACAGTGTTTTCGCTCAGATTTATCTTTACGTAAAAAGTGGCTAAATTTCGATTACTTTTAAAATTGAACTATTTTCGAACGACCAGTTGTAAATCTGGCTATTTTTAAAAATCACTCCATTTAATTAAATCTAACAGTTTTAATCAACATCGTTTTACTTGGGTAAACAATCTTGTATTCTGAACATCTTGTAATAGCCCATAATCCACTAACAAAATCAAGTAATTAATTATATTTTTTTAGCAAGTCTTATACTCGCTCCACAACAAATGAATCCCATAAACTTTGGACGTCCAATAATCTCAGAACTAGTTTAGGAAAATAATTTGAACATCGTAGCTTGCTTTAGGATCGTGATTATGTATACGTTCGCGTGACATAGTTATCATTTCCAAAATTAAAGTCAAGGTATGCGTTGGCGCAACTTAGGCGAAACAATCTTAATATTAATAAAGCGTTACTGATTGTGTACACGTTCGCGTGACATGATTTTAGCGCCCCAAATAAAGCGGATTTACACACATGTAATCCGTTTCAAAGATAAATCCATAAACGCCATAATTTAAAAGCGGTAAAAATGTTAAATGTATATAGGCTCTAAAACACGTAATAATAAATCAGGTATGATTAAAAGCGACCGTGCTAAAACCACAAAATCCGGGAATGCCTAACACCTTCTCCTAGGTTAACAGAATTCCTTACCCGGTCTTCTGTGTTCGCAGACTTCAAAATAGAGTCAATTTCCTCGATTTGAGATTTAAAATAAATCAGTGACTTGAGACACCATATAATTATCCCAAGTGACGACTCTGAAATAAATAAATAATCTCATTTCGACTAACGCCACTTTAATTGGAAAAACTCCCTATCCCCTTGGAAAAAAGGAGGTGTAACACTTATTACCTTGTAATAATCATCAATAAATGTAAAAAAAATTCTCTTGAAATTTAATATGTTTTACACTATTATCCTCTTACTGGATCTCTTTCATCATTTAGATCTATTCATAATATTTTTGAGTATTATTTAATAATTTAATTTATTTATTTTAAATTAATTTAAAAATATATGTATCATCGGATTATCTATATTTTACTCTTTATACATTCTCTTCCCTACTAAAAAATTTTAGTTAGCTTTTTACATAAATATTTTACCTATACTCAAATAATCACATTTTATTTTAAAGTATAACTTTGAATTAGTTTAAAAATTAATACTTAAGTTCTTTTATAATGTTTCAAATCTATTGAATTTTCTTATGGTTATTTTTTGTATTACGTGTATTTATTTTATTTTCTCTTTTAGTTTCAAGATAAAAATTTGACTTTTAATTTTCATTAGTGCTATTACCTACATGAAATATTTATTTAGTATATTTAAATTTTTAATCTAATATCAGATTTTTATTTTTTTTATCTAGCAAGACTTCAATTTTGTGGTCATATCCGTATTTTGAGTGTTTTCGTCATAACTTTAAGAACTTTCTAATCTCAAGTTCAAATAGTATTTTCCTTTTATTTTCAGTACAGATTTTTTTTGAATTTTAATTGTTCCAAGATAAAAATTTGCCTTTTAATTTTCATTAGTGAAATTACCTACATGAAATATTTATTTAGTATATTTAAATTTTTAATTTGATATCAGATTTTTATTTTTCTTTATTTAGCAAGACTTCAATTTTGTGGTCATATCCGTATTTTGAGTGTTCTCGTCATAACTTCGCCTTCGCACAGAAGAACGAAAGGAGAAATCAATGCTCTCTAGTTGGGATATCTCATGTTTCCGATAACGATAACTTAAGAACTTTCTAATCTCAAGATCAAATAGTCTTTTCCTTTTATTTTCAATACAATTTTTTTTTGAATTTTAATTGTTTTTCTTACTTTTTTTATAACGTTATCTAATATGTAATATTATCACATTTTCATGTGATTTTTATTAACTTTTCACTTTATTTAATATTTTTATTCACTCGTATTTTAATATAATATAGATAGATATGTGATTTTTTATATTAAATAATTTTTTTAATTTTCAAACTATTGATTGAAATTCTTAAATTTTTCAACAATATTTTTAAGTATTGTATAACCAATAACTAATTATTATTTTAAAATAATTTAAAAAATCCAACTTGAAACTACTCTACAATTTGAATGGATAATTTTTTTATTTTTTCTTTTATTATAAAATATTTTATTTAATTATTTTATATATATTTAAATTCAAAAATAATAACCAATAGCTAATTATTAACTATTTATGCCATGTGGCTTTTTTCTAGACTGCAACTTGGCTTATGGAGAGGGCTATTTCCTCTCCTTTTAATAATATACAGATATAGATTATCCCTTATTAATACAAATAATAATAATATTGTGTGATGTTAACGTCTTTATGTCATTTAAGAATTTTGTAGTATAAAAAAAGAAGTATAGATATGTGAATGCTATAGAATATCATATCAAAAATATGACTACTTACTCTTTTTTTTGTATACTAGTTTCTGAACACGTGCTCATCAAAATAGTGAAGATGGTATCAATCATATTAAAATTTTAAAGAAAAGTGCAAGTTGAAAAGGAGGAACGATTAACCTATTCTATATTTTCTGAAATTTGCAAAATTGAACAATTAAATTTAGTAAATTAGGTATAAGTCCCATTACAGAATATCGTAGCTCTTCTTTCGCTCGCCATTATATTTTATCTTGTAGTTGCTAGGAAGTAAACCCATACACAACATATAACTGTAAAATTTAAAAAACAAATTCTATCTAATTTCTACAATCTAAAATGGTACAAACACACTACACTACTAATTGTTGTGGTTTAGTTGGAAACACGAGAAACTTTCGCTGTCATATGTTCGACTACCTTAATAATTTTAAAAATAATAATAATAAAAGTGTAGAAATATTACCAATTTTGTGATGCAGTAATCCAAGTAACTTGTTAAAAGAATTGTAATATAACGACCCGACCGGTCATTTTGAGCTCTAGCGCGTCGTTCAACGGTCTGAGGCCTTTAGTAACTTCACTTCAGGTATTATGACTTGTACATGTGATCAGGATTAAATTTCAGGAAGTTCGGAGTTGATTTGGAAAGAAAATTCTAATTTCGGAAGCTTTGAGTTGGAGGAATTGACTAAGGTTTGACTTTTGAGTAAACGATATCGGAATCGAGATTTGAAGGTTCCAACAGGTTCGTATGATGATTTTGGACTTGGGCGTATGGTCGGATCGGGTTTTGGATGACCCGGGAACGTTTCGACGCATATTGTGGAAAGTTGGCATTTTGGAAGAATTTCATAAATTTGGGTTGAAGTGTATTTTAATGTTATTGATGTCCATTTGAAATTTTGAGCCTCGGAATAGATCCATATGGTGATTCTGGTCTTAGGAGCGCGTCCGGATGTGAATTTTGAGGTCCGTAGGTCATTTTGGTGTCAGTTGGCGAAAGTTGGAAGTTGGAGGTTTTTGGAAGTTTGACCGGAGTGCATCTTTTGATATCGGGGTTGGATTGTGATTCCGGAAGTTGGAGTAGGTTCGTAATGTCAAATGTGACTTATTTGTAAAATTTGAGGTCAATCAGATGTGATTTGATAGGTTTCAGCATCAGATGAGGAAGTTAAAAGTTCAACAGTTCATTAGGCTTGAATCGATGCGCAATTCGTAGTTTTGATGTTATATGGTATGATTTGAGGCCTCGAGGAGGTCCGTGTTATGTTATGGAGCGGGTCGGTGTTATTGGACGGGGTCCCGGGAGCCTCGAGTGTGTTTTGGATGTGTTTGGGTTGTATCGCGCTCTTATTTGATGTTTCAACGTCGTTTTTTCGGACATAAAGGGTACCATATTGAGCAAACGACCTTTGATTTGTGATTGGATTAAACCATTAGATCCGTATCATAATTACGGAGTCATATCAACAGGAATCACCAAATTTCGATGTCGTATGAGAGAGCTATACCCATTTTCGTGTCGGAAAAAGTTGCTGGTTTCTGGTGCGGACTTTGCTCTTCACGAACGCGAAGAAGGAGGTTTGGGTTGACCGGTCAATGCAAAGAATTGCTCTCCGCGAACGCGAAGAAGAAAAATCGCCTCGACAGTGTTTTAAACCGAGAATTTTAGTATTTTGGGCATATCTTGAGTTCTAGAGCTCCGTTTGAGGTGATTTTAGTGGTGTTGTTCTCGTCTCAACAAGTGGGAAAATATCTGACCTTTATTTTGATGTTTCTCCATGACTATTTCCGTCGGTTATTATTTTTATCCATGTTTGGATTGAAAAAATTGGGATTTTGAGCCAAAGTTGAGAAATGGTAAATCCTTGATTTGAGGGCCGATTCATGGACGAAATTGGATGATTTTCTGGATATGGACCATATGAGTTATGGCTAATATTTATTTTCAATAATTTTCGGAATCCGGGCATGTGGGCCCGAGGGTTGACTTTATTGACTTTTCGAACGGAGTTGGTAATTGTTATAAATTGATTTATTATGAGTATTAGAGTATATTATTATTGTTTGCACATTACTTGACTAGTTTTGGAGTGACGGGCACCCGTTTGAGGTGTTAAAGCGGTGTTGGAGCCAGTTATGGAACTTCAGAGCGAGGTAAGTCTCCTGTCTAACTCTGTGAGGGGAGACTACCCCCAGGTGTTGTAATTGATATGTGTTAATTGTTGCGGGGGCTACGTTCGCACGAGATGACGAGAGTCCGTACGTAGCTACATTCATGTTATTGTCCGGGTAGACTCAGGTTCACGACATGCTATAACTGTACTATTTGGGTTATCTCTTGCTTATTAAATTATTTTACTTCGCATTACTACTTGAGACTAGACAGACGTAGAGTGATAGACTTCTTATTGTAGAGATATGACCAGTTTCATGATTAGCCGCGAAATAATTGTACTCCTCTTACCAATTTCTCCCGCGTTATGCGTTCTCATCGAAAGGTTTCCTCTAAGCTCCTTATAACTCACATGTTCCTTCATGAGTGGGGTCAAGGACCCATCAAAGCTTCTTATTCTATTGGGATCGGTCCATTCGCCTTGGCAGGATAGATACATCTATGCTTCGTGCCGTTCGACCCTCGACAGTGCATAGAGTATGAAGGGATCGGGCCGTTCGCCTCGGCAGGATAATGTACCACTCTCTCATGGGAGCGGGCCGTTCACCTTGGCAATATAATAGATGTATCTATAGTTTGTGCCGGTTGACCCTTAGTTGAGTTGAATTCTTTGTAATGGAGTCATTACAAAGTGGCTTGTAATATGTATTTACAAGTTAGTGAAGTTGAAAGCCTGCAGGTGTAGGTCGTGGTTTTTGTCCCCTTGAGTGGGATTTTTTCACGTAAAAATCCTGTGTCTCATTTACATAATGGTTCTGTAGTTACCATTGTGGGAACTGATATAGTACCAGATCTCTATATGGTTTGGTTCATTAGTATTTTCAGTGAAAACTCATAGAGGACCAGGTTCTCTATACGGTCTGGTGGACGCTTAGTTTTTAACAATTGGTATCAGAGCGGGTTCTTTCTAAAAGGTTAACACCTAGAAAGGATCTCAATGGCTGATCCACCTAACTTTGAGGAAGGACAATCAACCTACAGACCCCCTAGATTCATTGGTCAGTATTACGGCTGGTGGAAGACTCGTATGCATGATTTCATAATGTCAGAAGATTCAGAGCTGTGGGACGTCATTTGTGATGGTCCACATGTTCCTATGAAGAAGCTTGGAGAAACTGGACCAATGGTGCCGAAAAATAGAAAAGAGTACAGTGATATTGACAGAAAAGCTGTAGAAAAGAACTTTCGTGCCAAGAAAATCTTGGTATGTGGTATAGGACCTGATGAGTACAATAGAATCTCAGCATGTGATTCTGCCAAGGAAATATGGGAAGCTTTGCAAACGGCACATGAATGAACCACTCAGGTTAAACAGTCCAAGATTGACATGCTCACCACCGAGTATGAGCTCTTCAGGATGAAGGATGATGAGTCTATACAAGATATGCACACTAGATTCACATCTATTATAAATGAGCTTCATTCACTTGGAGATGTCATTCCTAGAAACAAGCTTGTAAGGAAGGTTCTCAGTGTTCTACCTGGCGCTTGGGAGAGTAAGGTGAATGCTATCACCGAAGCTAAAGATTTACAAATTCTAACCATGGATGAGCTGATTGGAAATCTGAAGACATACGAGATGAAAAGACAGAGAGACAGTGAAAGAAGAGAGCCGAAGAAGGAGAAGAACCTGGTGCTCAAGGCTGAAAACAATGACTCAAGTGAAGAAGATAGTGATATCGCCTATCTTACTAAAAGATTTCAAAAGGTGGTTCGAAGGAATGGTGGTATACCAAAAAGAGGCAGTTCAAGTAAGGAGGAATACAAACAAAATCCTGCTAAAGCAGCAAAAAGGAACCTGGTTCCAGACAAACGATTCAATCGAAAAACTGCAGCTGACAACATTGTGAAGCAGACTCTTGCCGCTTGGGGAGACTCTTCTAGTGAATCAGAAAGGAAACCAGATGCAGAAAACAGTTGCATGATGGCAGTGGAAACTGAAGCAACTAAGTATGACTCACTGTTCGCGTTGATGTCTCAGTCTGATGATGATGATGAAGAAGATGAAGATGGTGAGGTAAGTTTCAGGGATGTTCAGAGAAATCTGAAATCCTACTCCTCTAAGAAATTGATGGCACTAGCTAATGTTTTAATTGATGCATATTATAGTCTTGAAAATGATAAGGAGGCCCTGACCATAGAGCTAGGAGATGCTGAACAATCCAAAGATGATCTGGTGGTCTGTGTGGTAGATTTAAATGAGACCATAGCTAATCTTGAAAAAGAAAAGGAAGTTCTAACTGAAAAAATAAATAGTGTAGAAAATGAGAGAGATGACTTGATGGTAGTGGTTGTTGACGTGAAGGAAACCATAGAAAACTTAAGCGAAGAAATTAATACCCTATAAGAGAAAATTGCTGATACTGAGCAAGCAAGGGATGATTTTTAGTGATAATCACAGATCTAGAGGAAACCATTGAGGGACTCAAATCTGAACATAGGCATGTAAGTATTGAAAAAGGGAAGGGAGTAGCTAGTGAGACACACATCAAACTTGAAAAAGAATTAAATAATGTGAGAACTAGTCTATGTGGTGAACTCGAGAAAAATAGGCAGCTTCAAGCTGAATTGAAGAAAGTAAAAATTGATCTTGAGAAATCTCTCAAGTGGACCTGGTCCTCTGATGCTGTCACTGCCATGTACTTCAACAATAGTGGAAACAGGCAGGGAATCGGGTTTCAAAAGAAGAAAACTCCTTACAACCCTCATAGCAAGTATGTCACAGTTCTTGATAACTGGCTTTGTACCCACTGTGGGAACAATGGGCACTTCAAAGAAAATTGCCAAGCCATGTTTCAATCGGTTCAGAAAAACAAATTATTTTCTGAAAAGGTGACCACTAAAAAGGGACCAGGTACCACTCGCAAAAATCGCATATTGCCTGCAAGGACTAGAAAGTCTCTTATTCACCCTTTTCCTCATTACAAGGGACCCAACTAGTTTGGGTTCCTAAATCTAACCCATAATTTAGATGTGCAGGGAACAGTGAGAGGAAGCGGACTGCAATGGATCATGGACAGTGGATGCTCAAAGCACATGACTAGAAATACCATGGATTTTCTCTCACTGAAAGCCCTGCAAGGAAGGGATGTACCCTTTGGAAAATGGAAAGAAGGGGTACATTCTAGGTATGAGGAAGAAAACAAGGTAAAAGTTCGTGTCTATGCTGGTGATATGAGCTACTTGAATGCAATTGATAATGATTCAAAGACTTGGCATAAAGGATTGGGGGGATACAAGTTCTCACTTTTGGATATATTGATGAAGAAGGACCTGGTCCATGATCTGTCAAATTCAAAGTTCAAAAAACAGGGAGCATGCAATTCCTATGGGAACACTGAGCAGGAGTGAAAAGAGGTATATCTTTGGGATTGTGGATGATTACTCAAGATTCACTTGGACACTGTTTCTGAGGACAAGAGATGAGACTCCGAGGTATTTGTGACCTTTGTCAAGAAAATCCAAGTGAAGATGGGATTGAAAGTAGCTTACATCAGATCTGGCCCTGGAATAAAATTTGACTACGCAAGGACTCCTCAGTAAAATAGTGTTGTTGAAAGAAAGAACAAAACTCTGGAAAACATGGCACGGACACTACTCACTATCAGTGGAATAGCAAAAATTTCTGGGTAGAGCCAATAAACCCTGCGTGCTACTTGATGAACAGGTGCATGATCAGATCTCTCCTGAACAAAACCCCCTATGAGTTGCTGACTGGAAGGAAACCCAAGCTGACTCACCTAAGAACATTTGGGTGCAAATGCTATGTTCTCCTCAATGGAAATGATCGGCCTGGTAAATTTGATGCCAAGAGTGATGAAGGAATCTTTCTGGGATATTCCTCTTAAAGCAAACTCTACAAGACTGCAACAAAAGAACACAATGTGTGGAAGAAAGTGGTCATAAGCTATTCAACAAGACTCCTTCTTCTGACAAAGGAGGAAATAGTGATGATCAAGATAATGAACCATTTTTAGCTCCTGAGATATTATCTGATCTTTCAAATGGCAAGGCTGATATGATGAGTAAGATGAAGGAGACAGGTGAAGACAATGCAACATCCTCTTCCACTTCTCAAGAGGAACCTGGTACGTAAATTACTACCACTGAAGCTGACGAAAGAGTTGGAGATGCAGTGTAAGGCACTCCACAAGTAACAGAACAAGGAGTGCAGGGAAATCCATTTAACTTACCCAGTTCCTCTACCAATCAAACTTCAGTCCCAAATTGGAAACACAAAAGCTCCCATCCACTTGATAATACAATCACCCCCTTTGATTCTAGAGTTCAAATAAGATCAAAAATCATAAATTCCCTAGCATTCTCAGCATTTCTATCCCAAATAGAACCCAAAAATATCAAGGAAGCCTTGAAGGATGCAGACTGGATTACTGAAATGCAAGAGGAATTACATCAACTTGAAAGAACAAGGTATGGCACCTGGTACCTAGACCCTCAAACAGAACCATCATAGGGACCAGGTGGGTATTCAGGAATAAGCTGGATGAACATGGAAATACTACAAGGAACAAAGTAAGGCTTGTTGTCCAATGATACAATCAGGAGGAAGGGATCGATTATGATGAGACTTTTGCCCCAATAGCTCGCATGGAAGCTATTAGGATCCTCATTGCCTTTGCATCACATATGGAATTCACCTTATTCCAAATGGATGTGAAGAATGTCTTCCTAAATGGGTTTCTCAAGGAAGAAGTCCATGTCAAGCAACCTCTAGGTTTTGAACGTCATGTACATCCTGAACATGTATTCAAAATTGGATAAGGCACTGTACGGATTGAAGCAGGTCCCTAGAGCCTGGTACGAGAGACTATCCAAGTTTCTCTTGGAAAATGGCTTCACAAGAGGAAAGATTGACAATACATCGTCTTTGAAGAAACGGGGAAGGAACCTGCTCATTGTTCAGATTTATGTGGATGATATCATATTTGGAGCTACAACTGACTCGTTATGTGAAGAATTTGCTAAACTCATGGGAAGTGAGTTTGAAATGAGTATGATAGGGGAATCATTGGATCTCTACTCTACCTTACTGCCAGCAGGCCAGACATTGTATTTAGTGTGGGATTATGTGCAAGGTTCCAATCAAGCTCTAAGGAATCTCATCTGAAAGCTGCTAAGAGAATTCTGAGATATTCTAAGGGTACACAGAACCTGGTCCTGTACTATCCTTCAGGCGATAATTTCAACCTTATTGGTTGTGCTGACACTGATTATGCAGGCTATCTGGTGGACAGGAAAAGCACATCTAGAATGGCTCATTTCCTTGGATCATGTTTTATCTCATGGGGTACAAGGAAACAAAACTCAGTAGCTCTCTCAACAGCTGAAGCAGAATATGTTGCAGCTGCCTCGTGATGTGCTCATTCACTGTGGATCAAGCAATAATTGCAAGATTTTGGTGTATACATTGATTGTGTACCGGTTCTATGTGACAACACCAGTGCTCTCAACATGGCAAAGAACCCGGTTCAACACAAGAAAACCAAGCACATTGATGTCAGACACCATTTTCTCAGGGACAATGTGGAAAAGGGTCTTATTTGTATAAGATTTTGTTGCACAGAAGATCAAATTGCAGATATCTTCACCAAAGCTCTGAGCAGGGAACACTTTGAGAAACAGGATGGCACTGGGGTTACTTAAACCTAATTGAGAACCTGGTTCTGCTGAACATGACTATGATAGTCACACTAAGGTAAAGTTGGCTAAAGTGTTTTCTGACTAGGCCTAACTCACATCTATACCGTTGCAGGTAAACACACTTGATGATCATAGAAGCTAAAGGTACAGTGTTGAACTTTGGAGGAGAGCTGCAAAACCCTTTTACAAAAACAGGTCAGGAACCAGGTTCCTGTACCATAAGTTAGTAGTAATGTGTTTTTCGCATGCTTGTTCAAAAAGATAACAAAATTAATTCAACTGCCACATCATCCAACTTTTCAGACCAGTAGTTCTAAACCATTGTCTCCCTTTGCATCTTTTTAATTTTTCCTTCAGAACTCTCTACCACTTCTCTCACCATGGCCAACAAACAATCGTCTCCTTCTCCTGCCATCAACATCACTCCTACATCTCTACCTCCTTTAACACAACCACCAGAAACCCACTTCTTCACTATCCCTGATACTACTATACCCGTAAGCACTTGAACTCCTCCGTTCTAGGCTCATCGGCTCCCACGGAGTCACTAGAAAAGGAAGCGGCACTAAGTATCATGGCTATCGCTGCTAAGAGTCTTATGAATGAAGGAGCCTCCCCTCTGCCTGAATCTCAGGGGGAAGAAACTTCATTCTTGGGGGATAAAAGGACTCTGGTGCTTTTTGAGTCTCCGGTTTATGACACCGTCACCAAAAAAATAGTTGAAGAACCTGATTCTCTTTCAACTGAAACAAACCAGGCGGTTGCAGAAGAAAGGGGCTTTTGAGTCTGCCTTGCACAAGAGTAAGCAGAGTATTAAGAAAATGAAGAAGAGGTTGATGAAATAGGGGGAAGTGGTGGCTGACAAACACATTCCAGTGGTTGAGGTTGATAAAGATGCTGTGGAGGAACCTAGTTCCTTAGTGAAAAGATCTACAAAAGTTTGTGGTTAAGAAAGATTTGTTTGAAAGTAACATTGTGGCTGTTGCAAGCAGGAACGGGAAGTTGTTGAAATGTCCAAAAAAAAAGTGGAAAACTGTGGGAGGAACTAGTTCAATGAAGACCATTCCAAGTGACAGTGGCCTTGGGCAGGAGAGTCTGAGCACTCAGAAAAGTCTTGTGGGGTCGCACGTTTGACCCGGCAATCTTGGAGATGGCCGGTACGCGATAAGTTCTGGATTTAGGCAACAAGTGGAGAACCTGCGGGAGAAACTGCTTGACTAACAGCTGTCTGCAAATGCCCGCATGGACCTGGTTCTCAAAACCATTACTGCCTCCTCTTCCAAGCCTCCCTCTTCTAGTTCCCCCTAGGTTCCTCTCAGTGGCCAGTTATCTTTCGCTCCGATATTTTATGGGTGTTGTTTTCTTTTTGTTTGTCCTTTTGTGATGGCATGTTGGATTTCACTGTTGCTGCTCTTGTTGAAACAGTCTAATTTCTTATCAATGAAACAACTCCTCTTTTGCTTGTACAATGCTTGTTTTCCTTTTTTGCTTCTCTTTTCTATCATGTTGTGTGCACATATGTGGCATGAGTTAGCCTTGTTAGACTTCTTTATGCCATTTTGTCTTACTGTGTTTTTTTGTTGATGCCAAAAGGGGGAAGAAGAATCGATTAGAAATTGTAGCAAGTAATTAAGGGGGGGAAGCATGGAGTCAGGCGGAACATATGTTAGAAATTGTAGCAATTAGTTAAAGGGGGAAGCATAGAGTGAGGGGGAACATATGTTGCTTGCTGGTACCTTATCTGGTTAAGTCAAATAGTCATTAATGTTAAAAGTTTGTCATCATCAAAAGGGGGGAAATTGATGGGCTTAAGGTCTTTTAATCTATGTTTTGATGATCTAACAAACTTTCTGTATAGAACCAGATAAAGGACCTAAAGCATGCCTGGTACAATCATTCAAGTTAATCGACTCAAGACAATCTGGGCAGTGCGCCTTTAGATTCACAAGAACCAGATCAGATTAGGGACCTGATACCTTGGTGCTTCCTTGACAGAAGTACAGGTCAACTATATAGCTGGAATCATTCAAATGCAGAAAGTGACTGTCCGCAAATGTACAAAGAGGAACACAACAGGGACCTGGTCCCTTAGGGTTCTCTGACAGAAGTATAAGTCAACTACAGCTGGAAAGCAACTGCAGAAAGTGACTGCCTGCAACTATACACGTGACAGTGCAACAGTCACTTCCCATTGAGAAGAAACATGTACTAATCAATATTTGACATCACCATTGTGAATTGACATCACCATGGTAATGTCTTTTGTGGTATAACAACCTGGTGCAAGGCATCTGATCGGTTGAACACTTGAAAATCAGAAAAGGAAATATTCTCTCAAGTGCTAGCAACAGACTCTCTCAAGAACAAAGCCGCAACAACCTCAAGGACCGGATCCAAGATTGAAGATATCTTAAGTCCTTAGGTTTGTTGAGTCTTTGTTTTGTGTTCTTCATTGTAACTCCTATCCTGCTTTCTTAGAAGCGTTGATTAGGAAACCGCTTGTAAAATCCGTAAACTCTCTGAGTTTATATTTGACTAGGATTAGTCATAAGTTAAAGTCTTTGTTACTAGAGAGTGAAAAAGTGGCTTGTGGTGAGAGTATCACAAGTTAGTCAAAAGCCTTTGTAACTGTAGAGTGACAAAGTGGCTTGTGATGAGAGCATCACAAGTTAGTGAAAGTCTTTGTAACTAGGGAGTCACAAAGTGGCTTGTGGTAAGATTATCATAAGTTAGTTGAGTTAAATTCTTTTATAATGGAGTCATTACAAAGTGGCTTGTAATAGGTATTTTATAAGTTAGTGAAGTTGAAAGCCTACAGGTGTTGGTCGTGGTTTTTGTCCCCTTGAGTGGGATTTTTCCACGTAAAAATCCTGCGTCTCATTTACATACTGGTTCTGTAGTTACCACTGTGGGAACTGATATAGTACCAGATCTCTATATGGTTTGGTTCATTAGTATTTTCAGTGAATACTCATAGAGGACCAGGTTCTCTATGCAGTCTGGTGGACGCTTAGTTTTTAACAACCCTCGGCAGTGCACAGATTATAATGGGATCGGGCCGTACACCTCGACATTTCTATAAAATACTCTCATAGAAATCGTGCGTAATATCTGACAGGATGTCAGTGTATCTATGAGTCTTCCTGATTTGAATTATGACAACTTATCTGGTGAGGTCCATTATATACAGGGGTGTTCGTCAGTCGGTACAGTACGGTACTTAGACATTCCATTCGGTATTTTCTGTATTCGGTTTCTTAAAATGCAATACCAATACCGTAACTAAATTCGGTATGGTTCAGTTTTTCTCCTTTCGGTTTCGATTTATTCGGTTTGGTAGCTTCGGTTTATTCGGTTTGAATACCAATTAGTGCATAGAGTCATAGACTGTAATATTCTAAATTATAAAACTAAAAATATTTGTTGACAAAAGTTTTGTCCAAAACTAGCAAATATCAACCCAGAGAGAGAAAACTGTACATAAAAGAATAAATTTGATCATTAGAAATGTCTTGTTAGTTGCTTAGAGTTATTTGATGAACTTAGAGAATAAAGAAAAGTAAAATTTTATATTTTTATATTTATGTTATAATCAATAATATATGTATTGTGTAATATAATATATATTTTGGTACGGTATCAGTATTTTGGAATTTCATTTTAAAATACCAAATACCATACCTAATACCAATATTTTTTAAAACTTAAACCAAATACCATACCGAATACCAAAATATCGAAAACCAAATACCAAAATTTTCGGTTCCTCTACGGTAATTTGGTATTTACCAAATTATGCACAGCCCTAATTATATATATATGCTCCGCTTGAGGAGGTAATTGCTAATTGAGAGCTTGAGTCTATTGTAGAGAGGAGGATCGTATCACGTATTTATACTTGTCTAATTAATTTATTTACTCTGCCCCATATCTGTTTACTTTTTACTGTATCTATCTTATTGGACCACTGGTAAGTGTCGATGTCGATCCCTCGTTACTATTTCTATGGGGTTAGGCTAGATACTTACTGGGTACGCATTGATTTACGTACTCATGCTACACTTGCTGCATATTTTTGTGCAGGTACATTTATGTCTAGTGATCTTTTGGGCGCAAAGGCGCGGCTATTGTGGGGACTTACCGTGAGCTGTATTTCAGGTTACGATCTGCAGCCTGCATAGTCTCCATCAGAGTTATTTGTATTCTCATGTCTAATTTTTATCTCAGACAGATGTTGTATTTTATTTTATTTCCTAGTTGATGCTCATGCACTTGTGACACCAGGTTTTAGGGGTGCTTATGGGTTGTCCTTTATTGTAGTTGTAAAAACATTATTAGTAGCCCTGTAAATTCTATTTCTTACTATTTAATTGATGAAAATTATGATTTCAAAAATACAAAAAATGAGTAATTAAGTTAAACATTCACTGTTGTCTTGCCCGATGGTGATGTTAGGCGCCATCACGACCTCTAGTGGATTTTGGGTCGTGACAATTTGGTATCAGAGCGTTATGTCCATTTAGGTCTCACGAGTCATGATCAAGTCTAGCAGAGTCTTGCGGATCGGTACAGAGACGTTTGTACTTATCTTTGAGAGGCTACATGACTGTTAGGAGCACTTCCCTTTCTTGATTCCTCATCGTGCGATTTGATTCCTATGAGGCTAATGCCATTATATCCTTCCTACTCATTCTTATACGATGTTTAGTGCTTGTATCAATTGGGCATCAAGGAGTTGTATTGGTACTACAAACGTGGGTAGGATGTTTCTCCCTGCGTATTTGAGTTGATATTCTGTCATTTCGGCTCAGTAGTTGTGTTTTCAATGGTTTCGAGGCTGCGCGCAGATTGCTCTGATGTTCAAATGTTGTTATCGCACCATGTTGGTATAATGGTAGGGTGCTTGTTTATGTGTCGAGGCAGTGAATAACTTGAAATGAGGTTTTTCTCAGTGCATGATTTAGAGGTTCAGCATTTTATTTCCAGCGGAGGAAAGGCAATCAGACTATGAATGTTCAGGTTTGGGATAATGGAGTAACAAGACTTGGTATTTTCGAGTGTGGTGGGATTCTCAATTGTGATGTGGTGTCATCGTCCTTGTTGAACACGTTAAGGTTCGCCGGTGTGATGGTCTTCATCAATTTGCCTTCGGGGAAGGGTAATGTGAAATGGTGTCGGAGAAGCGATTGTCAGAGAAAGCGGAGTGTAGCGATTTCGGAATCAAATGGGTATTTCTAATGTTGATGGCTCGAGAAGGATGATCTTCTAGGAGGTTTGGAGTTGGTGGTAATTTATTAGCTCAAGTGCTACAGAGATGAATTTGGATTTGCTGCAACAATTGGGCAGCGAAGGACGAGGAAGGACACGTGGGAGGTGTTTTGCGGTGGTTGAATTGCTAGAAGGTCAAGTATGAAAAGCAGAAGTCGAGGAGTTGCTTAAAGGAGAGGGTCTAATGAAAGTGGGAGAGTGGTAGAGTAACATAAGGGTTTTATGGTAGGATGGCCACACGCCTTGAGGAAAGTTTGGAGCCAATTAGGAATTCATGGTGGATAGTGACTAGGTCTACGAATTTTATTTGGATGCAACATGACTTCGAGTTTGGAATGTATTGTTGGACTTTTAGCTAATGTCAATGGGGAAGAATGAATCTCGGCGGGTCCAGGGTTATGTAATTGTAGCTTCAAGCTAAGTGGGAGAGCCCCACCATCTTTGATTGGATTGCGTGGTTGTTTACTTGTGCGGTTTCTGGTTATCGGTGTACTGGGTTATTACGACTAAGGAAAGAAAACATCAGTGGTAATTTGAGCAAAGGATTTGGGAAATGAGTGCTATATTTGGCCTTATCGGTTCATGTTCAGGTTTTGGGAAGAGTCAGAGTCTATGCTTCGTGTGGATGTGATGTAAAAGGAAAGGAATTCAGCTGGTTGCTTCTTATATAGGGTGTTCATGTGCTAGCAGGGCCTTGGAGTTTGATTATATTCGAGACCAAGTCAGCGTGGGTGACTCTCAACAACGGTCCTAGTGGGTTCAAAATTAAAGTGCGGGTGCCTAAGGATATCGAGTCCGCGGTATGGTTAAGTATCGAGCTTTTGTAGTGGATTATGAAAGGGGCTTGGAGTATTCTATGTTATCATCCGTCTGCGGTATAGCATTGGAGAACTGGGAGAAAATAACTTCATATTCATAAAGGAATTATCAGAATTGGTGCACCAATTGAAGATGCGAACGTGCGCACAATAAGGGTATGAGTTAGTTCGTGGGTTTTGAGGCAACGTGGTGTCGTGAAATAGGGTCACTCAGCATGAGTGCAGATTGGGTTCGTTATATTTTGAATGGAGCTATTATTATTTCTAAGGTAAGTGCAGAGTAAATTAGAAGAAGTTGGTTTGGTTAGCATTGGTTGAATCAGCATGATGGTGGCAATGATCAGCTCCTTCAGCGTGTTAAGTTATGCAGGTGATTTGTGGAGGTATGTGCGAGGCTTGACGACCGACGTAAATTGATTTATTTGGAGGTATTCGATTGTAATGGCCTGTTATGTGTAGATGGATCCCGGAAGAGTTATGATGGTTTAGACCACTACTTGAGGATTGTAATTTCTATGATTATGGGAATTCAATCGCGTGTTGCAATGGTTCTCTTGAAATGAGTTAAGTGAAATGTTTCTATATGATGGAGTGTTTTATTCTATTACTGGTTCAGGAGTTATGATGGAATTCTTGTACTCTCGCTTATTGGCATGTTAGGTGCTGTGAGCGGCATAGGAATTGGAAGTTGAGGATCAAGGTTGAGGTTCGATGTAGACAAGAATGTTACGAGCTTGGATGAGCAGGAAAGAATTCAACTGTTTAGAGTAAGTTGGTATTGTCTTTAACGTCACCTGAGATCGGTGTCTTGTGTAAGAGGCTTTGTGTACTGATTCACGGATTCTCGATTTGCTTTACAACATTGTATCGCCGGTGGTATGGATGTGCAGATTTTGTTACCTGGTGCGGAAGTTCGTGAGAGCGTATCCCACGGGAAGATTGTATAAGTGTGATATGTAGTCACTTGATTGATTGAAGATTGAAACCAAGTATGGAGATTATGGTACTATCGCTAATGTGAGAGCTTAGGCTGGGAGGCGCTCTATTCATTTGGTTGTGAATTGTGGAAGTTTGTTCCGGATTGGATGGTTGTTCTTATGTTTCATGAATAGGGTTGTTGTGGATCCTTGGAAGGTTATTAGCCCAGTGCGGTACGATCAAAATCACCTTGAGGTCCGTGGATGGATCTAGATGTGAATGTGCGCTCTATATCAGGCCGGATGTGTTCATTTCAGTATAGCGTTGCTTACAGAGGATTCTTCGGGCCTTGGATGTTATTTCTGTAATTAGCTATTTCATGTAATCTCTATTGTGCCATGTAGGTTGTGAGACAGTATGATTATTTGCACTCGTATCGATATCCCATGTAGTTTGTGGTGTTTTGAGAGCAGGATGGCTCTCGAGATGCAGGTCATTTATCGCACCTTAGTCGTGCTTGAGTTTTGCAACATATGGCGCTATCTGTCCCCAGGGATGATATTATACACTTGGCATGCTTGTGGTCGACATTCGGGTATTTCATAGGTATGAGCATTCTAGCTCGGTAGGTATTTCCTTATAGATTATTATGTTTGGATCAGGTGGCATGCCACCACGGGTATGTTGTTTGGATCGGGTGGCACGCTGCAGGTATCATGGTTGGATTGGGTTGCGCGCCTGAACGGTATCATGTGTGGATTGGGTTGCATACCGCAACGGTGTGATGTTGAGTACAGTTCCCTATATCTATTCTTATGTGTTTTGTTTCTCATTTTCTGAGGAAGGTTCATAACATCTTTTTGGTTGTTCAATTAGTTACATGGGTTGAGTGGTTCTTTCCAGAGTTCATTTTTCCTTATGTATCACATTCGAGTTTGTAGCTTGTTGGCACATTGTGGCATCATATGAGACTTTTGGTAGTGTATGAGGTGGCTTATTGCTTGAGCAGCTTGTATTGGGTGAGACGAGATTATTGGACATGTGATAAGTGCGATCAGATTTATATAAGGTATATTAAAGAGCAAATATCGTGGTACAGTTCATAATGAAGTAATGCTTCTTGTCAGGAGGAGAGACTCCATAATTTGTGATTCGGCAGATGGTTAGGAGTTTCTACAAATCTCTTCCGTAGTGGCAGTATTGCCAGAGTTGGAACAGGGCTTATATATGTTATGTGGTATACTACGGGCTTTGGGTCAGTGGAAATTTCAACCGTTGTGCTTGGGGGAGATTGCCTTGGGCAAATGAGTTATGTGGTGTATGGTGTGATTTCAGCGGAGGAGCATGGTCATGTTGGGTTCCGTGTCTGGTGATTAATACGGTGTTCGTATGTTAGAATTTGGTATTGTGGAGAAACTCTGGATGTTAGAATTTGGCTCTAAAGCTTGCTAGCTAAGGTAGCATGAAGGATTTTCAGTCTGGCTTGAGCTAATGTGCTCAACTGGGTTGTGGTGGCACGAGTAGGTGCACAGGGTGTTAAACAGTGATTTTGGACAACTCCGGAGCAGTTCTTAGCACATTCAAGGACGAACGTATGTTTAAGTGGGAGAGAATGTAACGACCCGACCGATCGTTTTGAGCTCTAGCGCGTCGTTCGGCGGTTTGAGGCCTTGAGATAACTTCAGTTAAGGTATTATGACTTGTAAATGTGATCAGAATTGATTTCAGAAAGTTTGGAGTTGATTTGGAAAGAAATAATTTCGGAAGCTTTAAGCCGGAGGAATTGACTAAGGTTTGAATTTTGAGTAAAGGACCTGGGAATCGGGATTTGAAGGTTCCAACAGCTTCGTATGATGTTTTGGACTTGGGCGAATGTCTGTATCGGGTTTTGGATGACCTGGGAGCGTTTCGGCGCATATTATGGAAAGTTGGCATTTTGGAAGAATTTTATAAATTTGGGTTGAAGTGTATTTTAATGTTATCGATGTCCGTTTGGAATTCCAAGCTTGGGAATAGCTCCGTATGGTGATTCTAGTGTTAGGAGCGCGTTCGGATGTGGATTTGGAGGTCCGTAGGTCATTTTGGGGCCATTTGGCGAAAGTTAGAAGTTGGAGGTTTTCTGAAGTTTGATCGGGAGTGGATTTTTTGAAATTGGGTCGGATTCCGATTCTAAAAGTTAGAGTAGGTCCATAATGTCAAATGTGACGTGTGCACAAAATTTGAGGTCAATCGGACGTGATTTGATCGGCATCGGATGTGGAAGTTAGAAATTCAATAGTTCGTAGGCTTGAATCGATGCACAATTCATAGTTTTGATGTTATTGGTATTATTTGAGGCCTCGAGCAGGTCTGTGTTATGTTATGGAGTGATTCGGTGTGATTGGACGGGGTCCCGGGGGCCTCGGGTGTGTTTCGAATGTGTTTGGGTGGTATCGCGCTCTTATTTGATGTTTCAACGTTATTTCTTTGAACATAAAGGGTACCATATTGAGAAAACGACCTATGATTTGTGATTGGATTGAACCATTAGATCCATATCGCAATTACAGAGTCATAGCGACAAGAATTACCGAATTCTAATGTCGTATGAGAGAGTTACGCCCATTTTCGTGTCGGGAAAGATTGCTGGTTTCTGGAGCGGACTTTGTTCTTCATGAATGCGAGGTATGTCCGGCGAACGCGAAGAAGAAGGTTTGGCTTGACCGGTCAACGTGAAGGTTTGTTGTACTTGATATGTGTTACTTGTTGCGGGGGCTACGTACGCACGAGGTGACGAGAGTCCGTACATAGCTACATTCATGTTATTGTCTGGGTAGACTCAGGTTCACGCCATGCTATAACTATTCTATTTGGGTTATCTCTTGCTTATTAAATTCTTTTACTTCACATTACTACTTGAGACTAGACGTACGTAGAGTGGTAGACTTGCTATTGTAGAGATTTGACGAGTTTTATGATTAGTCGCGGAATAATTGTACTCCTCTTACGAATTTGTCTCGCGTTATGCGTTCTTATCGAAAGGTTTCCTCAAAGCTCCTTATAACTCACATGTTCCTTCATGGGTGGGGTCAAGGACCCGTCAAAGCTTCTTATTCTAATGGGATCGGGCCGTTCGCCTCGGCAGAATAGATACATCTATGGTTCATGTCGTTCGACCCTCGGCAGTGCACAGAGTATGATGGGATCGCGCCGTTCGCCACGGCAGGATTATGTACCACACTATCATGGGAGCGGGCCGTTCGCCTCGGCAGTATAATAGATGTATCTATGCTTCGTGCCGTTTGACCCTCGGCAGTGCACAGATTATGATGGGATCGGGCCGTACGTCTCGACATTTCTATAAAATACTCTCATAGAAATCATGCGTAATATCTGACAAGAAGTTAGTGTATCTATGAGTCTTCCTGATTTGAATTATGACAACATATCTAGTAAGGTCCATTATATATGCTCCGGTTGAGGAGGTAATTGCTAATTGAGAGCTTGAGTCTATTGTTGAGAGGAGGATCGTATAACGTATTTACACTTGTTTAATTCGTTTAGTTACTCTGCCCCATATATGTTTACTTCTTACTATATCTGTCTTATTGGACCACTAGTAAGTGTCGATGTCGACCTCTCGTCACTATTTCTGTGGGGTTAGGATAGATACTTATTGGGTACGCGTTGATTTACGTACTCATGCTACACTTGCTGCACATTTTTGTGCAGGTACATTTATGTCTGGTGATCTTTTGGGCGCAGAGGCGCAACTATTGCTGGGACTTACCGTGAGTTGCAATTCATGTTACGATTCGCAGCCTGCGGAGTCTCCATTAGAGTTATTTGTATTCTCCTCACTAATTTGTCTCTCAGACAGATGTTGTATTTTATTTTATTTCCTAGTTGATGCTCATGCACTTGTGACACCGGGTTTCGGGGGTGCTTATGGGTTGTCCTTTATTGTAGTTGTGAAAACATTATCAGTAGCCCTGTAAATTCTATTTCTTACTATTTAATTGATGAAAATTATGATTTCAAAAATACTAAAATGAGTAATTAAGTTAAACATTCACTGTTGGCTTGCCTAACGGCGATGTTAGGCGCTATCATGACCTCTAGTGGATTTTGGGTCGTGACAGCTTGGTATCAGAGCGTTATGTTCATTTAGGTCTCACGAGTCATGAGCAAGTCTATTAGAGTCTACGGAGATGTCTGTACTTATTATCGAGAGGCTATAGGACTGTTAGGAGCACTTCCCTTTCTTGATTCCTCATCGTGCGATTTGATTCCTTTGAGGCTTATGCTTTTATATCCTTTCTACTCATTCTTATACGATGTTCAGCGGTCGTGTCAATTGGGTATCGAGGAGTTGTAGTGGTACTACAGATGTGGGTATGATGTTTCTCCCAGTGCATTCGAGCAAGTCATTATCGTCTTCTTGCAGAAGGATGTTCTGTTATTTCGGCTCAATAGCTGTGTTTTCAATGGTTTTGAGGTTGCACGCAGATTGCTATGATTTTCAGACGTTGTTATGGCACCGTGTTGGTGTAATGGTAGGGTGCTTGTTTATGTGTCTAGGCAATAAATGAGTTGAAAGGAGGTTTTTCTCAATGCATGATTCAGAGGTTCAACATTTTATTTCCAGCGGAGGAAAGTTAATCGGACTATGAATGTTCAGGTTTGGGATAATGGAGTAACGAGACATGGTATGTCACGACCCAATTCTATTATAGGTCGTGATGGCGCTCAGCGCCGCCGCTAGGCAAGCTAACAGTGAGCTAACCACGTAATTTCTCTTTTTAATAGATTTTCAAGAAATTAAACTTTTCTTAATTTAAAAGATTTAAGAAATAATAGATTTAAAATTAATAAAACTGAAGCAACTGAGTGCAATCATAACCATAGAAATAAACCAAAACCACAAATCTACTAGTGTGTGCCAAGACCTGGTGTCACAAGTGTATGAGCAAATAGTAGAATATACAAAAGAATACTAGTCTACTGTCTGAAATAAATTAGATAGAAAACATAAGCAAAAGAAAGACTCTGGCTGTCACGACCCAATTCCATTATAGGCTGTAATGGCATCCAACACCGTTGTTAGGCAAGCCAACACTGATCAACTAGTGATTTCCTGCTTAGATAAATTCAGAAACAATAGCTTTTTCCTTATTTTAAAAAAAAGATTTAGGAGTTTGAAATTTTAACATAAATAAATGGAAGCAATTAGTACTAATCGTAATCATATGAGCAAACCAAAACCATAAGTCTACTAGTGTGTGGTGTGTGTCCCAAGACCTGGTGTCACAAGTATGTGGGCAGTCTAGAAGAATGTACAAACAATGCTAGCCTACTGTCTGAAAGGAAATAAACAGAAAATAAAAGAACATGAGAGAGACTCTAGCTGCTGCAGAACGGCTCAAAAGGACAGCTCACCGAGAAGTCTCGAGCTGGGAAATCGGTCTACGCGCCGGACAGATGGCCTGATGCACCTGCCTCAAATCCTGCACAATCGAGTACAGAAGTGTAGCATGAGTACATAAAAATATGTACCCAGTAAGTATCTAGTCTAACCTCGAAGAAGTAGTGACGAGGGGTTGACACCGACACTTACTAGGGCCAATAACATAATAATGTGTAGATTCTAAATAAGCATGATATACAGAACTAGTAATAAACTCATAACAAGAAATAACGAAACAGTTCTTCCATCATATTTAATAACCCAAAACACCTCCTTCATTTGAAACAATTGATCTCTAAAACAGTAAATTTATACCAATTAATAAAAGAGCTTCCGGTTCTATAATCACACACAAATTCTACCGAGGACGTTCGGCCCGATCCAATATAATTGTAAACTGTGTACTACTGAGGGTCGAACGACGCGAACCATAGATGCATCTATTAACCTGCCGAGACGAACGGACCGCTCCCATGAGAGTAGTGGATTTTGTCACCCCGCTCGCGGAATATACTTGCGACGCGGTTAAATATAAATATAGCGTAATTTTTCTCCATTCTTTTTAAAATAATAATTTACTTGAAACCTTTGAAATCTTGAAATCCTCAACTTAGTTCCATTCAATGCAACTCAACAAATATGTTCAGATAACAGTACCCACAAAGCATGGTGTAAGCCTAGAACTACCCGGACATAAAAATAATAGTAGCCACGTATAGACTCTCGTCACTTCGTGCGTACGTAGCCCGCACAAATAATCATATATTAATTAAGTTCACCAATGGGAAAACTTTCCTCTTACAAGGTTAGAAAAGAGACTTACCTCGTCTCAAGGCCTACTTCCAAACTCAAGAATGCGCTCAAGCCCTCAAATCGAAGCCGAACAATCCAAAACTATTCAAATAGTGTAAAAACCAATCATTATAAGCTGAAAAGTTCATATTCTAACTATTAAAGTGATTACCCAACCCCAAAGGAAAAATTCCTAAAATTCAACCCCGGGCCCACGTGCTCGAGTTCCGAAAATTTTCGAAGGAATTTGTTACCCATGACCTAAGAAACATAACATATGATTTTTACTAAGTTCCATAACCAATTTCGTGGTCAAATCTCATTTTTATCAAAAACCTAGGTTTTCATCTAAACCCTTGATTTTCACTAATTTTTACATGTTAATCCACCCATAATCTATGTATTTAACTCATGTTGTGTAGAAATTACTTACCTCATAGTGCTAGGTGAAAACCCTCTTCCAAAAGCTCCAAAAATCGCCCAAGAGGTGAAGTGAAATGAAATAAATGGCCTAAGTCCCGCATTAAAAGAGCTGGACATAGGCCTCTGATGTCACATTTGCGATACCGGGTTCGCAAATGTGAGGGTCGCAAATGTGACAAAACACTCGCAAATGCGAAGCCTGGCTTCAGCTGCTCAGGTCGCAAATGCGACGCAGGGGTCGCAAATGTGATCACTGCTGAGGTCGCAATTGCGGCTCAGGTGTCGCAAATGCGAACAATGCCCCAGTTGAGCTTCTTCGCAATTGCGAAGCTCTTCTCGCAAATGCGAGGTTCGCATTTGCGAACTATTTCTCGCATTTGCGAGACCTGCAACTGATGCCAAGAAACACCAGAAATCTTGTGTGTTTTTCACCCCTTTCGAACGTCCGAAACTCACCCGAGCCCTCGGGGCTCCACACCAATCACCCACACATGCTAGCAATATCATACAAACTTGCTCGCGCAATAGGAACACTAAAATAACATAAAAAACCACGAATTGGACGCTAAACACATGAATTTACTCATGAACTCCAAAAAATTCTAAAACACTTCTGCGCGACCGATTCCTATCAAATCAACTCGGAATGACGCCAAACTTTGCGTGCAAGTCCTAAATGACATTACGGGCCTACTCCAACTTCCGAGACTGGAATCTGAACCCAATATCAAAATGTCCACCCTCGGTCAAACCTTCTAAAAACTTCAAGTTTCTAACTTTCGCCAAATGACTCCGAAACGACCTACGGACCTCCGAATCCACTTCTGGACGGGCTCCTAAGTCCAGAATCATCATACGGAGCTATTCCCAGGCTCGGAATCCCAAACAGACATCTAGAATGTACAAATCCATCTCAACCCATACTTGTGGAATTTGCTCAAAATGCCAACTTTCACTATTAGGCACAGAAACGCTCCCGAGTTGTCCAAAACCTGCTCCGAACATACGACCAAGTCCGAAATCATCATACGAACCTATTGAAGCCGTCAAATCTTGATTCCGAGGTCGTTTACTCAAAATGTTGACCGAAGTCAAACTTGGCCTTTTAAGCCAACCTTAAGGAACCAAATGTTCCGATTTCAACCCGAACTCTTCCAAATCCCAAAATAACCATCCCAACAAGTCATAAATCAGTAAAAGCAAGTACGGAAAGTCTTATTTAGGGGAACGAGGTTCTAGAAATCAAAACGACAGGTCGGGTCATTACATCGGCTGCTGTAGAACGGGCTTAGAAGGACAGCTCACCGCGAAGTCTCGAGAATCAGGGATGCGCACCGGGCTGATATCCAGATGCACCTGCCTCAGATCCTGCACATTTGGTGTAGAAGTGTAGTGTGAGTACATAAACAACATGTACCCAGTAAGTATCTAGTCTAACCTCGAAGAAGTAGTGATGAGGGGTCGACTTCGACACTTACTATGGGTCAACAATATAATAATATGAAATTCTAATTGAACATGGCATATATAAATAGAAATAGAACTCGGAGCAAGAAATAATTAAACAATCCTTTCATCGTTAGTAAGTACCAAATCATTTATCATTTAATCATTTAATCTCCTAAGCCAATGAATCAATATCAAATATAATAGGGCTTCCAGTATTATTACGCACGAATTGTGCCGAGGACGTATGACCAGATCCAAATATGCATATACATAAATTGTGTGCACTGCCGAGGGTCGAACGACACGAACCATAGATGCATCTATTAACCTGCCGTGGGGAACGATCCGCTCCCATGAGAGTAGTGGAAATTTACCCCACTCGCGGGATATACTAGCGACGCGGTTGAACATAGATTTTCTCAAGTTATCATATCCCTCAATTCTTTCCAAAACAAGAAATTTAACTAGAAACTTTTTAATCTTGAAATCCTCAACCTCGGCTCTATTCAAGTCAATTAATAAGCATAATCAAATAACGGTGTCAACAAAGCATGGTGTAACCCTAAAACTACCCGGACGTAAGCATGAATAGTAGCTACGTATTGACTCTCGTCACCTCGTGCGTACGTAGCCCCCACAAATAAAAGCACATATTAATTAAGTTTACCTATGGGGTTAATTCCCTTACAAGGTTAGAAAAGAGACTTACCTTGTCTCAAAGCCTACTTCCGATCCAAGATTGTGCTCAAACCCTCAAAACTAGTCAAATATTATATAAATTAGTCAATATATGCTCAAAAGTTCACCAAAATTTGGTGCCAAACGGTCCTAGCCTCGCACTTCCAAGGCCAAATGAGTTCCGCACCTCGTCCGATTAACACCCGAGGCCTCGCCTGAACATACCAACAAGTTTGAAATCGTAAAACGGACTTGCTCGAAATCTCGTAATGCACCAAACAACATTAAGACTAAGAATCACACCTCAAACCAATTGAACAAAAATATGAACTTCAAGTTCTTCAATTTACTCCCAATGCGCTAAAATGTACTTAAACTACTCGGAATGACACCAACTTTTGCGTGCAAGTTTTAAATGTAAATACGGAACTATTCCCGATCTCGAAATCCCATTTGGACCTCGATATTGCCAAACCCTACTTCAAACCAAATTTAGCGAACTTCAAAATCTTCAAAGAACCAACTTTCACTATTAGGCGCCGAAACACTTCCGGGTCACCCAAAACTCGATTCGAACATACGCCCAAGTCTAAAATCATAATACGAACCTATTGGAACCGTCAAATCCTGATTTCGAGGTCGTTTGCTAAAAATGTTGACGGAAGTCAAACTTAACCTTTCTAGCCAACCTTAAGGAACCAAGTGTTTCGATTTCAACCCGAACTCTTACAAACCTCGAACTAACCATCCCCGCAAGTCATAAAATAGTAAAAGCACCTACGGGAAGTCTTAATTAGGGGAACAAGGTTCAAGAAAGCAAAACGACCAGTCGGGTCGTTTCATTCTCCACCTCTTAAAACAATTTTCATCCTCGAACGGGTTCAGAATCATAACTGGAATGCTGAATAAGTGTGGATATCTGCTTCGCATGTCCTCCTCGGACTGCCAGGTCGCCTCCTCGATTGGTTGGCCCCTCCACTAAACCTTAATCGCAGAAATCCTCTTGGATCTCAACTGGAGAACCTGCCTATCAACAATGGCAACTGGCTCCTCCTCATGACCCAGGCTCTCATCTAACTGAATCGTGCTGAAGTCTAACACATGTGACAAGTCGGCGTAATACCTCCGGAGCATGGACACATGAAAAACCGGATGAACTCCCGATAGACTGGGAGGTAAAGTACTCTCATAAGCAACCTCTCCAACTGTCGACGCCCCCTTTTTCCTAAGGCAAAAATCGGGTCTACGACATTTGGGAGGACGACTCGTTCCTTTTTGAGAATTGGGTTTTTGGAATTGAAGAGTCGCCACCTAATGATTAAAGTGCATTAGGACACTAAAAGGGTTTGAGTTGAATAACTAGAGTTTGGGTAAGGGCTAGAAATTATCTCGAGGGGAAGGTGTTAGGCACCCCTCAAGATCCACTAGTGTGGTTCCCGGCCATGTTATAATTGTGACTTCACATAATCAAGTAAGCAATTAAGGGCTCAAATAGAAGAGGTTTGCATATAACATTGCAAATAAGTTGAAACTGTAAGGGAAAGTAAAGAGGGCGGAAATTTATGAAAGATTTAAACAATTTCTAAAGAAAGCAGATAAAAGAAAAAAAGAAAAGGGAAAGGGGTCCTAGGTTTATGATTAATACGGATCACGTCAATGGATATTAAAGAAAAGGGAAAGGGGTCCTAGGTTTATGATTAATACGGATCACGTCAATGCAATATCCAATAATCACTCCTCAGAAGAGGGGGCTACATGGGATATTAACGCATCGGTCATCATCTCCATATCTACTCTCCCCACCCCGTTAAGGTATTAAAGCGCGGGATGGTATCGTTACTTATTGTGTGCTATTACCCGTCCCGTCCTATAAGTCTTGGAGGGTATTTAGGACCACTATTCCTACAAGGTAAGGACTAGGCTGAACCCTTAGGTTTAAAGGACAAAATGCTAAGCGACATACATAACAAATAGGACCGCACATAAGGGAGCATACAAAGACAAATAAAGGCTCACAAATCCCTCCACAAGTGAACACGTAATTAGCACATCTCAAACACATTTAAGGTCTCAAAGATGGGAGTTTAAAAAAGGGAATAGGTAACAGCAGTTGAGTTAGTAAAAGAACCGTTAAAGCATGGTTTTTGAAAATAATGTAGTGGCAGTATCTTAACGAGATGCAGGACAAGTATTCAAAACAACACGATTCTGGGCAGAGAATGGTAACCCAGTAGTTTGAAAACATAATAGAACAAGAGTCAGAAAATCAGTGAGAGTAAATAGATGCACAATTTCAAGATTTGTTTCCAGATAGAGCGGGAGTTTTAATGAAAAACAGAGTGAACTTCAGGGAGTCAAAGCAAGAATGGGAGCGGTAGAGTTCAAAATTAAAAGAGACTGATTAGTCCTAAACTGGTAAAAACATGGTTAATCAATTCTTATTAGGCCTAAAGTTTGCCTAGGCGTCATACGTATTGCCTAATTATCTTGAAGGGTGAACATCCATATTTGATTTCCAGTTTTAAAAGGGTACACATACAGTTAGCCATACTTGTATTATTAGGTTAAGCATGCTAATCAAATGTTTGACAATTGCAACTCAGGCAGGTATAAAACCCTAAACAACAGGATGTCTAATGCACATAGGAGTTCCTAAAACATGATTTCTAAATGCTGATGATTATGAGAATGCAGCAATAGCCTTATAACAGTTATTTGCTTGTTATTAACTGATCATGGTTGCAAGATGAACATGATAACAGGCTGAAAGTAAAGAACCTAAAGCAGGATCTCTAGTGAATGAGATGCATGTCCTATACAGGTTATCTATTGCGCAGATATGTAAATAAAATCCTATAAGCATGTTTTCTACCCATTACTTAAACTAAGCATGCATAACCCCCATTTCACTATAACCCCAATCATTCATTTACAAATTATTACAAACCAATGATAGGCGAATTACAGTGATAAAGAATAAAAATAAGAAGTTATTCTATAGGGAGTCTTCAATCAGGCCCAATCTTCCAACCTCACTCTTTTCGAGTTTCACAGCCTTGACATGGTCAGGGTGAGGCAAAGCTCCCTAGGGCCCCCATTGGGTCCCTGGCCAATACCAGTACCCAAAACACTTACCAAAATGTTGGGACATGTGCAGTGTTGAATTACCATCCTTGTGTGTCAAAGTTCAGTGAGTACTCAGAGGCACCCAAAACAATGTTCACATGAAGGGGGCAGAACCTATTCTCTAAGAGTAGTGTGAAGTGCAGGAAGGAGTGGAAAATTGGTAGTTTAAAGAGTTTACAAAAAGTTGGAGAGTTGCATACAAGGACAATGGGCAAAGGGGACAAATAGATCACATAAATATCACCAAAGGATACAGAGACTTATGCAGACTTACTAAGCATGAGTACACAAAATCCAAAGAGTTTAAAGAGACCTTGAAATAGTCGAATTTAGACACAAAAATAAATAGTAACAGTATATAGTCATAACAGGTAAGATCAGGAACAAACAGTAGTCATGAGCATGCAAGTATCAACAGGCAAACCAGGAATCAATCACATGTTGCACAGCAGAAGCACAAGCATAAAACAATTAGGAATAGAACGCACTGAAGTAGTAATAACCATATTGGTTTGGAACATAGAATTTAAACAGAACATACCAGTAATAAGAGAACACATCAGAATGTAAGATCCAAGTATAAGCACAATATTAGCCTTAGCTTTTCAGCTGGCTAATGATAGTCAGGAGCAGGGAACAGAGCAAAAGAGATAAGTAACATAAGAGAGAGAGCAATGTGATTGATGTGTGTATTTGTGATATGCAAGGTGTTCGTGTTTATTTGTGATATGCAAGGTATTCGTGTTTTTTTCCAAAAAGAGAATGGGGGTACTTATAGTACTGAATACGAGTAAACAAACAAGGTAGCAGTCCCTAATTAAGGAACTGGCATCAATCATAATCAAATTAGTAGGACTCCCCTTTGATTAAGGAATCAAAGTCAAACGGTAATAAGCAGTTATTTAAGAGGAAAGAAATCACAAAGCATGGTATGATCATATAAGGAAACAGAATAGCATATAATATGCAATAAAGACTAGGTACATGATACTCTAATTAGGGAAATAGGTCAGGCAAATCAATCAACATATTTGTGCACACATATAGGGCAAAAATACCACTTTAATTCTGGAAAATAGTTTTCAAAATAATGAACGAGATTGAAAACCTAGGAAATCAGTATTAATCGAGGAAAGTATCCCACAAATTAAGGAAGCAATTTTGAAATCAGTACCAAACCATAAGAAAAATATGTAGAATCACAATATAAGGCAAGTGTCACAGTCTCAAAGAGGGCTTGCAAGAATCAGTATAAAACCACCATGTAAATAATCAGAGAATCCTAAGCGAAGAACATAGAATGGCAGGGGAATGGAACGCTAGCAAAAAAATTAAAGCAAAGAGCACGGAACTCAGAGAAGAACTCAGAAGAACACACAATCGAACAAATAATACAAACACAAACATATAAAGCTAGGGTTTCATCAGACCTAAGAAAAAAATGTTTAGAAATAGTACTGAAAATCACGAATTAGTACTCAAAATCAGAAAATAAAGTGATTTTAAAAAGGGGTTCAGAAACCCTAGTTTCAAAAAGGGAACAAAATATTTAAAACTTGAGCAATCGTAAAGATCGAGTAGAGAGTAGTGCAAAACATAAAGGCGTGAGTTAAAAAAATAATTAAAAAATACAGAGATTCAAGAGGTTTGGGTCGAGATTAGGGTTTCATAAGAAACCAGTGAGAAGTAAGAGAAACCTGGATGTGAAACTCAAGGATAATGGTGTTTATAGCACCATCGAACCAAAACCCATCGGAGAAAGCCGGAAACAAACTCGTGCAAAGCTTCAGTGACCGTCTTGTACGGTGGAGACTCATGGGGTCTCAGAGATGGAGGGAACCGGCGAGATAAGGCTTCAAGGCGGCTGGTGGTCGAAAGAGGCGAGGCTGGAGGTGGCCGGAGAGATGGTGAAGGCCATCGGAGGTGAACCAGAAGGTTCTAGAGAGAAGGAGAAGAGGAAGAGACGAAGAGAGAGAGACTAGTCTCGAAAAACTGAGTGGTCAAGGGGGGGAGGGGTAGATTAGGGATTAATTAAGGAAAAAAGATCTGGGCCGTTGATCTTATTTGATCAACGGCTCAGATTAATTCGGAGCTGGGCCGGGTTGGATTAGAGATTGGGCTGGGGTGAATTTAATTGGGTCTTGGGTCAATTGGATTTAATAAAATCTGATAGGGGTGGGGTTAAATTGGGCTAAAATTGAAACAATAAAGGGCTATGTGTTAAATAGCCAATTTCCCCCTTTTATTTTTTATAAAATAGTTAAAATGATTTTAAAATAAATTAAAAGCACTGAACTAATTAATAATGTATAAATATTAGTCTAAAAATACTGAAAATGATTTTATGATTGTAAAATGCTATTAATCGTAATATAGGCTATAATTGCAATTTATGCAATTTAACTTAGAAAATACCAAACAGATTTGTAAAAATATGCAAAAATCACCTTAATAATATCTTGGTGTAAATATGAGAATGGAGATAAATTATTCACCAAAAATGATAATTTGGGAATAATTACTGGATTTTGTACTGCTAAAATAGACAATAAATTGATTTTAAAAATCTTAAAAATTAGGGAAAAATACCAAAACTCTTGGGCATGCTTATATATGCATACACATGCTATTTTGAGAATATTTGAGTATTAAAAATACATAGGGAAAAATTGGGTATCAACACCAACCCGTCTCAACACCTCAAATGTGCCTATAAACCTTGGGCTCAACTTGCCCTTCTTCCTGAAACTCATGATCCCCTTCATTGGCGAGAATTTCAAGAGAACCTTCTTGCCCACCATAAATGATAAATCACGCGCCTTCTGATCCGCATAACTCTTCTGTCTGGACTGTGCTGTGCGAAGTCGCTCCTGAATCAACTTTACCTTTTCCAAGGCATCCTTCACAAAATCAGTACCATATAACTTAGCCTCGTCGGGTTCAAACCACCGATGGGAGAACGACATGACCATATAAAGCCTCAAATGGAGAAATCTCGATACTGGACTGATAATTGTTGTTGTAAGCAAACTCGGCCAAAGGCAAGAATCGATCCCACTGCCCTCCAAAGTCAATCACACATGCTCTGAGCATGTCCTCCAAGATCCGAACTGTCCGTTGCGACTGCCCGTCGGTCTGTGGATGAAATGCGGTGTTGAGCTCTACACGGGTCCCCAACTCACTCTGTATTGCTCTTCAGAAATGCAAAGTGAACTGAGGACCTCTATCTGATATGATAGAAACAGGCACACCATGCAACCAAACTATCTCCTGAACATAAATCTGGGCCAACCTCTCTGAAGTATACATAGTCACAATTGGAATGAAGTGTGCCGACTTGGTCAACCTGTCGACAATGACCCATACTACATCAAACTTCCAAAAGGTCCGCTGCAACCCAACTACGAAGTCCATAGTAATGCGCTCCCATTTTCACTCCGGTATAGTCATCTGCTGGAGTAGGCCACCTGACCTCTGGTGCTCATACTTAACCTGCTGGCAATTTAGGCATCTAGATACATACTCAACTATGTATTTCTTTCATCCGTCGCCACCAAATAATGCTACCTCAGGTCACGATGCATCTTTGTAGCACCTGGATAAATGGAATACCGAGAACTATGTGCCTCCTCTAGAATCCTCTCCCTCAAGCCATCAACATTAGGAACACATAGACGACCCTGGAGTCGCAGAACACCATCCTCACAGATAGAAACCTCCTTGGCACCACCCTGTAGCATCGTCTCTCTAAGAACCATCAAGTGCGGATCATCAAACTGTCGAGCCTTGATCTGCTCCAATAGTGAAGACTGGGCAATGACACACGTAAGAACTCGGCTGGCTCTGAAATATCCAATCTCACCAGTCTGTTAGCCAAGGACTGAATGTCCAAAGCTAGTGGCCTCTCCCTACTGAAATGAATGCCAAGCTACCCATACTCTCTGCCTATCTACTCAAGGCATCCGCGGCCACATTCTCCTTGCCCAGATGATAAAGAACGGTGATATCATAATCCTTTAGTAACTCAAGCCATCTACGTTGCCTAAAATTGAGATCCCTTCGCTTGAACAAATGCTGCAAGTTGCGATGATTAGTGTAAACCTCACAGGACACGCCATAAAGATAATGCCTCCAGATCTTAAGAGCATGAACAATCGCGGCTAACTCTAAATCGTGCACCGGGTAATTCTTCTCATGGATCTTCAGCTGACGTGAAACATATGCAATAACTCGTCCCTCCTACATCAGTACACAACCCAAGACAATATGTGAAGCGTCGCAATACACCGTATACATCCCCAAACTGGAAGGCAACACTAGAACCGATGTTGTAGTCAAAGCTGTCTTGAGCTTTTGAAGCTCGCCTTACAATCATTGGACCAACGGAACGGAGCACCCTTCTGAATCAATCTAGTCAAAGGTGCTGCAATGGCTGAGAAGCCCTTCACAAATGGCGATAATATCCTGCTAACCCAAGAAGCTCTTGATCTCAGTCGACGACGTCGGACGAGGCCAACTCTGAACTGCCTCAATCTTCTTGGGATCCACCTTAATACCCTCGCCTGATACAACATGCCCCAAGAATGCTACAGAATCTAGCTAAAACTCACACTTGGAGAACTTAGCATATAGTTTCTGTTCCCGCAGGGTCTGAAGCGCCACTCTCAAATACTGCTTGCGCTCCTCCATGATGCGCGAGTAGATCAAAATTTCATCAATGAAGACGATGACAAACAAATCAATGTATGTCCTGAATACCCTGTTCATCAAATCCATAAACGCTGTTGGGGCGTTAGTCAAGCCGAAGGACATCACTAGAAAGTCATAATGGCCATATCTAGTACGAAAAGCAGTCTTCGGAACATCTGAGTCCCGAATCTTCAAATAATAATACCCCGATCTCAAGTCAATCTTAGAGAACACCTTAGCACCCTGCAACTGGTCAAACAAATCATCAATACGTAGCGAAGGGTACTTGTTCTTAATGGCGACTTTGTTCAACTGGCGGTAATCAATGCACATCTGCATAGTCCCATCCTTCTTCTTAACAAATAACACTGGTGCACCCCAAGGTGATACACTTAGTCTGACGAACCCCTTTGCTAGCAACTCCTCAAGCTACTCCTTCAACTCTTTCGGAGCCATACAGTACGGTGGGATAGATATAAGCTGGGTACCTGGAGCCAAGTAGATACAGAAATCGATATCACGATTTGGTGGCATGCCTGGAAGATCAGAAGGAAACACATCGCAGAACTCCCGAACTACTGGCACTGAATCAATCGCCGGAGTCTCTGCGATAGTATCTCGAACATAAGCTAGATAAGCCAAACAACCATTCTCGACCATATGTCGAGCCTTCAGAAAAGAGATAACCCGACTAGATGTACTGACAGACGAACCTTTCCACTCTAATCTAGGCAACTCAGGCATCGCTAAGGTAACAGTCTTGGCATGGCAATCACGGATGGCGTGATATGGGGATAGCCAGTCCATGCACAGGATAACCTCAAAGTCGGTCATATCAAGCAACACAAGATCCGCTCTAGTCTCGTAACCACAGAATGTGACCACACAGGACCGATAGATCCGATCTACAACAACGGAGTACCCAAGGACTCACGAGGAATATCCAGGAAATGAGAAAACAGAGATGACATATACGAATAGGTAGACCCTGGATTAAATAATACCGAAGCATCCCTACCGCAGACAGATATAATACATGTGATCACGACATTTGAGGCCACAACATCTGGTTTGGCCGGAAAAGCATAGAACCTAGTTGGAGCACCGACTGGCTGGCCTCCGCCTGACTGAACAGTAGCTGGCTGACCTCCCCCTGCCTGCCCTCCACCTCTAGGACGGTCCCTACCCGCCTGCCCCTGCTTCTGGGTGGTCGGAGGACTGGTGTTGCAATCATGGGCTGATAACCCTGTTATACTGCCTTGCCTCGAAGTCTGGAACAAAACCTCTTCATGTGACCCGGATCCCCACACTTGTAACAACCCATTGGTATCATAGACTGTTGCCCTGAAGGCTGACCTCGATGGCCTGAATACCCACTGGAAGAACCCTAAATAGTTGGTGGGTGGTGTGAACTCTCTGGCATGGCACTGAAGTAAGGTCGCGTTGGAGCAGCCCGAGGAGGTGGTGGTGCTAGATATATGGGCCTGCTAGGCGGACCCCTCCCAAACTGACCTCTGCCCCCAGCCGGGGCACCTCTAAACTCTCTAGAAAAACAGAACCGCTTGTCCCGCTGCATCTGCTCTCTACCTCGCTGATGGTAACCTTCAATCCTCCGGGCTATCTCCACTACTAGCTGATAAGAAGTCCCTATCTCAACCTCCCGGGCCATACTAGCCTGAATAACGGAGTGCAACCCTGCACTCCGGGCCAATTTGATCTGTGATATATTCTTTTATATCAAATCACGGTAAGGAGCGCGCTCCATATTAGCAGAAACAAAGGTGAACTTCTTAATATAGCAAAAAATAGATAGTAAACACATGTCTCACGTAATTAGATTTTAAAAGAACTCCATAAAATTCTCCAACAAAAATGAACTGTAAGCATGATGTCTTATGCAAAATAAACTTAAAGCATGGCATCTATATGATTAAAATATAATGTTGTTCAGTCGATCGTAGAATGAAAAAGCAGGAATTTTTTTAACATACAACTATAAACAAGATACATTAAACAGGAAATTTCTAAATAATATACTAGTCTATAAGCACATGACATATTTATAAATAAAGCTTGAGGTGTAGAATCAAGTAGAATATTGCTTAATTTTCTGATCATATATCGCAGCAAAATGATTAATAATAGTGAAGAGTGCTGCTTCATAAAAATTAGCATAAACCAGAGTATATAATGAAGTAACGAAGGAAGAAGTGAACCTGGTAAATCCACAACTTTCCTCTATTGCTTTTGCTACTGGCGATGGTAACAGATATTATTGGATTACCATTTATAAAAGCTCATTAACATTCTAGTAATATTCTACAACAGATAAGATAAAGAACTAGAAATTAAAGTTGGTAAAGGCTGGGTTTAACGATTCAGTCGAGTCATTGGTGCAGATGGAAAAATCATGGGAAAATCAAAAGTTTACTAAAACTCTAGATCTGTAGCTAATGTAATTCTAGGAGCTGAAAACACTTAGGGGTGAAAAAAATTCATTCCAATTTAGACGTTGTCCACCCATCATTTACCATTTAATAGGATCCAAGTTAAATAGCTAATGACAGTACTTTATTGTGTATTTATTTATCGTAAATGAATCTTTAAGAAAATAGCCACTCAATAATCCTTGACCCATTAAAATCCACACGTTTCGGAAAATCTTTATACCTAACATCAAAATAGAGCGAAAAAATAAGAAGAAATACAATAAAGTGAAATGAGCGGTAGAAAAAGGGGAGATAAAATTACAACAGACACAACTCAAATAACCATGATTGAAAATTAGCTAGAAATCTACCAAATTATTTCCTCTTCTGGAGGAAAACCTAGCGATAATTGGCTGCTTTAAGTTTTCATTCCATTTCATAGCAGTTAGTATCCCAAAATTTTACTAGATAATTCTTTCACTTCTCTATCAGGGAACTTACTGTTAACTAATGCGATCTGCCCTGCCTGTGGTTACTTTTCTTTAGACGAGATTTTTTTTCAATGAATTTTATCAAGAGTCAGTTACTGTCATTCAATGATATATAGACAACAAGTCTATCGTAGTTTCTTTCGGACTTATTGTATTCATAGGACGTTAGTATAATCTTGGATTATGATTTTGTAGTTTGATTAGTAATCCTCTGACAAAGGTTCTTTTCGAGCTATGTGGTATTCATTTCTCAATGTGATGCAATAACATTGATTGCAGATCAAAGTAAAATTTCTCTATATTCTTCTTTTTCTTCAGAATTTGATTTTGGTTTTGTTATCAAATTTGTTAGTTGAAAGGATGAGATGAACTTCATGTACTATTAATTCATTGGAACCACGTACAAGAGCAGGAATCCGAACAAAGTATACCGGAATGCATTTGTTGTTGATTCCTTGGTTGCAGGAAGAAAATACATAAACAGACAATTACTACATAATAATGAAGTGGGGAGAATAAGAACTTCTTTTGCTAACTAAGGACAACCACGTAGATATGAGTTTGTCCTATGGATATGATGTCACAGTAAGCTTGCACGTAAAATTTGTCCGAAAGGTCAAAGCGTTTGAATGTTCTCTAAATCCCCTTTGGAGTTATATAATTGATATTTTTACTATTCCAAAAGTATTGTGTGGACAGTGTGTGGTCTCATCTAAATTTTGGTTCTTCCACTATTGCAGTAGTTTAAAATAATGAAATTGTTTTATGCTATGAATTTGGTGTACCACTGTGAAGTGTCATCATTCATGAAAATCTCTTTTTGTTGATGAGTCATGCTCCCGTGATCCCTTTCAATTCCTCCAGGAGGAGGATGACAAGAATAAAAAAAAAAAAAAAAATAAGAATGACAAGAATGATCTCCATAATGATGGAGAGAGCATGAAAAAAAAAATGATGAGAAGAAGGAGCTTCCAAAGAACATTGGAAGTAACATATAAAAGAAATGATCCAAGTTTCACATGTAAGGTCGTCAAAATTGTCAAGCTTCCTTTCATTATCTTTGATAAAAAAATGTGTGTACCTCTTGCATAAATGCATCAAATTAAAGCAGGCGTTTGTACTTCTTGCATGGAAGCACCAAGAGTTGCATGTGATAATCGTTGGTGCAGATGAGGGCATATATAGGTACGACTTTCTTTCTCGCCTCCCACTTCCAGTTTCTTTCTTTAAAGTGAAGAGGAATTAAAATTGAGAGTTGTTGACATCTCTATATTCAAATTTTCTACAGCTTATAGTGAAGCAAAAAATTTATGCAACAAAATATTTCTAATTATTTGCAAAAAAAATTCTATTATAATTTTTTTTCTATGTCTCATAGTCTGGTTAAGTGCTTTATTTCATACTTTTCCTTTGTTATTATTTGGCTTCAAAGTTCAAATTTGAATCTCATTACGTATGAAATCTTCCATTATCTAACCGTTTCTTTTAGTAGCTTAACTCGGGGAAGTGAAATGCATTTTGTACAGATTTACGTCAACAACAACAACAAACCCAGTAGTTTTCCACAAGTGGGGCCTTTTGGACAGATTTACGTCATACAGATTAAAAATGATACCTAGAATATGAGGCTTTCGGTGCTTTTCTCTTTATTAACACACAACTACTTAAAAAAGTAGCTCACAGTAGAGCTCATCCCTGGTAAAAAGGTAATTTATATCTTGCTTGTGTTTTTAGTTATATTTATCCTGTTATAGCGGCTCATAGTTCTGGTGTGTTAAGCTTTCTACACTATTTGTCGAATCTAGGCGTGCTTCTTCCTATTATAAAGATATAATCTTCTTAGATGGCTTATGTTATATAATTTGTGTGACCTTTTGTGTGTTATTCGAATATTAGAGGATATAATTATTCACATCTATAGTATAAAGTGACTTCAAATAGAGGAAGCTGAAGAAGAAAAAAAATGGAACAATTTATAGAGGAGATGATATAGGTGAAATGACATGATCAGGAAGATACAACCAGTATCTTTTATAACATATTGATTTTAAACTGGAATTTGTGGCGAGAAAGGAACAATACATTTTCATATGTAAAACATCTCTTGAACTTATTATCACGGGATGATTATAATGGATGATACAGTATTTTCAAATGTCATTTGAGTACATTGTTGTATTGCTGTGATGGATGTAAAGAATGTCTGTTGGTAACTAGATAACAACCATGAGTGGCTATTTTGTTTCAGCATGTATCTAAATAATAGTAAGCGATGTCGTCTATATATTGATTTTGTAATCATCTATAGATATCCTATTTCTTATCTGTGCCATTTCATACCAAAACAAAGTTATGTGATGTTTTCTGATTTGGCAGGCATTTATATGCATCTATTTCTCCTTTCCAATATCATATCGAAGTAAGTTAATAAAAGATATAGTTCTAACTTTTATAATATTGGACCCGTGCTGGCACGGGCTAGCACTACCTAGTATTAGTACAAGTTACAAACAAATTAAGGATAAAATAAAAATTATACTATATGTTAGAAATGACTTAACGCATTTAATGGGAGGATATGTTAGAGGGTAAATGTCACGACCCGGATTTTTCACCGTCGGGAGTCGTGATGGCGCCTAATAGTGAAAGCTAGGCAAGCCAACCAATTGAATTATTTACATTGTTTCCATTTTAATCCGTTAACAGTTAAGAACCAACATTTAATAAATAACAGAATTTAATAAGCGGAAGACTGAAATGCAATGTTAAAATAATGCTACCAATACCAATCCATAAACAAACTATCCAGAACTGGTGTCACAATTTCACAGACTATCTAGGAATACTACAAATAAGGGTCTGAAAGATTTAAACAACACTGTCTCTGGAATACATGAAAGAAACAAAATGAAAAGATAGAAGGAGAGGCCAAGGTCTGCGGACACCTGCAGGACTACCTTGGGTCGCCTGATGAACTAGAAGTAGCAACCTCACTGCGGTCCGAAAGCTACAGCACCAGGATCTGCACAAAAGAGTGCAGAATGTAGTATCAGCACAACCGACCCCATGTGCTGGTAAGTTCCTAGCCTAACCTCGGAGAAGTAGTGACGAGGCTAGGACCAAATTACCAAATAAACCTGTGCAGTTAAATCATATACAGTGGAAATATAAAGGCAGAAATTTACAATTTAAAAGTAAGAAGGGGGAGGGAGACATGCTACGGGGATATCAAGTAACAACAGGAAACAAATAAATAACCGTAAAGAACACCATAACTGAAATATCAACAATAATCAGGAAATCAAGACAAGTGTACGGCATCACCCTTCGTGCTTTTACTCTCGTCCTCACCAAATATCAATATAATCGGCACGACATCACCCTTCGTGCTTTTACCTCACATAATCATGGCACGGAATGATCCTTCGTGCATTATCACTCATATAAAGGCACGGATTGATACATCGTGCGATACGACATCACCCTTCGTGCATTAACACTTTCTCACAAATATCATGCACGACATCACCCTTCGTGCTTTAACACTCTCCCACCAAAACAATGTGCGGCATCACACTTCGTGCTTTAACATTCTTCCTCACCCAAACAACAATCACAAACAATAAGGGCAAGGAAATAAATGAAATCACAATAAAATCCCGGCAAGGGAACAATAATACAACAATCATATCCCGGCAAGGGAAATAATATCAAAGCAACAACCTCCCGGCAAGGGAAACAACATTAAAAGCAACAACATCTCGGCAAGGGAGACAATATCATAATCCTCTTCTCTTTTTCACATTTACTTCCCATCTCAATTCACAACTTGAGCCAATGCTCTATAATGTTCAATTGCCAACAATAATTCCACAAATCATTTCACAACTTGAGCCAATGCTCCTCAACGTTCAATTACCAAGAGTACTTCCAGTAGCCTTGTTCAACAATAGAAATATCACATAAGGCATGAACAATACAAAACGGAGTAATATTAATCATAGCATAAGACTGACGGGCATGCTTGACACCAATGTATAGATACTCGTCACCATGCCTATACGTCATACTCAACAATCTACACTTAACAAATAGGACACAACTCCTAATCCCTCAAGCTAAGGTTAGACCAAACACTTACCTCGATGCCACGAAAACAATTCAAGCTTCAACTACCGCTTTACCTCTTGATACCACCACCAATTCACTCGTATCTAGCCACAAGTTACTTAACTATATCAATAAATGCTAAATGAATCAATTCTAATGCATGAAAATAGATTTTCTAGAGTTTTTCCCAAAAAGTCAAAAATAAACCTCGGGCCCACATGGTCAAAACCCGAGGTTCGAACCAAAACCCGATTACTCATTCACCCACGAACTCAAATACATAATTTATTTTGAAATCGGACCTCGAATCGAGGTCCAAATCCCAAAAATTTGAAAAACCTAAGTTCTACCCAAAACACCGAATTTTCCCCATGAAAACCTTTGATTTTGAGTTGAAATCATGAGAAAAGATGTTAAAGATTAATAAAAACGAGTTAGAAATGACTTACAATCGATTTGGAAGAGTGCTTGTCTTTGAAAAATCGCTCAAAGGTGTTTAGGTTTTGAAAGGGTTTGAAAAATGGTTGAAAATGCGTCTAAGTTATGATTTTGCAGGTTGCAGATGTCGCAATTGCAACCAGGGTTCACAATTGCGAACCCCTTAGACTGTTAACTTCGCAAATGCAAAGCTTTTGTCGCATTTGTGGCCCAGTACAATTTCGGTCACCTTCGCATTTGTGAGGGACCTTTCGCAAATGCGACATCGCATTTGCGATACAAACGCCGCATTTGCGACCAAGGCAGCCCAGGTCGGCATTCGCATTTGCAATCATTGCAAAGCCTGCAGACCTGCAACTTACCAGCTGAAAACCTGCAACTTCCTAAGTTCAATTCCACTTCGTGGCCTATTCAAAACTCACCCGAGCCCTCGGGGCTCCAAACCAAACATGCACAACAACCTAAAAACATCATACGTACTTGCTCGTGCAATCAAATCATCAAAATAACATCAACACTATGAATTGAACCCCAAATTCATGAAATCATCCAAGAATACCCAAAATTCCAATTTCTCAACTTTAAGTCCGTTTTATACCAAACCAATCTCGATCTTTACCAAATTTTTACTGATTCAACCAAACTATTATTTCAAACTTGTACCGGGCTCCGGAACCAAAATACGGGCCAGATACCATCAAATTCAAACATATTTCATTTCCAAAAACTTATATATTCTAGTAAACAATTTTCTTTAAAAATTCATTTCTCGGGCTTGGGACCTCGGAATTCGATTCCGGGCATACGCCCAAGTCCCATATTTTTCTACGGACTCTCCGGGACCGTCAAATCACGGGTCCGGGTCCGTATACCCAAAATGTTGACCGAAGTCAACCTAAATTCATTTTAAAAGCAAAATTCATCATTTTTCACAGATTTTCACATAATGACTTTCCGGATACACGTCTGGACTGCGTACGCAAATCGAGGTGAGGCAAAAAGGAGGTTTTAAGGCCTCGGAACACAGAATTTACTTTCAAAACGAGTGATGACCTTTTGGCTCATCACAGTAAATTTAGAGGGTACTTTGGTCATTCAATTTTTAAGGATAATTTTGTAAACTAACTTCAGTTAAAAGTCTTCACGCTTTAATATAGTATGATGATGTGCGTGTATAGATATGTGAATATTAATAAAAAAGTATAAGGCCCTTGAAACTTTTTGACTTTTACCACTAATTTTATTAAGACGTTATTGATCCATTGAGAATTATGACAAATTGACCAAAGTTGAGATCTATGCGAAGAAAATTTGATGAGAAAAAAACAGAGAAGCTCTGCACCTGCAGGTGGGGGAATTAGACTAGGCCTTTGGGTTTTATCATTTTTTAGGGGTTCATGATAGCCGCAAGCCTAAACCTACTTAATAGTTAAAGGAAAACTTACTCTTTTGACACTTTGGACTATGACTTTTGTCCTTATACAATATTTGGTTATGTTTGACTTTGTTGCAAAATACTTCACAATGTTTCAAGAATTATATGATTTATATAGGATAAAATATCATTTTTAAAAGTGTTCATAGTTTGGTTTGCTTATAATAATTTATTTCATTTAAGCTACTACTAGAGCTAAGGATACAATTACTCATATGGAATCTAGCAAATTGATTAGCTTATTATATGTTGAAACATTTATGTGTGAGAATTTTCACTATGAGACATATTAGTTATTCACATGTCAGTTAAAAAATACTCACATCAATGTATATTTTCAAACTTACTTAACTTTAATGATTAAAATAATTAAATCATTCTTAAATAACTTTAACATAGAAGAATACAAACTCACGCATGAATATGTCTATAGAACTTTTTAAAAACTACAAATACTGAAATCCCTATATAATTAATTAATGTTGATCATAAAGTTTGATTTGTATAGTTATTTTCATCTGACTTGAATTCTGATTTAGCTCGATCTTTCATTTGGTTTGATTTTTCTTGGACCCCTAATTATCGGGGAAGTGTACAACCTATTTAATCAATAGCCGAAATTTACAAAATATGTAAAGTTTGCCACCTCAAAATCAACTTTAGACCTAACTGTTTGATTTTTGAAATCACGGGTCTTAAGTTGAGTTAACCAAATCTAACTTCAGACCTTATGAACTTTGAATATACTCGTCGAGAGTAACTTCAACTCGTCACCCATAGGTCCAAAGAAGAAGAATAAGAAGCATAGCATGAGTATCCCGACATTTACGAAAACTAACTTAACTTTAAACAGTTTTTAAAAAGAAAAAGTTATGCGATACAACAAATATATATTGTATTTATCATTCGTAGTTATACTTTCGAATAATTATCACTCTTAGCTATATTTAATTTTCATGACAAATTCACATGTAGTACTGAGAACAAAAGATCAATTGTTTTGAACTGAAATAAGAGAGAAACAAGCTCTTGTAGCTTAGTTTTGAGTTTGACTCTGAACGAGAGCATTCTATTTTTTTTTTATTTCACCTTGGTTGTATTTGTTGCGCGAACAAATACAATTAGGCTCTAAATTGTAGTGTTTTATGAAAAATCCCTCCTTCAAAAACTTAATCTTCTATACTATATTAAAAGCACGAATACCCTTAGCGAAATATCGTTCGCCTTTTTAACTCTTTAAAAATAAAGTTTACACTGGACGAAATAGTCATTCTAATTAATTTCTTAATATTTAGAAATAGTCATTGAATTATCTTTCTAATATTATTTAATTATTTCCTTAATATTAGGAATATATATTTAATTAATTTTTAATATTTAATACTTTGAAATCAACTAAACTTTTACTAGAAATATTTCTTTATTTAAAACATATAAGAACTCTTAATATTTAGGACTGTAAAATTAATAAAATTTTTACCTTATTTAAATTAACATACTTTTCATATTGAAATAATATGAGTATATTCTTTTGATGGACATGGAATGTGACGACCCGGCCCATCGTCACGTAAGTTACCGCCCCGTTTCCCCCATTTTCTGCTTCCTTATGTTTCATTATAGGAGTCTTGGGTGAATGAGTCGAATTTGATTTTTAGAAGGAAATGAGACACTTAGTCTTTGTAAGGAAGGTTTGAATTGGAAAAGTCAACCGAATGTTGACTTATGAGTTAGAGGGCTCGGATGTGATTTTCGGTAATTCGGTTAGCTTCGGGGGATGATTTGTGACTTAGGAGTGTGATCGGAATTTATTTCGGAGGTCCGGTGTAGAATTAAGCTTGAATTGGCAAAGTTACTATTTTGGCGAATTCCAGTTGATAGGTGAAATTTTGATCCGAGGGTCGGAATGGAATTCCGAGAGTTGCTGCAAATTCCTTAGGAGACTTTGGATGTGTGTACAAAATTTCAGGTTATTCGGAGGTATTTTGGTCAGGTTTTTGATCAAATGCGTAATTCGGAAGTTTTAGTAGAACTTAGGCTTAATCAGATGTAATTTGAGGGTTTTGGTGTTATTTGTGGTGTTTTGATGATTGGAGCAAGTTTGAATGATGTTTTAAGATGGATTGACACTTTTGGTTGAGGTCCCGGGGGCCTCGGGGTGATTTCGGGTAGCCAACGGGATGGATTTTGGAGTTGTGAAATTGCTGGTTTGTTGATATCTGGTATTTCCGCATTGCGGAAAAGGGGCCGCATATGCGGTTCCGCAGATGCGAAGATTTGGTCGCAGGTGCGAGTGTGGGCTAAGTGGAGGAATTCCGCAGAAGCAGAGGGGTTCCGCAGGAGTGGTCTCCGCAAATGCGGTTGCTGACCGCAGAAGCGGTCCGTGTTGGTGAAGGGTGTTCCGCAGAAGCGGATGGAAAACCGCAGAAGCGGTAGTCGCATATGCGGAAAGGTAGCCGTAGATGCGAAAAAGACTGTTCAGAGAAGGGTTTTAAAACTCATTTGGTTCCGCGAGCTTAAGTTCATTTCCTCCATTTTTGATCGACCTTGAGAGCTTTTGGGCAGAAATTGAAGGAGATTTCGACTAGGTGTGATTGGAGGTGAGTTCCTTGACCTTAATACATGATTTAATGGTAGAATTAACATAGAATTTGTGGAAATTCATCAAAAGAGGGTAAAGCTAGGGCTTGGAAATTTGGTATTTCAAAGTGGGATTTGATGGGTCATTTGGGCTCGGATTTGGGAGTTTTTGGTATGTATAGACTCGTGGCGAGATAAGGAATCCGTTGATGTAAAACTTTCTGAAATTCGAGGAGTGGGCCCGGGGCTCGGGTTTTGCAAATTTCGTGATTTTCGATGTTTTTCGATTCTTTTCGATTGGGTATTGTTCCACTGGTATATTGTGACGTATTCGTTGTGGTTTTGGTCAGATTCGACGTGCGAGGAGGCCGATTTGCGAGGCAAGCGCATAGCGAGCTAGGATTTTGACCGGCTTGAGGTGAGTAATGATAATAAATGATATCCTGAGGGTTTGGAACCCCGGATTTGCACAACGTAGTGCTATATTGAGGTGAAACACGCTTTTAAAGGCGAGCGCGGGGTTGTTTAATACTGGGGTTTGTGACTTGGTCCGTCCTGTTTGATATTTTACCGCGTATTTGACTAGCTGATTTGTTTATCATCGTGATTTGGGCTTATTGCCATGTTTTGGGCTTAATGTCGATTACTTGAATCCTTCAGGGATTGTTATCACTATTTCCTCACTATTTTGATACGTATTGAACTCAGTCCTAATAATTATACTGTTTTGCAAACTCAGCCGCTTTAATTGAATTTTGAGATTTTAATGATATTTCACAGTTGTTTGGGATGAGAACTATTATTTTATTGATGCCCGAGGGGCTTATGATGTTTTTGGACTGAGTGAGGCTTTTAGGCCTTGAGCGTGATGTGAGGAGGCTTTCAGGCCTCGAGTGTGATGTGAGGAGGCTTTCAGGTCTCGAGTGTGATGTGAGGAGGCTTTCAGGCCTCGAGTGTGATGTGAGGAGGCTTTCAGGCCTCGAGTATGATATGAGGAGGCTTTCGGTCCTTATGTGTGATGTGAGAAGGATTTCAGGTCTTATGCTGATATAGCGCTTGGGCTGTAAGGGGCCCCTCTAGAGTCTGCACAACCACAGTGAGCGCGGGTACCCATGTGATTTGAGAGTGAGCCCGAGAGGATGATACTATGCTGTGTGACTGAGATTGAGCCCGATGGGCTGTTACTGTACTGAGCGATTGATACTGGGCCCGAGGGGCAGTTTTACTATTCACTATTCATTTACAGTTTTGCCTGATTTACCTGTCTTTAAGAAAATGAGACTTCATTTGACATTTTACTGTTTTACTGCTTAAAGTGATTTACTGCCTGATATAGCATTGTCTTGTGCACTTATGTGTTTTCATGCCTTCAATTATTATTTATTATTATTACTCACTGGGTCGGAGTACTCACATTACTCCCTGCACCATGTGTGCAGATTCAGGCATAGCAGAGTCCGCTCCTGAGTTCTGATATTCTTCACAGACAGGCAGCGAGTTGGAGCTTCGAGGTAGCTGTTGACGTCCGCAGCCCCTTGACTCCCCTATTTTATGTTATTTCAGTTCCTTCAGACTATTGTCTCAGATATTCTATTCCTTAGACTTATAGTAACTCTGTAGTAGCTCATGACTTGTGACACCCCGGTTTGGGCTGTGTCGGGATGGTTTTCCTTTGCTATTGCCGCTGTTCTCGCTTTTATAACTGTTTATACGCGTTGTGGATCTATTAATGCTAAGAAACTTTTAAAAGAGGTGTTTTCGTTTGTTCTGGCTGGCCTTGTCTTCACGAGAGGCACCATCACGGCCGGGGTAGGGGAATTGGGCCGTGACAAGTTGGTATCAGAGCCTAGGTTACTAAGTCTCATGAGTCACGAGCTGGTTTAGCTGAGTCTCACGGATCGGTACGGAGACGTCTGTACTTATCCTCGAGAGGCTGTAGAACCTTTTAGGAAAACTTCACATTCTTGAAATTCTTGTCGTGTGGACTTGTTGATCCGAGTACTAAACTTCTCTTTATTCTATTCTCTCACAGATGGTGAGGACTCGCGCTACCAGACAAGGTGGACGACCGCCAGTACCACCCACCGAGACCACCAGAGGCCGTGGACGTGGTCGTGGGCGTGGCAGAGGCAGAGCAGCAGGGGCAGCGCCTGTTGATCCACTAGATGCCCCAGCTCCGGATCAGGCACCGGCTGTGCCCATCGTGATTCCTGGCCTTTAGGAGACTTTGGCTCAGATTTTGACAGTTTGCACTGGCCTGGCTCAGGTCGTTTCAGCCACCACAGTAGCAGCTACTTCGCAGGCTGGGGGAGGCCATCAGACCCCCGCTGCTCGCACACCTGAGCAGGGAGTGCAGGGATTACAGACTCCAGAGGTACCTCCAGCTCAGCCAGTTGCACCAGTGCAGGAGTTCAGAGTTCCAACTATGCCTGAGGATGAGCAGCGTCGTCTTGAGAGGTTTGGTAGACTCCAGCCTCCGACATTCAGTGGTGCTGAGGGCGAGGATGCCCGGGGTTTTCTTGACAGATGTCAGCGGATGCTCCATACAACGGGGATTCTCGAGTCTAGTGGTGTGGCTTTTACTACTTTTCATTTTAGTGGGGCTGCCTTCACTTGGTGGGAGGCGTATGAGAGGCGTAGGCCGACTGGTGCAACACCTTTGACTTGGCAGGAGTTCTCAACTCTCTTTTTGGAGAAGTATGTACCGCAGTCCCGCAGAGAGGAGCTGCGCAGGCAGTTTGAGTGGCTACGGCAGGGAGATATGACTGTGTCTCAGTATGAGATGAGGTTTTCAGAGTTGGCTCGTCATGCCGTCTGGATGGTTCCGTCGGATCATGAGCGGATCAGGAGATTTGTTGATGGCCTTAACTACCATCTCCGTGTTCTGATGACTAGAGAGAGAGTATTGGGGGCTCCATTTGAGGAGGTGGTTGATATAGCTCGAGAGATTGAGGCGGTTCGCCGTCAGGATCGAGAGGAGAGGGAGGCCAAGAGGCCTCGAGGTTCTGGCAGTTATAGTGGTGCTCCTTCGAGGGGCCAGTTCCAACATGGTAGGGGCCATTCTTTCAGGCCCGCTCAGTCGGATCGTCCCGAGTATCGTGGTGCATCTTCAGGTCGTGGGTATTATGGTTCTCAACAGAGTCAGCCTTCACTCAGCGCTCTTCCAGCACAGAGTTCATCTCGTGCCCCGTCTGTTCAGGGTTCTTCTAGGCCGAGTGCGTCAGCTAGTTACTCCAGCGCGAGGGGTTCCCTTCAGTCCCATTCCCCAGCACCTGGGAGTTGTTGTGAGTGTGGAGAGTTTGGGCATATGTGGAGGCAGTTTCCTCGTCGTGCTGCTAGCTCATCTCAGCAGAGGGGTCAGCCCTCGTCTTCTGGTCCAGTTTCTTCAGCACCTGCCCCGCCAGCTAGGGGAGAGAGTCAGGCAGCCAGGGGTCGCCCCAGAGGTGGAGGTCGATCAGGCGGTGGTCAGGCTCGCTTTTATGCTCTTCAGGGCAGGACAGATGCCATTGCTTCAGATGCCGTCATTACAGGTATTATTTCAGTCTGCCACAGGGATGCCTCAGTCTTATTTGATCCCGGTTCCACCTATTCTAATGTGTCCTCATATTTTGCTCATCATTTGGGTACGACCCGAGGGTGTCTTGCTTTACCTGTTCATGTATCTACCCCGGTGGGCGATACTGTTGTTGTAGACCATGTATACCGGTCATGTTTGGTTACTATTGGGGGTCTGGAGACCCGAGTTGATCTGTTGCTATTGAGCATGGTGGATTTTGATGTTATTTTGAGCATGGACTGGTTATCTCCGTGTCACGCTATTCTAGATTGTCACACTAAGACAGTCACGTTGGCTATACCGGGTGTACCGAGGATCGAGTGGCGTGGTATGACTGACTATGTTCCTAGCAGGGTGATTTCATTCTTGAAGGCCCAGCGTATGGTTGGGAAGGGTTGCCTCTCATATTTGGCGTTCGTGAGGGATGTTGGAGCCGAGATTCCTAGCATTGATTCTGTTCCAGTTGTGAGGGAGTTTCCCGATGTTTTCCCTGCAGACCTGCCGGGCATGCCCCCGGACAGGGATATTGATTTTGGTATTGACCTGGTGCCGGGCACTCAGCCCATTTCCATTCCGCCATATCGTATGGCACCAGCGGAGTTGAAAGAATTGAAGGATCAGCTTCAGGAACTCCTAGATAAGGGGTTCATTCGGCCTAGTGTGTCACCGTGGGGTGCACCGGTCTTGTTCGTGAAGAAGAAGGATGGCACCATGAGAATGTGCATTGATTACAGGCAATTGAACAAAGTAACAGTGAAGAACAAGTATCCCCTGCCTCGCATTGATGATTTGTTTGACCAGCTTCAGGGAGCGAGGGTATTCTCCAAGATTGATCTCCGTTCGGGCTATCACCAGTTGAAGATCAGGGATTCAGATATTATTAAGACTGCTTTCAGGACTAGATATGGGCACTATGAGTTTCTTGTTATGTCCTTTGGGCTGACCAATGCCACAGCAGCGTTCAGGCATTTGATGAACAGTGTATTTCGGCCTTATCTGGATTCGTTCGTTATTGTTTTTATTGATGATATCCTGGTGTACTCGCGTAGTTAGGAGGAGCACACGCAGCATTTGCGAGTGGTATTGCAGAGATTGAGGGAGGAGAAGCTTTATTCAAAGTTCTCCAAGTGTGAGTTCTGGCTAAGTTCAGTGGCTTTCTTGGGGCACGTGGTGTCCAGCAAGGGTATTCAGGTCGACCCGAAGAAGATAGAGGCGGTGCAGAGTTGGACTAGACTGACCTCAGCCACAGAGATTCGTAGTTTCCTTGGTTTGGCAGGGTATTATCGCCGGTTTGTTCAGGGATTTCCCTCTATTGCATCGCCCTTGACCAAGTTGACTCAGAAGGGGGCTCCATTTGTATGGTCGGACGAGTGCGAGGAGAGCTTCCAGAAGCTCAAGACAGCTTTGACCACAACTCCAGTGTTGGTTTTGCCATCAGCTTCAGGTTCTTATACGGTATATTGTGATGCTTCCAGAGTTGGGATTGGATGTGTATTGATGCAGGAGGGTAGAGTTATTGCTTATGCTTCTCGTAAGTTGAAGCCCCACGAGAAGAACTACCCTGTTCATGATTTGGAGTTGGCTGCTATAGTTCATGCTTTGAAGATTTGGAGGCACTACTTGTATGGCGTATCTTGTGAGGTATTCACCGATCATCGCAGTCTTCAGCATTTGTTCAAGCAAAAGGATCTCAATTTGAGGCAGCGGAGGTGGCTAGAGTTACTTAAGGATTATGATATTACCATTCTGTATCACCCGGGGAAGGCCAATGTAGTGGCCGACGCTTTGAGCCGAAAGGCAGTTAGTATGGGGAGTTTTGCGTATATTCCAGTTGGGGAGAGGCCCTTTGCAGTTGATGTTCAGGCCTTGGCCAATCGGTTGGTGAGGCTAGATATTTCGGAGCCCAGTCGGGTGTTGGCTTATGTGGTTTCTCGGTCTTCCTTATATGATCGCATCAGAGAGCGCCAGTATGATGACCCGCATTTGCTTGTCCTTAAGGACAGGGTCCAACATGATAATGCCAGAGACGTGACCATTGGCGAGGATGGTGTGTTGAGGATGCAGGGCCGGATTTGTGTGCCCAATGTGGATGGGCTTCGGGAGTTGATATTGGAGGAGGCCCATAGCTCGCGGTATTCCATTCATCCGGGTGCCGCAAAGACGTATCAGGATTTGAGGCAGCATTATTGGTGGAGAAGAATGAAGAAAGACATTGTAGGATTTGTGGCTCGGTGTCTCAACTGTCAGCAGGTAAAATATGCGCATAAGAGACCGGGTGGTGTACTTCAGCGGATGATTATTCCCGAGTGGAAGTGGGAGAGGATTACTATGGATTTTGTGGGTGGTCTTCCTCGTACTTTGAAGAAGTTTGATTCGATTTGGGTGATTGTGGATCGGCTGACCAAGTCCGCGCACTTCATTCCAGTATGTACTACCTATTCTTCGGAGCGGCTGGCAGGGATCTTTATCCGAGAGATTGTCCGATTGCATGGGGTTCCAGTTTCTATTATCTCAGATAGGGTACTCAGTTCACTTCTCAGTTTTGGAGGACTTTTCAGCGAGAGTTGGGTACACAGGTGGAGTTGAGCACGACATTTCATCCTCAGACGAACGGATAGTCCGAGCGTACTATTCAGATATTGGAGGACATGTTGCGCGCCTGTGTTATGTATTTTGGAGGTTCTTGGGATGGGTTTTTGCCGCTTGCAGAGTTTGCCTACAACAACAATTATCAATCGAGCATTCAGATGGCTCCTTTTATGAGACGTTGTATGGGAGGCGGTGTAGATCTCCTGTTGGTTGGTTCGAGCCTGGTGAGGCTAGGCTATTGGGCACAGAGATGGTTCAGGATGCCTTGGAGAAGGTGAAGCTGATCCAGGAGAGGCTTCGTACAGCTCAGTCGCGTCAGAAGAGTTATGCGGACCGGAAGGTTCGAGATGTGTCTTATATGGATGGTGAGAAGGTTTTGCTGAAGGTTTCACCCATGAAGGGTGTTATGCGGTTTGGAAAGAAAGGGAAGCTGAGTCCGCAGTTTATTGGACCTTTTGAGGTACTTAGGAGGATTGGAGAAGTGGCTTATGAGCTTGCCTTGCCACCCAGCTTGTCTGGCGTGCATTCGGTATTTCATGTATCTGTGCTCCGGAAGTATGTTAGGGACCCGTCCCGTGTATTGGACTTCAGCACGGTTCAGTTGGATGATGATTTGACTTATGAGGTAGAGCCAGCAGCCATTTTGGATGGTCAGGTTTGGAAGTTGAGGTCAAAAGATATTGCTTCAGTGAAAGTGCAGTGGAGAGGTCGGCCCATGGAGGAGGCTACCTGGGAGACCGAGCGGGAGATGCGGAGCAGATATACTCACCTATTTGAGGTTTCAGGTATGTTTCTTGACCCGCTCGAGGACGAGCGTTTGTTTTAGTTGGGGAGGATGTGATGACCCGGCCCGTCGTCACGTGAGTTACCGCCCCGTTTCCCCTATTTTCTGCTTCCTTATGTTTCATTATAGGAGTCTTGGGTGAATGAGTCGAATTGGATTGGTTTTAGAAGGAAATGAGACACTTAGTCTCTGTAAGGAAGGTTTGAATTGGAAAAGTCAACCGGATGTTGACTTATGAGTTAGAGGGCTCGAATGTGATTTCCGGTGATTCGGTTAGCTTCGGGGGATGATTTGTGACTTAGGAGTGTGATCGGAATTTATTTCGGAGGTCCGGTGTAGAATTAGGCTTGAATTGGCAAAGTTAGTATTTTGGCGAATTCCGGTTGATAGGTGAGATTTTGATCCGAGGGTCGGAATGGAATTCCGAGAGTTGTTGCAGTTTCGTTAGGAGATTTTGGATGTGTGTGCAAAATTTTAGGTTATTCGGAGGTGTTTTGGTCAGGTTTTTGATCAAATGCGTAATTCGGAAGTTTTAGAAGAACTTAGGCTTGAATCCGATGTAATTTGAGGGTTTTGGTGTTATTTGTGGTGTTTTGATGATTGGAGCAAGTTTGAATGATGTTTTAAGATGGATTGGCACTTTTGGTTGAGGTCCCGGGGGCCTCGAGGTGATTTCGGATAGCCAACAGGATGGATTTTGGAGTTGTGAAATTGCTGGTTTGCTGATATCTGGTATTTCCGCATCTGCAGAAAAGGGGCCGCATATGCGGTTCCGCAGATGCGAAGATTTGGTCGCAGGTGCGAGTGTGGGCTAAGTGGAGGAATTCCGCAGAAGCAGAGGGGTTCCGCAGGAGTGGTCTCCGCAAATGCGGTTGCTGACCGCAGAAGCGGTCCGTGTTGGTGAAGGGTGTTCCGCAGAAGCGGATGGAAAACCGCAGAAGCGGTAGTCGCATATGCGGAAAGGTAGCCGCAGATGCGAAAAAGACTGTTCAGAGAAGGGTTTTGAAACTCATTTGGTTCCGCGAGCTTAAGTTCATTTCCTCCATTTTTGATCGACCTTGAGAGCTTTTGGGCAGAAATTGAAGGAGATTTCGACTAGGTGTGATTGGAGGTGAGTTCCTTGACCTTAATACATGATTTAATGGTAGAATTAACATAGAATTTGTGGAAATTCATCAAAAGAGGGTAAAGCTAGGGCTTGAAAATTTGGTATTTCAAAGTGGGCTTTGATGGGTCATTTGGGCTCGGATTTGGGAGTTTTTGGTATGTATAGACTCGTGGCGAGATAAGGAATCCGTTGATGTAAAATTTTCTGAAATTCGAGGAGTGGGCCCGGGGCTCGGGTTTTGCAAATTTCGTGATTTTCGATGTTTTTCGATTCTTTTCGATTGGGTATTGTTCCACTGGTATATTGTGACGTATTCGTTGTGGTTTTGGTCAGATTCGACGCGCGAGGAGGCCGATTTGCGAGGCAAGCGCATAGCGAGCTAGGATTTTGGCCGGCTTGAGGTGAGTAATGATAATAAATGATATCCTGAGGGTTTGGAACCCCGGATTTGCACAACGTAGTGCTATATAGAGGTGAAACACGCGCTTAATGGCGAGCGCGGGGTTGTTTAATACTGGGGATTGTGACTTGGTCCGTCCTGTTTGATATTTTACCGCGTATTTGACTAGCTGATTTGTTTATCATCGTGATTTGGGCTTATTGCCATATTTTGGGCTTAATGCCGATTACTTGAATCCTTCAGGGATTGTTATCACTATTTTCTCACTATTTTTATACGTATTGAACTCACTCTTAATAATTATACTGTTTTGTAAACTCAGCCGCTTTAATTGAATTTTGAGATTTTAATGATATTTCACTGTTGTTTGGGCTGAGAACTATTATTTTATTTATGCCCGAGGGGCTTATGATGTTTTCGGACTGATGAGGAGGCTTTCAGGCCTCTAGTGTGATGTGAGGAGGCTTTCAGGCCTCGAGTGTGATGTGAGGAGGCTTTCAGGCCTCGAGTGTGATGTGAGGAGGCTTTTAGGCCTCGAGTGTGATGTGAGGAGGCTTTTAGGCCTCGAGTATGATGTGAGGATGCTTTCAGACCTTATGTGTGATGTGAGAACGCTTTTAGGCCTTATGTTGATATAGCGCTTGGGCCGTAAGGGGCCCCTCCGGAGTCTGCACAACCACAGTGACCGCGGATACCCATGTGATTTGAGAGTGAGCCCGAGGGGCTGATACTATGCTGTGTGACTGAGATTGAGCCCGATGCGCTGTTACTGTACTGAGCGATTGATACTGGGCTCGAGGGGCAGTTTTACTATTCACTATTCATTTACTGTTTTACCTGATTTACCTGTCTTTAAGAAAATGAGACTTCATTTGACATTTTACTGTTTTACTGTTTAAAGTGATTTACTGCCTGATATAGCATTGTCTTGTGCACTTATGTGTTTTCATGCCTTCAGTTATTATTTATTATTATTACTCACTGGGTCGGAGTACTCACATTACTCCCTGCACCATGTGTGCAGATTCCGGCATAGCAGAGTCCGCTCCTGAGCACTGATATTCTTCACAGACAGGCAACGAGTTGGAGCTTCGAGGTAGCTGTACGTCCGCATCCCCTTGACTCCCCTATTTTATGTTATTTCAGTTCCTTCAGACTATTGTATCAGATATTCTATTCCTTAGACTTATAGTAACTCTGTAGTAGCTCATGACTTGTGACACCCCGGCTTGGGCTGTGTCGGAATGGTTTTCCTTTGCTATTGCCGCTGTTCTCGCTTTTATAACTGTTTATACGCGTTGTGGATCTATTAATTCTAAGAAATTGTTAAAAGAGGTGTTTCCGTTTGTTCTGGCTGGCCTTGTCATCAGGAGAGGCGCCATCACGGCTGGGGTATGGGAATTGGGCCGTGACATAGAAGTTGGTGTCACGACCCAAAATTCACTAAGGGTCGTGATGGCGCCGGACACCGCTGTCAGGCAAGCCAACCATAAATACTTAATCAAATTCTCATTTGAATAATTGTGAAAACTTTTATTTTCCTTAAATTTTACTATTAAAAGATACTTATTTCAAATTAAATATAAATGTCAAGAAGTCAATACAAAATACCCCATAATCATCCCAGAACCCGGTGCCACAAGTGCATGAGCTATCTCTTGGAAACAATATAATACAACAACTGCCCAGAATACAAATGGGACAGAAAGTAAATATGGAAATCTGAAGGAGACTCTGTTGGCTGCGGGTCTTCTCGAGAGGTCCAACTCACCTAAGTCTCCGTATCAACCATGCTGCTACGCCCACTAGGCCGCTAGAGATGCATATGCCTGTGTAATAAAAATGCACAGCAAGTGTAGCATGAGTACGAAAACAACGTATACTCAGTAAGTATCCTGCCTAATCTCGAAGAAGTAGAGACGAGAGGTCAACTTCGACACTTACTAATGGTCCAATAATGATAAATCAATAATGTAACAAACTGAGGATTTATATAAGCATGATTGTAATTCAATAAAGTGAAGCAAGTAAGCAATTCTTTCTTTTATAGGAAATTCCCAAATCCCTTTTCATCATTTATACATTTATTCTCAAACCGGGAAGAAACAATATCACTTCAATAAATTTCAAGGCAAGCGATACAAGCATGCGCAAATCATGCCGAGGACGTACGGCCCGATCCAACAATATTTAAACTGTGCACTGCCAGAGGGTCGAACGGCGCGAACCATAGATGCATCTATTACCCCGCTTACATGCGACGCGGTCAAATATAAATAAACAATCACCCTGCTCGCGAATCATACATGCGACGCAGGTACACATAGAATCACATATTCAAATAGTCAATCAAGACATTCGTCGAGGAAATAATTATTAAAGGAGGTGTAAATTTCCCGTTTTTACAAGTCAAGAATTTGAAGTTTAACTCTTTTAGATTGCCACTTCGATATGATTTAAGCATTTTTAAATTTTTCAACAAGGTTGCATTTATTACAAATAAGCATGCTTTTGGGTTCTAAACTACCCGGACATAAGCATAATAGTAGCTACACATGGACTCTCGTCACCTCGTGCGTACGTAGCCCCCACAAATAGGAGCACATAACCAATTAACTCACGTATGGGGACAATTCCCTCTTACAAGGTTAGAAAGGAGACTCACCTCGCTCCAAAGCGTACTTCCAATACCAAGAACGTGCTCAAACCCTCAAATTTGGAGCCGAACGATCCAAAACTAATTGAACGAGGTAGGAACTAGTTAATACAAGCTCACAAGATCACATTCTGACTATTAAAGTAATTTCCCAACTCAAATCACAAGTTTCCTAAAATCCGACCCCGGGCCCACACGCCCGGATTCCGAGATTTTCCGAAGAAAGTTGTCCTTTATAACCTAAGGAGCAGTAATATATGATTTCTACTTCATTTCATAATAATTTTTTTTGGTTAAATTTAACTTTTATCAAAACCCTAGGTTTTGCTCTAACCCCATGATTTTCACTAATTTTAGTGTGTTAATCTACCCAAAACCCAAGTATTAAACTCACATTAAGTAGAAATAACTTACCTCACAATGCTAGGTTGAAATCCCCTCTTTGAAAGCTCCCAAATCGCCCATGTGTAGAAGTAAAATGAAATAAATGGCCGAAGTCCCGTTTATAAAAGCTGTGCCTAGGCCTCTGATGTCGCATTTGCGACACCAGGTTTGCAAAAACGAGATCGCAATTGCGAAAAAAACCTCGCAAATGCGAAGCCTGGGCTATTGCGAAGCCCTTCGCAATTGCGAAAAAAACCTCTGATGTCAGGCTCCTTCGCAATTGCGAAGCCCTCCTCGCAAATGCAATGTTCGCATTTGCGAACAATATCTCGCAATTGCGAGATCTGCTACAGCAACTAAAAACACCAGAAATCTGGTGTATTTTCTACTCCCAACCTATGCCTGAAACTCACCCGAGCCCTCGGGGCTCCACTCTGAACACTTACACAAGTCCAACAACATCGTACAAACTTGTTCTAGTGATCAAATCGCCGAAATAACATCTAAAACTATGGATTCAACACCAAATCGCATGAAATCCTTAAGAACTTGAAAATTCCTATTTTTACAACCGGACGTCCGAATCACGTCAAATTAGTCCCGTTTCTCACTAAATTTCACAGACAAGACTTAAATGTTATATTGGACCTTTATCGGGCTCCGGAACCAACATACGGGCCCGATACCAATATGATCAAGCATTATTTAATTTCATTAAATCCTTAGAATTTTAGTTTAACAATTTCTAACAAAAATTCATTACTCGGGCTAGGGACCTCGGAATTCGATTCCGGACATATGCCCAGGACCCATATTTTTCTACGGACCCCCTGTGACCGTCAAAGCACAAGTCCAGATCCGTTTACTAAAATATTGAACAAAATCAAACTTTGCCTTTTAAAAAAATCTTAGGGAAACGAGTGTGCCTATTACAACTAAAACTCTTCCAAATCTCGAACCAACCATCTCCGGAGGTCGTAAATTGGTTAAAGCAAGCGCGAAAGTCTTATTTAGGG